>NW_026042311.1:1206888-1810333 GCF_023856365.1 Brienomyrus brachyistius | reverse complement strand
TACGGCTCCTATCATCCACAACCATCATATATAAATACAATCCTGTCTTTGCATTTATCTCCTTTTCTTTTCCTCTCCTCTCTACGACTCCTCACATTAAATACGGACTTCACTCGCCCCCCAGTCCTGCCACTTCCACTAGCCTCTAGTTTGGGGGAGTGGTTCTTTTCCCCTGTGCCTCTGGGTGGGGCAGGTCACCTAATGCACTGGGGGTGGGGTGTCACAGAAACTCTCACACACGCGTACCCTGCCACAGACACTCTCAGACACACATACCCTGCCACAGACACTCTCACACACGCGTACCCTGCCACAGACACTCTCACACACGCGTACCCTGCCACAGACACTCTCACACACACGTACCCTGTCGCAGACACTCTCACACACGCGTACCCTGCCGCAGACACTCTCACACACACGTACCCTGCCACAGACACTCTCACACACACGTACCCTACCACAGACACTCTCACACACGCGTACCCTGTCGCAGACACTCTCACACACACGTACCCTGCCACAGACACTCTCAGACACACATACCCTGCCACAGACACTCTCACACACGCGTACCCTGCCACAGACACTCTCACACACGCGTACCCTGCCACAGACACTCTCACACACACGTACCCTGTCGCAAACACTCTCACACACGCGTACCCTGCCGCAGACACTCTCACACACACGTACCCTGCCACAGACACTCTCAGACACACATACCCTGCCACAGACAGTCTCACACACGCGTACCCAGCCACAGACACTCTCACACACACGTACCCTGCCACAGACACTCTCACACACGCGTACCCTGCCACAGACACTCTCACACACGCGTACCCTGCCACAGACACTCTCACACACACGTACCCTACCACAGACAGTCTCACACACGCGTACCCAGCCACAGACACTCTCACACACACGTACCCTACCACAGACAGTCTCACACACGCGTACCCTGCCACAGACACTCTCACACACACGTACCCTACCACAGACACTCTCACACACGCGTACCCTGCCGCAGACACTCTCACACACACGTACCCTACCACAGACAGTCTCACACACGCGTACCCAGCCACAGACACTCTCACACACACGTACCCTGCCACAGACACTCTCACACACGCGTACCCTGCCACAGACACTCTCACACACGCGTACCCTGTCGCAGACACTCTCACACACGCGTACCCTGCCGCAGACACTCTCACACACACGTACGCTCCCACAGACACTCTCACACACACGTACCCTACCACAGACAGTCTCACACACACGTACCCTACCACAGACACTCTCACACACGCGTACCCTGCCACAGACACTCTCACACACGCGTACCCTGTCGCAGACACTCTCACACACGCGTACCCTGCCGCAGACACTCTCACACACACGTACGCTCCCACAGACACTCTCACACACACGTACCCTGCCACAGACACTCTCACACACGCGTACCCTGCCACAGACACTCTCACACACGCGTACCCTGCCACAGACACTCTCACACACACGTACCCTGCCACAGACACTCTCACACACGCGTACCCTGCCACAGACACTCTCACACACGCGTACCCTGTCGCAGACACTCTCACACACGCGTACCCTGCCGCAGACACTCTCACACACACGTACGCTCCCACAGACACTCTCACACACACGTACCCTACCACAGACAGTCTCACACACACGTACCCTACCACAGACACTCTCACACACGCGTACCCTGCCACAGACACTCTCACACACGCGTACCCTGTCGCAGACACTCTCACACACGCGTACCCTGCCGCAGACACTCTCACACACACGTACCCTGCCACAGACACTCTCACACACACGTATCCTGCCACAGACACTCTCACACACGCGTATCCTGCCACAGACACTCACACACGCGTACCCTGCCACAGACACTCTCACACACGCGTACCCTGCCACAGACACTCTCACACACGCGTACCCTGCCTCAGACACTCTCACACACGCGTACCCTGCCACAGACACTCTCACACACACGTATCCTGCCACAGACACTCTCACACACGCGTATCCTGCCACAGACACTCTCGTACACACGTACCCTGTCACAGACACTCTCATACACGCGTACACTGTCACAGACACTCTCACACACGTGTACCCTGTCAGAGACACTCACCCACATATCCTGCCGCAGACACTCTCACACACACTGCATTATATGCGAGTCCGCTATATCCGATGCTTTTTCTGCATGTAATTAAAGGTGCACAACCGGCAGTCCTCGTCTGTTATAGACGATATTCCGTTATAAGCGAGTCCATTATAACAGGATTATACTGCACCTTCGACTCCACCTAGCAGACATACTTATGAGGGGATTGAGGTATGGACGTTTTGAAAGTTATGACAGAAAGAAGCTTTTTCTGTCAGTTACTTAAAATGTTAGTGCCAGGAGTTTTCAAAACATTATACAACATTGACTGGAATCAAATTCAACTACCTGATTAAACAAAAATGCTTTTGTGGCAATAAACATTAAAGGTGGATTTAGCGTAAAAAGAAGGATGGTTATAATGAAATGAACCTTATCCCAACTGTAAGATATGGTGGAGGTTCCTGATTTTCCTCCAAAAACCCTGGAAACCTCGTTAGGGTACATGGCACTATGGGGTCCATGAGATACCAGGACATTTTATATCAAAATTTGGCTGCTGCTGCCAGGAAACAAAAACTGGGCCTTCATTGGATCTTCCAGCAGGACGGTGATCCTAAGCACATGTCCAAATAAACATAAAAATGGTCAGCTGACCGCAGAATCAAGCTTCTGCCATGGCCATCTCAGTCCCCTGACCTGAACCCCACTGAAAACCTGTGGGCTGAGCTGAAGAGGAGAGTGTACAAGAGAGGGCCGAGGACCCTGGGTGATCTGGGGAGATTCTGTAAAGAGGAATGGTCTCAGATGCCCTGCTCTGTATTCTCCAACCTTATAAAATGTCATAGGAGACTCAGTGCTGTTATACTGGCAAAGGGAGGCTGTACAGAGTATTAAAAGCAGGGCTGCCAATAATCGTGTGTGTTTGTTGAAAATAATTATTTCTTGATGAAGGATTTGTTTTTCTTTGAATAAATTTATTTCAATGAAAGGTTGGATTTTTCTCATTTTTTTCAGTGTGAGATGAAGCTGCTTCGCCAAAAGGTGGATTTTTTTCTAACCCTTTTTACAAATCTTTACAAGGGGGGCCAATAATTGTGGAGGGACTGTATATTGTTTATATACGACACTGTATTTGTACTAAATGGTGGTAAGTTAATCATGTCCTCTACTGTGAACACCCGTGTAAAATAATCATTAAACTCATTTACTATATCAATTTTCATTTTCAATTATAAGGCCCTTACTATCCTGCAGATGAGTGATTTCAGCTTTTAGAGCTCTTTTGGAGTTAAAATATTGGAAGAAACATTTAATGTCATAAGAGAGGGATGGAATACCGGTTCCATCAAATTGACAGGTCGGGTCAAAAGGTCACTTGTGGGCGGGGCTTGTGTAGGCGGGGCTGTGGTGGTATGATGTGACGTCACGGGAGTTGTATTTATTTATTATTTATTTCATTATTTATTTTATTTATTATTTATTTATTAAATTATTTATTATTTATTTTAAATTATTTATTTTAAATTATTATTTATTATTATTATAAATTATTTTAAATGATTTATTTAATTATAATTTTATTTTAAAATTATATTGAGGAGAGTGTTATATTGAGGAGAGTGCTTATGAGTGTGTGTGTTATTTTAATAAGTTATTATTTTGTCGGGCACAGCCGGGGCCGAGCGGGGGTGGGTTACCTGATGGAGCGTGAGCGTACGGCGTGTCTGGTGTTACGGTACCGCGGTAAGGTCCCGGGCTTTGGAGAATCAGCAAAGGCCTTAGAACCCTGTGTCTGGTGCGGTACTGCGCTAAGGTCCCCGCGGGCTCGGATAATCCTCGGAGAGAGCGATGCCGGAGAGCTGAGAGCCGTGCCGTGGCGCGAGTCTGATGCCGGCGAGCTGAGAGCCGTGCCGCTGCGCGAGTCTGTGACAAACTCTGAGAGACTGAGACTCTGGGAGAAAATGATAAAGTTGGAGCGAAGAATGAGAGGAGGAGGAGGTGGAGGGTCTGTCGTCCAATAAAAACGCTTGGCGCTAGTTTTGACAATGTATGTGTGTTTCTTCCTCACGCAGGCGTTTGTATTACATCAGCGTATGGTGCCACACTTTTGAAGGCCGTCTCTATCGACTTGGGCCATACATGCACCCCCAGTAAAATCAGTTTGAAGCTTTGTTCCCCGTATATGACCTCGCACAAGTACAGATATGAGTGCACCTGGTTAATTACAATTAAATAATCTAGTAAAGACACGCAAGCGTATTACAGCAGCGTATGGGGCCATACTTTTGAAGGTCGTCTCTATCGACTCGGGCCATACATCAAGTTGGATACCTCGGCTACCAGTAAATCCTGTTTTTCATACATGACAGTACAGATATAGGTTAACAGTGAAACGATATGACTGCACCCGGTTGATATTGCGGCGAGCGGGGGGGGCCTATTCCTCCTAGGGCAGAGGCACAAGTATCTCCGAGGTCTTACCCTTCCTGCCAGCCAAAGAGCCACAAGTTTCATCCAGGCCTTACCCGGTGAGTATATTATTTCTTTTATTAGCGTGATAAAAATGCTAATTAATTAAATCAAATTAAATTAACATTCTAATAATAGGTATTCTCTGTTTATTCTATGTACAAGAGAGAGAGTGCGCTGACCGGTCAAGAGAAAATCTACAAGAGACCTGAATCAACAGGTATGGACGGAGCATCACCACCACCGGCTATACCCGAAGCCTTATTAAATGAAATAGACATTATCAACAATGCTAATAATGAAAATGATGAGGATTACTCTGCTCAACACGACTCGCCACCCGCGGCGCCCGATGAAACAGTGGCCCAAGAGCCCTGTTTTCTGCCATCCCTAGAGACATTAAGAAGCATGTTAAATGAAAGGGGCTCTGAAGCAGAAGGGGGGCTCCCCCCCAGCGATGAGGTCGCATGGTCCCCCGCAGATGCTGAATTGTGGGAGGCCTTGTCAGACGCAGAATTTCTTCTCGATGCTGAGGAGATTGAAAATGAATTGGGGCTGGGACAATTTGAAAATGTTGAACAGGAAGGTGGCGGTGGTATCGGTGACGTGGACCCCCAGCCTGACGGGGTCATTCATCGGCGCAGATTCAATAACGTACAGATTAGACGGATTCTAAATATACCCCATCCTAGAAACGAAGGCAATTTCCGCGAGTACTATGAAAATGTAATCGAGGGGTTTCAAAATATTGTGAATGAGGCGATACCTTACGCCGCATGGGGAGCTTATATACAGGTCACCCTGCGCGCTGACTTTTTAAACGACGAGCTGTCGCAAATTGTACGGTATGGGGAGGGGGAGCTGACAGACTTGCAGCAACTGCTGGATCGCCTGGTGCAGTCTAATCAAGAGATTTTAAACGATTCCAACCTAGAAGTAATCGTAGACGTAATAAATATCCCACGCGGCGGGGGCGTTGGAAACAAACGTAAACTACAGACCATGTTAGCTTCAGAAATAATTTCTAAAAAAGCCAGACACATGTTTATCATTAATAACAACACCAACGCGTGTTTCGCCATAAACTTGGCGCATCTGCTGCACGAAAACTTCACTGACGCCGAGGCTGAAAAGCTCGGCCTGGAGTTACAGGAGAAAGCGGGATTCAGCCCCGACCACACAGTCGCTTTGAATGACATTATCAATTTCGAGAAAATCATTGATTGCAAAGCAGTGGTGTATTATCAACAACCTTATTCAAACAATCTCCAAATTTACCAGACACCCACACCTACCGACGGTAGACGGGTGGTGTATTTCTTTTTACACAATCAGCATTTTTACGGCATTAAAAGCGTAAAGGGGTTCTTAGGGGTGGGCTACGTTTGCACGAGCTGTTTCAAAGGGTTCGACTCGCCTCACAGTCACCGGTGCGAAAAGTTCTGCAGCGTCTGTCAGACTATTTGCAGAGGTGAAAGCACACCGTCGATACTGTGTGAGCGGTGTAATTTCAGATGCTTAAATGACACATGCTTTGAGCGTCACCGTACGCCGCGGGTCTGCCCAGTTAGGGGGGAGCTTGCTAGCCCCTGTGACAAGTTCAGAAAATGCAAAGCTTGCGGGGTCAGATACTACCAAAGTCCCGAGAACCCAAAACCGCACACGTGTAAAGCAGTAAAATGTAATATCTGCGACGCTAAACTCCACACACCAGAATCAGACATATCCACCCCACATCTCTGCTATCTAAATCCTCCCGAGAAGCCTAACAGAGGGGGACGGGCCGAAAGGGGTGAGGGGAGTAAAAAGGCCCCCGAAAGGGGTGAGGGGAGTAAAAAGGCCCCCGAATATGTGTTTTTTGATTTTGAAACATCTCAGAGGTCGGGTACCCATATCCCGGTTTACGTGTGCGCCATCTCCGATCAGAACGAGACAATGACCGCCGAGGGGCCCGACTGCGCGCTACAGTTTCTCAGACATTTCAGGGCGCCCTTCTATAGAGGCGTCTGTTTCATTAGTCACTACGGAAAGGCATTCGATAATTACATCGTACTGAACGCGATGGTGAAGGAAGGCGTGGAACCGCGTGTGGTGTCACAGGGGAATAAAATCATCCTCATCCTGGACAGCGTGTTTGAGCAAAGGTACATCGACAGTCACTCCTTTCTAAGCATGCCTTTGAGAAAAATCCCCGATGCGATGGGATGCTCGACTCAGATGCGAAAAGGCTATTTTCCGCATCATTTCACAGACATGGAAAACTTTAGTTACTTGGGGCCCTACCCCCCTCCCGATCAATTTGGGCCCGATCAAATGTCCGGCAAAGAACGCGACAAGTTTTATCAATGGTACGACAGTGTAAAGCACCAGACCTTTAATTTTCACAAAGAGATGATCGCTTACTGTAAAAACGACGTGGAGATTCTGAGAGAGGGCTGCTTGCGCTTCCTGCGGGAGTTTAAAACGCTCACGGGTTGCGATCCCTTCTCAGCGGCCACCATCGCTTCGGCCGCGTTGCTGGTTTACAGGACAAATTTCCTCCCCAGAGATACGATCGCGATCCCGGATGTATGGGATTACAGGAGGCAATACAAAAGTTATTCGAACGTGTCCATCCAGTGGCTGGAATTCATAGGGCGCACGCGCGGCATCGAAATTCGACACGCGCTGCGCGGGGGTGAAGTGCGTGTGGGGCGCTTTCACCTAGACGGATACGCCGAGATAGAGGGGGAGAAATGGGCTTTCGAGTTTCTAGGTTGTCAGTTTCACGGCTGTCCTACCTGCAACAACGAACACGATATCTGCCCCCTGACCCGTGAGAGCTTCGGTGCCCTGTACGTTAAAACAAGGGAAAAACTCGAGGCGTTGTGCCAAGAGTTTAATATGAACGTGGAATCTATCTGGGAACACGAATGGGCTCACGCTAAAACTCACGACCCACAGGTACAGCGTTTCCTGTCAGACTTCGAGCCCCCTGAGCCCCTAAGGCCGCGAGAAGCGCTGTTTGGGGGTCGGACGTCGGCGATTCGCCTGCGTTACGACGTCACGGGGCAAGAGCGCGTCCACTACGTGGATTTCACGTCGCTGTACCCGTACACTCTGGCTAAATGTGAATTCCCCGTGGGGCACCCTGAAATCATTCATTCGAATTTTAAGCCTCTGAATGAATACTTTGGCCTGATCAAAGCCACGGTCAACACCCCCCGCGAACTGTTTTTCCCCGTCCTACCCAGCAGACTGCCAAATGGGAAACTAGTGTTTACCCTCTGCAGGACATGCGCGATCGAGAACAGACAGGAGGGGGCCTGCGGGCATTCCGACGCAGAGCGGGAACTGACAGGTGTCTGGGTTTCAGCGGAGGTAAATCTGGCTTTAGAGAGGGGGTATTCGGTCGTGAAGGTGCACGAAGTGTGGCATTTTCCCCAGACCAGCGGGGAGCTGTTTAGAGATTACATTAAAACCTTTCTCAAAGTGAAGCAGCAGGCTTCGGGCTACCCCGACGACGCGACCGATGACGAGGGTCGCAGGGAGTACATAAAAAACTATCTCGAGCGTGAGGGGATCGAATTGGAGCCCGATAAGATAGTGTCTAACGAGGGGAAGAGGCAGGTGTCCAAACTTCTGCTTAACTCGCTGTGGGGTAAACTGGCGCAGAGGAGCAACATGCTCCAGACATGCTTAGTGTCTGACCCGGGGGAGTTTTTTAATTTTTTCTGCTCGGACCTGTATGAGATTTCCAGCTTCGCGTTTGTCAACGACGAGGTCGCCCTCATCCGCTGGCGTTACAAGTCTTCCTACAAAGTGCCGCCGGGAAAGACTAACATATTCATAGCCTGTCAAACTACCGCGTGGGGCCGGTTGACGCTTTACAAAGAACTGGAAAAATTGGGGCGGAGGGTGCTGTATCACGACACCGACAGCATCGTGTACATAAGCAGGCCTGGTGAATATGAGCCGACCTTAGGCAATTACCTGGGCGAGCTGACGTCCGAATTAGCCCCAGACGAATACATTGCTTCGTGGGGTGCGCTGGGACCAAAAAGTTACTGTTACCGACTCAACAACGGGAAAACACAAATGAAATGTAAGGGTATAACTCTAAATTACGAAACCTGTCAAAAGGTAAACTTTGACAGTATGATAGGATTGATTGAAAACTACATCGGAGGCTGTAGGAATAACCCCACTATAATGACGCACTACAACAAAATCGAACGCGACATGAAAAGTTTTCGCCTGTTTAATAGGCCTCTAGATAAAAAGGTCAGGGTCGTCTACGACAAACGCAGATTGCTGACTAGCGGGGAAACTCTGCCTTTTGGTTACTGAAATGTAAAACTAGCAGCATGGTCTTTAAAAACCTGTTAAAGTTTTTTCAAACATGTTCATTTGTTTAAACTGAAAAGTTTTTTCAAACATGTTCATTTGTTTAAACTGAAAAGTTTTTCCAAAGATGTTTTTTAAAAATCAAAGATGTACAACTGTTTTAAAATGTTTATAGTAAGATGTTTTTTAAAAATCAAAGATGTACAAATGTTTTAAACTGAAAAGTTTTTCCAAAGATGTGCAAATGTTTTAAACTGAAAAGTTTTTCTAAAGATGTTTTTTTTAATCAAAGATGTACAAATGTTTTAAGCTGAAAAGTTTTTCTAAAGTTGTTTTTAAAATGTAACTTGTGTATGTTTTTATTTTCAAACTTGTGTACTGAAATGTGTTGTACATTTATCACAAGAGTTTCTATTAAAACTTTCACCCACGCACTCTGTGTCTGTGAAAGCTGACACCCCTGCAGCACCAGTTTGCACGTGTGTGTGTGTGTGTGTGTGTGTGTGTGTGTGTGTGTGTGTGTGTGTGTGTGTGTGTGTGTGTGTGTGTGTGTGTGTGTGTGTGTGTGTGTGTCTGCGCGCGGAAAGATTTAAAAGATTAGGGCAGTATTTTCCGTTTCATCAGTTTTTTTTGCAAGACGATGGGTAGCGGCGTGAGAGAGGTCGACTTTGATCACCGTTTAGAATTGCCGTTTACGGCTATAATCGCAGGGGCGAGTTCTTCGGGGAAAACCTATTTCACTAAAGAAATGCTTTTAAATCAGAGTCACTGTTTCATAGGGGCCCCCGTTAAAAAAATTGTGTGGTGTTTCGCTTCCCATCAGCCGCTGTATGATGAACTGCGCGATCGGATCACCGAAATTGAATTTATACAAGGGCTTCCTAAAAGCTGGGAGGACGAGGAACGCTTCCCCTCAGGCTTCTTGATAATCATCGATGATTTGATGGACAGCGCGTCCGAAAACAAACTCGTGGCAGAAGCTTTCACGAGGTTCAGACATCACCGACAAATCTCGGTCATCTACCTGGTGCAGAACGTATTTCACCAGGGCAAGTACAGCAGGACTATAGCCCTAAATACTACTTATTATTGTCTGTTTAAGAATGTGCGAGACAGAATGCAAATCAAAGTTTTAGCTCAGCAGATGTTTCCTTGGCAGAAAAAGTTTTTTCTAGATTCTTATCAAGAGGCGACAGGGCCACCCCACGGTTATTTATTGGTCGATTTGAGAGCCACGTGCCCAGAAGAGTTCCGACTCAGGACCGGATTATTACCGGGGTCGCTACCCGTCGTCTTTCTACCGGCGAGCCATTGATTTATCACTACTAAGCTATGTCCGATCATCTCAGGAAACACCTGCCGACCCTTAAAGTTTTACAGAGGACGAGGGGGGTGAAACGTAAAAAGATTCTTACGGCTGACCCATCTAATGACATAATTTTGGCTCTCTCCGAAATCTGTCTCAATCTCATAAGAGGCCGTATACCTTTAACCGTGGCTCAATTTAAAAAGCTGAAGAAACAGAAAAGACTGATTAAACTTTTCGCCTGTAAGAAAAACAGCGTTGCTAGGAAACGCAAGGCAGTGCTTCAAAGAGGAGGATTCTTACTACCGCTCTTATCAGTGGCTCTGCCATTCGTCACAAGCCTGTTTTCCCGGTAAGACGGCTAATTAGCTTTTTACCAACATGAGCGAAGTGAAAAAAATGTTCATGCTGACCCCCCAACAACTCCGTACGCTGACCCAGAGGGGGACCCCGCATACCATCGGCGAATCGGCCCAGGGCGAACTTGAAAACCAGATGCACGGTTTAATAAATCAGCCGGGTATGAATTTGCATGAAAAAGTAAAGAGATACAATCAATTGCTACAGAGGTATCTGAATCTAGTCCGAAAAGAGGAACATCAGGGGCGAGAAATTGTCCTTACTGAGCGGAAAGAAAAAACGGAGGAGGAGGAGGAGGAGGAGGGGAGACAGCCTGACAGCGGCAACGCGACTAGGGACAAATCTGTACAGGAAGTTGTCCAGCAAGTGGCTCCCAGGGCTAGAAAGAACGTGGGGTACATCATGCAGAAACTGCTCGATTCCGACGGGGCGGTACGTTGGACCCAGTCGGGTGAACTCATCATCAGAGATAGACCCATTAAAGGTTCCCATATTTTAGATTTGATGAAAACTTTATCACAGCCTAAATCCCACACCGTCGAATATCCTAAAGGCTGGGATCCCTTTTTAAACGTGATATCCGAATTAAACATACCCCTCACGAGCGTGGGTAACATCCAAGCCAGGAAAGCCCTAAGCCATCTTAAAGATTACGGCGGAAGGGGTCCCCCGCCACCCTCCTCCCCTCCTGTGAAACAGAAGCTCGGGAGACGTAGAAAACGTATTGCGGACGACTCGCCACCCCCGCTCGCGGGAACCCCTCACACGCAGCGCGATTCCTCCCCTGAATATCGTTTATGGCCTATAAAGGGTACTCCTTATGCTCCGTGGATAGATTACAGCGATTAAGTGTTTTATATACGTGTGGAAAAAAATTAAAATGCCTGTAACGCAGCTGTTAATAAAATGTTAAATTTATTGAATAAAAGGTGTCACGTTTTTATTTTTTCCCCCGACATTAACCTAACATCCCTAACAATTTTTTTATTTATTTTTTTTTACCCCAACATTAATATAACAACCATAACAATTTTTTTATTTTTTCCCCCATCATTAATCTAAGAACCATAACAATCTTTAAATAGTTTTAAGGAACATACATTTTGCAGCTTTGAAAGTTTATCAGCATTAACACGGCTAATACACTTGTGATATTTCTTGATAAACTTGGATACTAGAGCGTCGTTTTTCCTCAAGTCGTCAGAGTACAACATCATAGTCTCTTGAAATGAAAGGCCCTTGAAGCGGTGGTAGAGGAAAAAGGCGACGTGGGCCCCGCACGTGGAAGAAAAGTCGGGTTGAACTTGACGCGTATTATACCTTATTTCGGTAGCGTGCATCCCCAAGAAGCGCATAAAACTCTTTGGGTAGTAAGGGGAATCGGGGGGATAACCGTAAGAATCAAAGAAGGAGGCTTTGCCCTCTTGGGGCTCCAAAATTATCCCGATCCAGTGTTCACCCTCTCTATTCTGGTCATGCGTGTTTGCGACCAGAAAAGCGGGCCTGGTCTCTATGCGGGCGGGTAATAAATCGCTAGGCCACACGCCTCCAAAAGCATCCCCTAGCAGGGGGCGTAAAAGGCATTCCAGCTGGTGAGTGTTCATGATGATGATTAAAAGTCCACCAAAACCTGTCTCTTGGCGTTTATTTCAATCACGCTGTCGAAGCAGGCGTAGACGATGAGACTCATGGTTCGAGGTAGCGGGGCTCTGAACCTTAAATCCAGACGGCACGTGCCGCTGATGGCGGGTGACAGGGTACCGCCGTCCAGCTCGTCGTCTCGGGAGAGATTGAGAGCAAATAGCGAGTATCCGTTTTCAAAATCCTCGCGGTTAATGCATAACGGCGAATCCCTTAAATGCCTGTTTGTAGCCAGGAAAAGGTTGTAAAACTCTCTGACCGACTGCCTCGCGTTAAAATCGGGCTGGAACGGTTTGCTGGGTATGTGTCGCCCGTTGACTGAGAGGCTCAGAAATTCCAGGTCACAATGCTGAAACCTGAACGGGTTTCGGTTTCGCGTACCCACGAACGCCGCGTGGTCCACGATCCCCAAAACGATGTAGCGCGGTAAGTTGCCCAGGAAGAGGTTGTCCTGCGGGCAGACCCGCGATTGCGCGGGCAGCGTATAATTTTTAACGACTACCCTGCTTATAGGGTACAGGGCGTTTGCTTTCAGGAGAGCGGCCGCGTGACCCAGTGACACCGCCGGGGAGACCTCCACTTTTTTCACAAACAGGCTGGCCCTCAGTATTTTCAGCTCGTAATCGGTGTCATTTCTACACATGAGGCTAAAGTCGCTTTTAGCCTTTACAAACTTTAAGCGTATATCCACATTGTTTAACAGCATCCGTTCACTGAAAAAAATATCTGCGTGTATAGGGCCCATTACAGAAAATTCCCTAGAGTTTCTACAGAAGGCGGCTCGCTTCTGCAACCCCACATTAGGCCCCTGCGCGGAGACGTCCACGCTATCCAAATCGGCTCCGACGTCTTTGTACCAGAGCCCTGCCGAAAACTGACTCTCTAGCGTATCTGTAGAAAAATTGAGCAGGGTCTCTATGAATGACCTATAGGGGTGCGTGGCCGACGAAGAACTGATCAGGACGTCGTTCAGACTCACATCCAGCTGAGAGAATATGCTGTTTAGCGGGTACTGTATAATACCACAGGGGTCGGCGTCAACCAGGGGGGCTCCATCGGCCCTAACGATCCTGAGCCTTAGATATAGCAGTGTAGAGTTGAGGTCCAGATAGAAATTGCCCGACCCCGGTATTAGGAAATCCAAAACATCCTGATCGGTAATGGAATTTAATGGGTTGATTTCTACATAATTGGTCTGATCTATGGATAATTGCGTCATAGGGGCCGCAAATAGATCTAGCTCAGATTTGGTGCATTCTGCTGAGAGGCGGTGAGCTAGAGCCATTCTTGATTACTTGGTGTTTTCTCTCTCTCTCTCTCTCTCTTAAAATATGTCCCCGGGGGGTTTCCTGTTTCTCTTAGCCTGTCGAGACTTGGGAATCCTCACGGCTCTGCCAAGTTTATTTTTTTTTCTCCGATGACCTTGGTGCTGCGGTAGAGGGGCCTGGGCTCTCGTTCTACTCCCCCTCCTCCGAGAGAGGAACAGCAGACCCGACCCTTCCTGCTTGGGGTCAGCTGTGTTTGTAAAACGGCCGCTGACTACAGAGCTGGCGAGATCCGATCCTATTCCTTTGACCGCCGATTTCAAATGAGGTTTCGCTATATCGACCCCACGCTTAAGAAAGGGTAAAACAAATCTAAAAGCCCTACTGAGCATGGAGCCCAAGCCACGCCCGTACATCACTGGGCCCCCCGCAAAACCGGGGAGCCCATGTCCTGCCTGACTGGTGTAATACGAAATAAATCTCTGAGGATTGTGGTACGCCATGCTCCCCCCACCACCACCACCACGTGCGCTTTCTCTTGTTTTGTTTTTAAACGGGGCGAAAGTGTAGCTTGACGATCGTTTTTCCGTAGGAGAAATTAATCAGAGTATTCTGATCGTTCTTTATCTCAATATGCAAATTCTGCAGGCTCTGCTTGTTCACCGGTACGTAGTGCAGCTTGTGGAACGGCAAAGTGACTACGTCGCCGAACGCACCGTCTATTTTAACGGTTCTGAGAAGCGGGACTACAAATTCCCCCACGTGCTGCGGTTCCACAATGTTACAGTAGACGTACATATTGTAGAATCCCGCGTGAATGTCGGCAGGGTAGGGTGAGGTCGACCCGCTACCTCCTCCTCCTAGGTTATACCAGTGACCCGGCTCAAAGCCCAGCATGTAGGCCAGAGTAGGTTTAAATTGGATCTTGTACTTCTGGTTTCCCGTTATATTAACCCTTCGCGTAATCTCGTTGTATGAGAAGGAAACTTCACTACCTAATTTTTTTAACGTAGCGTCCATCTCTGTCACAATCTGTTTCAGAGATTCATAATAGCCGACTTTAATTTTCCGAGAAAAAAGGAAAGGCCGATCCACTAAAGGATCGGCCTCTCTCTTTGCCTCCGCCTCCGTATCCCGCAATTCAAAACTATTTTCCGGGTATGTGATATTTCGCCACGTGTAACAATACATGATTTCAGCCAGCGCTACCTCGTAAGGCCCCCGTAGCTCTATAGGTCGCGATAACATCACAGTGTAATCCGAACTCTTGTTATCGGGGAAGATGGAGAGACAAGAGTTTGACGGCAGCGTGAGGTAAAAAGAGGGGCGATCCTCCATTTTTCCCCCTCTTTTCTATTAAAAAATTAAACCTGTATCAAGTCCGACCGCGGTATCCACGAATCGAACCTTGAGGGCCAACCCTGCCAATGTACTAAAATCCACTTTTTCCCCTTTCTGTCGGTCTTTGAGCCTATAACCTTCTCGACCTTGAACGTGCGTCTCGGAGATATTTTGATTTTCTGCAGCTCCGCTTCATAGAATGTCCCCTCTAGTATTTCGCCGCGCACGTCCCTCAATTTATACACCGGTGGGGATCTGGGCACACGGTCGCATATGACAAAGTACTCATCGGTGAATGTCTGCTCGTACTTTTTGTCAAATATCTGACTGTGCTTGGAGACTCTCACGGTGTCCCCTATGTTAAACTTAAAATGTGGCCGTGTGCTTTTTTTCTTCAGAGGGCCGTATAGATTATCAAATACTAGATGAGCATTATCGAGCGTGACCTCGGAAGGTTTCATTTTAATAGCGCTGTGAAATGACTGGTTGTACCCCTTTAATAGATCGTCCAACACGTCCACATATCTCCGAGTGTTTTTAGCCGTAAAGTACCTGTACATCCTTTCTTTTAACGTTCGATTAAATCTCTCTACGACGGAAGCTTTAAGTTCACTAGCCGTAGTGAAATGGGTGATTTTATGAGTTTTTAAAAGTTTCTGAAAAGTCCCATTTAAAAACTCCTTACCGGCATCCGTCTGTAGCTTGAGGGGGACGCCCCCCTCGGTTAAAATAGAATCAAAGGCCTCCTTTACAGCTTCCCCAGTCTTGTTTCTTATAGCACGCGCGTAGGCTTTTTTAGAAAAAACATCAATCACCGTAAGGAGGTATTTTAACCCGTCGTTGTATTTGGCCAGCCCTTGCATGTCGCATAAATCGGCCTGCCACTGATACATGGCTCTCGGTACAAACACTCTGTTCCTAGGGAAATTCTTTTTAACCGGTTTATGTAAAGTATAACTGTCTTGCATAGACAGCCAGTCTCTGATGTCATCACTACTCACTTTTCCACCCACCCCTCTCTTCAGTCTGGAGAAACCCCCGTATGACCCCGGCTGGCTGGGGTCATAGTACGAACGGCTCAAGACGCGAGCTGTAGTCTTGGCAACAGACATGCTTCACACACAGTGAGTGGGAGAGAGCGGCGAAGTGCCGTTTTATAGCTGTCTGTGGAGGGGGGGATGTTAACAGACTGAGTGAACATCAGTGAAATTCTGTTTTTTTTTTTTTATGTATTTAACCCATATTGTGTAGAGTTTGTGTATTATTTAATATTGTGTATTATTATTATTATTATTTTACAAAAGAGTTTAGCTGGGGTGGGGATCGAACCCACGCGGACATATGTCCATTGGATCTTAAGTCCAACGCCTTAACCACTCGGCCACCCTGCTCAACATATTTGTCTATTATTTACAAAGACACTGGTATTCAAGTTTTAAATTTTTTTATTATTATTATTATTATAATTTTACATTTTTTTTTTTTATTAGTATATAATTAGTGAAAGATATATATTTAAAAAATGTTAGTATACAATTTGTGAAAGATACATTTAAAAAATGCTGGTATACAATTTGTGAAAGTTACATTTAAAAAATGCTGGTATACAATTTGTGAAAGATACATTTAAAAAATGCTGGTATACAATTTGTGAAAGATACATTTAAAAAAATGCTGGTATACAATTTGTGAAAGTTACATTTTTTAAGATATATTTAAAAAATACTGGTATACAATTAGTGAAAGATATATATTTTAAAAATGCAGGTATACAATTAGTGAAAGATATATATTTTAAAAATGCCGGTATACAATTAGTGAAAGATATATATTTTAAAAATGCAGGTATACAATTAGTTACACCCGTGACAGTTGTTGAGGAAAATTAGCGATGTCACATGCATTAAGGTGGATATAGTGGCTTTTTCAACGATACATGTATGCAGAGTAGAAAGCAACTGATTAACATCGATAGGCTGGTTATCATGAAATTTATAGGCAACTACATCTACTATTAAAGCGTAAAATACAAAAATGTGATTACAGTCAAATTCATTGTCGGGGATACAAGATAGACAGGCACGTATGAGACTTTCGGGGGGTTGTCTTTCTCCCTCTGCCATCAGCTGAGTAAGTAAATCCATCCCCCGCTGATAATTTTCTCCGACTTGAGCAATCTCAAATAACACTCTATGAAAGCAGCAACAAGCATGATCATCCCCACAATCGCTTTTCTTGTTTTTATCAATAGCATGCATCAACAGCGGACTAACTTTTTCTAAAAAAACATTTAACATAAACCGTCGTAAGAGTCTCCCGATACCGTTCCCCATCACAAGATGCTTTTGTTTTACTCTCAGGCCTCCCAACGAGTCAGAAATTCTTCTTCCAGGAGCTGCTTAAGGGAGGGGTTCTGTTCAAACAGATCTTGTTCCAGTCGACTGATTTCCAGCATGCCGTCGCGGGCCTCATGCAGATCGTACAGGATAGCTTCCACTGCCCCCTCCAACCTGCCGACGGCCGCTCCGATGCCCAGGGTCGACAGAACGTGGGTCAAGGCGGGTGTCAGCCGGTCGGTCCAGAGGTCACGCAACACAGAGTCAAAGTGTATGTAAAAGTAATTTCTACCTGGGGGAAACAAACAAGGGTGTTGTCTCTGACTGGGGTGCCGCACTTCACAACCGTAGCAGTTTCTCTCTTGATGTTTCCTGATGACTGAGGCTAAAAGGCCCACTATCATAGCCTTAATACAAGTCAGCATCCCACGGCAGAGAGCCGGTCTGGAGAGAAGCGTGCAGATCTCAGGCGCCGGAGAGTCCTCTCCAGGATCAGAGGCCGGTGTTGATGGAGGGGACGGGGAGAGCTCCCCGGCGTCAGAGGCTGGTGTTGGTGGGAGTTCCCCAGGATCAGAGGCCTGTGTTGCAGTTGTAGCCTCATTGTCCCCGCTTTCGTCGTCGGAGAACACACTGTGGCTATAATTTGCTGATGCTGCCATGATGTTGTTGATGTTTGTGAAAGGGGTTGTAACGGAGTCCACTTTATATAGCGACGGTGGGTGAGGGGGAGAGGGGGTGGGGGTGATCCTTACGGCGTAGGTTTTTTCAACTCTTGCATCTCCTTACGCCCCCGACTCTCCTTAAACATCGCTTGGAAGTAACCGGACTTTTCTTTAATCACCCGCATCCAAATCACAAACGGTATCAGCAGCCCAAAACAGTCGCATTTAGGCCGCTGCCATATATTCAGCATTCTCTTGTCCAGCTCCCCGGTCGCGTCCCACTTCATAAAGGTGCTACGTTGTTTACGAGCATCTCTATAGTACATCTCCATTCTTCCCTTGTCCACCTGAATGTCGGGGTCGGGGGTCTCCTCCATCAACGGAGCAACGATAGTCTTCAAGTTTCCCCATTCCGTTTCAGAAAAAAACACCTGATAAGGGTCGTCTTTCGTGGGGTCTGGGCCGTCTCCGATGACCTGAAAGACGCGCAGATCCTCCGCAGCGTTGTCAAAGAGGCAGACCAGTTTATCCCCGTTGGGCAGCTCCCAGGTAGCTCTCGGGTCTTCCGACGGGCGCATCATAGGAACCCGTCTACTTGCCGTATCAATCGTCCTAGGAGCCCCCGGCGGCTGCATAACGGTCTCCTGCTCCTGCTGAGTCTTAGAAGGTGAGGCTGAATCTTTCATTTCGGTAGTGCTGGACATGTCTGTATTTTTTTAAGAATTAGTGTTCCCCATACATCGCAAAGCTCCATATATTCCCCGCTGGTGGGGGCGTGGTACGGGTGATAAGGCCTGGCGCCTCTACCCTAGGAGGAAAAGGCCCCCCTCCCCGCTCGCCGAGGGTCTCCCCAGGTGCAGTCATATCGTTTCTCTGTTAAGCGCTGGGAGTCGACGTGTCCAACTTGATGTATGGCCCGAGTCGATAGAGACGACCTTCAAAAGTATGGCCCCATACGCTGCTGTAATACGCTTGCGTGTCTTTACTAGATTATTTAATTGTAATTAACCAGGTGCACTCATATCTGTACTTGTGCGAGGTCATATACGGGGAACAAAGCTTCAAACTGATTTTACTGGGGGTGCATGTATGGCCCAAGTCGATAGAGACGGCCTTCAAAAGTGTGGCACCATACGCTGATGTAATACAAACGCCTGCGTGAGGAAGAAACACACATACATTGTCAAAACTAGCGCCAAGCGTTTTTATTGGACGACAGACCCTCCACCTCCTCCTCCTCTCATTCTTCGCTCCAACTTTATCATTTTCTCCCAGAGTCTCAGTCTCTCAGAGTTTGTCACAGACTCGCGCAGCGGCACGGCTCTCAGCTCGCCGGCATCAGACTCGCGCCACGGCACGGCTCTCAGCTCTCCGGCATCGCTCTCTCCGAGGATTATCCGAGCCCGCGGGGACCTTAGCGCAGTACCGCACCAGACACAGGGTTCTAAGGCCTTTGCTGATTCTCCAAAGCCCGGGACCTTACCGCGGTACCGTAACACCAGACACGCCGTACGCTCACGCTCCATCAGGTAACCCACCCCCGCTCGGCCCCGGCTGTGCCCGACAAAATAATAACTTATTAAAATAACACACACACTCATAAGCACTCTCCTCAATATAACACTCTCCTCAATATAATTTTAAAATAAAATTATAATTAAATAAATCATTTAAAATAATTTATAATAATAATAAATAATAATTTAAAATAAATAATTTAAAATAAATAATAAATAATTTAATAAATAAATAATAAATAAAATAAATAATGAAATAAATAATAAATAAATACAACTCCCGTGACGTCACATCATACCACCACAGCCCCGCCTACACAAGCCCCGCCCACAAGTGACCTTTTGACCCGACCTGTCAATTTGATGGAACCGGTATTCCATCCCTCTCTGTCATACTTAACATCCAATGCAGTCTTACTTTCGACATTCCACTTACTGTAGTGAGTCTAATGTTATTTTTTAAGTCAACCTCTAGACTTTGATACTCCTGCTTTATTTTGAAATCACTAGCTATGTTCCACCTTATTATCTCCAGCGTACAGTGTGAAATACCCAGTAATACTCACCTCACTACCCACAGTTTACAGTATGGAATACCCAGTAAGACTGACCTCAGTAACTCCAGTTTACAGTGTGGAATACCCAGTCAGACTGACCTCAGTATCTCCAGGTTGCAGTGTAAGTCCTCCAGTCCAGCAGAAAGCAGCTTCACTCCTGAGTCCTGCAGGTCATTGTCACTCAGGTCCAGCTCTCTCAGGGGTGAGGAGTTTGATCTGAGAGCTGAAGCCAGTGCCTCACAGCATTTCTCTGTGAGTTCACACCAGCCCACCCTTAAAAAAATGAAACACTTTTAAATCCACTTTTTACACTGCAGCACTGTATTCAAATGAGGAGAATATGGACCATGACATAATGGATTTTCAGAAAACAATTAAATTATTAAAAATCATTTTAACAATCATTCCGATTCTGTTTGGTGTCCATTATTTTTTGTCCATAACACGTTAAAGTCAACATGTTTATCTGTAACAGTGCCGTTAACTTTGCTAACCAACACAAATGTTTTGCATGGATTATATGGTTGAATGGATATTTCCTGCTTCACTGCTTAATTATTTCTAGCATGGATCGAGGGCTGATAAGATTGTGGGATATAAGGAAGTAGGATAAGAAAACAGAAGCTGTTTGTGTTTGTTTATTATGTAACTGCTGAAAGGCATTGTGGGTTTTCTTACTGTCCAGTTACGTTTGTGTAAAATGCATATTCTGTACTCACTGCAGCTTCTCCAGTTTACAGCTGAGATCCTCCAGTACAGCAGAGAGCAGCTTCACTCCTGAGTGTCCTGGGTGATTGTAGCTCAGATCCAGTTCTCTCAGGTGTGAGGGGTTTAACTTCAGAGCTGAAGCCAGGGAAGAACAGCCTTCTTCTGTGACCCTACAGCCTGACAACCTGCAGAGAGAGAGAGACAGAAACTCCCCAATAAATAATATCACCTCACCATTATAATTATTAAATAAATGTGATGCTCTAATAAATAATTCAAGAATTACAGTTTAGTGTCTAAGACAAGGCAGGACCCCTCCTCTCTTTCCCTTAGCTAATTGCTCACTATCTCCTCTTTATAGTGTGGAATACACAGTAATACTGACCTCAGTATCTAAAGCGTACAGTGTGGAATACCCAATATTACTGACCTCAGTATCTCCAGTTTGTGGTTTGGAATACCCAGCAATACTGGCCTCAGTATCCCCAGTTTACAGTGTGGAATATCCAGTAATACTGGCCTCAGTATCTTCAGTTTGCGGTGTGGAATACCCAGCAATACTGGCCTCAGTATCCTCAGTTTACAGTGTGGAATATCCAGTAATACTGACCTCAGTACCTGCAGTTTACAGTGTGGAATACCCAGTAATACTGGCCTCAGTATCTCCAGTTTACAGTGTGAATTACCCAGTAATGCTGGCCTCAGTACCCCCAGTTTACAGTGTGGAATACCCAGTAATACTGGCCTCAGTATCCCCAGTTTACAGTGTGGAATACCCAGTAATACTGACCTCAATATCTTCAGTTTACAGTGTAAATCCCCCAGTGCAGCAGAGAGCAGCTTCACTCCTGAATCCTTCAGGTTATTGTCACTCAGGTCCAGCTCTCTCAGGGGGGAAGAGTTTGATCTTAGAGCTGAAGACAGCACTTCAAAGTGTTTATCTATGAGATCACAGCTGTTCAGCCTGAAACAGAAAACACTTTAAGACACAGACATACACACATCCTACACATTAGTAAAATACAAAGCATTACAATAAGCATTTGTTTTCAGTATAATTAGCAGCATAGCTTACACCTCAAAATGAATTATAGTCTGTAGAGTGTTCTGTGTGTCCTGACAATCTGCTGCAGTCATATGATCACTAATTGTGAGTCAGTGCATCTTTGCTCAAAACTAGAGGTAAAAACATTAAGTACAAGCTATAGGAATACATAGGAACACATCAACAGCAAGATGGACGTGAACCTCCCATAACAGTCAGACCAGTGCTTCCAGTGCAGTCCTTAGCCATCTTTCTGCCAGGTGTCCCTACACTCGACACGTATCACTGAAAGGAGGAGATGTGAACATTCCCAGCAGCTAATGCAGCAGCAACTGGCACTTGGATTCCTGATCCCATGAGTAAAATCCTTTTTCTCCCTGTATTGTTATACCTGGGAAGATGTCAAATCACCAATTACGTCTGGGTGATATGACGATATTGTCGGTAATGAGCGTAATAAGACAAGTATCCCGGTGTCTATATCTGACAGTGACTAACCGGCAATTATTGTCTTTGCTGGGGAAACGTGCTTAGGCTACATACAAAGCAAGATAACAGAAGGATCCATGATTTGCTTTCAGTTCAGCCTTCTAGCCAAAGATTCTGAAGCAGTTAAAAAGAAACATTGCGCAGAATTTCACAAGCATTGTCCCTTGCAGTAACCATGCGTTCGCCATTCTTGTAAGTTCAGTATTGTCACATCACCAACTTCTATCTCTGAGTCAGCAGCCAGAATGTCAGTCATTCAAGTGCAGCTTTCTGGTGGGAATTTTGAGCTTCCCGACTCAGTTTTTTGTGTCTGAGTCTCAGGCACGGCTTTAAGTGTGTCCCTGACCCGCCGTCTCGGTGGAGGACTGTCTGCTCGCGGCCGGTGGTTTTGGGCATGTGCGGCAGGCCTGCCCACGAGGGGAGCTCCCCCCCCCCGGGGGAGCGCGAGGAGGGGCGCGAGGCCCCGGCGCTGGTGCGGGACACCGAGCACCGCAGGGGCGCCGATACTGTAGTAACGGACTTGGACTCAGACCGTGGGGACCGGGAGGACGAGCCCCCCCCTTCCTGTAGTCACTGCCCCCACCCCCGCTCCCGAGCCACGCTGAGACGGCGGGCTGGCAGAGGAGCCCGGCCCGGACGCAGCAGGACCTGCTGGCGGCGGCGCGGTGAGTGACTCCGCACCTGCTGAGACAGCGGGCTGACAGAGGAGCCCGGCCCGGACGCAGCAGGGCCCGCTGGCGGCAGCGCGGTGAGTGACTCCGCACCTGCTGAGCCCGGCACTGACCCACCTGTAGACACACCGCAGCGGAACATCCTGAGCCTGAGCTGGACCTGCACTTACTGGATTCTGAGATCATGAGGACGTAGAGAGTTTGGCTGATGACTTGGAAGACTCACAGGCCTCCATGGACTCCAGCACCCCTGTAGGTAGGACCAAGGTTTACTCTCTTGAGCAAATCTGTTTCTTTCTGGACAGCACTAAAGGCCAGAGAAAACCTAAGATAGAGTGCTATGCCCCTGATTGGAAACTGTTTTACCTTCATGTACGATGGCGATGAGGAAATTTACTTTGGACGAGCTTGATAAACAGAAGCGGTGCAGATTAAAGAAGCTTCACACCCCCTTGTGGAATTTGAGTGCTGACATTCAGGGACTCCCCATGTCTGCGTTCCCACCTGCCTCTCCTTCCTACTTATGCTGCCATAGCCATATCTGCCGGAGCTTACATACTGCACTCACCTAACTGTTTGCACTGCCTCTAGTCTCCCCTACTTTGGCTAACTGCACATTTTATTTCCCCTACTCCCCCTAGGCTGTGCTGCCTGGAGACCCCACATTTTTAAGATATCCTGCCTACCCTGCTGTCTACGACGTCTCCACTACCTGTGAGTCCTTCCGGCCTGCTCACCCTTCTGCCTGTGACATCTTCCCTGTTTACCCTGCTGCCGTACTACTGTTCTCCCTGCCATCTGAAGCAGCTCCAGCACTTGCCTTCATCACCTCCCTGCCCCCCACTTTGTGACTGAAATGTTAAGATTGGGATAATGTGAATTAGGACTTTGCCATCTTGATCATTTGACTTCCTCTGCTGCCCCCTGGAGGATGGGCTCCCCCTTTCAGTCTGGTTAGGGTTAGGGCTTCCTCTGCTGCCCCCTGGAGGATGGGCTCCCCCTTTGAGTCTGGTTAGGGTTATGGCTTCCTCTGCTGCCCCCTGGAGGATGGGCTCCCCCTTTGAGTCTGGTTAGGGTTAGGGCTTCCTCTGCTGCCCCCTGGAGGATGGGCTCCCCCTTTGAGTCTGGTTAGGGTTAGGGCTTCCTTTGCTGCCCCCTGGAGGATGGGCTCCCCCTTTGAGTCTGGTTCCTCCCAAGGATTCTTCTTTCTAGGGTAATTTTCCTTGCCACTGTCCCCTCTGACTTGCTCACTGGGGGCTTTGGGCAGGGATGCTGTAAAGTGCTTTGAGATGATCTAATGTTGTGAAAACACACTATATAAATAAAACTGAACTGAACTGAAATTGCATTCAGTGTTTGGTGGGGGGGGGGACTCAAAATGAGATCTGAACCAGCAACCTTCTGCTCATGGACACAGAGTCCGAGCCCAAAGAGTCACGCACCACACCCAGTATTTACAGAAATGCGTCCTACAGCATCCAGAACTGAAACGAATATGAGTGGTTTTCCCACTATTAATGAAAACCAGACCATTCTGTATGATGCTGTATCTTTGGTTATTTGTTACACAAAGGATGGTCGTGGAAATCTTGTCTTTTTGTTTTTACTACATCACTACCTTCAGTTAATATAAACTAGATTAAAAAGGAACCTTGTTGTTAAAAGAGGGGAAATAAATTTTATATATATATATATATA
Source organism: Brienomyrus brachyistius (assembly GCF_023856365.1). Lineage (NCBI taxonomy): Eukaryota > Metazoa > Chordata > Actinopteri > Osteoglossiformes > Mormyridae > Brienomyrus > Brienomyrus brachyistius. The sequence goes on along the minus strand of NW_026042311.1, from coordinate 1,785,781 downwards.
TATATATATATATATATATATATATATATATATATATATATATATATAAATTTAATATTTTAAACAATGTTTATCTATTTCTGCCGGACTAGATGTGCCGTCACATCCTCAGCCAGGTGCAGCTGAGGCCAGCAGAGGGCGCCAGTGAGCAGCCAGAGACAGCAGTCATACGGAAGCTCCCAGCTCTGGGCTCCATCACATGAACACGCCTGCTGACAATAACACTCACATACCACTTATACACCCTGTGGATAAAGAGCCCTCACTGTTTCTATAGCAGGTTAGGATGCTGTGCCTGTGATCAGAAGGCAAACTGGATGGGAATGGAAACGTAGTAACAAACAAAAAGTGACATCACTACCTTCAGTCATTAATAATAATAATAACCGACACTTTTATTGTCCCTGTAGGGAAATTGTCTTTACGCCTCCCACAACTTGCTCTTTTTTCATAGAGGAAGTTGTCTGCGAAGGGCTGCCAGCTGCAGCAGCGCCCAGGGAGCTGGGAGTTAAGGGCCTTGCTCAAGGACCCACAGTCTGAGGCGGGGTTTGAACCTGCGACCTTCTGATTACAGGCACACAGGTTAAGCCCTCAGAGCCACACACCGCTCCCTCAATATCAATTATAAAGGCTGTGGTCAAGATTAGCTACTGCTATACAAACAGCTATAGCTGTGATTATCAAAATAAAACTCACTTATTGATCCATGAGGAGAAATATATAATATATATTACACATTTCAAACAATATTCATGCATTACTGCCAGACCAGACATGATTTCCCATCCCCACGTAACTTACAGAGCCGTCCTGGAGTTCTTGACCACAGGCAGCAGCCTGCAGTGCTGTTTATCTCGTCTGATATATTTCTTCAGGTCAAACACATCCAGCTCCTCATCTGACATCAGCATCACAAAGGCCAGAGCTGAGTACTGTGCAGGTGAAAGGTCATCTACTGAAATGTTTCCTGAATTCAGGTATCTTTGTACTTCCTCTACTAGAGAGTTGTCCCCCAGTTCAGTCAGACAGTGGAACAGGTTGATGGTCCTTTCTGGAGATAAATTCTCCTGTATTTTCTCCTTGATGTATTGGGCTGTTTCCTTAATGGTTTGTGAGCAGGTTTCTGTTGGCCCCAGTAGCCTTTGTAACAGAGTCTTACTGGAGTCTGTTGAGAGGCCCAGAAGGAAGCGAAGGTAGAGGTCCAAGTGTCCATTCTTGCTCTCTAATGCCTCATTCACTGCAGTCTTCAGCAGGTCAGCTGATGAGTTTGACAGAAACACATATAAAGCAGCGAGATACTCCTGGATGCTCAGATGCACAAAGCAGTACACCTTCTCCTGGTACAACCCATACTCCTCTTTAAAGACTTCTGTGCACACTCCAGAGTAAACTGAAGTTTCAGTGACATCAATGCCATTCCCTGTCAGATCTTCCTCATAAAATATGAGATTGCCTTTCTCAAGGTTGTCAAAAGCAAGTTTACCAAGTTTTAAAAGGAATTCCTTGCTGTATTCTTTAAGCTTAGTTTCTTGTTTTTTCATATACTTGTCATTTGTTAAACTTGTCTGAAAGATCAGGAAGTGTGTGTACATTTCAGTCAGAGTCCTTGGAATTTCTCCCCTGTCAGTCTCACTAAAAAACCTCTTAAGCACAGTGGCTGAAATCCAGCAGAACACAGGAATGTGGCACATGATGAAGAGGCTCCTTGATGATTTCACATGTGTGATGATCCTGCTGGCCAGGCTCTGATCATTAAATCTCCTCCTGAAATACTCCTCCTTCTGGGCATCACTGAACCCTCGTATCTCTGTCACCTGGTGGACACACTCAGGAGGTATCTGATTGGCTGCTGCTGGCCGGGAGGTTATCCAGAGGAGAGCGGATGGGAGCAGATTCCCCTTAATGAGGTTAGTCAACAGCACATCCAGTGATGTTTTCTTTGTTACATCAAACCAGCTCTCATTGTTCTGAAAATCGAAAGGAAGGCGACACTCATCCAGACCATCAAAGATGAACAAGATTTTGTACATAAACAGCTCAGTGGATTCAAGAGATTTCAGTTCTGGGACAAAGTGGCAAAGCAGTTCAATGAGACTGTATTCACCCTTAATCAAATTCAGGTCCCGGAAAGGAAGAGCAAATATGAAGTGAACATCCTGGTTTGCTTTTCCTTCTGCCCAGTCGAGAATAAATTTCTGCACAGAGACTGTTTTCCCGATACCTGCCACCCCTTTAGTGAGTACAGTTCTGATTGGTGTCTCATGCCCACATAAGGGTTTAAATATATCATTGCACTTGACAGTAGTATCTTCTGTTCGCCTTTTCTTGGATGCTGTTTCAATCTGTCTCACTTCATGTTCATCATTGACTGCTCCAGTTCCGCCTTCAGTTATGTAGAGTTCTGTGTAAATCTCACTGAGAAGTGTTGGCTGTCCTTCCTTAGCTTTCCCTTCAAATACACACTCAAATTGCTTCTTAAGTTTACATTTCATTTCCTGTTGATGTTGCAGCATGAGCTGTCCTGAAAAGAAATGAGAGGAAAATGCACTAATTCTCACCGTGATCCTGACCAATATGAGAGGAAAAATATTTTCCAAAAACACACTTTTTTGCACATACATATCCTGATATTTCCCTGTGACTGTGAATGTGAAACTGAAAGTTTTATCATGCGTATTTTACTGGAACACCGCATACAGGACCGTGAATAAGCCTTAGGCAGCCAAAGGAAATGTTTAAAGCCATTTATCTGGGTAGTAAGTGTATATCTGCTCAGAACCAAAAAAAACACAAAACCCCTTTTCATTTCCCAAATCTCTCCTCAGGGGCACCACAGCCAGTCCATGTATTTGTTAAATTTCACCACCAGCTCACTTCATTCATTAATTAAATAAGTTTAAAACTCAATGAGATATTGATCAGCCACATGAGGTGTGTTAGTGGTCAAGTAAAAAAATACAGGGATATACTGCACGATTTCTGTAAATATTAGGTTGATTTTGGGAGAGGTTCTGAAATGGCAAACACACTTTGACATACATATTATAGTAGTTCTACACCAACATAAAGACCATTTAAACATCCTTTTCTTTGACTGCCTAAGACGTTTACACAATATTGTACATGTACATAATATTATAAAGTTCTTACTCTTGTCCAGCAGGTCAGCAAGATCATTATGTTTCATGATCCTCAGGATGTACACTGTGATCTTCAGAGCTACCTCTCTAACACTGGTCTTCTGCATCTGACCATCACAGTCCAGGGCATTGTCCTCCTCCAGCTGAGGCTCAGAGCATTCTGGGTAATTCTGATCTAGGTGCCTCACAAACGTCTTCAGCTCGTCCTTTAGGAACTTCATGGCTTTTTCCTCTAGCGACTAAAATAAACAGTCAGAGTTAATTATTGCTACTTACACCAAACCTTTTCAGAGTTTCACTTGTGAATCATAGTTTAAAACATATTTTCTTTAAGATGATGAATTTATTATTATGCAGCTGTATAAAATATAAGCTAATTCACATAACAGCCAAGAAAATATATATCAGCAATAAATACAAACCTTCAATTTGGATGATAAACCCGATTTATCATGTAGATCTGAACTGCAATCTTCCATTTGGTCTCTGTGAATTAGGCAGAAACATAAAGACCTCAATTCATCTACACAAATGTAACAGAAAGGCTGAAAAGTTCCCCATTAAAATTGCTGTTACTGCAGATAAAGAATAACACTGTGGTATATTACAACACCAATTCCAAAAAGTTGGACATTGTGCAAATTGTAAATAAAAACAGAATGTAATGATATGGAAATCTCATAAACCTGTATTATATTCATAACAAAGTATAGAAAACATATCAGATGTTTAAACTGAGACATTTTGCTATTTCATGAAAAATATTGGCTCATTTTGAATTTCATGACAGCAACGTATCTCAAAAAAGTTGGGATGGGGGCAATAGAAGGCTGGAAAAGTTAGTGGTACAAAATCCCAATGTTAAGCTCGCCGGTGAACGGGGAAGGTGCACGGACAGGCAGGCAGGCAAGGATCAGGCAGGCCGGTAGAATAAGGGGGAAACGGGGTTTAATCACAGGACTAAGGGAAGGAAACATCAGACGCCAACTAACATGAATGACAGACCGGGAACCAGGGCAAGACATGGACTCAAATAGACAGGACTGATTGAAAATAATCGGACACAGGTGGGTACGATCCGGGAAGCACACGTGGATAATCAGGGGGGCGTGGCACACACGAGGATAATCAGGGGGGCGTGGCACACAGGAGGATAATCAGGGGGGCGTGGCACACACGTGGATAATCAGGGGGGCGTGGCACACACGAGGATAATCAGGGGGGCGTGGCACACACGTGGATAATCAGGGGGCGTGGCACACACGAGGATCGTACGAGTCGGGTATGACAGACCCCCCCCCCTCAGAGGAGGCGACGGACGAGACGAGGGAAACGGGACCTGGAAAAGAAGAACAAAACCATTCAAGGGACCGGAAACATGACAGAGACACAGAACAGGCACAGAGACAAGAAGTAAGACAAAACCTGATAAAGGACAGGGAGGGCAGACAGACTAGGAAAGGAGACACAGCGGGAACAGGCGGGACAAAAGGACCAGGAGTGAACGGAGGAGGAACAAAGGGACGAGGAAGGGAGACAGGAGAGACAAAGCCGGGAGGAGGAGCAAACGAAGGAGGGAGACAGGCAGGGGAGTAGGGAGAGAAGGAGGGGGAACCAAGGGGAGTCCGAGGGAGCCCCAGCGGGCAACGGGTGGCCGTCAGAGGGGCCGCAGGCGGCCGGAACAGGAGGGGACCTCAGAGCAGCAGAGGAGGCAGGGCGAGGCACTGACGGAGGGGCAGAGGAGGGAGGTGGAGGGAGACCCAAGGAAGGGGACGAAGGAGCTGGAGGGGACCTAGGCGAGGGCAAGGAGAGGGGGGGGAGCCGCAGCAGGCGGCGACGTCCTCCGATGCGCCGGAGTGGAGGGAACCGCAGGCAACTGAGGAGCTGCAGCAGGGGAGTCCGCAGGCGACTGACCGGGCACCAGAGTGGGGAGCAAGACAGGGCGACGAGGCTGCGGAGGGGGACCCGCAGGCAACAGCCAACCCGGAGGGCGAGGAACCGCAGGCGCCGACCAAGCCCCAGCGCAGGCAAGGGAGGGCGAGCCAGGGGGCAGGGTGGGTGGGACCCCAGCCCTGCATCTGTGTCCTCTCCCCTTACAGGACACAGAAATAAGGACCCTTGGTGGGGGGTCGAGCTCGCCGGGGCGAGGGCAGAGGCGTCACCAGGATCAGGTCTGGGGCAGAAGGGACCGGCATGGGGCAAGGAACGGGAGTCACAAGGGGCACAGTCACTGGCAGAGGGAGCGCCTCCGGCGTGGGCGCAGGAGCTGCAAGCAGAGGGAGCGCCCGCTCGGGAGCTGCAGGCGGAGGGGGCGGCCGCTCGGGAGCTGCAGGCGGAGGGGGCGGCTGCTCGGGCTGCGCAGGCGGAGGGAGCGCCCGCTCGGGAGCTGCAGGCGGAGGGGGCGGCCGCTCGGGCTGCGCAGGCGGAGGGGGCGGCCGCTCGGGCTGCGCAGGCAGAGGGGGCGCCCGCTCGGGAGCTGCAGGCGGAGGGGGCGGCCGCTCGGGAGCTGCATGCGGAGGGGGCGGCCGCTCGGGCTGCGCAGGCGGAGGGGGCGCCCGCTCGGGAGCTGCAGGCGGAGGGGGCGGCCGCTCGGGCTGCGCAGGCGGAGGGGGCGCCCGCTCGGGAGCTGCAGGAGGTGGGGGCGCCCGCTCGGGAGCTGCAGGCAAAGGGGGCGGCTGCTCGGGCTGCGCAGGCGGCAGCGGAGGCGGTTTCTCGGGCCCCCCCCCCACTACCCCACCCCTCGATACGGCTCTGCTTTGCTTATCAATGGAGCTGCCTGCTCTGTGAGCGACTGGCCCACAGCCACGCCGGCCTAGGACTCGTGGGTGAGCAGGGAGCGTCAGACAGGGGGGGGGGGGCGCCTATCAGCTTGTTTCCCACATCCCTGCCCCCCCGCTTCTGTACCAGCTGGTCCCCGGGTCCCCACTAGCTGGGGCGATACTGCTGCCTAAATATGACGAAACATTAAACATATCATCATCCTGCACCTGTTCTCCATCCCAGTGGACATAATGTGCGCCACTCCCTCTGGAATGTCCTACTGTATTACAGAATACTAACTGCTTCAGGGATCACAGCAGTGAAGGAAGTTGCGCATGCGGTCTCCGCCTGGGTCACGTGTGTGGAGTTTGCATGTTCTCCCCATGTCGTCGTGGGGTTTCCTCCGGGTACTCCGGTTTCCCCCCACAGTCCAAAAACATGCTGAGGCTAACTGGACTTGCTAAATTGCCTGTAGGTGTGCGTGTGAGAGTCAATGGTGTGTGAGTGTGCCCTGCGATGGGGTGGCCCCCCATCCTGGGTTGTTCCCTGCCTCGTGCCCATTGTTTCCGGGATAGGCTCCGGACCCCCCACCACCCAGTAGGATAAGCGGTTTGGAAAATGGATGGATGGATGGATGGCCAGACCTTTAAGTTTGACTACAAAGCACCTATGACAGACATCAGCCTTCGCATGATGTCACAACACCATCCCTCACTGATGTGTCTTACCTGGCTCAAGCTATTCAGAACAGCAAAGCCGTTAACAGGCTCCCAATGCCAGAGCCTGCTGTGTTTAACGGGGATCCAATTCATTTTATTGAATGGAAGGCATCCTTTATGTACTCATTCAGAGAACAGGTATCTCTTAAGCAGATAAGCTGTATTACCTTAAGAAATATATCAGTGGTCCTGCTCATAAATGTCTTGAGGGCACGTTCTACCAAAGTGATGATGAGGCATGCAAAGATGCTTGGAATAAGCTTGGTCAGCGATATGGTCAGTGATACGGTCAGTGATACGGTCAGCGATACGGTCAGCCATACGGTCAGCGATACGGTCAGCGATATGGTCTGTGATACGGTCAGCGATATGGTCAGTGATACGGTCAGCCATACGGTCAGCCATATGGTCAGCGATACGGTCAGTGATACGGTCAGCCATACGGTCAGCCATACAGTCAGCCATACGGTCAGCGATACGGTCAGTGATACGGTCAGCCATACGGTCAGCCATACAGTCAGCTATACGGTCAGTGATACGGTCAGCGATATGGTCAGTGATACGGTCAGCGATACAATCAGTGATACGGTAAGCCATACAGTCAGCTATACGGTCAGTGATACGGTCAGCGATATGGTCAGTGATACGGTCAGCGATACAATCAGTGATACGGTCAGCCATATGGTCAGCCATACAGTCAGCCATACGGTCAGCGATATGGTCAGCCATATGGTCAGCCATACAGTCAGCCATATGGTCAGTGATACGGTCAGCCATACGGTCAGCGATACGGTCAGCCATACGGTCAGCCATATGGTCAGCGATATGGTCAGTGATACGGTCAGCGATACAATCAGTGATACGGTCAGCCATACGGTCAGCCATACAGTCAGCGTTACGGTCAGCCATACGGTCAGTGATACGGTCAGCCATACGGTCAGCCATATGGTCAGCCATACGGTCAGCCATACGGTCATCCATGCGGTCAGTGTTACGGTCAGCCATACGGTCAGCCATACGGTCAGCCATACGGTCAGCCATACAGTCAGCGTTACGGTCAGCCATACAGTCAGCCATATGGTCAGCCATACAGTCAGCCATACGGTCAGCCATACGGTCAGTGATACGGTCAGCTATACGGTCAGCCATACGGTCAGTGATACGGTCAGCGATATGGTCAGTGATACGGTCAGCGATATGGTCAGTGATACGGTCAGCGATACAATCAGTGATACGGTCAGCCATATGGTCAGCCATATGGTCAGCCATACAGTCAGCCATACGGTCAGTGATACGGTCAGCCATACGGTCAGCGATACGGTCAGCCATACGGTCAGCGTTACGGTCAGCCATACGGTCAGCCATACGGTCAGTGATACGGTCAGCTATACGGTCAGCCATACGGTCAGTGATACAGTCAGTGATATGGTCAGCCATACGGTCAGCCATACGGTCATCCATACGGTCAGCGTTACGGTCATCCATACGGTCAGCCATACGGTCAGTGATACGGTCAGCTATACGGTCAGCCATACGGTCAGTGATACGGTCCGTGATATGGTCAGCCATACGGTCAGCCATACGGTCAGTGATACGGTCAGCTATACGGTCAGCCATACGGTCAGTGATACGGTCAGTGATATGGTCAGCCATACGGTCATCCATACGGTCAGCGTTACGGTCAGCCATACGGTCAGCCATACGGTCAGTGATACGGTCAGCTATATGGTCATCCATACGGTCAGTGATACGGTCAGTGATATGGTCAGCCATACGGTCATCCATACGGTCAGCGTTACGGTCAGCCATACGGTCAGTGATACGGTCAGTGATATGGTCAGCCATACGGTCAGCCATACGGTCAGTGATACGGTCAGCTATACGGTCAGCCATACGGTCAGTGATACGGTCAGTGATATGGTCAGCCATACGGTCATCCATACGGTCAGCGTTACGGTCAGCCATACGGTCAGTGATACGGTCAGCTATACGGTCATCCATACGGTCAGTGATACGGTCAGTGATATGGTCAGCCATACGGTCATCCATACGGTCAGCGTTACGGTCAGCCATACGGTCAGCTATACGGTCAGCCATACGGTCAGTGATACGGTCCGTGATATGGTCAGCCATACGGTCAGCCATACGGTCAGTGATACGGTCAGCTATACGGTCAGCCATACGGTCAGTGATACGGTCAGTGATATGGTCAGCCATACGGTCATCCATACGGTCAGCGTTACGGTCAGCCATACGGTCAGCCATACGGTCAGTGATACGGTCAGCTATATGGTCATCCATACGGTCAGTGATACGGTCAGTGATATGGTCAGCCATACGGTCATCCATACGGTCAGCGTTACGGTCAGCCATACGGTCAGTGATACGGTCAGTGATATGGTCAGCCATACGGTCAGCCATACGGTCAGTGATACGGTCAGCTATACGGTCAGCCATACGGTCAGTGATACGGTCAGTGATATGGTCAGCCATACGGTCATCCATACGGTCAGCGTTACGGTCAGCCATACGGTCAGTGATACGGTCAGCTATACGGTCATCCATACGGTCAGTGATACGGTCAGTGATATGGTCAGCCATATGGTCATCCATACGGTCAGCGTTACGGTCAGCTATACGGTCAGCCATACGGTCAGCCATACGGTCAGCGATATGGTCAGCGATACGGTCAGCTATACGGTCATCCATACGGTCAGTGATACGGTCAGTGATATGGTCAGCCATACGGTCATCCATACGGTCAGCCATACGGTCAGCCATACGGTCAGCTATACGGTCAGCCATACGGTCAGTGATACGGTCAGTGATATGGTCAGCCATACGGTCAGCCATACGGTCAGTGATACGGTCCGCCATACGGTCAGCGATATGGTCAGCGATACGGTCATCGATACGGTCAGCCATACGGTCAGCCATACGGTCATCCATACGGTCAGTGTTACGGTCAGCCATACGGTCAGCGATATGGTCAGCGATACGGTCAGCCATACGGTCATCCATACGGTCATCCATACGGTCAGCGTTACGGTCAGCGATACGGTCAGCCATACGGTCAGCGATATGGTCAGCGATACGGTCAGCCATACGGTCATCCATACGGTCAGTGATACGGTCAGCTATACTGTCAGCCATACGGTCAGTGATACGGTCAGTGATATGGTCAGCCATACGGTAAGTGATACGGTCAGCGATACGGTCAGTGATATGGTCAGCCATACGGTCATCCATACGGTCAGCCATACGGTCAGTGATACGGTCAGCTATACGGTCAGCCATACGGTCAGTGATACGGTCAGTGATATGGTCAGCCATACGGTAAGTGATACGGTCAGCGATACGGTCAGCCATGCGGTCAGCCATATGGTCATCCATACGGTCAGCCATACGGTCAGCGATACGGTCAGTGATACAGTCATCCATACGGTCAGCAATGCGGTCAGCCATATGGTCAGCCATACGGTCAGCCATAGGGTCAGCCATACAGTCAGCCATATGGTCAGCGATACGGTCAGCCATACGGTCAGTGATACGGTCAGCGATGCGGTCAGCCATACGGTCAGTGATAAGGTCAGCCATACGGTCAGCCATACGGTCAGCCATGCGGTCAGTGATACGGTCAGCCATGCGGTCAGCCATAGGGTCAGCCATACAGTCAGCCATATGGTCAGCGATACGGTCAGCCATACGGTCAGTGATACGGTCAGCCATACGGTCAGCCATATGGTCAGCCATGCGGTCAGTGATACGGTCAGCCATACGGTTAGTGATACGGTCAGCGTTACGGTCAGCCATTCATCATCCAAAGGGCATTTCCGGAGAGGCTCTCAAAATGGCCACAAATACGGTCCAAAGATGCCGAAGGGTTACAGACATTTTCTGATTTTTAAATGCCTGTTTGCAAACTATGCCTCATGCAAAGGGCCTAGACATACTGAGTGACTGTGGGGAAAATCAAACATTAATTCAGAAGCTACCTGACTAGTTAGCATTGCGCTGGAATCGTTGGGTTACGGTAGCCCTCATGGAAGGTGGCGAATTCCCATCTTTCCAAGACTTTGCCAGATTCATATCAATTGAGGCAGAAATTGCATGCAATCCTGTCACCTGCCTACATGCACTTCACTCAGTGGATTCACACCAGGATAAAATAATTACAAGGGAACCTAAAAGAAAGAGGGTTAATGTTCTCAGCACTCAAGCCACTGTTGGCAGGGATAAAGAGACATCAACTAACGACAGAGTATGGGCTCCATGCATCTGATGCCAGTGTAACAAGCATCAGCTCCACAGATGTCCTGATCTTATGAAAACGTCTCCTGAGAACCAAAGTTCATATGTAAAGGACAATAAGCTGAGCTATGCTTGTTTAAAACCAGGTCACTGTGCAAAGGAATGCCGTCGTCGCCATAGCTGTGAGGTATGCAGGAGAAGGCGCCCCTCTAGTCTTCATGATTACAGCTGTGAGAAGAATGGAAGTAGAGACCAACCTGTGCCTGATATAATCAGAGCTACAAGCAATGTAAGGAAACTACAGCTGCTATGTCACTTAATGCCACCAGTCAAGAACAGTCACATAGCACCTCCATGATTGTACCTGTGTGGGTATCCTGTGTCAAAGATCCAGCAAAGGAACAACTTGCATATGCTTTATCAGACACGCACAGTGACAGCACTTTCACTGACAAAGAGGTGAGCAATGAATTACAAATGGACACTTACCCAGTGCAGCTGAAACTCACCACCATGTTGGGAGAGAATATGGTGATGAAGAGTGAGAGAGTATCAGGACTCTGTGTAAGGGGTTACAATTCATCGGTGCGCATTGCTCTCCCTCCTGCATACACCAAAGACTGCATACCTCTCAATCGTGATCACGCACGAAACTGCTAAACGCTGGACTCACCTTGCTGCAATAACTGATAAGATACCACCCCTCCTCAGCTGTGATGTTGGACTCTTAATTGGGTACAACTGTTCAGGATCTCTGGCGCCTAGACAGGTGATACTAGGTGGAGACAATGAACCATATGCTGTGCTGACAGACTTAGGATGGAGTATCGTTAGCTGCTCAACACCTTAGCTTGATACAACCGCAGAATTTGTCTTATGTCACCGAGCTGCGGTACAGGAGCTGCGTCTGATAACACCAACAGATATACTTCAAGTCCTGGAGTTGGATTTCAAGGATGTCAGAGGAGAGTTTAAGGCAAACTCTCAAGAGGATCTAATTATCCTGGACAGGCTCAAGGAAGGTATAAAGAAAACCTACCAAGGGCGTTGTGAAATGCCACTTCTTTTTATACAACGGTCACATTTACCTGATAACAGGCAGCTTGCTGAAGTCAGGCTCAGACATTTAGGGCGTAAATTCTGCAAGGATGAGAAATATAAACAAGATTACACTGCAAACATGAAGGATATCATTGAGAGAGGTGATGCTGAAGAGGTCCATGATTTTGGCACTCATGGTGAACGATGGTTCATTCCCCACCATGGTGTCTACCATCCAAAAAAGCCAGATAAGTTGCGTGTTGTGTTCTATTGCTCTGCAAAGGACAATGGTACCAGCCTAAATGAACATCTACTTCCAGGTTCAGACATAATTAATAATCTAACTGGCGTTCTCATAAGGTTCCTGCAGCATCACATTGCTCTGACATGTGACATAGAGAAAATGTTTCATCAGTTCCATGTCAAGGAGAACGACCGCAACTATCTGCGCTTCCTGTGGTGGAAAGATGGAGACATGAGTCCACAGCCAAAAGAATACTGAATGAAGGAACATCTTTTTGGAGCAGTATCGTCTCCTGGCTGTGCAAACTATGGACTTAAACGTTTAGCTAATGAGAGCAGACACTCATCCATTAGGGTCCCAGTTTATTGAAAGAGACTTCTACGTGGATGATGGAGTCACAAGTATGGAAACTGTGGAGAAGCCATTCAGTTAGCAGAGGAGGCAAGAGCGGTATGTGCAAAGGGTGGCCTTCATCTTCACAAGTTTGTGTGAAACACCCATGCTGTTTCACAGAGCACACCCTCATCAGGGCGTGCTACAGATGGTAAGGCAAAGGAAATCACTTTCAATGACAGCCCCCTGGAATGAGCGCTGGGGATTCAGTGGAAGACAGAAAGTGATTGCTTTAAGTTTAAGATCACTCTAAAGGAACCACCAATGACACGGCGGGAAGTACTGTCTACCATTGCTTCTATATTCGATCCTCTTGGGTTCCTTGTTCCATATTTCCTTAAAGGGAAAAGGATCCTCCAGGAAATGTGTCACCAAGGTACTGGCTGGGACGACCCACTGCCAGAGGAGCTGGAGAGCTGGCAAAGGGACCTTGTCAAGTTAAAGACTATGAACATAGATAGATACTGCTTACCTCTCAATTTTGGAAGGGTTATGAGGAGAGGTTTACACCACTTCTCTGATACAAGCACCTTAGGGTATGGTCAGTGCTCCTATCCGAGAGTCAAGAATGAGAAAGGAAAGGTCCATTGTGCTCTCATCAAAGTGAAGTCCCGTGTAGCTCCCACAAAGGTGACCACCATACCAAGGCTAGAATTATCAGCGGCAGTAGTCTCAATTACAGTCAGCAATATGCTTAGAGAAGAGCGTAGCTATTTGAATGTGGAGGAGTTCTTCTGGACTGACTCCAAAGTAGTTCTGGGCTACATAGATAATGATGCATGATGCTTTCACATGTTCGTAGCCAATAGGGTTCAGACATTTCGCCACAATACAAATCCTCAACAATGGCTTTATGTGTCACGCCCAGTTCATCCGATCCTCGTGTGTTGCCACACCCCCTCATCATCCACGTGTGCGTTTCCTGTTATTTTCGGCTTGTCTTGTGTATTTAGTCCGCGTCTGAGTCCTTCTTCCCCAGACTTGTCATTAATGTTAGTTAATGTTAGTTACTCTGAGTTTGTTGCCATCTGCCCTGTCTCTCCCGTTCCCTAATAAACCCTGAATTCCCTGCCTGCCTCGTCTTTCCCCTCTTCCTGCTCGCCCGTCCAACTGCGCAACTTGACCTCATATCTCAACGGAAAAGAATCTAGAGGGAAAACCATAAATGAGTTGTTTTCCTCAAATTGATTTAATGCTTCTGTGTTCCTCTGTAAACAGGAAATACCGATAACAACAGATGTAGTATTGGAACCTCTAATAGGTGATCCAGAGGTGAGAAGAACTGGAACACTGCATACAGGGGTGTAGTGTTGCTGACCGCTTGTCCGAGTTCTCATCATGGTTGCAGGCTACTAAGGCCATTTCATGCCTTTTGCGACGAGTTAAAGGAAAAATAAATGGCCCCGCTAATGTAAGTGCATTGGAAAGTGCAGGGCGTGTCATGGTCAAACACCTCCAAAAGCAGGTATACAAACAAGAAATACAGTTACTGAAGAAGGGAAGTCGGCTGCCAGATCATCCCAAGGTGCAGCACCTACAGTAGATGCCTTTTTAGATGCAGATGGCATAATCGGGGGGGAGGAAGGCTCAGTCGATCATCCTTCTCCAACTTACTCAGACACCCAGTGATCTTATCAAAAAACCATCATCTGACTAAGCTGATAATTAGTCATTATCATGAAAGAGTAAAACATCAAGGCGAGGGCTTTACCATCAATGAAATCAGATCCAATGGCTATTGGACTCCTGGAATAAGCAGAGCAGTTGCATCTTTTATCTGGCAGTGTGTGACTTGCCAGAGACTCAGAAGACCTTCAGAAGGTCAAAGGATGAGTGACCTTCCAAAGGAAGGTGTAGAGCCCTCCCCACCTTTCTCATAGTGTGGCATGGACTGTTTGGTCCCTTTACCACTAGAGAGGGAAGAAAGCAGCATAAAAGATATGGTTTGCTTTTCACTTGCTTCTGCTCACGAGCGATCCATAGTGAAATGTTAGAGGATATGTCCACTGATGCCTTTATAAATGGTCTGAGATGTTTCATTGCAATTTGTGGTGCTGTTAGACAAATCCAATGTGATCAAGGCACCAACTTTGTGGGGGCAAAGAATGAATTGAACAAAGCTTTACAAGAACTTGACACTCCCAGACTCACCACCTTTCTATCCGAAAACCATTGTGATTTTGTTTTCAACGCACCTCACTCCTGTCACGCCGGAGGTGTGTGGGAGAGCCAGATAAGGACCATAAGGAGTGTGTTAAACTCCACATTATCATTGGCTTCTTGCAGACTCAATGATACTTCTCTGCGAACGTTGTTTTATGAAGTCATGGCTATACTCAACAGTCGCCCACTTACTGTGGACAACCTGTGCAACCCTGATAGTATGGAACCACTTACAACCAATCATCTACTTACAATGATGTCCAACATGGCTCTACCTCCACCAGGGAAGTTTGTTAGGGAGGACCTTTATGGACAAAGGAGATGGCGCAGAGTACAGTATCTGGCGGAACAATTTTGGAGTCGCTGGAAAGGGAGTATCTCCACATTATTATTGCAAGACAGCGTCGGCACACACCGAAGAGAAATGTACAAGCGGGAGATACAGTGATGCTTGTGGATGACTTGTTACCCAGATGTGAATGGAAACTGGGACGGATTTTAGAGACTGTCACTGATGAAGATGGACTGGTAAGAAAGGGTAAAATATGTATAGGAGATAAGAGACTTAGCGAGAAAGGGGAACGCCTTGGTAAGCTGTCAGTGCTAGAACGTCCAGTGCAGAGGTTAGTCTTGTTATTAGAAGCTACTTAAATACATTTCACTGATGTTTATGCTTTATTTTCCAAATGATACAGATTTGAAAATTATTTGTGTTTGTGGGTATTGCTTGGAACAGACGTAATTTTGGTGGGAGTGTAAATAACCCCAAGGTTTGACACGAGACTAATTAATGTTACAAAACATATTGAGTTGCGTATTGCATATTTTTAATATACGTTTGTATTCTGTATTCATTTGTATACATTCATTTATGCTTATGTAGTTTTATTTAGTGGGACCCTTTTTTTGAGGGACTTCCGTTTTTTTCGGTTACCAGAACATCGTTTAAGCTAAGCTAAGCGAAGAACGTGTTTGTCTTTTGCTTTATGATATTTTGTAAATGGTTTAAGCCCCCCCCTGGTAAAGGCACAAGCTCTTACGTTGGCTGCGTTTTTTTTGGTAATTAATTTATTTTAAATAAATCGTGAACCATCAGTCAAGTCTTTCGGCCATCAATCCGAGGGGAATGCTGCAGAGGAGAATGATGAATTCAAAGATTTAGTATCTACTAAAGGAAACACATCAAAAGCGACCCAAACCAGAAAAGACGGCTGGCAAAAAGTGTCCGACAAATGAAATGTGTAAGTAGTTTTTAGTTATTGTATTTATCACTTGAATGTAGTATTATGGTTCCAGTGTTTCATCATTGTTTTATTGTCATAATTACAGATCAAATAGAAGCACAATCATGCAGGACATGGGAACAAGTTAAAGTGAAGTACAGACACAACATTTCATTCATATATATGTATATATGTTTGTATGTATGAGTTTGTGTGTGTATGTATGTGTTTGTTGATTTTACGTATATGAATGGCGAGGCCATGACTGAACGGATTTCCATGCACGGACACTATTAAGTCTGTGAGCTAATCCCTGTTTATGCAGAACAAACCTGCTCTGAGCAGGTTTGAGGATTTGGATGTGCTGCTATGACAACACATTCAGCAAGACTTTCGAAAAACCGTGCCAAGTGCCCCAGATGGCTGGCGTGTGCCAAGTGCCCTATGGCCTGACTATAGACCCAGAGAGACATGCATGCTAGTGGCTGTAACACTGTTACCTCTCAGGGCTCTTTCTCTTACACCCCACAGGGGGGCGCATTTCATGGCTTGCACTATAAATGTTGCGACACACAGCTTCTAATGTCCTGAGGCCCCAGGGCACTGGCCCCACTGGCCCGGTCCATAACCCAGCCGAGGCTCCAGGAGGCGCTATCTTGGAGCACCTTCAGCCACCGGCTCATTCCCCCACCGTCAGCTAAGAAGCGCTACTGGGGATCTTTCCTGCCTGCTGCCGTTAGACACCACAATGTCTGCTGTCGATGTGCAGCCCCCACAGCCAGCCTTAACGTCCCATTTTTAATGTGGTAAAAGCTGCTCACTGTTTTTAATCATATAAATAACAACAGTTTGCTGCTGAACACAAGAGAATTTCCCCTCTTGGATCAACAAATCATCTTATTTTATACTCAGGGGATGAGAACCACTGCAGTGTCACATTAATTATGATCTGAATCAGCAAGTATTTAAATGTCACCTTTGGCAAAGAAACCAATAGTCTCTCTTTTTTGTCTGATGATACTGGTTCATTATTAAGCCACACAGTTTGACTAAACATGTTAAACTAAAGCCTTTGTCTGACTATGATCTAATGAATTCATGAAAGTGAAATTATTTGTTATCAAAACAGAAATATCCGTCTCACAAAACGACAATCTATTGTTGAGTCATTCTTTAATGGACATGCAGGGGGGGGAAACAGGCAAACCAGTTTTTTCTAGCTCTGTGCTGCGGATTGAAATTTAAAATCCACTTTGTGATTAAATAACTTCCTATTCCAGCTCACAGAAAGTCAGATATTACAGTAATCCTCATCCATTTACCTCAGATGTTATTTATATAGAATACAGACAAAACTTTTGTTTAAATTCTCAAGGTGATGGAATCTGTTAAAGGTAAAAATTGCTGCATTCATTATAAATATGTTTTTTCCTCATAGCTTGTATGTGTCTCTGTGCCATTTCACTGAGAGTCTGAATGTCATTAACAGTGTTTGTTTAAATGCACATTTACCTTTGATTTGTAGGTAAAGGTCCCTCTCTGAAGGCGAGTGGGGGCTCCATTGACCAGTCACTCTTCATGGAGACACAGCTGGGTACAGGGGAGTCTGCTCTCTTCATCAGGACACTGTGGGCAGCGAGAGGAAACAAACCCTCATGGTATAAATATGATTCATACAATGGGGACGGCATCACACTGCTGTTTAGCCTTCTGCTCTGCCTTCATGTACTTTGATATGCTGTGAAGCTCTTGATGTAAACAGACTTATTTACAGTCAGCTTTTAAGGGAATTGTCTCATCTGAAATTTAGATATTATATGAAACTTTTAGCATCACTGTTAAAAACCTCCCCAACTAGACTTGACTGATGTTCCTTTTTACCTGTTTATATATGTTTTTGTTTGTTTGTTTAGTTTTGTTATGTGGCCATTTTGTATAGGAGGGGTGGTCTGTTGCTCACCTCTAGTATAAAAGAACTGGCTGATTGTGGAAGAAGACGGTGAAGACAGAAGATGCCGAGGTGGGAGTGTAAATAACCCCAAGGTTTGACATGAGACTAATTAATGTTACAAAACATATTGAGGTGCGTATTGCATATCTTTAACATACGTTTGTATTCTGCATTCATTTGTATACATTCATTTATGCTTATGTAGTTTTATTTAGTGGGACCCCTTTTTTTGAGGGACTTCTGGTTTTTTCAGTTACCAGAACATCGTTAAGCTAAGCTAAGCGGAGAACGTGTTTGTGTTTTGCTTTATGATATTTTGTAAATGGTTTAAACCCCCCCTGGCAAAGGCACAAGCTCTTACGTTGGCTGCGTTTTTTTTGGTAATTAATTTATTTTAAATAAATCGTGAACCATCAGTCAAGTCTTTCGGCCATCAATCCGAGGGGAATGCTGCAGAGGAGAATGATGAATTCAAAGATTTAGTATCTACTAAAGGAAACACATCAAAAGCGACCCAAACCAGAAAAGACGGCTGGCAAAAAGTGTCCGACAAATGAAATGTGTAAGTAGTTTTTAGTTATTGTATTTATCACTTGAATGTAGTATTATGGTTCCAGTGTTTCATCATTGTTTTATTGTCATAATTACAGATCAAATAGAAGCACAATCATGCAGGACATGGGAACAAGTTAAAGTGAAGTACAGACACAACATTTCATTCATATATATATATGTTTGTATGTATGAGTTTGTGTGTGTATGTATGTGTTTGTTGATTTTACGTATATGAATGGCGAGGCCATGACTGAACGGATTTCCATGCACGGACACTATTAAGTCTGTGAGCTAATCCCTGTTTATGCAGAACAAACCTGCTCTGAGCAGGTTTGAGGATTTGGATGTGCTGCTATGACAACACATTCAGCAAGACTTTCGAAAAACCGTGCCAAGTGCCCCAGGCGGCTGGCGTCTGCCAAGTGCCCTTTGGCCTGACTATAGACCCAGAGAGACATGCATGCTAGTGGGCTGTAACACTGTTACCTCTCAGGACTCTTTCTGTTACACCCCACAGGGGGCGCATTTCATGGCTTGCACTATAAATGTTGCGACTCACAGCTTCTAATGTCCTGAGACCCCAGGGCACTGGACCCACTGGCCCGGTCCATAACTCAGCCGAGGCTCCAGGGGGCGCTATCTTGGGGCACCTTCAGCCACCGGCTCATTCCCCCACCGTGAGCTAAGAAGCTACTGGGGATCTTTCCTGCCTGCTGCCGGTAGACACCACAATGTCTGCTGTCGATGTGCAGCCCCCACAGCCAGCCTTAACGTCCCATTTTTAATGTGGTAAAAGCTGCTCACTGTTTTTAATCATATAAATAACAACAGTTTGCTGCTGAACACAAGAGTATTTCCCCTCTTGGATCAACAAATCATCTTATTTTATACTCAGGGGATGAGAACCACTGCAGTGTCACATTAATTATGATCTGAATCAGCAAGTATTTAAACGTCACCTTTGGCAAAGGAATCAATAGTCTTTCTCTTTTTTTGTCTGATGATACTGGTTCATTATTAAGCCACACAGTTTGACTAAACATGTTAAACTAAAGCCTTTGTCTGACTATGATCTAATGAATTCATGAGAGTGAAATTATTTGTTATCAAAACAGAAACATCCGTCTCACAAAACGACAATCTATTGCTGAGTCATTCTTTAATGGACATGCAGGGGGAAACAGGCAAACCAGTTTTTTACAGCTCTGTGCTGCGATTGAAATTTAAAATCCACTTTGTGATTAAATAACTTCCTATTCCAGCTCACAGGAAGCCAGGTTTTACAGTAATCCTCATCCATTTACCTCAGATGTTATTTATATATAATACGGACAAAACTTTTAAATTCTCAAGGTGATGGAATCTGTTAAAGGTAAAAATTGCTGCATTCATTATAAATATGTTATTTCCTCATAGCTTGTATGTGTCTCTGTGCCATTTCACTGAGAGTCTGAATGTCATTAACAGTGTTTGTTTAAATGCACATTTACCTTTCATTTGTAGGAAGAGATCCCTCAAAGATTCTGATTCGTTGCTTTACTGACCAGTCACTCTTCGTGGAAACACAGCTGGGTACAGGGGAGTCTGCTCTCTTCATCAGGACACTGTGGGCAGCGAGAGGAAACAAACCCTCATGGTATAAATATAATTCATACAATGGGGACGGCATCACACTGCTGTTTAGCCTTCTGCTCTGCCTTCATGTACTTTGATATGCTTTGTAGCTCTTGATGTAAACTGACTTATTTACAGTCAGCTTTTAAGGAAATTGTCTCATCTAAAATTTAGATATTATATGAAACTTTTAGTATGACCGTTAAAAACCTCCCCAACTAGACTTGACTGATGTTCCTTTTTACCTGTTTATATATGTTTTTGTTTGTTTGTTTAGTTTTGTTATGTGGCCATTTTGTATAGGAGGGATGGTCTGTTACTCGTCTCTAGTATAAAAGAACTGGCTGATTGTGGAAGAAGACGGTGAAGACAGAAGATGGCGAGGTCTTTTTATTAAGCTACACATATTAAAGTGCTGCCCACTGACCAGCCCTAGCTAGGAGCCCAGTTTACTTTTATGTTCTGGCCTGACTATAGACCCAGAGAGACATGCATGCTAGTGGGCTGTAACACTGTTACCTCTCAGGGCTCTTTCTGTTACACCCCACAGGGGGGCGCTTTTCAGAAGCAGATCCATCCATTTTTATGCTGATCCAGACCAGATGATTCCTGCTGGGGCCTCTGTGAACATGAAGGGTAAGTAGATACATAGATAAATAAACAATATTGAGTACTCAGCATTTTTACATCAAACTGATGAATTGGGTCTCCATTCTATTATATTCCATGTGTAGAATTACACATAGTAAAGAGGTTTAGTGCAAAATTTGAATGCCACATTCTTTTATAAATATATGTATAAACATCCTCTCATGGAGCCGACACCTTATCGTGGTGGAGGGGTTTGTGTGTTTCAGTGATTCCAGTGTTCCAGCTTTATGCCCCTGGTAGGGTCACCCAAGGCAAACAGGTCCTGGGTGAGGAACCAGACGAACTGCGGCTCATTAGACCCCCTGCAGTTTGTCTACCGGGCTAACAGGTCGGTGGATGATGCAGTGAATATGGGGCTGCATTATATCCTGCAACATCTCGACCGTCCAGGAACTTATGCCAGGATCCTCTTTGTGGACTTTAGTTCGGCTTTCGACACCATTGTGCCTAATCTCCTCTCCTCCAAACTCTCCCAGCTCAGCGTGTCACCAGCTACCTGCCAGTGGATCACCAGCTTCCTGACAGAGAGGAAGCAGCAAGTAAGGCTGGGGGGTCACTTCTGAAACACGGTCCCTCAGTATTGGTGCCCCTGAAGGATGTGTCCTCTCCCCACTGCGCTTCTCCCTCTACACCAATGACTGCACCTCCAGGAACTCAGCTGTAAAACTCCTGAACTTTGCAGACGACACCATCATTGGACTCATTCAGGATGGTGATGAGTCTGCATACCGGCAGGAAGTGGAGCGGCTGGTACTCTGGTGCAGTCAGCACAACCTGGAGCTGAACACGCACAAGACTGTAGAGATGACAGTGGACTTCAGGAGACGTCCATCATCACTGCTCCCCTTCAGCATATGCAATGCAATGCAATTTTATTTATATAGCGCATTATCACAACATTACATTGTCTCAATGCGCTTTACATTTCTGCCACGTAAAGACCCCCCAGTGAGTAAGCCAAAGGCAACGGTGGCAAGGAAACACTCCCTAAGAGGAAGAAACCTTGGGAGGAACCAGACCCAAAGGGGGGGCCCATCCTCCAGGGGTCGGCAGAAGAGTCAAACAAAACAAGATTATATAATTTAAGCTAATACAGGGGTTGAAATTTCAGTCTCGATGCAGGGGCAGACCGGTGCAGGCACGGGGTGCTTAATGCATGATGGCAAAATCAACAGTGGCACAGCAACAGGGGAGGAAGGAGAGGCATCCGTGAGCCAAGGGCAGGCAGGCTGGAGGGTAGTTGCCGGAAGTGGAGGTAGTGGTCTTGCAGGCAGCAGAAGCATAAATTCCTCGATGTTATGGTTCTCCGGGCAGCACACCCCAGAAGGGGTGGGGGAGGAAGTAAGAAAATAGTGTATTAGCCAGAGTTGAGGAAACTAGAGGCAGTGCAAGCAAAATGATTGAGTGCAATATTCATCTAGGCTCCGGCAGATCTGGCTATAGCAGCATGAGAAAGAGGGAGAGACAGGCGGGAACACAGGCATGGGGACTCCCTGAACATCAGCACTCTAGTGTAAGGCTAGAGTGACAGCACTGACGCATCAGTTTATCCAAAGCCAAGGACACTGATCCCCACCCAGCTCTTCACCTCATACTGTTAGTCTAACTGGGAGTGAGCGACTAGCTGGAACTAGAACTAGGTTTCCTATATGCTAAACTATACGAGTGCGTTTTTAATCTAGACTTGAATAGCAAGAGTGTGCCTGAATCCCGCACATCCGCCGGGAGACCATTCCACAGCTGCGGAGCTCTGTAAGAGAATGCTCTGCAGCCTGCCGTAGTCCTGTCTACTCTAGGAACTAATAGATATCCTGCTCCTTGTGATCGAAGCAGGCGAGAAGGGTTGTAAGGGACCAGAAGATCATTAAGATATTGTGGTGCAAGGCCATTCAGAGCTTTGTAGGTTAATAGCAGTATTTTGTAGTCAATCCTAGATTTGACTGGTAGCCAGTGCAGGGAGGACAGTATAGGGCTAATGTGATCAAATTTTTTAGTTTTTGTGAGAACTCTGGCTGCTGCATTTTGTACTAACTGAAGTTTATGTAGGGATCCAGATGGACAACCCGAAAGGAGGGCATTACAGTAGTCCAATCTTGAAGTTATAAAGGCATGTATTAGTTTCTCTGCATCTTGAAAGGAAAGCATCTTCCGAAGCTTGGCTATGTTCCGTAGATGGTAGAATGCTGTACTGGTAATGCCATTTATGTGAGCACTGAAGCAGAGGTCGGAGTCTACCAGGACAGCAAGATCTCTGACCACTGTTTTAAACTGAGTAGGGAGGCCGCTAGGGTTGGGGTTTACAAACTTATTACGAGCATCCTTAGGACCGATTAAAAGAACCTCAGTTTTTTCTGTATTTAACATGAGGAAATTCCTTGCCATCCAACAACGAATGTCTAGCAGACAGTCGGCTAACGAAGAGAGCTGGGATGTGTCGCTAGGTTTGACAGATAGATACAATTGTGTATCATCAGCATAACAATGAAAATTAATACCGTAATTTCTAATAATGTTACCAAGTGGTAGCATATATAGATTGAACAGTAGTGGGCCCAACACTGATCCCTGTGGGACACCATATCTTACTTTAGTGGCTTTGGATGACTCATTGTTTACATGGACAAACTGGTAACGATCAGTTAAATAGGAACGAAACCACAGGAGTGCTGTCCCTTTAATGCCAATCAATGTTTCCAGCCGGTCCAGAAGAATATTATGGTCTACAGTATCGAATGCTGCAGTTAGATCCAGTAAGAATAATAGCGATATACAGCTACGGTCGGAAGCCATAAGCAAGTCGTTCATGACTTTGACTAAGGCCGGTTCTGTGCTATGATTGGGTCTGAAACCAGACTGATATAGTTCGTTAGCATTATTTTTTTGAAGAAAGGAAGACGGCTGGTGAGCAACAACTTTCTCCAGAATTTTAGAAATGAAGGGAAGATTTGAGATGGGTCTATAGTGTCCTAAGTCACTAGGTTCAAGATTTGGCTTCTTTAGGATAGGTCTAATAACAGCCATTTTAAAAGATATAGGAACATATCCAAGCCTAAGAGATGAGTTAAACAAGTTTAACAATGTAGTGCTAATCAGTGGTGCGATTTCCTTAAGTAGACTGGTGGGTATTGGGTCAACAAGGCTAGTAGTGGGTTTGCCAGAGGAAATTAACTTAAGAAGTTCTGTCCGCACTACAGGAGAGAAACATTCAAAGGTGTTATCATTAGTACTAATAGCACTAGCACTAACAGAAGATTGGTGGTTGTGTGCAGCTGTGGGCGTGCTAGTGATGGTATGTCTAATAGTAGTTATTTTATTATTAAAAAACGCAATAAAGTCATCACTCCTAAGAGCTTCTGGGACTTGTGAGTTTAACATTGAAGGATTCTTTGTTAACCTAGATACAGATTCAAACAGGAATTTAGGATTGGTTTTGTTCTCTTCTATTAGTTTAGAGAGACACATAGACCTAGCAGTCACTAGTGCTTGTCTATACTTAGACAGGCTCTCTTTCCAGGCAGATCTGAAAACTTCTAGTTTTGTTGACCGCCATTTGTGTTCTAGCTTGCGTGAAGCTTGTGTAAGTTCCCGTGTACGGTCAGAGTACCAGGGGGCAGGTTTCTTATCTCTATGTTTTATTTTCTTGAGTGCCGCTACATGATCAAGAGTGGTACGAAATGATCCCACCATGTTCACGGTTACCTGTTCAAGTTCATTTACACTTGACGCTTCAGAGGTAAGGTTGAAGGACTGTGGGAGCTGATCGAGAAAAGTTGCGGCGGATAATGAGGCTATGGAACGTCTAGTATTTTACCTCTGACCTGGGGCCTTAGGGGGGTTATGTTGTATTTGAAATGTTAAAAGGTAATTGTCATGCCCGGCTCGTCCGCTCCTCCTGTGTGCCACGCCCCCGGATTACCCACGTGTTCTTTCCTGATTGTACCCAGCTGTGTCTGCTTCTTTTCAATCAGTCCTGTGTATTTCAGTCCGTGTCTTACCTTAGTCCTTCGTCCGTCATTGATGTCAGTTGCCGTCCTGTATCCCCGTTTCCCGGACTTCCCTATTAAACTCCCGTTTTGCCCCGTATTCGCCTGTCTGCTTCCTGATTCCCCGCTTGTCCTCACAATCGCCGCTTTGCCCGACCGCGTCCCGTGACAGTAATGATCCGAAAGTAGAGGATTCTGAGGGATAATTGATATGTGTTCTACCATGACACCATGACTAAGGATCAAGTCCAGGGTGTGGTTACAGGCATGAGTCGGCCCAGTTACATTCTGATGTACACCGGCAGAGTCAAGAATGGTAGAAAATGCTTTTGTTAATGGATCACTATCATTTTCCATATGAATATTAAAATCACCAACAATCACGGCCTTGTCGGTAGTAACCACCAAGTTTGTTAGGAAATCTGCAAATTCCTTAAGAAAATTGCTATAGGGGCCAGGCGGTCTATACACAATAGCAATGATGATTGGAGGTGTAGAACTACACTTAGATATGCTAGCAAGACTAAGAATAATAATTTCAAACGTGCTAAAGCTATAACCACTATTTTCATGCACTCCTAGGTCGGTCTTAAATATTGCAGCAACCCCGCCACCTTTGCCATTGGGTCGAGGATTATGCTTATAGCTATATTCAGCTGGAGTGGATTCATTTAGTGCCAAGAACTCGTTTGGTTTAAGCCAAGTCTCAGTAAGACATAGGGCAAGATTAAAATCAGTAATGATTTCATTTACGAGCAATGTCTTAGGAGCCAGCGATCTAATGTTCAGGAGTCCAAGTTTTAGGTTTACATTACACCTACTATCCAGAAGTGAATTAGGTCTAATTTCTCTAAAGTTTTTAAGACATGCACTACGGTGGAATGAACCCCCACGATTAAAACCGCGGGGAACAGACACAGTCTCAATAATATGAACCCTGGGTGACGACTTTAAGCGACTAGCAGGTGGTCGGTTATGCCGGTTTGCCTGCCGCCTTGGCTTGGCTCTTGTTAGTCAGCGATCTGCCTTAAGACTATGAGCTATGCTTTTGGACAGGAGATCGGCGCCAGCCCACGAGGGGTGAACACCGTCCCTCTTCAAAAGCCAAGGCCTCTTCAAAAGCTAAGACAGACAGACAGCCTGCTGTCTACTGTGGAGTTCTTCAAGTTCCTGGGTACCACCATCTTCCAGGACCTGAAGTGGGAGACCAACATCTCCTCCATCCTCAAAAAGGCCCAGCAGAGGATGTACTTCCTGAGACAACTGAGGAAGTACAGTCTTCCACAGGAGCTGCTGATCCAGTTCTACACTGCAGTCACTGAGTCTGTCCTCTGCTCCTCCATCACAGTCTGGTATGGAGCAGCCACCAAACAGGACAGGAAGAGACTGCAGCGGACCGTAGGGACAGCAGAAAGATCATCGGTGCCCCCCTGCCCTCCATCACAGTCTGGTATGGAGCAGCCACCAAACAGGACAGGAAGAGACTGCAGCGGACCGTACAGACAGCAGAAAAGATCATCGGTGCCCCCCTGCCCTCCATCACAGTCTGGTATGGAGCAGCCACCAAACAGGACAGGAAGAGACTGCAGCGGACCGTACGGACAGCAGAAAGATCATCGGTGCCCCCCTGCCCTCCATCACAGTCTGGTATGGAGCAGCCACCAAACAGGACAGGAAGAGACTGCAGCGGACCGTACGGACAGCAGAAAAGATCATCGGTGCCCCCTGCCCTCCATCACAGTCTGGTATGGAGCAGCCACCAAACAGGACAGGAAGAGACTGCAGCGGACCGTACAGACAGCAGAAAGATCATTGGTGCCCCCCTGCCCTCCATCCAGGACCTGTCTCTCTCAAGGTCCAGTTGTCAATACAGACGGTTTACTGTCTCTAATACTGTCAGTGTGCAGGCTGCCGGCAGGGAAGCCCTTTATGTCCTGGGCTCTTTATTTATTTATTGGACACCTTGCCGAATCAAATCGATGTAATCAGGACATTCAAGGCTTTACCCTCACTAATGTCTCTCACTGCATTTCTGTACATGCTAATGATGTTCTTCTACATTTACGACACCCTGAACATTCTGTGCCTGCTGCTCTGGAGTCTATCACTGCATTCAGCAGCCTCTCAGGTTATAAGATTAATTATGATAAATCTCTGGCTTTGCCTCTGAACGATCCACCAGACATTATAACACAGTTTCCATTCCATATATCTTATACCGCTTTCAAATACTGTACTTGGGTGCGTTTGTTACTTCAGATTTTGATAATTTGTGTCATATTATTTATTCCCCTTTGACTAAGAGACTCTCAGAGGATATGAAGAAATGTTCAGCCTTGCCTACTTCTTTGTTTGGTAGAATTAATGTTGTTAAAGTGAACATTCTTCCTCGCTTACTTTATTTCAAAATCTGCCGCGTTATCTTGCTCCCTCCTTTTTTAAGACTTTGAACACTCAAATTTCTCATTACATTTGGAATGATAAGAAGCCAAGGGTTAAGTATTCTGTTCTCAGCAGACCGACAAACCGTGGCATTGTCTCTTTGCCAAATCTGCTGTTTTATCACTGTCAGCTGAGATATAAACATGATAAGCTGCTTCACGGACAGACAAACCTCTCTATGACTCGATCAGGAGGCCTCAGCCGTAATACCAAGGTTACGTAAATCTCTTTCCTTCATTGACAATTTCAATCGCATTAGGTCAGTTTCTAACAATCCATTATGTCTCCGATCGCTGAACCCAGATCTCCCCTCTCATGTCAGAGGTCATTGGCTGACAGGCTGCATGTCTAAGAGTCTCATTAATTTCTCACATTTGTTTGTTCAAAAAACTGAAATCTTTTGAAGAAATTTCCTTATCATATGGTCTTTCAAACAGAGAATTCTTTACATTTCTACAGGTCAGACATTTCCTGGAAACTTCATTATGGGAGAATAAAATTAGCCTTCGCTGTGTGAAATAGAGGAGCAGCTATTAAACTGCAGCACTCTTAAGGGAAAATGTCAGAGTTATATGCCCAACTGTCCAATAAGGTCCCTTTTCTTGGGAAGCCTTGCGCTGTGTGAAATAGAGGAGCAGCTATTAAACTGCACCACTCTTAAGGGAAAATGTCAGAGTTATGTGCCCTACTGTCCAATAAGGTCCCTCCTTCTTGGGAAGCCTTGCGCTGTGTGAAATAGAGGAGCAGCCATTAAACTGCAGCACTCTTAAGGGAAAATGTCAGAGTTATGTGCCCTACTGTCCAATAAGGTCCCTTCTTCTTGGGAATCCTTGAAATTAGTCTAGGAACGTGACTTAGAAGAAACATTGGAGCAGGATGTACCGTCGTCTGTCTGTACTGACATTTTTCCTAAATGCATTTCTCTTGACATACATGAACAGAATTTTAAAATCTTGCACAGTGTCTCTCTCACACCAGTTCTGCTGCAGAAAATGTCTCCTAATGTCACTAACCTCTGTCCCAAACATACTGTAAGGGGCACATGGGTACTTTACATGTATTCTGGTCTTCTGTTAATTACAGAAATTCTGCAAAGATCTGCACATTGTTATTCAGTCTATGACTGGAAAACAATTTAATTTGTCTCCAAAGTTTATTTACTGAATGGTCTGGATGAGACCCGAGATTCTTGATGCGACACAAAGTCCTTGCTTTACATTTAGTTTTTTCTTGTAAAATAATGATTCTGCTTTAATGTTCTTCTCTGAAAGTGCCTGCCAAGGATATGTGGCTAAATCAGCCATCAGTTCTTCATCCATTAGAGGAGTTATGATCTTAATCACAAGTCAGAGAGTTTTGCTAGAATTCGGTCCTCTGCTTGTTTAGAATCTGCAGACACTAATTGTTTAAATATTTTTTTCTGTCAAGGCGACACCTGGGTGGGTTCTTCTCTTCTTTTTTGTACTTTATTCTGCTTGCAAAACAAAATTTTAAAAAAATCAGCCAAGAAGGACAGAAAGCTACTGGACAGTATCTCTGCAGGACCGGACCTGGACACCTCCGCTGTGCACATTGCATGATATATTAATGGAGACAAAAGATCTGAGGAATCGCTTACTGTCACACTCCATCTGACAAAGGTGTCATTATGGAAATAATCTTAATTCATGTCTAGAGCTGACACTTTGGGATCCACAGGCAGATGCTGTAGACCCCAACTTAGCATTTTTTAAAAATCAAATTTAGACCCAGTTTTCTCAGAAACTACAGGTTTGTGCACAGATAACCTTTTTTCCTAAAAACTTTATATACTTATAATCTTAAGACTGACATTTAATTTTCTCAGAAACTGTCTTTTTATGACTCCCTCAACTGGCTCTTCTTCAGGCCCTTGCTCAAGAACCCATAGATGGGCTGAGGCTGGATTTGAACTGGTCACCTTCCGATTACAGGCATACAGGCTTAGCCCACTGACCCACACGCCCCCCTATTTTGTTTTGATTGAACAAAGCCCTATTTCTATGGCTCTTTTAGCTTCAGAAGAGGCCATAACAGTCCTTAATTACCTGAATAGTTTGATACTTTAACAGTGTCACACGGTCGACTCAGATCGGCAGTGCATGCGCGACCCAAATGTGTAAAAGTGAAGTTTGTGTCTCTAAAATCACACCGTGTCTTTATTTTCATTTCTGCTCGCTGGCTCTGCTGCGCCCTTTTCGGGACTGATAAGAAAGAGCTCACACTTTACCTATATACACACACACACACACGCACGCACGCACACAACAGAATTAACCCTTATATATATATATATATATATATATATATATATATATTTTTTTTTTATATAGATATATATATAGCGCCTTTCACAACAGAGTTGTCCCAAGGCGCTTTACATAGTTAATTGTGTTGTGTGTTTGTGTGCGTGTGTGTGTATATATATATATATATATATATATATATATATATATATATATATATATATATATATATATATATATTAAATTAAAACACCACCTTCTGTTATTCAGCTGTGCTGTGGGTTGCGTTTGACATTCTTTACTGATTATTAAAATCAGACTTGCGTACTATTTGCTTTAAACAGTTTAAATACGACTACAAAGTATGACTACAATTAAGATCAGCACATTTCAGATTGGAAAACACAGAACAGATCCGTGGTAAAACCTTTGATTTAATAAAATGTTAAGCATTGAGTTTAACCCGGATGTTTCGGCACACTGGCATTAATCCCCAACACTTAATAAAAGAAAAACTTAATATAGCTTCAAAATATTACAGCCTACGTCCCGGTCCATAGTTACACAGCACAGTATATTAGGCGAACTCATGGCTGAGTAATTAAAGTAATTAAATATTATTGATGTTAATTCAAAAAATCTTCTGATACACGTACAGTAACCTACTGTGCTGTACGGACGTATATTTAATGTTTAATTACATGGAAAATTTTTAAATCCTGCTATAAATGTAAGCTGTGTTAAACATATTAATTTTATTAATATAATCTTACCTTGAAACATAGAATATCTTTACATTATTCCAGAATCTTTATAAAATGGCGACTCTGCCTTTAAAATCCCGACACTTCATTTCACTTTCGTTTACAGGCAAGAAATGATCAGCACCGTTTCATGCAAAAAATGCACACGGACTCAGCGGAGTCATGCCCAGCTCATACGATCCTCGTGTGTGCCACGCCCCCTGATTATGCACGCGTGCTTCCCCAATCATAACCAGCTGTACCTTCTTGTTTCGCCATGTCTTTCAGTTCACGTCTTGCCCTGCCTTTTGTCCGTTATTGATGTTAGATGTTAGTATCGTTGATCTGTCCTGCCGGTAGCCTTCTTCCCTTAATAAATCCAGTTTTCTGCCTCGTCTTTCCCTGCCACCTGCCCACTTACCTGCCCGTCGCTACTCGCGAAACATGACAAGCGGCACATCGTAGGGTTTTGGGGGGATATTATCTATGTGACTTAATAATTAGTAACAATAACCATAATTCGGTTATATCACATATTCAGGATGATCGTGCATGTAAAAAGCGGTACTGCAGTAACACTTAAATCATTAACAGTGGCGATTTGATAAATTTAGCAATAGGGGGATCCAAGCTATTGGGGGGGCCAAAGACAAAACTGTGTAATTTTATAATTTCATAAAAATATATTAACTGGTGCAGCAAAGATAAGGTCAAAATAAACACTTGAATCACACTTTTTTATTTCCAGTGCTCAACAAGTACAGGTAATATTTTACAGACAGAACATTAAACAAAACAAGAGTGTGTCCATGCACTTTGTGAGCCTGTCAGCGTGTGTCATCCCCTCCTGTCCCCAGTGGCCTGCAGTATGGTGTGGCTGTGACCAGGTATGACCAGAGAGGCTACCGCCCACGACAACACGAGCTCTTGTTTGGCCCTGGAGCCACACTGATCCGGCCACAGCCAGACAGCAGAGCTCAGCAGTGTCACCGACGAGCTGCAGAGGATCGCATTGTCTGTTATGGTACGAATAGGCGTCCGTGACAACAGCTTGATTGCTTTTGAATCACATGTACTTATCTTCTCAAACTGCTTTCGAGCATCTTAACGACTGGTTGTATTTTGAAGAGTCTTGCCATCTAAAAAATGGAGAACAAAGAAATAAACATAGTTAAGATTAAAATTAAAATTACAATTAAAGTAAAAATAACAACGAAGGAAGGTGTCATTAAGAAGACAGATGACACAGACAAGCCCAGATCTACATGAAGGGTGTCTGACATGCCGAAGGTAAAGCCCTGGCTTAAGAGACCTTATTAGAGCACTTTAATTAGAGCATAAAGTGTGTTATATCAATAATCTTTCCTTGTTTTAACAACCGGCTGTCCAGACTGGAACCGAAGAAAATCACCGTGGCCAGAGGGTTCGTCCGTGGAGCGGGAGGGACAGGCCACCCCCCCTGGAGGAAGCAGGAGCGACCAGGAAGAGGCCCCAGCTGAAGTTCCTCCGTCGTATGGACAGCAACGGCTCCTGCGATCTTCGAGCAGAGAGAGGCCAGGGGCAGCGTCAGCGATCGGCGGAGCAGCAACTCATGCAGCGGATTCACGGACTTATGGGTTATGGCCGGGGAGGGAGGGATAATAGAGATACTGTTTAAGTATTATTATAGATATAAGATAGGTTAAGATAAGATAGGATCGGATAAGATACGATAAGAGGCTATGATGAAATATGATAAGATAGGGTAAGTTAAAATAGGATAAGATAGACTGAGTTAAAATATAATTCACAATCTGGAAGTGTGAATTACCAGCCAAATCC
Organism: Brienomyrus brachyistius; assembly: GCF_023856365.1. Taxonomy (NCBI): domain Eukaryota; kingdom Metazoa; phylum Chordata; class Actinopteri; order Osteoglossiformes; family Mormyridae; genus Brienomyrus; species Brienomyrus brachyistius. The sequence continues at coordinate 1,753,823 of NW_026042311.1, read as the reverse complement.
ATGGTTTGTTTAATCTACTGCTGTGGTTCAGTCTGAAGACATGCAGGTATGATATCCGAAAACCAGTTAGTCAGCCCAAAGCACAAAATGACAGCAAAGCAGCACTCGGAATATACTGAGGCTGCGGCAAAGCCTTCGCAACATGAAATGAGCTCATCAGCTCATCTCAGACGAATGGTGAACATTTTTAACATCAAAGTCCAGTTGCTATAGAGTTATTATTACCAGATATAAAACAATAAACCTGAACTTTAAACCTGACATTTGAAACCTGATTATCACATGATTCACACCAGTACATTTCCGCTGCAACCTCATCCCAACTTGCCCTTTGCCCACCCTGAGATAAAACACAAAACCATTTCAGTTCTTAAGTTCACAAGTCAAACTGCATTGATTTTGTATTAATATCATGCCCAGTTTAGTTACACAGTTTAGAAGAAAGAAGTTCAGTTCAGAATCATTCATAATAAGAGAAATAGATCAGATGTAATTTTAAACTATGATTCTGCTTTCATCCTAAATCTAGGCCTCAGAAATCAGTTCAGTTCAAAGCTGCATAATTGACAAATGATAGTTTTCCTCTTTTATGAGTTCTCCATCACCATTTCCCAGCTCAGGTTGGTCCTGCTGTCCCACACATGAAACACAGCCAGTCTGAGTAGGGGGGTATTAGTTCTGTACAGTTCCTTAGTCTGTGAATAGAGCAGTGTGTGTGATCAAAGGATTAGAGATATCTGTGTGCATCGCTTAGTGTAATTAGGTGTCGGTGAATGAACGTTTGTCCATTACTTACTAAACATAATTATTTCTGTTTCTGAAAATAAAATTAACGCTGAATTCCAGATTGTAATTAAATTTTTTTTTGGTGAAGTTTTTGGAATTTAAAACTCCACATTACAGAATTCACTTATCTTTGGGCTATTAAACTCCGGTGATGAAATCAAAGCAGTAATCAAGGTAATAATAATACTAATAACTTATTTAATAAGTTAAATTAAATAATAATAATTATTTAATAAAATTATTATTAAATCCATGTATCATTCATTCTTTGAAATATCAGCTTCAAAACCAAACTGGAAATGCAACAACACTGTTTTTAACATTGTGTTTGTTTCTAAATCAGATCAGGAAAAAGGGAAGAAATGGGGGGTTTCTTTTTCTAACTTCGCTCAGTGTTTCACTATGGGAATCGCTTTGGGCGTGACCAACTACGGAAGCTCCAATGACACCACGTCCATCTGTGATGGACAGGTCGACCTGCGACCGGGCTCCGCCCCTGCCCTACCAATGTGGTCCACCTCCCTGACGGCTCATTCGCACTTTCTTCCCGTGAGGAACTACAAGCTCCCTCAGCCAGGCTAGTAAGCTGATTTCGCTTAACTGTTCACAGACGGCCCTTCGTTGGAGTCCATCGACGAACGCGATTTTGGCTTTAGTGCTGAATTGTGCCGAGTAATTTCCACGTTGAGAAAGTTCTTCTCGCTTTTCGATCAGCATTGCCGGATTGGCAACCGCATCAACTCTGACCTCCTCAATATGGGTGATATACAGGAAGAGGAGGAAGATGACTCCACCTTCCCTGCCATCAGTCTCGACCCCCTAGCACTACAGATGCAGGTTCCCAGGCAGACTGTAACCTGTATGAGGTCTGCAAGCAGGCAGCAGTTAAGCTGGGTATACCCTGGCCTGCAGCTCAGGATGCCGGGGGTGCAGAGAGGGACCTGTACGATGGGAAAAGGCTCCCACCTGTGCAGCCCTCAGCACGCCAACTCCTTCCTGCAGTTCCGGCTTGCATGAAGGAGATGAGTCGCTACTGGTCCAGCCCTTTCAAGAGCAAGCTTGCCACCAAGGGCTACTCTAAGTAGCTGGAAATCCCGGGGATGGAGGAGCTGGGGCTGGCTAAACCCCCAGCGGTGGAGCCTTCAGTGGCCTACCACCTCCACCCAAACCGCCACTCTATCTCTGCTTCATCCCACATTTCTCTGCCCAGTAAGATGGACCACATGACTGCGTCCACCTTCCAGAGGATGTATACAGATGTAGCCGCTTGAATTTTCCCCAGTTTCCATGATGGGACCTTGGCTGGTCCTTGGCTGGCCCCTGCTGGATTCTGGGTGGGGTCTTGTCTGTAATGAGATCCCCTACTATGATGTAATGAACAAGTGGGCCGGCATGATCCGCTCCTTACCTCTCTGTGTGTAAAGTACTTGCAATGATTTATCCATCCACCAGGGGGAGCAGTGATTATGAAAGCTGAAGTGACTTACCTGAAATCAGGTAGAACACCTGAACATCTTAACTTCACTACAAAAAAATGAAAATCTAAGCAAGTATAGTTTTCTCATATTTAGATAAAATTTGTATTTTATTTCACCTTTTGGAGATGAGGTGGACCCACGATGTGTGCAGTATAATAATTACAGACCTAAACAAAGTAATAAGATTGATATTGTCAAGCAATGAGGGACAGTGTGGTATATGAAAATTAAACAGATTTTAAGCTTGATTGGCACATGATGAAATACTTAATCTGCAAGGAGGCCAAGCCAGATACAAAGCAGCAGCGTGTCCAAGCAAGAGTTATGTTGGGAGAGGAGAGTGACCCAAGATGTGTGTAACAGACTAATTACAGGCCTAAACAAAGTAATACGGTTGATTGTGGAGAATAAAGGTGGACAGAGTGGAAAATGAAAAATAAAAAAACATATGATTCTGTACTGTGCTTGAATAAAACAGACACATTCCTTAGTGTGTTCTGTCTGGCTAACAGTCTGAAAGGCTTCTGATGGCTGCATATTCACGGGGTGGGGGTGGGGGGCAGTCACAATGATGTGTGAATGTGTCATTAACTTCTCTGCTTGGCCACAATGAAAAGAGATATGTTTGCAGGGGATCAAGGTGAGGTTGCTTTCTTAACCTAAGAACACTGAACCAATGGTCAAGCAGGGTGGTGGAACAGTAGTATCATGCTGTTTTGCTGACAGCACTTTACATCACTACATTGCACAAAGAGGATGGAATGATAAAGTAGCACTGGATAGATAGATTGGGATTTTTTTGTCGTAGTACCAGACTCAAAAAGAGGAACATAAAAGAAACATAGCATAATAAGTATTTACTGTAACCCTTTGGAGTCTGAGGCCTCTCACCTACTTTCAAAGTAGTCTGACATGCCTTAACATTTTACAGTTTTTCTGAATTGCTAAAACATTTAATAAAATCTCCTCTCCTTTAATCAATCCACTAAGCACAAACCCTAAAATTCTAGCTAAACTCACAAATAAATGAAAACACTACCACTCAAAATAGTTGTTGGCATGCAAAACAGAAACTGTAAGACTATAATAAAAAAAAGTATGGTCGTCTACCAAAAATATTTGTATACTGTACAGTTGTTACATATTAGTTATCAGTCATGTTTGCCGTATTCAGTACTCCAGAAAAGTTACTGTAAAGAACAAAGCCAAAAAATAAAGAAATGAGAGGCATATTACAGTAAAATGTTGTGAAACTGCTAATCCAGATTCACGGAAAGAAAGAATCCTCTTTGTGACCCATTTGTACCTTGACGTCGAAATTCAGCTCCTATTCAAGGCTGAATGGCCTCCTCTCATTTATAAATTTCTTATGTTCTTATGTTTTTTATATAAATTGTCACTCCTAATCAGGATGCCAAGCTTCAAAACAGTTGTAGGTTATGCTGAAAAGTCAGGTCTGTGCCTGGAACCCAACTAGTTTAAATGAACTAGAAATTCTGCAAAGAAGAGTGGTCAAATATTCAGCCAGAATTATGCCAGAGGCTTGGTAATGGCTACCAAAAGATTCTGGTTGATACCTGTTGTATGTAAACTTGTGACCACAACTAAAATGTGTTTTTGTAAAGAAAGCGCCATCTCATGGTAACACCCTGCAAGTGAATAAATGGGCGGGTTTAGACGATAATTTAGGCTCACCCCCAGAAGGAGGGGGGTCAGTCCCTTTGGCTGGCTTTTGGCAGGCAACCGGCAGGCAGCCGGCTGGGGGGGGAAAATTCAAGGGGCTACATCTGTACATATGCTGCACAGTCAGTGTGTTCTCTGAATGCAGTTACATTGATATCTGCATATCAGGCTTCTGATCTTGGAGGAGATGGGCCAGCAGCTGGACTCGGGGGTCCCAAACCCGGTCCTTTGGGGTGAGATTTGTGTGGTGAATGACCTTCTGCCGCGCTCCTCCCGGGGAGCAGTACAAGGCTGTGGCCGGGTGATGGGCTTGGCTGTGTCAGGTGAGAGAGCCCTCTGGTTGAGCCTCTCCGCCTTGGGGGATGCAGCCTATGACCCCACCAAAGGTCTTTTTGGCCCAGCCCTGGATAAAATGAGGGAAACCAGCTCCCTCAGGAAGCAGGAGGATGAGGCCTTTAACCTCTGTCTACCTGGCAAACAGCCACCTCGCCCCCCTCAGGCAGCCAGATCCAGCTTTGCAGCAGCAGCAGCTATGGCTAGAGGGAGTCAGGCGGAGCCAGAGTCCAGCGTCCAGCTCCTGGTGGACAGCAGGCGGCTCAGCAGCCAAGGGCAGCTAACCCAGGGCCATGGGGTTCCTTTTGCAGCAAGGAACCGTCCGCCCCACCCCAGCCAAGGGAAGAAGAAGCGGGCTGCCTGATGCCTGCGTGGCCCCACCCACCCCCTCCTTCAAAGAGGATGAGGTGGGGGACAGACAACCTTGGTGTTCTGCTTTTAGAGGCCCCTCTCGTTCAGGGGGGCTCCACTGTCAGGTCTCCTCGAATTCAGGAGACCGAGAGTTCTGTGGCTAGGTGTCACCAAGCACTCTTTTTGTGTCACCAAGCACTTTTCAGTTCGGGGGAAACAAAAATAAAGTGTGCATTGTCGCAGCCAGGCCGGAAGCCGAGGGCAACTTGCTCCCCACTCTTCAGAAAAAAAGATGTAAAAAATCTTTCCCGAACTCCATCACCAGGGGGAGCTCTGGCTCCTCAGTCTGGAGTCTCTCTTTCCCCCGGGGTGGTGGTGACATCATCACCAGGCGCCGCAGATGCAGAACTTTTCAAGGGACCGCTGTCAGCTCAGGTAATGAAGTGGCCTCATGTGTGCTGCACCCATGGGTTTTGTCCACAATTTCTCGAGGTCACAGGCTACAGTTTGCTATGAGGCCACCCAGGTTCAGGCGGTGTGTTAGTCTCTGTAGCCGACGGCGATGCAGCTCAGGTCCTAGAGGACGAGATTCCGTCCTTGCTATGCAAGCGAGCGATCAGAGTTGTCCCAGAAAGGGAAAGCCGGCAGGGTTTTTATTCCTGTTACTTTGTCATTCCAATAAATGAGAGCTCTTCCCTTCACCCTATATTGGACCTCCGTGTGCTGAACACTTTCAGGATGTTGACACACAAAATCCTCTGTCAGTCGATTCGTCCAGACGATTGGTTCATGACGATCGATCTGTCAGATACCTATTTTCACAGAGACATCTATCCCGCACACAGGAAGTTCCTCAGGTTCGCATACCAAGGCACAGCCTACGAATATCAGTCGATCCCATTCATATTGTCGCTAACCCCAAGGGTGTTCAGCAAGTGTGTGGAGGCTCTGGCGCCATTGAGAAACAACGGCGTCAGGATATTGTCCTACATTCTGTAGACGATTATTTAATATGCTCCCGTTCAAAGGAGCAAGCGATCACAGGGATCTGGGTTTCAGATTAAGAGCCGTCTGACCCCCTTGCAGCATACAGAGTATTTGGGCCTCCGTACAGACTCACTCTCGCTTTGGGTTACGTTAGTGGAGAGGAAGATAGTGTCTTTTATGCAATGTCTCGCCCGCTTTTAGTTAGGGAAAGTGGTTTCGTACAGACTCTGCCTGTGTCTGCTGGGGCTAATGACGTCAGTGATATCTGTGGTGCATCTGGGTCTCCTTATGATGAGGGACTGGGTGCGCAATTAGGTCTTTCCTCTCGCCATTATCTCAGCCGGCCAGTAAAGGTGCTTTGCCAGTGGTGTACCGGGGGAGCTCTCGAGTCTGGCATTCCTTTAGGGGGGGGTGTCCTCAAAAGTTATACTGACAACAGATGCATCCTAGTCAGGGAGGGGTGCAACCATGATGGACAGGGCTATGAATGGCGTGTGCCCCCCCCCCCCCCAGGTAGGCGCAGCACACCTCTGGAAGGTGGACGGAGTCATGTGGTCCATCTTACTGGGCAGAGAAATGTGGGATGAAGCAGAGATAGAGTGGCGGTTTGGGTGGAGGTGGTAGGCCACTGAAGGCTCCACCGCTGGGGGTTTAGCCAGCCCCAGCTCCTCCATCCCCTGGATTTCCAGCTTAGAGTAGCCCTTGGTGGCAAGCTTGCTCTTGAAAGGGCTGGACCAGTAGCGATTCATCTCCTTCATGCAAGCCGGAACTGCAGGAAGAAGTTGGCGTGCTGAGGGCTGCACAGGTGGGAGCCTTTTCCCATCGTACAGGTCCCTCTCTGCACCCCTGGCATCCTGAGCTGTAGGCCAGGGTATTCCCAGCTTAACTGCTGCCTGCTTGCAGACCTCATACAGGTTACAGTCTGCCTGGGAACCTGCATCTGTAGTGCTAGGGGGTCGAGACTGATGGCAGGGAAGGTGGAGTCATCTTCCTCCTCTTCCTCTATATCACCCATATTGAGGAGGTCAGAGTTGATGCGGTTGCCAATCCGGCAATGCTGACCGAACAGCGAGAAGAACTTTCTCAACGTGGAAATTACTCGGCACAATTCAGCACTAGAGCCAAAATCGCGTTCGTCAACGGACTCCAACGAAGGGCCGTCTGTGAACAGTTAAGCGAGATCAGCTTACTAGCCTGGCTGAGGGAGCTTGTAGTTCCTCACGGGAAGAAAGTGCGAATGAGCCGTCAGGGAGGTGGACCACATTGGTAGGGCAGGGGCGGAGCCCGGTCGCAGGTCAACCTGTCCATCACAGACGGACGTGGTGTCATTGGAGCTTCCGTAGTTGGTCACGCCCAAAGCGATTCCCATAGTGAAACACCGAGCGAAGTTAGAAAAAGAAACCCCCCATTTTTTCCCTTTTTCCTGATTTGATTTAAAAACAAACACAATGTTAAAAACAGTGTTGTTGTTGCATTTCCAGTTTGGTTTTGAAGCTGATATTTCAAAGAATGAATGATACATGGATTTAATAATAATAATTTTATTAAATAATAAAATTATTTGTATTATTATTACCTTGATTACTGCATTGATTTTATCACTGGAGTTTAAAAGCCCAAAGATAAGTGAATTCTGTGATACATTTTCAGAAATTTTAAATTCCAAAAAAATAAAAAATTACAAGCTGGAATTCATTGTTAATTTTATTTTCAGAAACATAAATAATTATGCTTAGTAAGTAATGGACAAACGTTCATTCACTGACACCTAATTACACTAAGCGATGCACACAGATATCTCTAATCCTTTGATGACACACACTGCTCTATTCACAGACTAAGGAACTGTACAGAACTAATACCCCCCTACTCAGACTAGCTGTTTCATGTGTGGGACAGCAGGACCAACCTGAGCTGGGAAATGGTGAGGGAGAACTCATAAAAGAGGAAAACTATCATTTGTCAATTATGCAGCTTTGAACTGAACTGATTTCTGAGGCCTAGATTTAGGATAAAAGCAGAATCATCGTTTAAAATTACATCTGATCTATTTCTCTTATTATGAATGATTCTGAACTGAATTTCTTTCTTTTAAACTGTGTAACTAAACTGGACATGATACAAATATAAAATCAATGCAGTTTGACTTGTGAACTTAAGAACTGAAATGGTTTTGTGTTTTATCTCAGGGTGGGCAAAGGGCAAGTTGGGATGAGGTTGCAGCGGAAATGTACTGGTGTGAATCATGTGATAATCAGGTTTCAAATGTCAGGTTTAAAGTTCAGGTTTATTGTTTTATATCTGGTAATAATAACTCTATAGCAACTGGACTTTGATGTTAAAAATGTTCACCATTCGTCTGAGATGAGCTGATGAGCTCATTTCATGTTGCGAAGGCTTTGCCGCAGCCTCAGTATATTCCGAGTGCTGCTTTGCTGTCATTTTGTGCTTTGGGCTGACTAACTGGTTTCCGGATATCATACCTGCATGTCTTCAGACTGAACCACAGCAGTAGATTAAGCAAACCATGGACTTGGCTGGTAATTCACACTTCCAGATTGTGAATGTAGGAGGGGGGTCACTGCTGTGCAGCTGCGAGTCAGAGCACTGGCCTTTGCTGTAGGCAGGCAGCGTCTCCGGGTTCACAGGGAGTGGCTCTCAGTATTGAGTTCTGATGCGGATATTTAAGCGTTTGGAGGCTGTAAGTGATGATTAAATAAACAGACTTGACAAACAGCAGTAATAAAATTAAACATACACTGAAGACTGTCACGGGAGATCGCGGGCAGAGCGGCGATCGTGCGGGCAGGAAGCAGGCAGACCGCCGAGAATCAGGGTAAACGAGGGGTTTAATCATAGGAATCGGGGCAAGGGACATCAGACACAGACTGACATCAATGACAGACAAGGAAAACTGGGGAGACCAGGACTTAAATACACAAGACTGATTGAAAGCAAACGGACACAGCTGGGTACGATCCGGGAAACACATGTGGGTAAGCAGGGGACGTGGCACACAGGAGGAGCGGACGAGCCAGGCATGACAGAACCCCCCCCCAAAGGCGCGCTTCACCGGGCGCGCCAAGGAAGGGGGAGACGGACGGGACGAGGTAAACCAGGACCTGAAAAACAAAAACAGAACCCGGGAACAAGACGGAGACACAGAACAAAGCCAGGGACAAGACGTAAGACAGAACCTGACAGAGGGTCGGGAAGGCAGACAGGCAAACCAGGAAGGGAGACACAGAAGGAACGGGCGGAACAAAGGGGCCAGGAGTGCAAGGCGGGTACACCGGGGCACAAGGAACAGAGACGGGCGGAACGGAAGGACGAGCAGAAAACGAAGGGGCAGAGACAGGCGGGACAAAGGCAGGGGCGTAGGGAGACAAGGAGGGGGAACTAGGGGGAGCCCGAGGGAGACCCAGCGGGCGACGGGAGGTAGCCGGAGGGGCCGCAGGCGGCCGGGAGGCCGGAGCAGGAGGGGACCGTGGAGGGGCCGAGGAGACAGGGCGAGGGACCCGCGGAGGGGCCAGGGAGGGAGCAGGAGGGAGCACCAGGGAAGGGGACAAGGGAGCTGGAAGGGGCCAGGGCGAAGGCAAGGCGAGGGGGGGAGCCGCCGTAGGCGGCGACGTCCTCCGACGGGCCGAAGGTAGGGGCCCCGCAGGCAACCGAGGAGCCGTCGTCGGGGAGCCCCCCAGCGACCGACCAGGCACCGGAGGGGGGAGCGAGGCAGGGTGACGAGGCACCGGAGGGGGACACGCAGGCGACAGCCGACCCGGAGGGCCAGGAACCGCAGGCGCCATCCGAGCCCCAGCGCAGGCGAGGCAGGGCGAGCCAGGGGGCAGGGCGGGCGGGACCCCAGCCCTGCGTCTGTGCCCCCTTCCCCTGCGGGACACAGACAGGCCGACCCCTGTTCGGGGTCGACGTCGCCGGGGCGAGGGACAAGGAGTCACAAGTTCCGTCCCTGAGGGGTCCCATTCCAGCTCCTCCACCTCCGAAGAGGGAGGAGCCAAGATGGAGTCGTCCGGGACCACCTCGGGGACTAGGGTGAAAGGGACAGGACCTGGGGCTGCTTCAGGCGGAGGGGGCGCCTCTGGAGCTGCTGCAGGTGGAGGGGGCGCCTCTGGAGCTGCTGCAGGGCGGAGGGGGCGCCTCTGGAGCTGCTGCAGGGCGGTCAGGGACAGGAGCGCGGTCAGGGACGGGAGCGCGGTCAGGAACGGGAGCTGCAGGCTGTGGGGGCGCCGGCCCGGGAGCTGCAGGTTGCTGCAGTGGGGGCGCCGGCCCGGGAGCTGCAGGTTGCTGCAGTGGGGGCGCCGGCCCGGGGGCTGCGCAGGCAGCGAAGGCGGCTCCGCGGGCAGCGGCGGCCGCACGGGAGCGGGGTCCGCGGGCAGCGGCGGCTGCGTGGGCGGCAAGAGCAAAGGGAGCTCCTCAGGCTCGGCTATGGCCTCTAGTCGCGGAGGCGGCTGTCCAAGCTGTACCGCGACCCGGCGTGTTCTCCGGACTGGGGAAGCTGCTTGGGAAGGCAGCTTGGCAGCGCTGGGGGCCTCCGTGTCGTTCGGGGAGTCCTCCAGCTCACCAGCTGGGAAGGAGGCGGGGACGAGAGCGCACGCCCCTAGGACGATCGTCCGGGCGACCGTCCGCTTTTTCCTCCTTCTCCGCGTCACCGTCGGGGGGGTAGGCTGCGCACTGTCCGAGAAAGCGGACGGCGGGAGGATGGTCCCCGGTTCGCGTAGCGCAACCCACCGCTCTTTACGGAGCTCGGCCACCTGCTGGAAGTTATCGCGCACCTCCTCCGCGAGGTGCGCGTCCTTTTCCAGGGACAGCCGGTCCAGGATGTCCCAGCTCCGGCTGATGAGATCCCAGGCCGGGGGATCTTCCCGGATGCCGGGCTGGGCGATCCAAAATAGCAGCTGATCGACGTAACTGCGGTAGTCCTCCACAGTCACGGAAGCTGCTTCTTTAAGGTCCGTCATTCTGTCACGGGAGATCGCGGGCAGAGCGGCAATCGTGCGGGCAGGAAGCAGGCAGACAGCCGAGAATCAGGGTAAACGAGGGGTTTAATCATAGGAATCGGGGCAAGGGACATCAGACACAGACTGACATCAATGACAGACAAGGAAAACTGGGGAGACCAGGACTTAAATACACAAGACTGATTGAAAGCAAACGGACACAGCTGGGTACGATCCGGGAAACACACGTGGGTAAGCAGGGGGCGTGGCACACAGGAGGAGCGGACGAGCCGGGCGTGACAAAGACACGTTTGCAAGGAGTGGGACACAACATGTCTGTATGATGTCGTTAAAAGTGCAGAATCATAATTTAGGTCTTACTGTAGTGATGCTTTTGTATGTATAATATGTACACTGTAGAAAAAATACTGGCAGCTGTGGTTGCCAATACAATGATGTAAAAAGTACATCAAAAATGTAAACAACTTTACAGAACAATTTGTAAATTATACAGTTTAAAACTGTTGTAAATCACCAAAAAAAAAACACATTTTAAACTGGTAAATCTAACGGTCCTTTTCTATTGAATTAGCATAGCAATGCTGCTATCAAACATTTTTTTTCTGTAAGGTTTGCATGCAATTGTTGCTTATTGGACATTGAATCTCATTCAATTTCACAGAAAAATCATATAAGAACAACACTAACTCTAAAACCATCATTATAATACTGTCTTTTAACTGCATTCTTATGCAAATTTTACTCAAAGGTTCTTTATATTATAATGTATTTTGCAGTATTAAAAACAATTATTCTGTGAAACCATCTACATCCTGTAACTGTATTCTCTTTAAATTATATTAATTGCAATTTGAAAGTATAAGATTATGTTCTATTACTCTTATAAATAGTCTCAGATATAAACTCAAACTGCCTACCAGTAGTTCTCTATTATCACTTACAATTATTGTTCACAGAAACATTTTGTTTAAACTACACGGCCTTCTTATAAACGTTTGGCATTTCCCAGTAAGGTGAGAAACTAAATGTAGTGTACAAAGAAGCATTTAAAAGCAAATTTAAAAGCAAATAAAAAAAGGTGAAATAAATCCAGTAATAGTGAGCTTTTCCAAGTATTTATTTAGCTCAAAGTACTGAACAAAGCTCTTCAATCACTCCTCCACATACATAACTGTAATATGTACTTTATTAAATTTTGGAATAGAAGTAAATTACATATTAGTGATGACCTTTATGACACTTTTTCTTAATAAATGTAAACATTTTAACACCCTTAAAGGATTAGTGAATTCTGATATCATAAACAGAATTGTACAATTGCACCATATCTTACTGTACTCTAGCCACAGTCACTTTCTGTGACCACAATGCAAATGGGTGCACCAGTAGCTATACAGAATTTATTATATATCAAAGACCTATTACTACATTGCCATCATTCTCTATATTATATTTTCTATGAGGCTGACAGTTTGCTAACTTATCTATATGAACACATGCATAATCGTTACTTATTAATTGTGTACTTCAGTAATTAACGTATCTGTAGATATGCTAATGATTTGGATCATTTTTGTGAGCTACAAAATGGTAGTAGAGATAACTAATAATTAAGTGCTAACATAGACAAGACAGTTAGCAAACAGTTACTAGTTATACGGGATTTCTAAGAGTGCAATGAAGTACAGTAAAGGCTTTCATTTAAGAAACAAAGATAACAATACAGCCACAGCTTTGACAACTCAGAGTGTTATGGTGGTCTGTCTACCCATAGCTCAAACAACAGGCCACTGCTACACAGGCATCCTGCTCACAGCAAGTGGCTACAGTTGGACCTTGTCTGCTTTTTATCTAATTAAACAAACACTCTTTAAATTGTGGTACAGGAACATGAGGAAACAGAGGAGCAGTACAATTCTCAGTAACTGTTCTGTCTGAAACTTTTACTTCCTTCCTGAGGTTGAAGAACTGAGCAGATAATGTGTCACACTTGTGACTGGGGCACATTATCACATGCCATAAATCTTACTGTCATTAGTCCATACGTCACGACACTCATGGTCTGAAAGTTCCTGGATACAGGTCAGGACTCTAGGGTTCACGTGAAGAAGAGATCTGCATGTCTTCTCCACTTTAGTGCCCTTTTCCGGGTTGATGGAGAAAAAACACCTTTGGAAATAGAATAAAAACAGACAACTGCATTAAATACATAAAACTGTTTCATTAACAACAAAAACTTTACATGTTGGTATTATTTAACTTATTGTAAAATCACAAACAGTAAATTAAGTAAAATGATGAGTCCCATAACCTGTAAGTTACTAGATCTGTCTCAGTTCAATAAAGTAAATATGTTGGATAAAACCAATTGAAATACACACCTCTGCAGAAACTCCAAGGTTAATGCAAGCTCTGATGGGTAATGGATGTTAAAGAAATAATACTGAAGCTCCCAAACATCACACACAAGGCAGAAATGAAGGAGGGGATGTTGTTGTGTACGATGTTTCCATCCACACTCAGCATGAACCGTCCTGAAGAATAACAGGATCGTCCTAAAAAAGCAACAACAACAAAATAAAACATTTTTAAAAGGTTAAATATTTCATTAAACAATCTGAACATTGGACAAATTTGAAACCAACATTGAAATTGTGACATTTATACACCCCCTCCCCACATTTCATCCTACTTCTCTTGCTGTGAAGTGTCACACATATTAATAGCAGCTAACTGGAACCCGCAAATGTGATACAATATTCCAAAACTTTGAAATTTAGTAAAATTGTTTCCAGGTGTCTTGAGCTCTCTGTCAGAAGATGATCTCGCGCACTGCGTTTAGGGACAGATCATCTGTGATGTGGCATTGAGGGACAGTATAGAGTGGTTTTTTTGTTTTAAAAGCTCAGATCCCAAATAAACATAAAAAAGAAAAATAAGAAAAAGAGGTATGGACCAAACTGTGGCAATAAATAAATAAAATCATGGTCACTGTCACGGGATACGGTCGGGCGAAGCGGGCAGAGCGAGCAAGGAGCAGGCAGGCAAGCAGGATACGGGAAAACGGGGGTTTATTAGGAGCAATCCGGGGCAGGGAACACAGGACGGCAACAGACATCAATGACGGACACTGGACTCGGGTAAGACACGGACTGATATACACAGGACTGAGCAAATGAACTAGATACAGCTGGGTACAATCGGGAGAAAACACGTGGGTAGGCAGGGGGCGTGGCACACAGGAGGAGCCGACGAGCAGGGCATGACAGAACCCCCCCCCAAAGGCGCGCTTCACCGGGCGCGCCAGGGAGGAGGCGACAGACAGGACACGGGAACCGGAGCAAAAAAAACAGAACCATCAACGAGAGACAGGAAACAGGACCGAGGCACAAAACACAGCCAGGGACAAGACAAAGGACAAAACCTGACAGAGGGTCGGGAAAGCAGAGAGACAGACCAGGAAGGGAGACACAGCGGGAACAGGAGGAACAAAGGGGCCAGGAGTGCAAGGCGGGTACACCGGGGCACAAGGAACAGAGACGGGCGGAACGAAAGGGCGAGCAGAAAACGAAGGGGCAGAGACAGGCGGGACAAAGGCAGGGGCGTAGGGAGACAAGGAGGGGGAACAAAGGGGAGCCCGAGGGAGCCCAAGCGGGTGACGGGAGGCAGCCAGAGGGGCCGCAGGCGGCCGGGAGGCCGGAGCCGGAGGGGACCTCGGAGGGGCTGAGGAGGCAGGGCGAGGGACCCGCGGAGGGGCCAGGGAGGGAGCAGGAGGGAGCACCGGGGAAGGGGACGAGGGAGCAGGAGGGGCCCACGGCGAAGGCCCGGAGGAGGGGGGAGCTGCAGCAGGCGGCGACGTCTGGGGGAGGGCCGGAGGTAGGGGCCCCGCAGGCGACCGACCAGGCTCTGGAGAGGGGAGCGAGGCGGGGCGATGAAGCCTCGGAGGGGGACCCGCAGGCGACGCCCGACCCGGAGGGCCAGGACCCGCAGGCGCCAACCGAGCCAGAGCGCAGGCGAGGGAGGGCGAGCCAGGGGGCAGGGCGGGCGGGACCCCAGCCCGGCGTCTGTGTCCCCTTCCCCTGCGGGACACAGACAGGCTGACCCTAGGTCGGGGTTGATGTCGCCGGGGCGAGGGACAAGGGGTTACAAGTTCTGTCCCCGAGGGGTCCCATTCCAGCTCCTCCACCTCCGAAGAGGGAGGAGCCAAGATGGAGTTGTCCAGGACCACCTCGGGGACTAGGACAGGGACTGGAGCTGCTGCAGGCGGAGGGGGCGCCTCTGGAGCTGCTGCAGGCGGAGGGGGCGCCTCTGGAGCTGCTGCAGGCGGAGGGGGCGCCTCTGGAGCTGCTGCAGGCTGAGGGGGCGCCGGGACAGGAACACGGTCAGGCGGAGGGGGCGCCGGGACAGGAACACGGTCAGGCTGCGGGGGCGCCGGGACAGGAACACGGTCAGGCTGCCGGGGCGCCGGGACAGGAACACGGTCAGGCTGCCGGGGCGCCGGGACAGGAACACGGTCAGGCTGCCGGGGCGCCGGGACAGGAACTGCAGGACGCTGCAGAGGGGGCACCGGCACGGGCGTTGCAAGCCGCTGTCGTGGGGGCGCCCGCCCGGGAACTGCAGGACGCTGCAGTGGGGGCACCGGCACGGGCGTTGCAAGCCGCTGTCGTGGGGGCGCCCGCCCGGGAACTGCAGGACGCTGCAGTGGGGGCGCCGGCCCAGGCGCTACAAGCCACCGTCGTGGGGGCGCTCGCCCTGGAACTGCAGGACACTGCAGTGGGGGCGCCGGCCCAGGCGCTGCAAGCCGCCGTCGTGGGGGCGCTCGCCCTGGAACTGCAAGACACTGCAGTGGGGGCGCCAGCCCAGGCGCTGCAAGCCGCCGTCGTGGGGGCGCTCGCCCTGGAACTGCAAGACACTGCAGTGGGCGGTCAGGGACAGGAGCGCAGTCAGGGACAGGAGCGCAGTCAGGGACAGGAGCGCAGTCAGGGACAGGAGCTGCAGGTGGCTGCAGTGGGGGCGCCTGCCCGGGAGCTGCAGGCGGCTGCAGAGGGGGCGCCTGCCCGGGAGCTGCAGCAGGCGGCTGCAGAGGGGGCGCCTTTGCAGGAACTGGAGCGCGGTCAGGAACTGGAGCGCGGTCAGGAACTGGAGCGCGGTCAGGAACTGGGGCTGCAGGCAATTGCTGTGGGGGCACTCGCCCGGGAACTGCAGGGGACTGCAGCGGGGGCACCTCAGGAGCGGCTGCAGCAGGGCGGTCAGGGACAGGAGCGCAGTCAGGGACTGGAGCGCGGTCAGGGACTGGAGCTGGCTGCAGTGGGGGCGCCTGCCCGGGAGCTGCAGGTTGCTGCAGTGGGGGCGCCTGCCCGGGAGCTGCAGGTTGCTGCAGTGGGGGCGCCTGCCCGGGAGCTGCAGGTGGCTGCAGTGGGGGTGCCTGCCCGGGAGCTGCAGGTGGCTGCAGTGGGGGCGCCTGCCCTGGAGCTGCAGGTGGCTGCAGTGGGGGCGCCTGCCCTGGAGCTGCAGCAGGCAGCGAAGGCGGTTGCGCAGGCGGTGGCGGCCGCACGGGAGCGGGGTCCGCCGGCAATCGCGGCTGCACGGGAGCGGGATCCGCGGGCGGCAGGAGCGGAGGGAGCTCCTCGGGTCCGGCCGTTGCAGCGAGCAGCGGAGGCGGTTGCTCAAGCTGCTCAGCGGCCCGGTGTGTTCTCCAGATAGGGGAAGCTGCCCTGGGAGACAGCCTTGTAGCGCTGGGGACGTCCGGGGTGATCGGGATACACTCCCGATCCTCTCCAGGAAGAGAAGCGGGGACGATGGAACACGCCCCCAGGGCGATCGTTGGGGCGATTGCCGGTCTCTTCCTCCTCCTCTGGCGCCTGGTGGTGGCGGGAGGTGGCGTTATGTCCGCAAAGACGGACGGCGAGAGGATCGTCCCCGGCTCGCTAGGCGCGACGTAGCGCTCCTCCCGGAGCTCGGCCAGCTGCCGGAAATTTTCGCGCACCTCTTTCGCAAGGTGCGCGCCCTCTTCGAGAGACAGCTCGTCTAGAATATCCCAATTCCGACTCACCAATCTCCATGCTGGCGAGGTCTCCCGAATGCCGGGCTGGGCTTTCCAGAAGAGCAGCTGATCAACGTAACTGCGGTAGTCCTCCACAGTTACGGAAGCTGCTTCTTTTAGGTCCGTCATTCTGTCACGGGATACGGTCGGGCGAAGCGGGCAGAGCGAGCAAGGAGCAGGCAGGCAAGCAGGATACGGGAAAACGGGGGTTTATTAGGAGCAATCCGGGGCAGGGAATACAGGACGGCAACAGACATCAATGACGGACACTGGACTCGGGTAAGACACGGACTGATATACACAGGACTGAGCAAATGAACTAGATACAGCTGGGTACAATCGGGAGAAAACACGTGGGTAGGCAGGGGGCGTGGCACACAGGAGGAGCCGACGAGCCGGGCATGACAGTCACTTTGCAAATCACTGATAATCTTTCTGCACATTTCACTGTGTTATAAATTTGATTTAAATATTGCAGTTACACACGATGACCTACAGTGACAGGGTAAAAACACACTGTATTTTTAATCCCATTTCTAAAACTTAGTGTTCCCAGAAGTGCACCAGCCTCTATAATTGTCTATAAATGAAAGAAGTTTTGAACCACCCAGACTATTTAGCATTGGCTATCTGGGGAAACTGAGTAACCAGACAAGGAGCACCTTGGTCAGGGGGATGAACCTGAAGGCTCTAGTCACCAAGTTACTAACAGAGCTTCACAAGACTTCTGCAGAGACAGCAGAACCTGGCAGCAGAATGACAGTCTTAGTAACCTGCCATCACACAACAGAGCAGCTTGATAGACGTTACAGTCTGTCTGGGGTTTGTCAGACAGCATTTAGAGTCTATGAGAATGAGGACAAAGCGTTGTTGGTCTGATAACACAAATTAAACACTTTGGCCATTTTATATGGGAAACACTGTATTTACTATTATTTAATTAATATATTTTCACTTTGCAATTAAAAGTTATTGCATGCACACTGAGGAGCACAAATCACAATATTAAATTAAACTTACAACATAGTAAAATATGGAAAAAGGGGTATGATCACTTTCTGAAGAAACTGTATGTCTTTTGCTCACCATCAATGCAGAAATCAGTGTACGTGCAGGTTAATGGGAGAGAAATGCAAGGCCTTTTTAATACCAACTGGCCAGCCCTTGAGAGTATAAGCTAACACAAAGCACTGGGCTAAACAGTGTGTGTACTTAAGTGAAATAGAAAAACAAAACAAGAAATGTTAGCTTACCACAAACAAGAATGGTGGGAGTCAAATGAAGCTGGTCCATCTGCACTTCCTCTGCCAGGCATGTGTCCTCCACATAACAGAACATTGCATCTTCCTTCTCATCCAAGTAGGACAGCAGAAGCAGCACCATCTCTTTGACGTCTTCAGAGCAACCACTCAGTTCACCCCTCATCAGTTTATACTTTGTTATAGCTTGCACAAACTTTTTGCTCTTGTTCATGCAAACCGTGTTCATGTAGTTCAGGAGCCGTTTCCCCTTAAGATCCACATTTCTCGTGAAAGTTTCTTTAAGTCCAATTCCAGTGAGTTCCTTGAGTTCCATGCCAAGTTCACTAAACCACAATGGCCACTCTTCCTGGAGGTGTTTTATGTTTTTCCCCTGATTTACGTGTTTGCACTTTGTGTAGAACATCAACTTCATTAGACGTTTGAC
Organism: Brienomyrus brachyistius; assembly: GCF_023856365.1. NCBI lineage: Eukaryota > Metazoa > Chordata > Actinopteri > Osteoglossiformes > Mormyridae > Brienomyrus > Brienomyrus brachyistius. The sequence goes on along the minus strand of NW_026042311.1, from coordinate 1,735,503 downwards.
TTCCTCTGGATTTGCTTCAGCTTCCTGAGAAATCATCTTCAGTTTTTCTGTTTTCTCATGCTGGCTCTCTGTGGACTCTCCAAGGGGCAGGAATTTTAAATCCCAGTTAATGCATCCATAGGTGTCCTGGATTGCTGCTCTCTGTTCTGGAGGAACTTCGTCTGTATCAGACTCACCAGTTCGATGCTTTCTTCTCCTTATTTTTGGGGTCGTAGATCGCCTAACATTCCCTATCCTATGTTGCATCTGCTTGGCAAGAGAGTGATACCCTGGTCCAATCACACCGCCCTCTATTATGTCTTGCAAAGATCTGGGATATTTTGCCACCACCTTTTTGGCCACTTCAGAACTCCTTTCACTTATGCAGATGCTTCTTTTCGTCACAGGGCTCTAGACTAACTTTTTGCACTGGTTGCACTGGTGCGCCTACCTTTTTTTCTTAGGTGCACCAGCACAAAAGTTAGGTGCACCCAAATTTTCAACCGCATCACATTTAACACCGCAGTTTTACAAGTTCACTTTATTTATTTATTTATTTATTTGTTTTTATTTTTTCATTTTTAAGTATAAAAATATTATGGTTAATGCAGTAACGAGACGGTAGGCATATTATTGACACAGGCTCCGTGACATGACATGGCTTACCTTGGGCATGAGCATGCTCGACCTCAATGTGTCCAATAAGTATATTCATCGGTCTTCCTCTCCGCAAAATACGACCGTACACAATGACGCATTCCTTTGTGGCGATATCTGTGTCTCCGTCGATCAGGAATGCCATGAACGCACTGTTCGCAATTTGCACAGACGTCTTTTTTTTCAATGTATCTGCAATGACTCCTATAAATTGGGCGCAAGCAACATCATTGCTGTACGTCGGGTTTACGTTCAAGCCATTTTTCTTCATAAGAATTATTTCGGACTTGATTTTAGTGAAGGGAAGTTCTTCTTTTGCAATATTGTAGGCAACGTTAAACTTAATTATCATATCGGCCTCGTCTGATCTGTTTGCTGCTGCCTGCCGCTGAAAGGCAGCGGGGAGAGGGGACACTTGAGCAGTGCATTTATCGCGGCATGTAATGTGTTGTATAGATGCATTGTGCTTTTTCAGCGTTTCAGTTCTAAATGTATTAGAACCAGTCACAAATGCACTACTGCCGGCCATGGTCTTCCCACACTCTTTACAGTACATACAGTGCATTATATTATCGGCTTTACTCTATCTTAGCCAGGGAAACTGGTCAAGCCACTCTTTTCGAAATGTATACACTTTACCCCTTTTAATTTCAGTGGGCTCGGGCTCGATCGTATGTGGCTCATTATCTAATGCCGTCTCCGGACCAGGGCTTGCTATAACTTGGGAGGTTGATGGCTCCGTGTCAGAGCATTGGTTATGATTTTCGGACGGATCAGACCCTAACTTAACATTCTTAACGAAAAAGCTGTCAATCGTTCTTTTCATCTTCTCTCATAATCCGCGGCTACATCCACTGTTTACCTGATGGGCTACTCACCTCTCTCTGTCTGACTGCATCACATGCATTTTCAAACGTACACACACGTACAGGAATATCTGGACCACGGCCAATCAGAGGCGGGGTGGGATCCGCCCATCACTATCTCTGATTGGTTTAGACCACGATATGGGCCTAATGTGTGTCTGTTGTTGAACAACAGGGAGACTTTAAGAGTCACAGAGTTTCGTTTTTTTTCCCCCTCGAACGGCTGGTCGCACCGGTGCAACCTTTGATTTTTTTTAGTCGCACCATTGAGAAATTAGGTCACACGTGCGACCAAATAGGTCGCACTCTAGAGGCCTGGGACGTCCTAAGGACGAACTAAGGACATCTTGCTGTTTGCTGGGCCTGCACATTTTGGGGTTTCCACTCATTTAACACACCTGATTCAAGTCCTTCTGCTAAAATTCCACAGAGCTCGTGTGTTTCTCCTTGTTGTTGAATAGTCCAATGTATTGAAGTCTGTTAGTCATGTTATTGCGAGTCTGATTATTAACGTCATTGTTTGTCAACAATCGGGATTCCGCACGAGGGGGCGTGGCACACAGCAGGATCGGAAGAGCGGGGGATGACAACCATTTAGTGAAATTTTTAGTGCCCCAGAAGAGATATTAAGAGAGAGGGGATGAACATGAAGCTCCCCCCAAGCACGATAATTTATATTTTATGAATTTAACGCTATCGTGCATTTAAAACACACAAATAGTTAAAATCAGCAGTTACAGTTTATTACTCTTTGGCCCTTTTTGGGTCCTAACGACCCAATTTAATTTGCAGTTTTGCAGCATTTTTTTAAACATGTTGGCTGTAGTGCGCTGACTGTGTGTGTTTGGGGGCGTATCTCAGGACGGTAGGATATCAAGATGGCGGAAAAAAAAAGTTTGCGCTAAGAAAATGGCGCCTGGAAATACTGTTTACACACAATCTGGGTCGCAGCATTCACTTCACCTGCATCCTAATAAATAATGAAGACAATGAGCCAGCCAGTACTAAAGGGATGAAACTTTATAAAAAAGACATGAACCTTGTGAAATACATTTTAGAAAACAAAAAAACAATTACAGAACCAGAGAACACACAATTGCGGGTAAAACGGGAACACAGAACAAAAGTATGGTTACATAAAAGTGCTGAATTAGATTGATGAGATAATTGCAGGTAAAATGGGAACACAGAACACAGAAAGAGGTAAATACAATTCTTGAAACAAACGGGAAAAGTTTAAATTCTTAAAACAGGAAAAGAGGAACACAGGGGAACACAAAACACAAACAAGTGCGGCAAACAATCTTCAACTACAACATACACTATAACACTATGAATAATAAAACTAAACTATTTACAGTGATTATTATTTACAGTTTATGGTTTGCATTTTTTACAGAAAATGCTATAATGCTCTTTCCACACTTGTGCCCCACACTGGCGACACAGCGCGTTCGTTTTGCGGTCAGCAGAATAATGGCACAGGCTGCAACTCTCTCTATTAGATTTCGCTTCCAGGGGAGGCGGGACTGGACCGGGTTGTGATTGGCTGAGCTGGGCGTCCCTAAACGAGGAAGACGCGTTCGCTGCAGAACAGTGGGAGCGATTAGGGCTTCGACTAGCTCTTGCAGGAACACCCTGCGCCTCCTTTTCGATCCTGTCCTCCATCAAGGATTGACCTCCCGCCACACGAAGTAGGCATCGTGCGCCGAAATGTCCAGCATATTGTAAAACATTGCAAGGGGCCAGCGAGGGGTTTTCCTTTTGCAGGAATAGTTGGAAATGAGCTGGTCCATGGTGTCAACCCTTGACTTCGTTTTGTTGTAAAACATTATCATTTCTGGCTTTTTGTCTTGCCGTTGACTTATATTTGGCTTGGTGTGGAACGTGCTCATGAGAATCACGTTTTAGTTTTTTTTTGGCATGTAAGACACCAGTGTGGTGCCTTGGGAAAATGCGAACTTTAAAGAGTGTACAAGCCTGCCCTTAGCTGCTAGCAGGGCAGGCGGCAGCTCTGGACGATTTCAGCGCACAGTGCCTACCATCGTCATGTGGCGCTTGAGGAGCTCCTGTCCCAGACTGAAGGAGGTGAAAAAATTATCAAGAGTGATGGTGTGCCCCCTCAGCCCCTCAGACAGTTCCAACACCACTTTTTTACCCACATCGACCTCCCGTGCCTCCTCCGGAGGCTTTCACGTGTACAGCTTCACTCGCCAGCAGTAGCTCGTCCTGGCGTCGCACAGCGCCCAGATTTTTTGTCCGTACCTCCCAGGCTTGCGAGGCATATATTGCCTGAAGGAGCAGCGTCCTGCAAGGACGCATCGAGGGAATATCAATTTGATGTCAAATGAAGCAATCGGATACAACGTACACATTTTTAGGTAACCCGTTACAATCTAACTCCTAAGTAACTACTCGGGCACAAATCATGAAAAAGGTAACTGGTCGAAATCAATGATACATTACGATTCATTGCAAATGAACATGAGATCTATATTTGAACAATAAACTTGAAGCAATGTATATATAATAACTGTAGATCAGTAATAAAAAATAACACATTTTACATACCTTTGAATGGTACCAGGCACTCGTCCACTGTCAAGTCGTGGCCAAGATTGTACATCGCAGGGAGATTTCCTGACCACAGGTCCCAGATGTCTCTGATAAGTGCGATCTTGTCTGCCGTTCTTCTACTTGCCCACGATCCTTTGTCGTCAAACCTTAGGGCCACTGTCAGCTGCTCAAACCGCACCCTGCTCATGATCGCTGGGAAGATTGGTCTCCCAAATTTCGATTCCCAAAGGCTGGCGACGGACTCTCCTTTGGACTTGAATACGCCTGCTAGAATGCAGACGCCGATGAAGGCATCCAATTCAACAGTTGTCATGTCCACCGAGCTGCTAGTAAACCTTTCTGCCTTCTATATTTGTCATGCTGACAACGATGCTCTCTATTGATCTAGGCAGGAAAGCTTTGAAGGCAGATATAATGTCCCCTGCCTGTGACACGCACTGCCTCGTTGGTCCTGGAGGTGTCCTCAGGATGTGTCGTGCTGGCAGTCTGCCTGCAGCACGATCTTCTGCTCTGGTTGTCCATGTTATTTCGCTTTTGCGGGAGGGAAAGATCTCGTCCTCGGCGCAGATCTCTTCAACCTCCTGTGTTGTACTGCTGGGCTGTACACTATCCTCATCGGAGCTGCTGGTTTCCTCACCCGTAACGAAGTCGACGACCTCCTGAGCACTGTACCTTGCCATGATTGAATTCCAAGTAACCCTCTCCTCAGGGTTCACGCTAGATAATAAACACACACTTCTTTATTTTGGAAATGGCTTGGCAACAAGGTAGGACCAATTACAGCAACGATCATCAAACTGTCATTGGTCACTTCCCACCCCCCCCCACCCCCCCGACACCCTTGCTTCCCCATTCGCAGTAATTTATGGCAGTAATTGCTCTGGGAGCCTGCCTGTGTGGGTGGTCGGGTCGGCTTGGTCTCTTATCTTTTGTTAGTGATCAAATGGTAAGATAGCAACAGGTACTAAAAATAGCTTCACAGCATGGAAGGACCAGTTACTGAGCAGAAAAACGGCAAAAAGCAACCAAAGATATAATAGCATGCTCTTTTATTTTTTTAATAAAGTTTTTTATAAGTCAGCATATTTTATACAACAAATTATGCATTTTGCATGAAAAATTGCAGTTCAGAGTGTTTTCGAGGCTTTGGAATAAACAATTACCCATATGTCGGGAAAGCCCATTGAAATGAATGGGAAGTGGGAGGCATAAGGCACTTTGAGGGGCTTGCGCAGTTACTTGGAGCATTATAAAAGCAAACCATTTGAATATGTTTGCTCTAAAGAGATCCAAATTCATAAAAAAGTACAAGTCATTACATTTTTAATTATTATTTTTTTTTTACATTGATTTAACAATAAGTATTGTAATTACCGCTAGGTGTCACACTTACTTTGACCGGCTTTCCACGCTCTATGTCGACATCCAGTGGTCAAAAAAAAGCATTACATTACACATAAGGGATGACTTTTAGCAGTAAAGATTACATTTTTTGTATTCGCAAATTTAAAAAAAACATATTAAAAAAACTATTAAAATTGGGTCATGAGGACCCACAGCAGAATCATAGTATCATATATCCCGCTCCTGCGCGTCAGAGGACGTCGCCGCCTGCAGCGGTTCCGCCCCTTTCCTTGCCCTCGCCAGGGTTCCCTTCAGCTCCCTCGTCCCCTTCCCTAGCTCCCCCTTCGACTTCCTCCTCGTCCCCCCTGTCGGTCCCTCGCCCTGCCTCCTTGGCCCCTCCGAGGTCCCCTCCGGCTCCGGCCTCCTGCGGCCCCTCTGGCTACCTCCCGTCACCCACTGGGACTCCCTCAGCCGACCCTGCATTCCCCCTCCTTCTCGCCCTACTCTCGTGCTTTCGTCCCTCCATTCTCGACTCCCCCTCCTGTCTTTGTCCCTTCGTTTTTTGCTCCTCGTCCCTCTGTTCCGCCCTTCTTTGCTCCTTGTTCCCCTCCTTTCACTCCTGGCCCGTTTGTCCACCTGTTCCCTCTCTGTCCCCATTCCTGGTCTGTCTGTCCGCCTTCCCTGCCCTTTATCAACTCTTGTCCTCCGTCCTGTCGCTAGCTCTGTTTTGTGCCTCAGTCCTGTTTCCCGTCTCTCGTTAATTTTGTTCTTCTGTTCCAGGTCCCGTTTCCCTCGTCCTGTCCGTCACCTCCTCCTAGGCGCGCCCAGGCATGTTCTTTCATACCCAGCTCATCCGCTCCTCGTGTGTGCCACGCTACCCTGATTACCCACGTGTTCTTTCCCGATTGTACCCAGCTGTGTCTAGTTACTTTGATCAGTCCTGTGTATTTCAGTCCATGTCTTACCTGAGTCCTTTGTCTGTCATTGATGTTACCTGGTGTTTGTCGACCCGCATTCCCCTATAAACCCCCAGTTTGCCCCGTTTTCTGCCTGCCTGCCTGTTCCTGTTCGCTCGCGCTGCCTTAGCGATCACCCGTTCGGCACGTTGCATGACACTGACACTAGTGCAAGAATGTTTTAGCATGAGGAACGTACTTATGTTTAAGATGTATTTCTGATGTATTTCTGTTCTGTTTCTTTGTAAAGGAAAACAAATGCTAATTGCAGTTTTCTGCAAACAAATATCTGAATTAGTTTTAGACACTTACATTGTACTCCTGGATGAGGTCTTCCTCCTTTAAACCCAAGTAATAGACCAAGCAACGGAGGACAACATCTCTTGTCTGTACTATGTTTTGATGTGAGATCTAAGGCACCAAAAGTGTAGAAATTAGTAATAGTACTCAATAATAATGAAGCAAATATCAATAAAATAATGATAAAAAATACCAACTAAAATACCTGCTGTATGGCACCCATTTTCTTCTTCAAAATCTGTCCGAGTGCTCCTCCTTTGCAGGAAAATATTGTGAAAAGTTTAGGAGTGTAGTAATCCAACATTTTAATAAATGTTGGCTCAAGGTGCAGAGTAGTAATTCTCCTAAACTCTTCATTAATCTAAAAAATGAAACACACAAACACTGATTATAATTATGTTCAGTTGACAACCACATTATTGTGTGTGACGGTATTTAATGACAAAATGTAAAATCCCTACCTGGAGAATGTCAAACAGAGCAGGCCAGTGATCTTTAAATTCTGCAAGTTGGGCACAATTCAACCACCTCATGTCTTCGGAGAGCAAGGGTTTTTGACATTTTTTCTTTCACCACAAGCTCCATTGTCATCTCAGAAGTTGCTGTTAAAATTATTATTCATAAGGAAAAGTAGTTATAAGGGTTTACATTTAATGTAATGTTTGTGGAATATTTTTATTACATATTTTTAATCACCAAAATCATGAAATTGGAATGGTTTAAGCCTAGAAACCCAATACTGCTAAACAAGTCTAAACATTTTTAAATATCGTTAAAGACTAATTTTAAATAAATTTGCATTATAGTAAATCTCAAATGTGTTCAAATAACTTCATTCAGGTCGAATTTTACATAGATTAATCAAGGAGAAAATGTAAATTGCTATAGATATCTTACTCTTTGTGGAGACTGATATTGCCTTAATGATTGCAAAGATGTTTGTATTCTTCAACTAGTCAAAAGCATGGTTATGTCCATATCAATTCCTGAAACGCCATCGTGTTGCTTCTATGGTGTTTGTGACTTGTTTAGTTTAAGAGGGCGCCTTCTAACGTCGAGGATGAATGAAAAAAAAATGCATATATTGCGTGAAATGATTAAACGCTAATTTAATACATCTTTACAATTTGAAGCGAATATATAAACACATCAACACTCTTAAAAGTTAAGTATAATCATAGAAACTGCCCCATCTATCAAGCTCGATGCATGGCCATAATTATTTTTGCTTTAGCGACCAACATGTCCATATAGCCTCAGCACGTACATGTGAGGAGTTATGACTAATGAGCTCGAGTTCAGATTTTCACATCAAATAACATCGCATAATTGTAAACCTTTATTTTAAAAGACCTGGTTGAACATAGTCACTGTTTCACATGCCAAAATGTCATTCAGATTAAAAAATCAGTGTAAAACAATTCCTGTACTATAGCGTGAATAAGCGGTGTCCTGAGGAGCTTATTTAAGAAATCAAAATAAAATTTAAAAAATAGTAAGGGGCTTAATTTACCTCTTAATATTTTACAATGATCGTCTGCTCCTTCAAAACGCCGTCTGACCACAGCCATTGTTGAGATTCAAATGAAGGTGACTCAATCAATCCCAGATAATTGGACCAATTCTCTTAAAATAAATATGAAGCCTTTTTTCCTCAAATTTTTAGCCTAAACGGTTCCTCAAATTAAGCCTAAAAATTGCACTCATTTCCTTAAAAAAATAGTTATTTTTTTTTCTTGATTTTATTAGTGAAATGTTCTCAATATATTATAAGAAACACAGAAAACCTATTTTTTTTTTATTAAATATGCACATTATTTTTAATAATTACATCATTTTTTAAATGAAAATTACAAGCCTCATGATTAATTTTTTACAGTGTAGGATATGGGCGGTCTTATTATTTCGAAACGTATAAAACGTGACATGTTCTTCTCATATTAGCTTTATATTTGTTTTTATATAACAACGCAAATGGAATGACAAGCGGTTTCGGGCGAGAACAGCGTATTTTACTTTTCATTTCAAATAAAACGCGGGGTTGCCAACTTCGGCTAGCTGGCTGGAGTGAGATTTTCAGTTCGAGTTGTCAGCACACATATGTAACAGTTCGTACCTTGTAAATAGTCTGCTTTTGTATTTAACCGTGTATAAATTGGACGTAATTTTAGGTTTATAATGGTATAATACAGTAAGATTGCCGTAATATTTCCTGCGTGAGTCTGAAAGCGTATCATGCCAGAAGCTTAAGATCTGGCAACCATGAAAAACTTCTTTTTTTTGTTTCACCTAAGTTGATTTATACAACAAATAACATTACTTTATACAGTTGTTAAAAAGCGGAAACTTCAACGAACATGAAATCACCTGAAAGAGAGGTTTTTTTGGCTCTATACACTCATAGAATTGTTGCCTTAGGGTAATTATTTTGATGTTGAAAATGCTAAAATAGAATGGTTGCAATTCCTGCTTCTGATAGCCGTTTTCAATGTTTGGATTTTTTTTTCTTGATAATGGGTATAAATCCCTTATTGGTCTTTTTCTTTGAACATATTTGAGAATTTCAGGTGAAACATTTAACAGCGAACAATAGCAAATAAAAATATTGCAAATATTTATTTTAATATTTTTATTTTAATATTCAGAGAGAGCAGGCCAGGTGGCACTATAGCCTGTGCACTTTTTCTTTATTTTTGCACTAATGGCATTACTGATTTTAGTTTCCAGGTGAATGAACATGTTTATGTTTCAAATAAGAGTGAAATCTTTGTCACTGTGCACTGCACAGTCAGACCTTAACACCGTTCCTTAACATTGGTTTAATTTCATTTTGGTGAACATAATGACTTTCAGAAAACGATGGGAAACTTTAAACATCAACTGGTTTTACTCAACTGTAATCTTATGAAATATAGTTGACCAAAACTAAAATATTTTAGATGACCAAATTATCACTGAAACTAAATTACATTTTAGTCAGAAGACTACGACTAAAACTAAATAAAAATTTGTCAAAATTAACACTGGTTCGTATTAAGTGGATAACTTTTGCCAAGCGATACATTTTATTGACCGGGGGAGGGGGGGCGCCACAAGAATTAATACCATACAGGAGAATACTCGGTATGCCATATGCCCTGTGTCATGCCCTGCTCGTCGGCTCCTCATGTGTGCCACGCCCCCCTGCTTGCCAACGTGTGTTTCCCTGATTGTTTCCACCTATGTCCGATTACTGTGATCAGTCCTGTGTATTTAAGTCTGAGTCTTGCCTGTGATCGTGGTCCGTCATTACGTGATCTGTGCACATGGTGTTGGTTGTCCCTCGCCTCCCGTGTCTCCTTGTCCCGAATAAACCCCGATTACCCCGATCCTGCTCGTCAGCCTGGTTTTCTGAACCACCGCCCGCACGATCGCCTGTCCACCCGAACCTTCCCGTGACAGAATGACGGACCCACAAAAGACGAAGCGGAGGCAGAGGAGAGTCCCGCAGGAGACTATCAGTCTCGGAGCCTGCTCGCTCTCCCGGATGTGGCCGTCTCCGGACGCGGAGAAGCCCATCCGGACTCCAGCCCGAGGACCGACCCCACGGGACCCGTACTCCGTGTGGAGGTACTGGCCCTCGAGTACGGACGAGGAAGAAGAGTCCTTCTATCCTTACCCGGAGCCGGAGTTCGTTTTCTCGCCGTCCGTTTTCACGGACGTCACGCAGCCTCCCGCCACCGCCAGGCGCCGGAGGAGGAGGAAGAGACCGGAGATCGCCGGTACGGAGGTGCTCCCTCCGTTACTGCCAGCGGACCCCGCTCCGATGCAGCCGCCGCCGCCCGCGGACTCAGCGCAGGTGCAGCCGCCACTGCCTGCGGTTCCCATGCCTGCGCAGCTCCCTCTTCCCGCTGCAGCTCCCGGGCAGGCGCCCCCACTGCAGCCGCCTGCTGCAGCTCCCGGGCAGGCGCCCCCACTGCAGCCGCCTGCTGCAGCTCCCGGGCAGGCGCCCCCTCTGCAGCCGCCTGCTGCAGCTCCCGGGCAGGCGCCCCCACTGCAGCCGCCTGCTGCAGCTCCCGGGCCGGCGCCCCCACTGCAGCTACCTCCTGTTCCTGACCGCGCTCCAGTTCCTGCAGAGGCGCCCCCTCTGCAGCCGCCTGCTGCAGCTCCCGGGCAGGCGCCCCCACTGCAGCCACCAGCTGCAGCTCCCGGGCAGGTGCCCCCACTGCAGCCAGCTCCTGTTCCTGACCGCGCTCCTGTTCCTGACCGCGCTCCAGTTCCTGCAGAGGCGCCCCCTCTGCAGCCGCCTGCTGCAGCTCCCGGGCAGGCGCCCCCACTGCAGCCACCTGCTGCAGCTCCCGGGCAGGCGCCCCCACTGCAGCCACCTGCTGCAGCTCCCGGGCAGGCGCCCCCACTGCAGCCAGCTCCTGTTCCTGACCGCGCTCCTGTTCCTGACCGCGCTCCAGTTCCTGCAGAGGCGCCCCCTCTGCAGCCGCCTGCTGCAGCTCCCGGGCAGGCGCCCCCACTGCAGCCACCTGCTGCAGCTCCCGGGCAGGCGCCCCCACTGCAGCCAGCTCCTGTTCCTGACCGCGCTCCTGTTCCTGACCGCGCTCCTGTTCCTGTCCCGGCGCTCCCTCCGCCTGCTGCAGCTCCCGGGCCGGCGCCCCCTCTGCAGCCGCCTGCTGCAGCTCCCGGGCCGGCGCCCCCACTGCAGCCAGCTCCTGTTCCTGACCGTGCTCCTGTTCCTGTCCAGGCGCCCCCTCTGCAGCCGCCTGCTGCAGCTCCCGGGCAGGCGCCCCCCCAGACTTCCACTCCTGTCCCTGACCGTGTTCCTGTCCCTGACCGCCCTGCAGCAGCTCCAGAGGCGCCCCCTCCACCTGCAACAGCTCCAGTCCCTGGCCCCGCTCCAGTCCCTGGCCCCGCTCCAGTCCCTGGCCCCGCTCCTGTCCCTGGCCCTGATCCCTCGCCCCGGCAGCGTCGACCCCGACCTAGGGTCGGCCTGTCTGTGTCCCGCAGGGGAAGGGGACACAGACGCAGGGCTGGGGTCCCGCCCGCCCTGCCCCCTGGCTCGCCCTGCCTCGCCTGCGCTGGGGCTCGGTTGGCGCCTGCGGGTCCTGGCCCTCCGGGTCGGCTGTCGCCTGCGGGTCCCCCTCCAATGCCTCGTCGCCCTGCCTCGCTCCCCCCTCCGGTGCCTGGTCGGTCGCCTGGGGGTTCCCCGACGGCGGCTCCTCGGTCGCCTGCGGGGCCCCTACCTCCGGCCCTCCACCGGACGTCGCCGCCTGCTGCGGCTCCCCCCTCCTCCGGGCCTTCGCCCTGGCCCCTTCCAGCTCCCTCGTCCCCTTCCCTGGTGCTCCCTCCTGCTCCCTCCCTGGCCCCTCCGCGGGTCCCTCGCCCTGTCTCCTCGGCCCCTCCGAGGTCCCCTCCGGCTCCGGCCTCCCGGCCGCCTGCGGCCCCTCCGGCTGCCTCCCGTCGCCCGCTGGGGCTCCCACGGGCTCCCCTTGGTTCCCCCTCCTTCTCTCCCTTTCCTGCCCCTATCCCGCCTGTCTTTGTTCCGCCTCCTGCCTTTGTCCCGCCGTCCTCTGTTCCTGGTCCCTTTGTTCTGCCCCGCTCGGTTCCTGGTTTCCCGTCGTTCCCTCACGTCACTCCCGCTCCTTTTGTTCCGCCTGTTCCCTCTGTTCCGCCCTTTCTAGTCTGTCTCTCTGCATTCCCTGCCCTTTGTCAAGTCCTGTCTTACGTCTTGTCCCTTGCCGTGTTCTGCGTCTCTGTTTTGTTTCCTGTGCTTCGTTGATTGTTCCGTTTGGTTCCAGGTCCGGGTTCCCGTGTTCCGTCTGTCGCCTCCTCCCTGGCGCGCCCGGTGAAGCGCGCCTTTGGGGGGGGGTTCTGTCATGCCCTGCTCGTCGGCTCCTCATGTGTGCCACGCCCCCCTGCTTGCCAACGTGTGTTTCCCTGATTGTTTCCACCTATGTCCGATTACTGTGATCAGTCCTGTGTATTTAAGTCTGAGTCTTTCCTGTGATCGTGGTCCGTCATTACGTGATCTGTGCACATGGTGTTGGTTGTCCCTCGCCTCCCGTGTCTCCTTGTCCCGAATAAACCCCGATTACCCCGATCCTGCTCGTCAGCCTGGTTTTCTGAACCACCGCCCGCACGATCGCCTGTCCACCCGAACCTTCCCGTGACACCCTGTATATGTATATCCTGTAGCTGCAGTGAGTATATTAGCATTATTGTTCATATGTGTACTGCCACTATAACAAGTACGTATATATACGTGACAGTAAAACTTTCTGGGCATCTACATTGATAAAACTTAGGTGATAGTACTGTTTTGTTATTAAGTACAATTATTAGATTGAACCGGCTTATGTATTTGCTCTTTAAGAGGTTTTTACTGTTGTCTGGTGTTCTGTAGTGCAACCTGTCTGACCGAAACCTTTTTCTCCTCTCAGCACTAGGAGAATGGAGAAAGCAGTGGATTGGACAGATGACAAGTACTGGGCAGCTTGGAATAAGTGGGATGAGGTGATAGATTGGGGAGATGAAGAGTCTTCACCCACAACACCTCCCTCTGTCCAGGCTGGCACCAGCACTGGAGATGTGGATGCTGGGGTGGAACATCACCAGCAGCCAGTATTCAAACGTATGTATTTCAGAGCTTTTTTTTTTTTTTACATGAATTGGAGACAGTCTGATCATAATTGGAGTTAAAAAAATTGGTCGGCACTATGAAAATGATTCTCACTGATTGAATAACAGCAGAATAGTTGCTGTAATTATATTACAATGTACAATAAAGAGAAATGTTTCTGTGCAACAGGCCAGCAAAATAAACTGGTTTTGAGGATGAGACTCCATCTGTGTGTCCAGCCTCAGCCTCAACAAGCGGTGCAGAACGTAAATGACAGGGAGGAAGAAGCCCCAGTTCTGTGTACCATGTCATCTTGGAGGGAACCTGTTACTCAGGAACACAGGGAGTCCAAAAGGCATAAGGACCCATTCTACCTGCCTGGATATGAGACCCACCACTGGCCCAGAGAAAGATACTGGTCGCGACAGCCAGCAAAGACAGTCACTGATGAAAATATCATCCTGGGCTTCTGCAATGGCCTGATGGCTTTTTCACTGTCATGAAAATTATGAATTTTAAGACTATTTATTATGTAATAAAAATTTCAAGCTAATGCTGTCTCAGCCAAATTCTGTCCTCTATGTCCATCAATAATGTAATGAAAAAGAAAATATATCAAGCATCTCATTAGATACTGACTGTATTGAATTGCACTGGGATAGTGAATCCCTGGGAGAAAGTTAGATGTAGGCAGGGTTTCATCTGTTCTGTTATATAATCATGTGTGACAAATTGCAGAAATGGAAAAAAATAATCCTATTAGAATCTTACATACCTGGATCATGTCCCCCCTTAGTCTCCTTTGCTCAAGGCTGAATAGATTCAGCTCAGCTAACCTCTCCTCATAAGACATTCCTCTAAGACCAGGAATCATTCTTGTAGCCCTACGTTGAACCCTTTCAAAGGCAGCAATGTCCTTTTTAAGGTAAGCTGGATTTATGAATTTAACGATATTGTGCATTTAAAACACACAAATAGTTCAAATCAGCAGTTATGGTTTTAACGGTAAGGTGACCAAACCTGCACACAATATTCTAGGCGGGCTCTTACCAAGGAATTGTATAATCTAAATATCACCTCCCTTGACCTAAACTACACACAGCTAAAGATGTAACCCAATATCCTACTGGCCTTTTTAATTGCTTCCCCACATTTGTGAGCGTGGGACATGGCAGCATCAACATACACACCAAGGGTAGTCTACCATTTTGTCTTAGATTATAGCTTCCATTACTTTTCCAGAAGCCTATAGTTTGATGGATTACTTCTATCCTTTTCAATATGGGTGTTATATTAGCATGCTTCCAATCAGAAGGTACCACAACAACAGATACAGATTTATGAAATTATTAAAGGTCGACAAATAATATCCCTCATCTCTTTTAAAACTATAGGTAAGATGCTGTTATGATATCCTGTCTAGGGTTGGAGTGTAACAGTATTCACGGGAAAGGGGAATGGGATAAAGGGACAAACAGGGTGAGGGCAACAAGGGAACACCAGTGGACAAAGGGATATTTTTTGTATTTTTATTCATACACAATACTGACACTAGGAACTAAAACTGGGCCGTCACTGGATCTTCCAACAGGACCATGATCCTAAGCACATGTCCAAATCAACACAAAAATAGTTAGCTGACTATAGAATGAAGCTTCTGCCATGGTCATCTCAGTCCCCTGACCTGAACCTCCCTGGGATCAGTGGAAGACTACAACCACTTCCTATACAACGACTTCCTACAGTGGTGGCCAGGAGCACCAGTGCAAGGGATGAGCACCCCAGGAGCCGGGCAGCGTGCCTTCCTGGGGCAACCCGATGGATCCAGCACAATCCCCTCATGACTCCACCCGGAAGAGTGAGCGGACACAATCCACTCACCTACAGTAGAGGGGAGCTTCTCCAACTGCGGTCGTCTATCACCTCAAGGCCAGCAGTTGCTCTTCCTCCGGAGTTTCGCCTAAGGAAAAGAGGTAGGTGAGGAGGTGTACGCTCCAAGCTGAGGAGGAGACCCTTCAGACCACCGCTACTCCCCATCATACTGGCTAATGTATGTTCACTCCAGAATAAAATGGACTTATTGCATGCCAAGTGTCAGGTGGAGCGGTATCACCTATGTTATTGCCCTGACTGAAACCTGGCTTGATGACACCATCTCAGACTCTGAGGTTAGTTTCTCTAATTTTATAATCTGGCGAACTGACAGGATGTCTCAGTCAGGTAAGAAGTGGGGTGGTAGGGTCGGCATATTTGTCAACGAGCGGTCGTGCATGAATATTAAAGTACACCGTATTGTTTGTACACCTGACAGAGATGCTGATTCTATCTGTACGCCCCTTCTACCTTCCGTGGGAATTCCCTACTGTAGTAATTAGCTGTGTCTACATTCCACCAAGCGCCAACACCAAGGCAGCGGCGGAGCTAGTGTGTGAGGACGCCAGCTCCATGACGGCAAGATATCGCGACGCCCCGGAGTTACTGCGGGTGATTTTAACAACTATTATCTCAACGCTGTTTTGCCATCTTTTCATCAGTATGTGAATATTCCCACTAGGAAGCTTAATACTCTGGACTTATGTTACAGTAACATCTCTGACGCCTTTATCACGCGTGTACATCCTCCACTTGGCCACTCTGACCACAATGTTGTCTTCCTGCTACCTCACTGCAAACCAGAACTGAAGCGCATTAAACCGCATGTGCACCTGGCCACCCTCTGGTCGGAGGGGGCAATTGAACGACTATAAGGTTCACTTGCATGTACAGATTGGGACATTTTCCAGGGTGATAAAAACCATAAAGTTTCTGTAATTACAGACTACATCAAGTTTTGTATTTATTCCACTATTCCCACCAGAACTGTCTGGAGATATCCTACCTACAAACCCAGTATCACTTCCCATGTTAAGCACAGCTTGAAGGAAAACACAAAGCATTTCTATCCAAGGACTGGTCTTCTGTCCAGTCACTCAGTAGACAAGTAAAGAATGAGATAATCAATGCCAAACTCAAATATAAGAATAGACTGGAGCAAGAGTTCAGTACAATGAACACCAAACAGGCCTTTTGGTTACACACTGGTCAAATACCCTACCATGGCCTTCATCCCATAGGCACTGATCTTACAACTTTTGCTGACTCCTTAAACTCCTTCTATACAATGTTCGATAAGCAGGAGAACTCTGCTGTCTGTGAGGAGCTGCTCAATGGCCTTCCCTCTGACGATCCTACAAACCCTCCCTTTACTGTAGAGGACGTGAGGCAGCAGCTAAGCAGATGCAAAGCTGGCCAGGCCGCCGGGCCTGATCGTGTACCAGCTAAAGTTTTGAAGCTATTCGCCACAGAACAAGCTCCCATCCTCCATTCCATCTTCTGGAACTCGTATAGATTGGTAACAATTCCTGCAATTTGGAAAACTTCTACCATTGTCCCGGGTGCTAAGAAACCTCGTCCCTCTGAGCTAAATCATTACCGGCCAGTAGCACTCACATCGATAATAATGAAATGCCTAAAGAAAATTATACTCCATAATATCCAGCCAGCTGTCAGACCGCAGCTGGACTCATACCAGTTTGTCTCCTGGGTGAAGAGCGGAACAGAGGGTACTGTAGTATGTCTCCTCCACTCCCTT
Organism: Brienomyrus brachyistius; assembly: GCF_023856365.1. Lineage (NCBI taxonomy): Eukaryota > Metazoa > Chordata > Actinopteri > Osteoglossiformes > Mormyridae > Brienomyrus > Brienomyrus brachyistius. The sequence goes on along the minus strand of NW_026042311.1, from coordinate 1,718,586 downwards.
CTCCAACACCTTGAATCTCCAGGCACCTTTGCTACTGTCCTCTTCATTAACTCCAGTTAAGCTTTTATTATCATTCAACGCCACCAGATGATCAAGAAGCTTCTTCAATTGAACATATCCCCATCTCTCATCCGTTGGGTCCATAATTTCCTCAGCAATAGACCACAGATTGTAAGGATAGGCACAGCCAAATCAGCAACTGTGATCAACAACACTGGACGCCCTCAAGGGTGTGTCCTCAGCCCCTTCCTCTTTACACTCTATACCAATGACTGCATTAGCCCCTCACCTATCACCACCTACTACAAGTATTCTGATGATAGTGCTATACTGGGTCTGTAATTACTGTAATAATTATAATTGAATTACTGACAGTAATTCAATTATAGCCTATCAACATTCTGTTTCACATATCATACAATGGTGCTCCGACAACTTCCTGGAACTGAACGTGGACAAGGCAAAAGAACTGGTCATTCATACTTTACACACATCACCATCAGAATGGACTCCTACCTAATTTACAATAAAACGGCTGAACAGGTTGAACACTTCAAATATCTTGGACTCACATTAGACAAGAAAGGCAGGTCACCCACAAAAGAATTATCCCAGGGACAGGGGCAGACCGTACATGGCATAACACTGAGCTAACACGCACTGATACCCTGCTATAGATAGATTTTGCTACTTGGGGGGTGGCGAGTGAAAAATTCTAAACTTTTGTGGCAATTTCTCTCTAAATTAAATAAGTTACAGATTTTCATGCATATAACATTTGACGTTATGTGAATTGATAATGAGATGCAACAAATACAGGGGTGGCATGGTGGTGCAGTGACTGAGTCACATGTGTGTGGAGTTGGCATGTTCTCCCCATGTCGTCGTGGGGTTTCCTCCGGGTACTCCGGTTTCCCCCCACAGTCCAAAAACATGCTGAGGCTTACTGGACTTGTTAAATTGCCCGTAGGTGTACATGTGAGCATGAATAGTGTGTGAGTGTGCCCTGCGATGGGCTGGCCCCCCATCTTGGGTTGTTCCCTGCCTCGTGCCCGTTGCTTCCGGGATAGGCTCCAGACCCCCCGTGACCCAGTAGGATAAGTGGTTTGGAAAATGGATGGATGGATGGATGCAACAAATACCAGTTACCATGTTCAGAAGGTCAAGTGCATTCACCCTACCCTTTGTTGGCATTAAGTGGATAACATTTGCTGGGTGATACTGTATGACCGGGGGAGGCGTTTGATGATGGATGTATTATGTGACATTAAAATGTTCTGGGCATCTACTTTGATAATACTTGGGTAATAGTACCATGTTTTGTTATTTAATATAAATACTTGACTGAACCAGCTTATGTATTTGGTCTTTAAGAGGTTGTTACTGTTGTCTGGTGTGCTGTCGTATAACCTGTCTGACAGAAAGCTGTTTCTCCTCTCAGCACTAGGCGAATGGAAAAAGCCGTGAGCTGGGCTGATGACGAGTACTGGGCAGCCTGGGATAAATGGGATAAGGTGATCGAATGGGGAGAAGAAGGATCTTCACCTAAAACACCTTCCTCCAACCAGGCTGGCACCGGTGATGGAGACATGGATGCTGGGGCGGTGAAGGAATATTATCAGAATAAAAAGAAAAAGTCAGACTTTAATCAGAAGTCAGAATTCAAACATATGTATTTCAGACCTTTTTTCTTCTGAGTTGGAGTCAGTCTGATATTAATTGAAACCACAAACTATGTAACACTATGTAAATGATTCTCACTGACTGAGCAACATTGAAATAATTGCTATAATCATGTTACAGTTTACTATAAAGAGAAATGTTTCTGTGCAACAGGTCAGCAAAAGAAATGGGTGTGCAGAGGCCTAACAGTGATGATACGTAAAGACCACCATCCTCAGCCTCAGCAAGTGGTCCATCAACGTCAAGCGGATGACAGTGAACAGCAAACCCCACTTCTGCCAACCATAGTTACCCCATCAGCTTGGAGGGAATCAGTGGCTGAGGGAATGAGGAGATCCACTGGGCGGAAGGACCCATTCTCTGTGCCTGAGTACGAGATCCACCACTGGTCCGGAGTGAGATACTGGTCACGAGAGGCAAAGAAGACATCTGTAAATGAAAAGTCCATTCTGGACCTTTGTAATGCCCTGCACTTGCTTGAGGGGGAGCATTATAGATTTCTAAGGCTATCAGGATGTCCAACACCCAGAACTGTATTTAAACCTTTAAAATTATAAAATAAATTCAGTCTGATATTGTGTCTGCCAAATGGTGTCATCAATTTGCATCATAAATATAACACTTAGCTGATGGTGGACCTAAATTTTCCAAATAAACCAGGAATCATACGAATCATGTCAGTGCACTTCGTACTGAATTGCACTAGTATAGTGATGTATGCAGGGTTTCATCTATTCCCTTACATAGTCATGTGTGACGTATTGCTGTAATGCATTTTTTTTTTTTTTTTAAACTTCCCATTCATTTGTGTTCCTGCCACTCTATAGCTAAGTACAAACATTAAAAGCCAAAGGCATAGCGGAAACTCGATGAACGCATTTGACCGAGATCCATGGATGGATGTCATCTTCTCCTGGACTGTGAGTGTTAATATCTCGGCCCCAAGATGCATTTTACCATAGATTACACAGATCCATTCATGTCACTTTTGCAGGCTTGCTTATAATTTGCTGAGCTTCCATTGTGAGTCAAGTGTCCCGGTCATAAGCTCAGGTCTGCCGGTTGCCCCACTGGCCAAACGCCCACGGCCCTGACTTTCTGAGCTGGATATCGTGGTTTTAAGTCCCATCTGGGGTGATTCTTTTTTTACTTTTCCCAGCTGCCTTCTGCTTTGTGATATAATAAATATTGCAATAACTTTCATCTTCATTTCCAATTAATCAAACTGTATGAAAACTATATTTGCAGCAATTACAGCTTTGCAGTCCTTTGCCATTAGAGCTGTCCGTTTATGACAATATTAGGGGAAATTTCAATCCTGCCATTCCCAGAGGTGGGACTGGCTTGGTATTTTCTCAGACCTCATGGTGAAGCTGGTCTCACATGAGCTTGATAGGCTGGAGATGTGATGATTCTGTAGGCCAATCAAGCAGGACAGTTCTCTGGATTCCTCATCTTTCACCAGCTTTGAATCGGCCTTGCTGCTTGATAGAAGTGCTGACCACAGGGGGTGGCATGAGTTGTAAAACAGAGCGGTAACCTTGCTGGTTCATTGCACCTTGTACTCTGTGTAAATCACCCACCTTACCAGCACCAAAGCAGTCCCATACCATTTTACTCCCTCTGCCATGCTAGGCAGAAGCATGGCAGCTATTCTTTTAAGTTGCGCTTCTAAGGCCAGCATACAAGTTGTATTTTCCCTGTTGAAAAAAACACTGGTAGAGATGGCACAACAAGGCACTGAAGGTTTGAGCCTTTTTAACCATTGTATTGAAAACTGGTTCACTACTCGAAGACAGTGCACATGGGTGACATATCGTGGTGAAAGTACCACTCCTGACTATATATATACATTTATGAATTGTTTGACTGTGTGTGTGTGTGTGTGCAAACTGACAGACTGGGAAAATGAATTCAGAAGTTTTGTCTTGCTAAAAGTAAATTCTTTTTTAGAGAAAATTAGTCACAAACGAAAACAAAAGAAACTGATGGATTTTTCTCTCTTTTCTATTAAGAGAAGCAATAATAAAAGCAGACTTAGTTATTGAATTTATATAAAGAATAACAAACTATCTGCCATTCTTTACGGTCCCCTTTGCCAAGTTTGATGCCCTTTCTTGTTAATGACCATCATGAGCCTGCTATCAGTTCACACACACACACACACACACACACACACACACACACACACACACACACACACACACACACACACACACACACACACACACACACACACACACACACACACACACACACACACACACGCAGGCAGGACAACCTCCCAGATGCCGCTCTGAGAAGTGTAATGTTTGTGATCGTGGTTAATCTTATGCTACATTAAGGCCCCATAGTTAACGATGGGGATTAAATCAGGCGATGAAGACAGCCAGGTTACAATTTCATCACCTTCCAAGCTGGTTTTAAGATGTGTCTGTGCCTATTCTTGAAGTTTCAACTCGTGAGCCTTTCATGCTGTTCATAGATCCTCTTACTGTGGTCCTCAGTGAATGGAACATTTCTAATTGTAATTGATTTCTGTTGGAAGCAAAACAGGCAGTTCATAGTGAAAAGGTTGTGCAGTTACAGGAAGGCACAACCACAATGTATTTTGTTGAACTTACATTATTGGTTATGTCTTTGGTGTAGTGACCTTAAAGGAAGAAATGTTACAGGTAAGGCGTGTCTTTTATAGAATACAGTGCTGCTGCAGGAAGAAGAATACATAAGTAATGGGGGGATGTTGCGTTCAGTTAGTAATTGTTCTGTTTTCTATATTACTGCATGTCACAAGAGGGTGCTGTGAGTAAGGCTGTTTGATTCGACTTCAATTCCTATTCCAAGTGTCAAGAATGGATAGTTTTTCAGATTATCAATTTCAAAAACTTGAATATGAGAGAAAAAAGTCTTTGTAAAATTTAGAGGTATATAATACTATGAATGACAAGGGCTCTTAATACTTTTCATTTAATTTTATTAACTCTATCTTTTGCTGGCAAGTATACCTTTTAAATTATATACATAACAGTACAACTGCATTATTTGTGTCTTGTATGCCCACTCCATACAAAGTAAAAGGATAGGGCGGCTGCTTCATTAATAGTTTCTTATTGATACTTTACAATTCCGTTCTATTGCCCAACTCCCAGAGAACCATACAGTTTTATTACAACATAGTAGTCTACCGAAATGTCGATACTAATCATACATTTGAGTGACATAACTAAATAGATATATGTTGACACACAGACACAGAAAAAACAAACTTCATCTATGTGAAAATGACACGAGACACACGTCCTCAATGTTAAAATATCCATGATTGTAAAAACTGACCATCGTTGCTAATGTTATTTCTCAGGTCTCAAAATTACTTCGTTTAATGTCAATTTAATTGAAAAAAAATCATAGAAAAAGGCAAGCTTATTTGGCGACGTTTAGTAACCGACTAGCTGGTTAATGAGGACTAAACCTGTACCTGGCTTTCCTGTCAGCTCCTCGGGGATGGCTAATCTTCAAATTGTATTACAAATACTACAGCTTTATTTTGTGTAAAATATCTCCAAACTACTGAATACTGCGTTAAAGGTGACATTTTTAAACTGATTCGCTTCTTTCGCCTCACTCTCCTCGTTTTATGTGACGGGTGGGCGTGGTTAATGTAGCCGGCTCCCGATTGGCGGGTAAGCGGTAGCTCCTGTGTCATGTGACGGGTAGTAGCGTAGACAGCATCGCCTTAGATTTGAAAGCCTGGATGCCTCGTTGGGCGATACGCCATATTGGCGCGGCGATTGTGAAATAGAAGACTGATATCTCTTAGTGAACCGACTATTTTCGAAACTGCAACAACATGAGGAATGTTAAAACTAGAAAACAGGGAATCACATTTCACAGGTAAAAAAAACCTGCGGTATGGTCCAATAAAATGTATATTTCCCGAAGTTCGCTCGATGCATATATAACATGTTTACTAGCCTGTGACACTGACAGGATACTAGCATGTAGCTCCCCGGTAACACGCAGACAAGAAGTTTGTTTTAAATACAGGGAAATCCTTTATTTCTTCGTTGCTCGATTCGTCCCGTGAAAGCTGGTAATAAAACAACAATCAAACTCATGCTAATCTTATTGAACAGATGTCGCTAAATTAACATAGCCAACTAGCAGTTTACATTAGCTAAATATTACAAACATTAGACCACATACCTCGCTGGCAGCTTATTACCAAAGGAACTAATTCTTCACTTCCTAGTTTCAGCTTCCTCCACGACGCATTTGCAGAACAAATCTTAAACATTAACGTCATACAGCAGCTTAGAATAACACCTTTATCACCGTTACAGTGAAGAATTTGTTTTCTCGCCGTTCCCTCACAAAATTATATCCTACCGGAAGTTACTCCCAGCAAATGTTCCGCTCCAATACTCCATACAAACTAGGCATACCACATGTGCATACAAACAAATACCAAAAACGAATAAATAACCAAAAAAGGTAGCCTGTATATTCAAAATATAATTCATGCTATCAAAGTAACTGATGACAGTTATAGTAGCATGATTAGTTTTTGTTGAGAATACTATGAGTAGTACTACATAAATTTGGGGGGGCAGTAGTGGTGGGCTTGTTTATTTATTCTACATAATTGTAAGATATAAATGCGTTAATTAGTAAAGAAGTTATGGCTAAAAGATATTTCCATCTACACCCTGACATGTTGCTTGTTTATGCCTAATTACCGCTCCAAGATGGTGGCGCTGCTGACACGTTGTGGAAAAGCGAGATGAGGCATCTAGGCTTTCAAATTCATGAGCACCACGATGTACTTCGTTTAAATGGGAGGTTCACCCCAAAACTATAAAAAGATATTTTAGAGGGGCCTTAATGCTATCTATCCATCAAAGTTCTGCTGGGAGTTGTTCAGGTTTGGAAATATCAGTCGTAGAAATGTCGGGCTTCTTTCGAAGTACACTAATCGTATCACTGTGCATTAGACACAAGCACGAGCTCCCTGGCGATATCTGCTGTGCAGTGATGTTATTGGTGTGTGGAGTTGGGTAGAAATAGTTTGTACATTAAACTGCTCGCTACGACGTCTGTGGATCTTCTTAACCTGTTCCTGATTTCTGGTAAGAAATATTGCTGTTGAATTTTTCAAATGCGTTGTTCTGGCGCTTTAATCACCTCAGAAAGAATGTCATTCACTCTCATATTCGAGAGAAGACCTACATTCCTATGACCGATATCCCAAAAACTAGGCATCTCCCAGCAGATCAACCTAGATGGATAGATAGCACTAAAGCCCCTCTAAAACGCATCCTTTAAGTTTAATAGTGAACTGCCTTTTTTAGTTTGTGTTTTAGTGTTGAGCAGTTGCACCGTTGCATTAATACAATTATGTGAGACTTCAACATCGTAATTTTCATCCCAAGTGTGACGGTGGCCATATAAAGCCATATAGATAACATTTTCGGCACCAATCATACTCCTACAATAATGAAGTATTTTAGTAACAAGCACCCCAAGAAAGTCTGTTTTTTGGTTTATGTGCACTTTTGAGGACCACCCTGGTAGATTACAGGTGTGCCAGGCGCTCCACCTCCTTTGAGTTATTTCACAGTAATCTTCAGTAAATTAATTTCTATTTATATGGCACTGTTTTAACCACAGGGTTTACAAAGTGTTTTATATACGTTTAAAGGTATTAAGCATACACATGGAAGGAAAATAACATAATCAGCATTAAAAAGTAGATGACTTTATTGCATTCATAAAATAATAAAACAGCTGATCATTGTAGATCATTATTTGCAATGTGAAAAGGATGCATTTTCAGCCTGGTTTTCAAAGCACTAAGACATTCAGTAGTTTTCAGGTGTTCTGGGATAGTTTTCCAGAGTTTGGGACCATAGTGACTTAAAGCTGACTCCTCCCTCCTCAGCCGCATTTTAGGAATAATCAGTAAATTTATCTCTGATGATCTGAGAGATCTGCCTGGGACAGACAAGACCATGTAAACATTTACAAACTAGCCAGAGATCTTTAAAATTAATCCTAAGAGCGCCAGGCTGACAGGTTCATTTCATGTAAATATTATTCACTAATGCCCAGTTATATAACACAAAGCTATTTAACATACACACATCAGCAGTCATTGTAGAACTAGTAAACTGTGCTTAAGGTTTTGCTGACTATATTGTTTGTTTTTGCATTAAGGTACCAGTGCAAACAGTCTGGATTTTCAGCTGTGCCTCCTGGAAGGCCTGAACAGATGGAACCAGCATCCCTGTCAGTGAAGACTGCCTCACTTGTGAGCCACTCAGGTGACCTTGTGCAGTCTGTAAACACCTAAAGGTTTTTGAGAGGAAGCTGGTGCCCAGTTTTCAGCCCCCTGCATAATATAGTGGTGAGTTAAATTACTGTAACATTTAATCTTTTTATTTCTGTGAAATAATCACTGTTATTTATGCAATATCAGGGTGTATAAAAATTCTTAAAATGTCTTCAATTTGAGCTTAAATTTCAGTTTGCTAGATCTTAATCTTTTCAGGTCATAAATGTCCTCAAACACTTTCACTTTTCGCGATTTTGGTTACCCATGGCCCAAACATATTAAATGGAAAATTCCAGAAAGTTTTAAATTGGACACCATTCTGAGAACCATGATAAAATTTCGCACCGTCCAGCCTTCAATCATCCGTTTGTCTATCGTATCCAGTACGCAACCTGCCCATTAGTCACTTAGTAGACGTCCCTGCTGTCAGACTGCTGCCTCGTTTATCGGTGTCATACTGTCGGCGTATGTCAATGCTTGTGTTCAAGTAGCTGCCTTTTTTTTAAAAATAAAAGACTTTATTTTAAAATACAATACTTATGAAGAAGTGTGGGAACAGTGCAATAAGATATTTTTAGAGAGAGACCATATTCACATAACATTTGTTATGTTGTTGTCAATCTCTTATTTACCAAATTTATAAACCTTATCATAGCTTTGTATGTATATGGCGGTACTGTGATCAGCATTGTTACCTCACACCTCTAGGTCTTCGGTTTGAGTCTCAGCCATGGCTCCATGTTTGTGGCATTTGCTTGCTCTCCCTGTGTCGTCGTGGGGTTTCTTCTGGGTCCCCCGGTTTCTCCCCACAGTCCAAAAATATGCTGAGGCTAATTGGAGTAACCAAGTTGCCCATAGGGTGTGCTTGTGTGAAGGAAAGCTGTGTGCAGGGATGACGAGTTTTTCTTGTTTCTTTTGAGGAAACTAGTGAAAGAAAAAGGCAAATATACTGGATCTAGTTCTATAGAAGCTTATCCAGTACTTTCAAAAACCATTGTTACGTCAAAAAGAGCTTTACATGTAACCATCTACTATCAGTTAAATAACTATTGGGGTTTTCAGGAGTGTGGGTTAGCAGTATTTCAGAATAAGCAAAATTTATGTAATGAGCATGGCAGCAACTGATTAAGGTCCTCACAATGTAATAATTAGAATTTCACACACACATACACTGTGGTGCAAAAACAGCCAAAGACAGGGTATGAAGGCGGCAAAGTTTTTTTATTAGGTTATTTCATGCATCAAATAAGCCGGGACACCGTGCCCACAGACAAGAAGTGACAAAAATTCTTTTTTTGCGCTGCTCCTTTATTCTTCTGCTTCATGTTTGTCATTGTATGTAATAAGAAAGAAGGACCACAGTTACTGTCTTCTCTGTGTGCAACCACACAGAACACATCAGAAGCAGTTCTGTAATTATCGGTGTGACCTTCCTCCTGGTCGCTGCCAAGCAGCCCCTGCCTCTCACACAGACAGACAGTACTTTGTAACACAGATTTCATACCTTGTGATCATAGCAAGTATTTTCTAAGTAGGCAATACATTTTCCACTGTCAAAATACATATTTTGCACTACACCACACACACACACACACACACAATTCTGTATTTGCTGGGACTCTCCATTCATTTCTATGGGAAATATCCAGCGAAGATGAAGGATAGAAGTCGGGATTATTAATAGACACACATCTGGTCAGGTAAAATTGTATTACTGCATGTACAATATGATAATCTATACCACAAGTGTGTCTGCTGGAGGGTGGCATGAGTAAAAGGTGTCCTATAGTTGTGTTCTGGGCAGACAGCAACTCTGGACATAACGGACTGTTTTTCCAGGTCCCTTGAATTCTGTTATAATGGGATTTACTCTGTGTGTGCCAAAGAAAACACAGTTGTCACTTCAGTCAACCAGTTAAAAAAACATTTTTTTTATAAAAGAAGAAAAGGATGCTTACTGTCCTATACTGGTGCCAAACCTGAGGATGATCTGAGGTGCTGCTCTGTAAGAGACATGGAGCGATACACCTGAAGAAGCAGCAGATCTCGTATTGCAGGAATTGGAAAGCAGTAGTACAGAAAGGGACAGTACTGAAGTAGGTGTGAGACCTCTGTTGAGGTTTCGGAAGTGGAATTCGCAGAGGAAGAGACTGATATTACCAAAGATGTGCAGATGTGCTGGTAGTGAAAAGCACTGGACGGACATGGTCCAGGCAGGATTACAGCACAGTACTCAATGAAAACCTCTCTGCGGCCAACCAGGCTCTGCATTCGGCAAGCCAAAGATATCCTGTGCACATTCCAACTTTTTCCAAATTTGCTGAACAAGGTTGCAAGATAGGTAGAAATTTATTGTGAAAGACTAACATGCACTGCTACACAAAAATTTAGCTACCTAGCAAGGGAAAACAAATTCTAAACTTTTGTGCTAATTCCTCTCAAAATGAATAGACAATGGATGTATATATGTAACATTAAAACATTCTAGGCATTTACATTGATAAATGTAATTATCATATGATAGTACTGTTTTGTTATTAAATACAATTATTAGATTGAACCGGCTTATGTATTTGTTCTTTAAGAGGTTGTTACTGTTGTCTGGTGTGCTGTAGTGCAACCTGTCTGACCGAAACCTATTTCTCCTCTCAGCACTCGGAGAATGGAGAAAGCAGTGAGCTGGACTGATGACGAGTACTGGGCAGCCTGGGATAAATGGGATGAGGTGAGCAGGTCAGCAAAAGAAATGGATGTCCAGAGGCATAAAAGTGAGGATGAATCTTCATTTTAAGCCTCAGCAAGTGGTCCAGCAAAGCCAAGTGCATGACAGGGAACAAGAAGCCCCAGTTCTGGCAACCACACTCCCCCCCACCTATAACTGCTCCTAATGTTTTCTTCTGTCAGAAATTAGATCACGATTCAACTGATGTTCAGCACGATATTTTCATTTTTCCTTCCATCGACGTGATAAATCATCCATCCATCCATTTTCCAAACCGCTTATCCTACTGGGTCGTGGGGGGTCCGAGGCCTATCCCGGAAGCAGTGGGCACGAGGCAGGGAACAACCCAGGATGGGGGGCCAGCCCATTGCAGGGCACGCACAAACACCATTCACTCACACATGCCCTCCTACGGGCAATTTAGCAAGTCCAATTAGCCAATTAGTTTTTGGACTGTGGGGGGAAACCGGAGTACCCTGAGGAAACCCCATGACGACTTGGGGAGAACATGCAAACTCCACAGACATGTGACCCAGGCGGAGACTTGAACCTGGGTCTCAGAGGTGTGAGGCAACAGTGCTAACCACTGCACCACCATCAGCTTGTGACAAATCAAACACTATGAAAAACTGAAATAAAAGAATATTACCATTACAACTCCATTTTTAGAAAATTCTTTCGCCATTACCCATACATTAATCATTTGTGGGTCTTAAGTCAATGATCTGCATGTTTCTACTGCATTTAATGCAGCACAAAATCACAAACATACATATAAAAACAAGAAAAGGCAAAGCAGTATCATACTATGTGCTCCTTCTGACCAGAATTAGGAGACATTACAGCATTATAACATCTCTTTCTTTCAATGCTTTTTTATTTTCTTTTCTTAGATATTTTTGCAATCTGCTAGCTAACCTTGCCTCCTTTCCGTTGCTCATTATGCTTGGTCATTTGATCACATAAATGTGGCTCTTTCCGCTGAACAGTAGGAGTCACTGTTACCAGAAACACTCTAAATTAAACCTTTTACAAATAATATTGCAAATAATGACATGTTGGAAACAAAATGAAACAAAATACATTTACTGGACGAAATACAAATATTAAATATATGCATAAGCCACCAATTTTCTGGCAACAGCTACACCATCAGCTTGGAGGGAGCCAGTTGCTCAGGGAAGAAGGGACCCACAGAGTGTAAGGACCCATTCTCTGTGCCTGAGTACGAGACCCACCGCTGGTCCGGACAGAAATACTGGTTGTGGCAGCCAATGAAGATGTCTATAGACGAAAACACCATCCTGGGCCTTTGTAATGCCCTGCAGTCTTTTACTCTCTCGTGAGGGGGAGCAATATGGATTTCTAAGAACATCCAAAACTGTATTTAAACGTTTGACATTATGTGAAATGATAAGATACAAAAAATATCAGTTATAATGTTCAGAAGGTCAAGTGCACTCACCCTTCCCTTTGTTGGCATTAAGACTAATGGCGATAAATTTTGTTAACCGGGGGAGGGGGGCGCCACGAGAATTAATACCATACAGGAGAATGCTTGGTATGCCATATGCCCTGTATATGTACATCCTGTAGCTGCAGTGAGTATATTAGCATTATTGTTCATATGTGTACTGCCACTATAACAAGTGCATATATACGTGACAGTAAAACTTTCTGGGCATCTACATTGATAAAACTTAGGTGATAGTACTGTTTTGTTATTACATACAATTATTAGATTGAACTGGCTTATGTATTTGCTCTTTAAGAGGTTTTTACTGTTGTCTGGTGTTCTGTAGTGCAACCTGTCTGACGATACCTTTTTCTCCTCTCAGCACTAGGAGAATGGAGAAAGCAGTGGATTGGACAGATGACAAGTACTGGGCAGCTTGGAATAAGTGGGATGAGGTGATTGATTGGGGAGATGAAGGGTCTTCACCCACAACACCTCCCTCTACCCAGGCTGGCACCAGCACTGGAGACGTGGATGTTGGGGTGGAACATCACCAGCAGCGAGTATTCAAATGTGTGTATTTCAGAGCTTTTCTTAACATGAGTTGGAGACAGTCTGATGTTAATTGGAGTTTAAAAAATTAGTCGGCACTATGAAAATGATTCTCACTGATTGAATAACAGCAGAATAGTTGCTGTAATCATATTACAATGTACAATAAAGAGAAATGTTTCTGTGCAACAGGCCAGCAAAAGAAACTGGTTTTGAAGTTGAGACTCCATCTGTGTGTCCAGCCTCAGCCTCAACAAGCGGCGCAGAACGTAAATGACAGGGAGGAAGAAGCCGCAGTTCTGTCTAACCTGTCATCTTGGAGGGAACCTGTTACTCAAGAACACAGGGAGTCCAAAAGGCATAAGGACCCATTCTGCCTGCCTGGATATGAGACCCACCACTGGCCTAGACAGAGATACTGGTCGCGACAGCCACCAAAGACCTCCATAGACGAAAACATCATCCTGGGCTTCTGTAATGACCTGCAGTCTTTTTCGCTGTCATGACAATTATGGATTTTTAAGACTGTATTTAAACTGTATTTATTATAAAATAAAAATTTCAAGCAAATATTGTCTCAGCCAAATTATGTCCTCTGTGTCCATCAAAAATGCAATGAAAAAGAAAATATATCAATCATCGCAGTAGATATTGACTGTATTGAATTTCACTGGGATAGTGAATCCCTGGGAGAAAGTGAGATGTAGGTAGAATTTCATCTATTCTGTTATATAATCATTTGTGACATATTGCAGTAATGGAAAATAAATAAACCTATTAGAATCTTGCATACCTGGATCATGTCTCCTTTGCTCGAGGCTGAATAGATTCCTCATGAGCCTCTCCTCATAAAACATTCCCCTAAGACCAGGAATCATTCTTGTAGCCCTACATTGAACCCTTTCAAAGGCAGCAATGTCCTTTTTAAGGTAAGGTGACCAAACCTGCACACAATATTCTAGGTGGGCTCTTACCAAGGAAATGTATAATCTAAAAATCACCTCCCTTGACCTAAACTCCACACACCTAGAGATGTAACCCAACATCCTACTGGCCTTTTCAATTGCTTACCCACGCTTGCAAGAGTGGGACATGGCAGGATCAACATGCACACCAAGGGTAGCCTAGCATTTTAGGTCAGATTATAGCTTCCATTACTTTTCTAGTAATGCAAGATAAACTAATTGCCTATAGTTTGATGGATTACTTCTATCCTCTTTTTTGAATTTGGATGTTATATTTGTATACTTCATCTTATTGTTTGGAAAGCTAATCTTTCTCTGAGCTCTGACAGGTTGTGTAAGCTAATCACAGGAACCTGTTGAAATAAAATTATTTCTCCAGCTGTAAAGGGTGGGCACTGTGAAGGTGGTGTGGATCTGCTTGGATGCAGCCCAGGATAGGGTCTTATCTGAAGCATTGAAACAGGAGAACACACAGGAGTTTTGACAGCAGAGTTACTCTGGGACAAAACACAGTGTAAATCATAATATAAATGTTTAGGATGACATTCTCAGTGCATCCTTACAGTACATACATAACCCCAATGTTCTGAGATGAACCATGTGATGTTGAGTGCAACTTATGCTGCTTCCTCCACTCAGTGTCAGCTACTCTTGAAATAAGAGACAGAATATTCGGATTCACTGCTTGACTTTTTGGTCCTTTCTCCACCTTGGAGCTCCTTTCTGGGTTAATCTAGATAACACATCTATTGTGGGGAAAAAAAAAAACATATAAATACATTTTTGTCTTTTGTTCTATGGCGAACACAAGATAACAGTGGACTCGTGTGCCCAACTGTTTTCACTTCAAACTCACAGTGTTGATTTTACTCTCTGAAATATGCAGTTAATATTCCAATATTTAAAAACAAATATGCTACACCAGCAGTAAACACTTATGTAACACACCATAGGAGCATTGGTCACTTAAGGGGCTTTGTGGACCCCTGAAACCGCCTCTGGTGCTGTCCAGTCCAGTGTCACTGAGTGCTCCTTCAGTGTTCTTCATTGCTCTATCTGAATTCCCTGGAATTTAACAAAACAAGTCAAGGTAATCAGTTTAGAAATAAGTACAAACATCTCTGCAAAGTCTGACAGGTAAAAATTGGTGTACTTACATGGTGTAATGCGACCAATGAGCTTCCTTGCTTCAACTGGCCTCAGGGCACCAAGAAGATCCATTAATTGTATGCAGGGACGGATTACGGATCGGGCAAGTGGGGCCGCTGCCCAGGGGCCCTTGGGGTGCAGGGGGCCCGTGGGGCCCCAGCCCAAAACAATTTGCAACGCTTATCAACAATGTATTTTCGTTTGCCTATTTTAGAGGGCCTACATTCTTTGATCCTCTGCCTACCAGGGCCCCTGACCCTATAGGGAGGGCGTTTGGCTGCCAAGGGCCCTTGAATTGTGGTGGTTGTGGTGGTGGTGGTGGTGGTGGTGGGGGGGCTCGCGAACGTTTTGCCCAGGGGCCCACACAACCCATAATCCGTCCCTGATTGTATATACTTCATGTCTTCAAGGTCTTCAACACCTAATATCTGGAGAGCCTCCACTACTTGTTGATGTCCACTTGGGTTAAGAATAGACTGAATAAAAGAGCCAAACAGTTCCTTCCCTATCTCCCATGATCTCTAAAAAGAAAGTGAGTCTGTGCTTTAATCTCCTCTGTTCTCAGCTGAATCTACAAATATAAATAATATGCACAGTTCGTATCATTGGTGTTCAGAAATGTCAGACCTCTTAAATATAGTTCAAGTCTCTCATCATTTAATTTCGACAAAACACTTAGGAAAATAACAAAAAATATACACAACACTGTGCGGCATACATTGTCTTTCATTTTAATCATACGTTGCTTTTAATTTTGTAATGCATGATTTGCAGCTATAAACGAATATTTCATAACAGGATAACGGTAGGTCTTACTGTCACGATCGTCCGGGAAGCGGGCGAACGCGCTGGCAGGCGAGCGGGTAGGAAGCAGGCAAGCGGGTAGGAAGCAGGCGAGCGGGTAGGAAGCAGGCGAGCGGGTAGGAAGCAGGGTGAACAGGGATTTATTATATGAACAAGGTGCAGGGAACATCTTACGCTGACTGACATCAATGATGGACAAGGGAAACCGGGGAGACCAGGACTTAAATACACAGGACTAATCAAAGTAACTAGACACAGCTGGGTACAATCAGGAACGAACACGTGGGTAAGCAGGGGGGCGTGGCAAACACGAGGAGCGGATGGGCCGGGCATCACGCTTACTTTCTTAAATTGAAATATTTAAATAATGTGTTACATGTTCATGTTAATATTAGAAATGATTCGCTAGAAATGATACACGTTAGCTAATTTTAACGTTTACCGTTAGCTATGTCTGAAATAGTCTTCATCCACAGCCACATATTACCTATATGACTGCAAAATAAAGCAATGCAACCAGCCGTTAGTTATAAAGAATAACTTAAAACTTACATTGACCAATTTTCAACGGGCCTTATCTGCCCTGTGAGTTTAGTTGTACTTTTATTCTTCGTCGAATTATCAGATCGATAACTTCTACGATTTGCAACGGCCACTTCCTTTGTCATCCGTGCACGCACGAATTGCGCGAGGACACGGTATCAACTGACAGCAGCACTGTCAAGCAGGGCTGGACTGGGACAAAAAAAGGGCCCTGGCATTTTCGCTTAGACCGGCCCACCACAATCGGTCGGACACAACCAACAAGTACACCACCGTTGCGGTCCCTGTAGATATGCATATCTACAGTTCCATTCCCAAAAATTGACTATACATAAGGACAGAGAGAAATGATTGAATAATTAAAATAATCAAATAGCATCATCTAAGTTTTTCTAGAGAAGGGCTGTCGACGGCCGTTATGTGTTTTAAAGGGTTACCATTAGAATAGTCAGCAGAAGTTGCAATTGAATAAGTTAACTCTGCTAACCTAGCTACAAAAACAATGCAAAATAGCTTATGCTGTGTAATTGGACATTAGCTGACTGAGTCGCTAGTGCAGTAACAGACTGATAATATGACAGACTTTATAATAGTGACAACGATTAGTTTGTTTTATTATAATTAGGGGTGGGCATGGATTATTTTTTTTTATCTAGATTAATTTAGAAATTAATCGTTTGAATTCTGCCAAAGACATTCAGAATATCTGTGCTACCTAAATAATGATTAAAAGTAACTAGTGTTTCAGGGGGTCGTTAGAGAATGTTTTGTTTCACAGACGTACTTGGTGATTTTAATCCCCTCCGAATCTGCTATGTCTGTGTTTTTCTCTCACAACCTCTGTGATAATTTCCGAATGCGATGTCTTTGATATACTTTTTCATTCTTTCATCATACCTTGCATAGTATAAGACCCAGCTCCCAACTTTGTGAATAGATTAGCGGCAATATTTTTTTTTATCACACAATAAGAGTCTCGCATTAACACAGCACGTTAACGCCGATAACGGCCCACCATTAATTATAATATTCATTAATTTAGGTAAATCATCATCTTCCCCGAGGCCCAGCCAGGCCCACACACGCTATCCTGCTGCATCCGCCCTGTTTAACACTCCCTCCCTGTTAAATCATGTAGCTACCATGCTTACCGTTTCAACTACACTCCTCCTGCACACTCTGTCTCTGTCCCTCCTTGACTTCACTGTCAGACACCTGCTCCTCTGCCTGGGTGCTGCCATGACTAGTCACCTCTCCTCCATGTGCTATGTTCACCTGTTTAGTGTCGTCAGGTAACGTTACTGTTGGCTTGGAAACCGAAGCTACAGCACTAAACATGTCGGTTAGTTTTGCACATGTTGAGGCATCAACCTCTAGATTTTTATTTTTTTTTGGCCCGCAACTTCTCTGCACCCCCCTTGCCCTTTTGCTTCTCCATCCTAAATCCACTGATTTCTGGCTCTGAGCCACTGACTGCATCTGACACAAGAAACAGAGGGGGAGGGGTGGAGCCTGTTAAGAGATGATTAGGCCAGCCCAGTGTCAGTATAGAAAATGAACCAATGGGCCGATGTCCCTGCTTTATGGGCCATATTAAAAAATCATATTAAATCGACCAGCCCCCAAGTGCGTCGGCCCACCGGGCATTTGCCCAGTATGCCAGATTACCAGTCCAGCCCTGCTGTCAAGCAAAGCATAAATCACTAGGTTTTGAAAAGTCTAAATACACGTACCTTGATATGTTCCTTGGTACTTTTCTGTAGTTGCTTGTATTTGTATTATTTTTCAGATTATCCCATCAGTTCTAAACTGCAAATTTTTATGTCTTTATACAGAAAAAACGGCGTGCAGTCCAACACAAACTAAACTTTTTGTGAATTTATAAATCACTAGGCGTACACTATAAACGCTCCTGATTGTTCATGTTCAGATATAGACACTGTCAACTGAGCTATGGCAACTGTTTTATCGACTTGCTTCTCCAAATTAGGGATTCTGTAACTAATTATACAATAATATAATTGTACTTGATATCAATTCGATGACTCGCATATTCCCTATAATATATGCTCTATATTTTCTAATTCTAATTTTCTAACTCTAAAAAGTCATTTTTTTATGTTTATAACCTTAGCTCTATGCAAACCATTTCATATATATGCAACAACACAGTACACTTATGGTGGATATCTGGTTTATGACAGTAAAACAATGTAGACTTTATGTACACTGAGTTAATGAAAGCAAAATTATAGAAAACAGCTGTTGTGTTTTAGTAAAACGAAGGCACATGTTGGTACAGTAAAACCATAAAAGTTTTACAGATAAAGCATATGACCATAAGTTTAATTTCTGTAAAAATACAGAAAAGAAATTGACCAGTTTCACTGAAGGGGTTTCTCTGTTATTTTACAAACTGTGCGTAAAAATATGTTTATGCAACGTAGTTTTGATAAAACTTTTCTGTCATTTAACATGAGAGGAAAAAAATAATTATACTGTAGTCAAATTGGCTGATATAAAATGATTTAAAACTGTGAAAAAAATTGCCTTTTTTTACAGTGTATACTTCCAGTCAGAAGGTACTACACCGGCAGATACGGATTTCTGAAATAGCAAAGTTAAAGGTCGGTGAATAATATCCCTCATCTCTTTTAAAACTATAAGTAAGATGCTGTTATGATCTCCTGTCTAGGGTTGGAGTGTAACAGTATTCACTGGAAAGGGGAATGGGATAAAGGGACAAACAGGGTGAGGGCAACAAGGGAACACCAGTGGACGAAGGGATATTTTTTGTATTTTTGCTTTTTTCATGTATAATACTGACACTGAACAAATAACCCGGTGCAAAAGACTTTGGGAGTGACCACAGCCAAAATAACAAACAAAATCCTAAACTATCAAGTGCGGCCCACAGCTAATCTCACCTAAGTGCAATAGAAAAGGAAACCAAAAGACAAACACTCCACCTCACTCCCTAACCAAATAAACAGAATCCAACACACACTTGCAAAACAAAATAGCAGTCACTGCCTACACAGCAATACAATCACACATACATAGCTTACACACAAGTCAAAGCAACAAGGGGGCTAGTGAAGACGTAAACCAAAGAAAACCAAGCGGGGAGACAGCAAGCCAAACTGAGGTCGCGGGGGGGACCGGAGCCTGTCCTTGGAACAACAGGCATAGGCAGGAACCAACCCTGGGCAGGAGTCAACACTCTGCAGGGCGCAAACACTCACAACTCAGATTTGCCAATTAACCTACCCTGCGCACTTTTGGACTGTGGGAGGAAACCGGAGCCCCTGCTGGAAGACTTTCCCAATTCACCAGATTATATTGCCAGAAAACTGAAAATTAGATATCAAATACTAGAGTGACATAAAAACAAAAAACAAGTTTGCTTGTAATGAGACGCAAAACAGAAGATTCTCTCTTTTTATATTTTGAGAAAACATTTTAACATTTATGCAAGCGGTCAAATGGTTTAATATTTCATACAGCAGCATTTCTAAACTCATTCCTCAGCCCACCAGACAGCTCCACGTTTTTGCTCTGTCCCAGATCCCTGCATGCATGAACCAAACAGTCACCTTTTACTGCTGTGCTGAGAGCTTGGACAGAGCAAAACTGTGGATCTTTGCAGTGGGGTCCAAGGACTGGGTTGAGAAACCCTGGCATAGAGGAGACTGCAGTGAGAGCCAAGAAAAAAAGAGATTAGAGAGGAAGGTAAAATGCTTCCATTAGTATGGCAAATAAGCTGCAAGTACAGACCCTGTGCTTCCATTACAAACAAAAAGCCTGTATAACCCTCCTAAACACACAAGTCAGATTAACTTAACCAGGGGAAATAAGCATAAAACTTGACAAAGACTAGACTATGAAAAGGGAAGGTGAACATCATACTTACACAAACTTCTGCTAAAGCAAATGGACAAACCCCTTTTAACTGAATCAAGTTACTTTAAAAAATTAATAATTCAAAAATAAATCAATAAAAATTAAGAAACACACAATCATGCTTTGAACTAATACTGCAGTCAGTTCTAAATGTTCCCATGACATTCTTTTCGTCACGACGCACACTCGGTACATACTGGTTGAAAACCATTTATAATCCTTCATGTTCCAGTCTATGATGGAGCACCCCAACCTGGGCCACCCAGCCAACATGGCAGATTTCTGCCCCCTGGCCCCGGAGACTAACAGACCAACCTCTGGAAACAGGGAACCAGGGGGACATGGGCCGCTGACTGGATGGGCGGCTCCAGAATGAGGTGAAGCAGAAGGTAGACTCCACAGCAGAGGACCGAGGAATGTAGACCAAAACCAGGGAACCTGAAGTGGCAAGAACACAAACCAGGACAGACATATAAAACCAAAGCAAACGCATCAGTGGCACAGCCCACCAGCTTGTGAAAGATGGCTACCTGGCATCATGAATCCCTTAATCAAAAACCTTTGTGATGGCAACTTTGCCACCCAGGACTGATCCCTCCTAAAGACCTCAAGTTTCAATGCAAGGTTTCCGAAATGTTTTGAAATATTAGTCCATGTGACTGCTGTGGTATTGTTCCAGGCAGGGAAAACAACTTAGGAGAAAATTTCCGTGCATGTTGGGTGTTTGTGGTACTGTTGGGCTGAGGGGGTAATTGAGTGACTATTAACCTTTGAAATCCAATTATATTATTTAAACAGGTTAGTAGTTAGACAGTGTGATTTAGATGAGGATAAGGATGTTTTATTGTCATTACAAAACGTGTTCTACATGAAGGGAACAAAATGAGGCACTCAGATCCGGTGTATTAGCAATAATAAAATAGAAATAAAATCGAAAGAACAATACAATGAATAATATGATAAAAATTAAAGTAAAATAGAATAAAGACATTAAGATAAATTCCATTAGACCCTCTGGGCCAGGCGCTCTGCCGCTCTGCATTGTTTTCTTTGCATGTACAACTTTGTACTCCATAATTTTAATATTCTATCACGAAGCCTGAAGAGCAATATGAACTGTATCATGCTTTAAGTAAATTGTCTCATCCTTTATTTGACTAAAGTATATTTAACTTCTACAGAACTTTGCAGGCTCATCTAGGATGGAGAATTTCTGCTGCTGAGCACATTAGAAGAGATTCTCAGAGGGAGATACGAGTCCTAGGTGCCTGTTGGGTACATATTCAAGACAGAGTTAGGACTCCAATAATTCTGCACTGTCTCCCAGATTAGAGGAAAAAATTGTATTTTACTGAAAATTTAATTTATGAAATTTTACCTTAGACTTGGTCAGCAGCCATGTGGATAAATTTCAGAACTACAGACGGTCTGTGGGTTGGGGGGGACAAGCAGGTTGGCCGGTGGGGGCACGCGGAATGCTCCTGGGGGTGTGGTGGGTGTGCTTATATGATTTACAGGAGCTGAGGCTAACAAAGGCACTAAACTGCACAAACAGCCTCCTGTACGAAGTTTTACATGAAAAGGGGCCATGGGCTTGTTGGCGCTATGTTTCTTAGCACTCTGACTAATACAGCCAACTGGACCCGTCTACCTCTTCAAAAACATCCATGCAAAGTTTCCTGCCTGTTTCTGACAGCTTTCACTGTTTTTCTTTTTTGCTCCAGTATCTTGACCTTTACAATCTGGAGGATTGCTACCCTCCAACTAGCTGTTTTGGGTCAAAATGGCCCCATCTGCGTTAATTTGCATCATTAATTACAGCATAAATCGATACATTCCAGATGAATTTTTAAGGTAATTTCAACAAAAGCCTGTAAAATTGTTAGTTCTGTTAGGCAGAACTGAAAATATGATGTTAAATGTATCACAGTGCAATTGTATTAAAAATAAATCAATGACTTTGCATGACTATTTTTGCACGACAGATTTAAATTTCATGTTTATAGTTCAATTTTATGTTATATAAACAAAATAATTTTTAATACAGTGCATTTTTTTATTAATTCAACAGCACCCATGTTCAATCCACTTAAGTTTGGAAGGTGTATTGGAAGGTAACGCAGATCTTTCTTAAGTGGGCATCCAGAGATATCGTCCCCCCTCCAAGCACCCCTTTTCTCCACTAGTCCTGTATGGAGCTCGACAGGAGGAATGGAGAGGTAGAGAAAGGGGTTAGTCTCACACATAATGTAATGCAAAATAAAGAGTAAATACAAGTGCCATGAAGCAGAATTGAGCTCCAGCAGGCCTCGACATACAGTAAAGGAATTGTAAGGCAGACATACTAACAAAACAGCTTTACATTCCCAATTCCAAACCATTAATGGGCAACCTTAGAGTGACAACGGCTAAAAAAAACCTTAGCTATAAGCAGGAATGAAACGTTGTGAAAAGCCAAGACTCCACATGAACATGTTCTCCCCTTGCAGAGTCAGATCACACATTTGAAGTGTTCCCAAGTGTTTGTGTGTTTTAGGTTCCTGTTAGTGAGGGGTCCTTTGCCGTTCTGTCTGACATCCAACAGAAGTCCACTGTGTCTCTGCAACTTAAACTGAGTCAGTGTATGTGTGTGGCTCAGTAGCTGAAGTATTTGGGCTTGTAATCCAAAGTTTGCTGGTTTAAATCCAGCTTCAGATGGATAACTGTATGTTTATGGGCCATTGAGTTATGAAAAATAATCAATGTAGTGAATCACTATATTCTCAAATTACTTGTACTTTTATGAACAACACCATTTATTAAACAAACAAATCTACATTGGCAGAATGAAAAATTAAAAATGAGAATAAACTATCATTTAAGAAACTGTGGAAAACTGAATTTACAATATTTGTAAATTGAAGGAAGAGTCCATTAACTTAAAACCGTTTTTTGATGGATTCTTTTTTTTTTTACAGTGTATGACGCGCTTGAATTCACTGAGCTCAAGTGTATGTGAAAATTAATATATTTACATCTAGTATGTTTCATGGCTTCACTGTATTTCCCTGTGCAATGATCAGTTTCATCTAACTGGTGATGTTAAAGGCAGAGCTGAAATTTAGTTTAGTCATGACCTCAAAATTTAAATTGAGTAGGTATTCTGTACAACCAGACGGAACTGCTGGTTGGGCTGGTCATCACCTGCTTTTTCTAAGTGAGGTCTAAATGTAAAGTGTAATGTAAAATGTGTAATGTACAAAATGTAAAGTTTCAAATTGCACAATATATATTAATCTGTTTTTAATGTTTTTACAAAATATTTTTTATGTGTTTGCATCTTATATTTTGTATAATGGGCTTGTACATTTGATTCTTCCTTGATTTCGGTGTAATGAAGTGTAACTAGTGAAAAAGAGAGAAGCTTTTGGGAAGCATTATTGAGCTGATTGTCCAGAGTCACTTGGGTGATAATTAAGGTCAGTATAAATCACCTATTACCCACTGTAACCCTTTGTATTCCCCCCGCACACTCTGTTAACAAAATAAGAGGGTTGAAGTTAAATCAGGTTAAAAAGGTAAATTTGATCCTCCCCCTATCGCGGAAGATGCGTTCCAGACAGTCCATCAGCGATAGGTGAAAATCCACGATACAGAAGTTTTTTTGAAGTTTAAGCCTTAAAATACCCCTCCCACATGCTTTAAACACATGTAAACTCATTAAAACAACACATATATCTGTATGTCGGGCTAAGGATATGAGTGACATAATAATAATAATAAAAATTAAATTATAATATGTAATATATATATATATATATATATATATATATATATATATATATATATATATATATATATATATACACACACACACACAACTTTCTCTCTATATATGTAATGGAATATATAAAAATAAAAACATATATGGCTCTTACATATTCTTTTCATCCTTCTTCATGTAGCATACTGTTGATTCATTCAAGCCATAATGGCGAACGCCGTCCGCATAACGCTTTCCTTCCCGAAGCACATCCAGAAGTTTTACCTTCTCCTGAATGGTCAACGTCTTCCATCGTAGGGCTTAGAACAAAACGAAAACAATCGGACCACAAACAATGTACGGGATACGCAGAGAATTGTGAGGCGTTGGAGGAAAATCCGCGATATAGTGGGGGAATCGCTGTAATGTGAAATCTGCCAATCCTGGTTTTCAGCACCATGGACAGAAACCTTTCGTTTATAGGGACCTATTATGCCCATTTTCACTGTTCATAATTGGATTTTTATCTTCTGCTAGAATAGATTCACCCTTTTAATAGGTGATATCCTAGAATCCAATATATTATTGCAGGGCTATTTTCATTTGATGTTAACCAAATGTGATATATTTATTTTTACTTTTGACATCTCGTCCTTTTCCCCTTATCTGATAAGAGCCGCTGTCCGCTGAGACAAGCTGGTGTGTTTTTACTGCTCATTGAAAAGTGGGTGGTGCGGACATTGTGTATTACATCACACTCTGAGACAGTCACTGACTGGTGGGCTCTGAGGGGGCGGTGTGACCTGAAAATCATCCATCAATCAACCCAGGATGGGGGGACAGGCAAGTGTAAGGCAACAGTGCTAACCACTGCACCGCTCCTGAAAATCATGAACCATTTTAAATGTTGAAGTATTTTTGAAATATTTATTAAATTTAAATATTTATTAAATCAAAACATTGAGCAGTATACATGTTATAGCTACTTATTAATAAATAAGCAATATAATAAGATTCAATTTTGCTTTCACTACTTAAAGCGCCAGAACAACGCATTTGAAAAAATCAACAGCTATATCTCTTACCAGAAATCAGGAACAGGTTAAGAAAATCCACAGACTTCGTCGCGAGCAGTTTAATATACGATCTATTTCCTTCTACCCAACTCCACACACCAATAATATCACTGCGCAGCAGATATCGCCAGGGAGCTCGTGCTTGTGTCTAATGCGCAGAGATACGAGTAGTGTACTTCGAAAGAAGCCCGACATTTCTACGGCTGATATTTCCAAATCTGGACAACTCCCAGCACAACTTTGATGGATAGATAGCATTAAGGCCCCTCTAAAATATCTTTTTATAGTTTTGGGGTGAACCTCCCATTTAAACGAAGTACATCGTGGTGCTCATGAATTTGAAAGCCTAGATGCCTCATCTCGCTTTTCCACAACGTGTCAGCAGCGCCACCATCTTGGAGCGGTAATTAGGCATAAACAAGCAACATGTCAGGGTGTAGATGGAAAGATCTTTTGGCCATAACTTCTTTACTAATTAACGCATTTATATCTTACAATTATGTAGAATAAATAAAAAAGCCCACCACTCCCAATTTATGTAGTACTCCTGATAGTACTCTCAACGAAAACTAATCATGCTAGTATCCCGTCAGTGTCACAGGCTAGTAAACATTTTATGTATTTTATTTGACCGTACCGCAGATTTTTTTACCTGTGAAATGTGGTTCCCTGTTTTCTAGTTTTAACATTCCTCATGTTGTTGCAGTTTCGAAAATAGTCGGTTCACTAAGAGATATCACTCTTCTATTTCACAATTGCCGCGCCAATATGGCGTATCGCCCAACGAGGCATCCAGGCTTTCAAATCTATGGCGATGCTGCCTACGCTACTACCCGTCACATGACACAGGAGCTACCGAATACCCGCCAATCGGGAGCCGGCTTGATCAACCACGCCCACCCGTCACATAGAGAAGAGTGAGGCGAAAGAAGCGAATCAGTTTAAAAATGTCACCATCAACGCAGTGTTCAGTAGTCTGAAGATATTTTACTTTAAGCAAGGCACAAAATAAAGTTGTAGTATTTGTAATAAAATTTGAAGATTAGCCATCCCCAAGGAGCTGACAGGAAAGCCAGGTACAGGTTTAGTCCTCCTTAATCAGCTTGTCGGTTACTAAATGTCGGCAAATAAGCTTGCCTTTTTCTGTGATTTTTTTTTCAGTTAAATTGACACTTGACGAAGTAATCTGAGACCTGAGATATAACATTGGCAACGATGGTCATTTTTTACAATCATGGATATTTTAACACGATGGAGCGGGAGATCGACAGGCGGATCGGTGCGGCGTCAGCAGTCATGCGGGCGCTGCATCGGTCTGTCATGGTGAAGAGAGAGCTGAGCCAAAAGGCGAAGCTCTCGATTTACCAGTCGATCTACGTTCCTACCCTCACCTATGGTCATGAGCTTTGGGTAGTGACCGAAAGAACGAGATCGCGGGTACAAGCGGCCGAAATGAGTTTCCTCCGCAGGGTGGCTGGGCTCTCCCTTAGAGATAGGGTGAGGAGCTCAGTCATTCGGGAGGGACTCAGAGTAGAGCTGCTGCTCCTCCGCATCGAGAGGAGCCAGATGAGGTGGCTCGGGCATCTGATCAGGATGCCTCCGGGACGCCTCCCTGGGGAGGTATTCCGGGCATGTCCCACTGGGAGGAGACCCCGGGGAAGACCCAGGACACGCTGGAGAGACTATGTCTCTCGGCTGGCCTGGGAACGCCTCGGGGTCCCCCCAGAGGAGCTAGACGAAGTGGCCGGGGAGAGGGAAGTCTGGGTCTCCCTGCTGAGGCTGCTGCCCCCGTGACCCGACTCCGGATTAAGCGGGAGATGATGGATGGATGGATGGATGGATGGATATTTTAACATTGAGGACGTGTGTCTCATGTCATTTTCACATAGCGGGAGTTTAATTGTTTTTATCTATGTCTGTGTGTCAACATATATCTATTTCGTTATGTCACTCAAATGTATGATTAGTATCGACATTTCGGTAGACTACTATGTTGTAATAAAACTGTATGGTCCTCTGGGAGTTGGGCAGTAGAAAGGAAATGTAAAGTATCAATAAGAAATACTATTAATGAAGTAGCCGCCCTATCCTTTTACTTTGTATGGAGTGTGCATACAAGACACAACTAATACAGTTGTACTGTTATGTATATAATTTAAAAGGTATACTTGCCAGCAAAAGATTGAGTTAATAAAATTAAATGAAAAGTATTAAGACCCCTTGTCATTCATAGTATTATATACTTCTTAATTTTACAAAGACTTTTTTCCTATCATATTTTTAAGTTTTTGAAGTTGATAATCTGGAAAACTGCTGCCTGGGATCAACTATCCATTCTTGACTCTTGGAATAGGAATTGAAGTTGAATAAAACAGCCTTACAGCACCCTCTTGTGACATACAGTAATATGGAAAACAGAACAATTACTAACAGAACGCAACATCCCCCCTTTACTTATGTATTCTTCTTCCTGCAGCAGCACTGTATTCTATAAAAGACACACCTTACCTGTAACATTTCTTCCTTTAAGGTCACTACACCCCAGACAAAACAATAATGTAAGTTCAACAAAAAACATTGTGCTTGTGCCTTCCTGTAAGTGCACAACCTTTTCACTATGAACTGCCTGTTTTGCTTCCAACAAAAATCAATTACAATTAGAAATGTTCCATTCACTGAGGACCACAGTAAGAGGATCTATGAACAACTGTTATATATTTTACACTGAATCTCTCTTTTCCTTTAAGGTATCTCTTTCTAACCAGAAAATCACGCTCAGAACATGCATTTCATTTCTTTGTTTAATTCTGTGAAGTTCCATAGTCCTTGAGCCGATGATGGTTTGTGTGCCCTGGCTGTACAGCTTCCAGTTCCTTAGGCCATTCCAAGCTCAACAGTTCTTTCAGGACCAGTCTTTGGCAGGGCTGGAAATTTGGGAAGTCCACTGGGTACTGAGGCCAAATGGGCAGCATGCCATGCTTTCCCGTCAGCCAGGATGGGCCTCGATGGGTGCAGAGAATTTCTAATGCCCTTTTTGCACATGCGCTGGTTTCCACAGCCGCACTCTGTGCCCTTCTCTGAATGAGGGAGTGCGAGCTCCCTGTCTTGCATCACAGTACTGTTTCACGCGAGATTGGCAAAGAGACACCCAGCAATGCACTTTATTATCATTTCACTTAATTATCACTTATGCCCCTTCAGTATCAGGCCAAGTACAAACACTACACAAGCAGAGTATTCTGTGGGGAAAGATTAATGTCCTCAACTGCTGAGAGCAGCGTGCTGGTGATGCTCTGTGCTCATTACATCTGTGAGTTCATTACTCTCTGTAGTGCTTTTCAATGCTGCATTGAGCAGTTGCCAGGATGTTATGCTGCCTCTGAGGATAACTGTTTGTTTTGAAGTAGAATAATTCAGAAGATGGATACAGATTTTCTCTTATTAAACAAGACACTGGCTCACTCATAATTGTCCAATAAGAGGTAAGGAGCATTCCTATTGAACAATCATGACTTCTAGCTTAAGTTAACTCCGCTAACTGAGAAATCCTGCTTAGTGGAACACCTCCCAGGTCAGAAGAGAACAACTACAACAACCAAGAGTCACTACCTGGCTTCTGGTTATTGTGCATTAGCTCACAGCTCAGACTGGGAGTCATTTCATAATGAATCGACTCCTCAAGTCCAAGCCTTGCAGTGGACTGCAAAGCATCCAGGGACACTGCGCAGCACGTTAAAGGACAGCTCTTATGGAGTGACCACTAAACATAAAAGTGGAAAAATAAATCATTTAAAAAATTTTAAATGAATAGTTAAGGAAGATGTAGCATTTGATTATGTCCATGCATTTTATAATCTATTCAGTACAGGATCATAGGGGAGTCACAATAGGACATACTGTAAGGAAGGGGAATATTCTGCCAAGAAGGTCAGTGCATCATAGGACTCACTGACAGACACAGACACACACAGGCACAAGGAAACAAGCAGCAGAACATACATATTACATGCAGAGCCAACAAGCCTGTAGGACCTAAGAACAAACTTAGATTTGGGTTTAAAGTGTTCTATCTGGGATTTTCTTGCTGTTGGTACTACAGCCAGACACACAACAGTCTGTAGTCATGATCCTCGTTCCCCAGTAAAATACTATTATTTTCTTTCATGCGTACTTTGACATCAGCTTAATACAATGCACAAGGCTCACAAGTTGAAACTTCAAGAATAGGCACAGACCATGACATCACCTTAAAACCAGCTTGGAAGGTGATGAAACTGTAACCTGGCTGTCTTCATCGCCTGATTTAATCCCCATCGTTAACTATGGGGCCTTAATGTAGCATAAGATTAACCACGATCACAAACATTACACTTCTCAGAGCGGCGTCTAGGAGGTTGTCCTAGTTGCTTGTGTGTGTGTGTGTGTGTGTGTGTGTGTGTGTGTGCGTGTGTGCGTGTGTGAACTGATACCAGGCTCATGATGGTCATTGACAAGAAAGGGCATTAAACTTGGCAAAAGGGACCGCAAAGAATGGCAGATTGTTATTCTTTATATAAATTCAATAACTAACTAAGCCTTCTTTTATTATTGCTTCTCTTAATAGAAAAGAGAGAAAAATCCATCAGTTTCTTTTGTTTTCGTTTGTAACTAATTTTCTCTAAAAAAGAATTTACTTTTAGCAAGACAAAACTTCTGAATTCATTTTCTCAGTCTGTCAGTTTGCACGCACACACACACACACACACACACGCACAAACACACACACATACACACACACACACACACAGTCAAATGCATTCATAAATGTATATATATAGTCAGGAGTGGTACTTTCACCACGATATGTCACCCATGTGCACTGTCTTCGAGTAGTGAACCAGTTTTCAATACAATGGTTAAAAAGGCTGTTACGATCCTCAGTCTAGGGTTGAGGACCGCCAGAAAGGTAAAGGGAAAGGAGAGGGGAAAACGAGACAACCAGGGTATGGGAAAAGGGAACACGGGACACAAAGGGATCTATTTTTGTATTTTTTTTATGTTTATTCACAAAGACTTTCACACACAATAGGGCAACAGACTTCGGGAGTGACACCGCCAAAACAATAAACAAAACACCACTAACGAACACGTCCCAAACTAAGCTAACTCTAAACGAAAAGAAAATGACACAGACTAATCCTAACTCCCTAACCAAAACACAGAATAAGCAACACGTACGCAAAACAAAACAGCCGTCACTCCCTACGCACTTAACAGAAACGGACATACAGAACACCAAAGCCGAAACACAGTATCCGAGGGGCGAAGCAAGAGAGGAGTCAGGAGGAAGGCAAGAGATCACAAACCAGAAAGCAGTCAAAACCAAAGGCAAAGGTACAGAGGGATAAGGCAAGAGACGAAAATCAGAAAACCAAAACTGTCATACACGATCAATCAAAAGAACACAAGCAAATCAATAACGCAACAACCAACTGTGAGCAGAGCTGCCGCTACTCTCCCGCCACGGCCTTTTAAATCATAAATGCGGAAGTAGCGTATAGCTCGGGGCGTGGCCAGGTCCGGGAGGCGGAGACGAAGGCAGCCGGACAACGATCAGGACAATCCCCCCCCAAACCTTACGGCACGTAACAAGGCTCAAACCTTCAGTGCCTCGTTGTGCCATCTCTACCAGTGTTTTTTTCAACAGGGAAAATACAACTTGTATGCTGGCCTTAGAAGCACAACTTAAAAGAATAGCTGCCATGCTTCTGCCTAGCATGGCAGAGAGAGTAAAATGGTATGGGACTGCATTGGTGCTGGTAAGGTGGGTGATTTACACAGAGTACAAGGTGCAATGAACCAGCAAGGTTACCGCTCTGTTTTACAACTCATGCCACCCCCTGTGGTCAGCACTTCTATCAAGCAGCAAGGCTGATTCAAAGCACACTGGTGAAAGATGAGGAATCCAGAGAACTGTCCTGCTTGACTGGCCTACAGAATCATCACATCTCCAGCCTATCAAGCTCATGTGAGACCAGCTTCACCGTGAGGTCAGAGAAAATACCAAGCCAGTCCCACCTCTGGGAATAGCAGGATTGAAATTTCCCCTAATATTGTCATAAACGGACAGCTCTAATGGCAAAGGACTGCAAAGCTGTAATTGCTGCAAATATAGTTTTCATACAGTTTGATTAATTGAAAATGAAGATGAAACTTATTGCAATATTTATTATATCACAAAGCAGAAGGCAGCAGGGAAAAGTAAAAAAAGAATCACCCCAGATGGGACTTAAAACCACGATATCCAGCTCAGAAAGTCAGGGCCGTGGGCGTTTGGCCAGTGGGGCAACCGGCAGACCTGAGCTTATGACCGGGACACTTGACTCACAATGGAATCTCAGCAAATTATAAACAAGCCTACAAAAGTGACATGAATGGATCTGTGTAATCTATGGTAAAATGCATGTTGGGGCCGAGACATTAACACTCACAGTCCATGAGAAGATGACATCCATCACTGGATCTCAGTCAAATGCGGCAATTGAGTTTCCGCTATGCCTTTGGCATTTAATGTTTGTACTTAGCTATAGAGTGGCAGGAACACAAATGAATGGGAAGTTTTAAAAAAAATGCATTACAGCAATACGTCACACATGACTATGTAAGGGAATAGATGAAACCCTGCATACATCACTATACCAGTGCAATTCAGTACGAAGTGCACTGACATGATTCATATGATTTCTGGTTTGTTTGGAAAATTTAGGTCCACCATAAGCTATGTGTTTTATTTATGATGCACATTGATGACACTATTTGGCTGACACAATATCAGACTGAACTTATTTTATAATTTTAAAGGTTTAAATACAATTCTGGGTGTTGGACATCCTGTTACCCTTAGAAATCTATAATGCTCCCCCTCAAGAGAGAGTAAACGACTGCAGGGCATTACAAAGGTCCAGAATGGATTTTTCATTTACAGGTGTCTTCTTTGCCTCTCGTGACCAGTATCTCACTCCGGACCAGTGGTGGATCTCGTACTCAGGCACAGAGAATGGGTCCTTCCGCCCAGTGGATCTCCTCAGCCACTGATTCCCTCCAAGCTGATGGGGTAACTATGGTTGGCAGAACTGGGGTTTGCTGTTCACTGTCATCCGCTTGACGTTGATGGACCACTTGCTGAGGCTGAGGATGGTGGTCTTTACGTATCCTCACTGTTAGGCCTCTGCACACCCATTTCTTTTGCTGACCTGTTGCACAGAAACATTTCATAGTAAACTGTAACATGATTACAGCAATTATTTCAATGTCGTTCAGTCAGTGAGAATCATTTACATAGTAGTGACCAGATAAGCAGGAAGGGAGGTGGTGTTGCAGAATATGTAAAAGAAAACTTGCAGGCAAGGGAGCTCACTGATAAAAATATAGCTAGAGAAGCTACAGCGCCCTCCACAATTATTGGCAGCCCTTGTAAATATTTGTGAAAAGGGTTAGAAAAAATGTACATTTTCTGAAGTAGCTTCATCTCACACTGAAAAAGTTAGAAAAATAATGCAGTCATTGGTATAGAGTGTAAAGAGGAAGGGGCTGAGGACACACCCTTGAGGGGGTCCAGTGTTGTTGATCACAGTTGCTGATCTGGCTGTGCCTATTCTTACAATCTGTGGTCTATTGCTGAGGAAATTATGGACCCAACGGATGAGAGATGGGGATATGTTCAATTGAAGAAGCTTCTTGAACATCTGGTGCTGTTGAATGATATTAAAAGCTTAACTGGAGTTAATGAAGAGGACAGTAGCGAAGGTGCCTGGAGATTCAAGGTGCTGGAGAAGGGAGTGGAGGAGACATACTACAGTACCCTCTGTTCCGCTCTTCACACAGGAGGCAAACTGGTATGAGTCCAGCTGCGGTCTGACAGCTGGCTGGATGATATGAAGTTTAATTTTCTTTAGGCATTTCATTATTATCAATGTGAGTGCTACTGGCCGGTAATGATTTAGCTCAGAGGGACGAGGTTTCTTAGCATCCGGGACGATGGTAGAAGTTTTTCAAATTGCAGGAATGGTTACCAATCTATACGAGTTCCAGAAGATGGAATGAAGGATGGGAGCTAGTTCTGTGGCGAATAGCTTCAAAACTTTAGCTGGTACACGATCAGGCCCGGCGGCCTGGCCAGCTTTGCATCTGCTTAGCTGCTGCCTCACGTCCTCTACAGTAAAGGGAGGGTTTGTAGGATCATCAGAGGGAAGGCCATTGAGCAGCTCCTCACAGACAGCAGAGTAGTCCTGCTTATCGAACATTGTATAGAAGGAGTTTAAGGAGTCAGCAAAAGTTGTAAGATCAGTACCTATGGGATGAAGGTCATGGTAGGGTATTTGACCAGTGTGTAACCAAAAGGCCTGTTTGATGTTCATTGTACTGAACTCCTGCTCCAGTCTATTCTTATATTTGAGTTTGGCATTGATTATCTCATTCTTTACTTGTCTACTGAGTGACTGGACAGAAGACCAATCCTTGCATAGAAATTCTTTGTATTTTTCCTTCAAGCTGTGCTTAACATGGGAAGTGATACTGGGTCTGTAGGTAGAATATCTCCAGACAGTACTGGTGGGAATAGTGGAATAAATACAAACTTGATGTAGTCTGTAATTACATAAACTTTATGGTTTTGATCACCCTGGAAAATGTCCCAATCTGTACATGCAAGTGAACCTTATAGTCGTTCAATTGCCTCCTCCGACCAGAGGGTGGCCAGGTGCACATGCGGTTTAATGTGCTTCAGTTCTGGTTTGCAGTGAGGTAGCAGGAAGACAACATTGTGGTCAGAGTGGCCAAGTGGAGGATGTACACGCGCGATGAAGGCGTCAGAGATCTTACTGTACCATAAGTCCAGAGTATTAAGCTTCTTAGTCCACATACTGATAAAAAGATGGCAAAACAGCGTTAAGATTACAGTTTTTAAAATCACTGGCAGTAACTCCGGGGCGTCGCGATATCTTGCCGTCATGGAGGTGGCATCTTCACTCACTAGCTCCGCTGCTGCCTTGGTGTTGGCGCTTGGTGGAATGTAGACACAGCTAATTACTACAGTAGGGAATTCCCGCAGAAGGTACAAGTGGTTTCCAGTGTATTTCCATTCAGCAGAATACGACTGGCTTTCGGTGATCTGCTCTTGTTCACTTTTCTCCTCCTCGGTCATTTTTGTTAATTTTTCTCCCAAACCAGATAAACTGTTTATGACTGAGCCAGAAACATTAGACTGCTTTTAGTATGTGATGGGTTTAACAGTTTAGGCCACTTTAAAAAAAAAATGGTTCTCGTCCCCTCCCGACCCGCCAAAATGCCTCCGACCCGAATTTTTTTTTATTTTTTATTTCATAAAAATCGCATGGAAAATGCCCAAGAATGATGAAATTTGAATTTCCCGCGCATTCCACATCGACGATTGATCCACATTGTGTAATCCTAGTCTTGGAATGGTTTCATGAACCTAAATTTGTCTCTACCTGAGATGGGCTGGTGCAAAGATTTAAATCTGGGGAAGTGATGTGGTACATGTTCTTAAGTACTTGTTTGTAGAGTTGCATTTCCTTGTTCAACCATTCAGGTTCCTGTATTTTGTAAATTCCTCGTGTTTTAACATGTTTTAATACACTTTCTTTCTAGATATATATTTTAAAATCTTGATTGTTCATTTAGAATGGGAATGACAAACAGAATATTAGTTTCAAATAGTATCATTTTTATATTCACGAATGAAACATCAACATAAAGTATCCAAATCAATAGTTGGGAAGGCATTTATGAGATACACATGGATCAAGGAATTTACATTCTTGTATTTTCCTACATTTAATATATTTGAAACGCAACAAACTGGAAGAACTGAGGAGGCGTACTAAGTAGGTCTGCTCTCTTCGGTATGTATTTTCAAATATGTATTTTCTTACATATTTGAAAGTCCAAACAGTCAATCAAAATTTGTAAAAAAATAAATAAATAAAAAATCCCGCCCGCCCGACCCACCCCCTCCAAAAAAAAAGGAGAACCATTTTTTTTTTTAAGTGGCCTTAGCTGTAGCTGAACAGAGATACTTTTAGCTTTAGAACGAAAGAACCACGGCTTATTAGAGAACAGAGTAACAATTATTCATCCATCCCTTTGGGTCTTGGTCAGTCACGTGTCTGCACTGTCTGACACGCCCCCATTCGCCATTTTTAGTGTATCGTGGATGTAAACACATTTGGTTAAACTTGATATTCAGTGTTTTTTTTTCTACACAAAAATGTAATGTTTTATGTAATCAGTAATAATCAATTTTCATTACGAAAACACACTAGTAATTTAGGTGTTTACGAAAGGAAGAGAGTCAATGACACCACAAAAATATCATTGGACATATATTTTATTTTAAATATGACCAATAAGGTTAATTGCCAAGTAGAATACAGGCTCGATATACAATGAGTTTATACAGCTCCTTCCAGACATCATGTGAAACGTTAGAAACCGTACTTGCAAATGTTTCTAAACTTAAACTATAGTTGGGCATTGGTTTGTCAGTGGACAGCCTTATCCTGAACTGTGGCTTATAATCCACGCACGCGAATATACACATACATGCACTGACAAACGTGTCATTACAATTTTGCTGTTTACTTTTGTCTTTAAAAAGCATTCACTCTGTAACGCTAATTTAACACGAACAGATTAACCAATTTCTGCACCCTCTGTAGTTAGGCTAGCTTGCTAGCGTAGTTTAATTAATGTGAAAATACTTCAGAAGACAAAAAATGCATATTCAGTAATAATACAAATACAAAAAACATCTTGCTTGCCTTTATGAAAGTGCCGAGAGCAAACACGCATTAAGAGAGATATAGTGTTGACAGTGATCTCTTTTCCTCTCACCGCTGCGACACAGGCCACCCGACGCCTCTTCGTTATCTCCTCTACCTGCTGTCTGTATCCCCTTTTCCGAGTGGGACACCGAAAAAATGTCATGCGGTGCTACACCTTTCTGCCATTTCTTCCATGTCACTTAGTATGACAGCCTTTCACACAGCATAAGTGTCCCATCTTAAAAAGAATAATGCCACAAGCAAATGCTGCCACTTGAGTTATATACATCCAAAATGGCGATTCGACCCACAATACACTGCGCCTTTAGCGAGTGACGTCACCTGTCAATGACCTATCGAAAAGCTGTAAAAACTATCAATTTATATAATGCCTTGAAGAATGCTTTGCAAATGAGAAAGGATGTGTACTGCTCGTTCTTTAAAGTGTAGTTTGTATGTGTTATGCATCATGCATTATGTTTGTATCTTGTTAAAAAAAAATAAAAAACAACTCTAACCATGAAAAAAACACGTAGACAGGGGAGAATATGCAAATTAACAATTAATTATATTACTGCAAAATAATATCATCAAATATATTTTTTTAGATTTTGCAAGGGGGGGGGGGCTCTGGGCTGCAGCCCAGGAAAGTCCGTGCATGATGACGTCAGTGGTTCTAGAATCTACAATATTCGAATGACGCTCACCTATCCTGCGCAGCTATAAAACTTTCATTTGCGTCCTGCTTTGAGAAACGATGGGTGTCAAACGATCACGTTCCGACTCTGACTGTGAATCTCCTCCCAAGAAAAGGAGAGAGAGTACGGAAGGCGATTTGCGGTTTAAAGGGCCTCGCAAAGGTTGGACGACTGGCTTTGATAGTTCATGAAAATTACACATAACTTATTTATTATTAAGAAAGCAATGTAAATCTTTTTAATAAGGCTTGCTGCAAGAACAGATGTAAACAATGTACTGGACCTATAGATTAAACAAATAAATTAAAGCAATAATTAATTCATTAATTGATAAAAATTGCCACTGAATGTTTTTTGTAAACAAACATGTACCCAAATTGATTCAATATTGTGGCTGCTTTTATTCTGAACCTGAGCCTATTCTGACTGTAGCATGTAATTGGCACACCAAAGATAATACTGAATGAACAGACCAAGTTCAGGGTAGGCATGCAGTAAAGAAATATTAATGCACGGTATTTAAAGTTAGTAGTGAAGTTTCTGCAACTGTGTTATCGTATAGAAAATGCTGTGTGGACTCTTTCTGAAGTGTACCTGCTTAATGTTGTAGAACATTTGGAGGACCTGTACCACCAGGGGGAGCTACTGGGAGAGGGTGGTTATGGAGCCGTGTATGCCGGCACTCGCAAGGCCGATGGCTTCCCAGTAAGTCTCCAAATGGTGAAGTCATGACATGCATAGTTATATCTCTCCAGAGATCCCTTTTATTATACCTGTTAGATGCAGCTGTAAAAGCCTATGTTTTCTCAATATATACTACACTAAATTTGTAATTTTTTTTTCCCTCTAGGTGGCTATCAAATATGCCCGAAAGGATGACGAGGAGCTAGAACTGGTAAGTGTTTTCATTCATGGAGCTTGGTTTATTTGCAAGAATTTCTGCCTTAATATATGTACACCCTGCCCTCCCATTCATAGCCTGGACTTGACGGGCCCATCCCATTGGAAGTGGCGCTAATGATGCTCGTCAGCCATGAGTCATCTTGTGCCAACGTGCTGAAGCTCATGGACTGGTTCAGTGGACCAGAAGATTACATTATGATCCTGGAAAGGCCGGATCCATGCCAGGATCTGTACGAATTCTGCCATAGCAAAGGGGGCTACCTCTCAGAAGATGTTGCAAGGCACGTGCTGGTCCAGGTGCTCCAGGCTTTGCGTCACTGCCAGGATTCAGGCGTCTTCCATCGCGACCTCAAAGCAGAGAATCTGTTAATCAGGACTGACACTTTGGAGGTGAAACTAATTGATTTTGGCTGTGGAGACAAATGGAAAGACACCCCCTATGTGGAATATTCAGGTCAGTAAGGGAGGCTAATTAAAAACCTGTCAAACTAACCCCTGTTTTTAACAGCAAGTAGCAGGTAACCTGGACCTGCGATAACTCCCTGCAGTGGAGTTGGATGTGTATTCTTCGGTCCTAACCTAACTCATTGCAGTAAGTCATTTGCCTTGTTATTTCAGGAACAGAGGACTTTGCTCCCCCAGAGCTGTTCCTGAGTGGGGAGTACCTAGCTGGCCCCACCACGGTCTGGTCTGTAGGCCTCACACTTTATGAGCTAGTGTGCGGCTACTTGCCCTTCCGCAACAAGAGGGCAATCATCTCAGGCTGCCTGATATTCCCCTCATGGGTCTCTCCTGGTGAGCTGCTTACTTTTTGTCCCACGACTAGAGTCTCCTGACAGGGAGTGTTCTTTTTCTGACTAACTCTCTGACCCTGCCAATCTATTCTCCAACAGACTGCTGCAGTCTGATTCGCCGGTGCCTGAGGCGTAAGGCGGCGGATAGGCTGACGTTGGAGGAGATTCAGGTCCATCCATGGCTGCAGCAGACGTGACTGCTGACCTGAAGGTCAAACAAGAAAATATTGTTTTGTTAACCTTCTGTAATCATGATCATCTTAAATAATGCGCAACTGTCAAATAAAAGATTTACTTTCACAAATGCTCTATATAGGTGTTTCTCATTTGTTCTGATTTCTTGGTAACAGTGGTTAGTTGATGCACAATATCCTGGTTCCCCGAATATCCAAGTCATATCATAATGATTTGACCTGAATTAAAACAATGGTTGGGCCAGAGGGAATCCAGACATCTTGGGGTGATACGTGTTCGATACCTTACTTCGGATGAGCATGATTGATTGAGAGTCGGAGTCTGTTATATTTTACAAGTAGAACCTTTGCTGAGCACCACATTCTGTAACAGCTACAATGATTTGCACAACAATGGCTTTGCACCTGCCTTAGAGCCAAGGTCATTCTTGCTGCAAACACCTTCATTCTGTCTCTCATGCTTGGCCTCAATGTCTTAAAGGTTGTGTAAGCTAAAGCTAATGTTGCTATGCATAAGAAACACTAAGTGTTAATAATTCTGTACTTGTCTGGAAAGAGATTATGTTGCATGATTTCGCCACACCAGCCTCTGTTTCTCATTTGGTCAGCACATTTCATCAGAACAATTCTCTGCATAGCTTAGCATTTGCTATATCATGCTGAGCAGAAGGATGTCACACTTCTGCTCCAGCTTGTGGGAGCAGTTCTTCACTGCAGTTCTTCTGGAACCACTCAGATCACACATATTGCCAGAAGAGCACTTACCTTCTGGACCTGTGGGGCACCATTAATGAAAATTCCCTGTCGAATGCACCTTTATGATGATGCTGAAGATGGTGGCGCGCACAGTCGCAGCGGCTTGTGGCTCTTCATGTTTAGTGCTACTTCTTTGTTTGTCGCGCATCTGTGCGTATCCAAAGCGATACAGCCGTCAGGAGGTACTGGCCATGGGCCTCAGCACGCAACAAAAAATCACAGAGGAGCCTCGCCGCTCTTACAACTTTCCAGACGAGATAGCGAGACCTCCGGGTGCTCTGTGAATTGTTATCGCCGCCGGCAGCCGGAGACGTGAGCGTAAGCATAAGCGGGGATGTCGCTCCGGCTTGCTAGCGAGACTGCGGAAAGACCCCCACAAACCAACTCTCCCGAATATGTACGTCAGCAACGCGAGATCCATTATCCACAAAATGGACAAGCTGGAAGTTCTTATGGAGGGGAATCGCTACGTTCGCGACTGCTGTGTTTCAATAATATCGAAACCTGGCTTCACCCACTGATCCCCGGACGCAGCCGTACAACTAGAGGGCCGCACCATGCACTACTGGGACAGAAAGAAAGACTCCAGTAAGAGCAGAGGAGGCGGTCTGTGCATTCACTTACATAAACATTGGTCTAAAGATAGTTTAACCATACATACACACTGTTTACGGGACCTGGAGTCCATCTCTATTAAATGCCGTCCTTTTTACTTACCGAGAGAGTTAACAGTCGTGCTAATCACAGTTGTGACTTACTACCCAATGCTAACGTTAGCTTAGCTCTCTCTTTGTTGTCAGAAACCATTAATAAGCTACAACAGGCTCAGCCTGATGGCGTACACATCATAGCTGGTGACTTTAATCAGGCAAACTTAAAGTCCATTCTGCCTAAGCTCTGTCAGCATGTAAAGTACCCGACCAGAGGGGAGAACATATTAGATCATGTTTATACAAACATTAAGATTGATTAAGACCAACATCACATGGCCCGAAGAAGTACTTTCTCAGCTCCTCAGCAGGGTGAACCCCAGGAAAGCCACTGGACCTGATGGTGTTCCCAGGAAAGTACTCAGAGCCTGTGCTGACCAGCTCTCACAGGTCTTCACCATCATCTTCAATCTATCTCTGACACATGCCACCATCTCAGGCTGTGTGAAATCCGCCACCATCATCCCGGTACCCAAAAAATCAGTCACACACAGTCTAAATGACTTCCGACCAGTCGCACTAACACCCATCATCAGTGTTTAGAGGGGCTGGTCCTAAACCACATCAAAACCCACCTCCCTGCATCTTTTGACCCCTATCAGTTTGCCTGCAGAACGAACAGGTCAACTGAGGATGCCATAGCGATCGCCCTTCACATCGCACTGAGCCACCTAGACAATCGGGAGAGCTACGTCAGAATGCTCTTCATCGACCTCAGCTCTACCTTTAATACCATCATCCCCGACATCCTGATCTCCAAATTGCACAACCTGGGACTCCCCCCACTCACCTGCTCCTAGATCAAGGACTTCCTCACAAATCGGCCCCAGATAGTAAGACTTGGACCCCATCTCTCCTCCACCCGGGCACTGAGTACAGGCTCCCCACAAGGCTGTGTGCTAAGCCCACTATTCTACACCCTGTACACCTCTGACTGCAGACTGGCCCACTTCCCGGATCCACTTCCCCTCCACATCAAGGGCGATTGCGTGGAGAGGGTCCAGACCTTTACCTTCCTGGGCACCACAATCGGAAAAAATCGGAAAAAAGCAGCATCTGCATTTCCTGAGAGTGCTCAGGAAGAACAACAATAGTGAGAAGCTGCTGGTGACCTTCTACTGCTCCACCATTGAGAGCATTCTAACATAGAGCATTCTAACATACTGTATCACAGTATAACTTTCCCGCTGCACTAAGGCAGACTGGAGGAGAAAGAGATCAAGACAGCGCAGAAAATCATCGGCTGCCCCCAATTTAGCATTTCCAACTAGCCTCAGCATGTTTATGGACTGTGGGGGGAAACAGAAGTCGCCGGAGGAAACCCCACAATGACATGGGGAGAACATGCAAACTCCACACACATGTAACCCAGGCGGAGACTCGAACCCGGGTCCCAGAGGTGTGAGGCAACAGTGCTAACCACTGCACCGCCATGCCACCTCCTATGTAATAACCGATTAACATATTAAAAATTCAGTAACAAAAAAACCTATACAGTGTTCTCAGTATTTGAACTCATTAGAACTCAAATTTCTTAAAAATCGAACAAACCAGTTTAAAAAAAATTACCTAGAACTCAATCTGAATCTCAGAAGTCAAACTGTGAATGCCGACCTAAAATAACTTGTACGCATGGGGAAATGAGTCACACAGCACGGCTCTCAGCGGAAACAAAGGGTAACGCTTCAGTCTCAGCCTTGCATGCGCTGTGACAAAATCGTTTGTTGGTGATTTTTTATTGAAAATATCAGGTAATACACTGAACTTTATATCATTTTGGTAGCCATTGCTCACCAAAAAGTTACGCAATAGTTGTACAAATGTTACAACCTAAAAGTTTGCGATTTACGAACAAATTAACGAATACGGAGAAATAATAAAAATAAACAATGAACCTTCAGTCATTATGGAAGGAAATTTTCCTTCCAAAATATAACCCCCTCTTCTCCCCCCGGAAAAAAATCCTCTAGCTTCGAATATTGTCAGGGGCCGCGGTTAAGGCGCGGTAAGCGAACGGGCAGCAAAGCGGGCAGGAAGCAGGTAAGGAGACGAAAGTCGGGGAAAACGGGTATTTATTAAGGCTGGGGGGAGAGCGGGACAGAACACTAGTACTCACACCGACTAACATTAAGGCTGTGGGGGAGAGCGGGACAGAACACTAGTACTCACACCGACTAACATTAAGGCTGTGGGGAGAGCGGGACAGAACACTAGTACTCACACCGACTAACATCAAGGCTGGGGGGAGCACGGGACAGAACACTAGTACTCACACCGACTAACATCAAGGCTGGGGGGAGCACGGGACAGAACACTAGTACTCACACCGACTAACATTAAGGCTGTGGGGAGCACGGGACAGAACACTAGTACTCACACCGACTAACATTAAGGCTGGGGGGAGAGCGGGACAGAACACTAGTACTCACACCGACTAACATTAAGGCTGGGGGGAGAGCGGGACAGAACACTAGTACTCACACCGACTAACATTAAGGCTGTGGGGAGCACGGGACAGAACACTAGTACTCACACCGACTAACATTAAGGCTGTGGGGAGCACGGGACAGAACACTAGTACTCACACCGACTAACATTAAGGCTGGGGGGAGAGCGGGACAGAACACTAGTACTCACACCGACTAACATTAAGGCTGGGGGGAGAGCGGGACAGAACACTAGTACTCACACCGACTAACATTAAGGCTGTGGGGAGCACGGGACAGAACACTAGTACTCACACCGACTAACATTAAGGCTGTGGGGAGCACGGGACAGAACACTAGTACTCACACCGACTAACATTAAGGCTGGGGGGAGCACGGGACAGAACACTAGTACTCACACCGACTAACATTAAGGCTGTGGGGAGCACGGGACAGAACACTAGTACTCACACCGACTAACATTAAGGCTGGGGGGAGCACGGGACAGAACACTAGTACTCACACCGACTAACATTAAGGCTGGGGGGAGAGCGGGACAGAACACTAGTACTCACACCGACTAACATTAAGGCTGTGGGGAGCACGGGACAGAACACTAGTACTCACACCGACTAACATTAAGGCTGGGGGGAGCACGGGACAGAACACTAGTACTCACACCGACTAACATTAAGGCTGTGGGGAGCACGGGACAGAACACTAGTACTCACACCGACTAACATGAAGGCTGTGGGGAGCACGGGACAGAACACTAGTACTCACACCGACTAACATTAAGGCTGGGGGGAGCACGGGACAGAACACTAGTACTCACACCGACTAACATTAAGGCTGGGGGGAGCACGGGACAGAACACTAGTACTCACACCGACTAACATTAAGGCTGGGGGGAGCACGGGACAGAACACTAGTACTCACACCGACTAACATGAAGGCTGTGGGGAGCACGGGACAGAACACTAGTACTCACACCGACTAACATTAAGGCTGGGGGGAGAGCGGGACAGAACACTAGTACTCACACCGACTAACATTAAGGCTGTGGGGAGAGCGGGACAGAACACTAGTACTCACACCGACTAACATGAAGGCTGTGGGGAGCACGGGACAGAACACTAGTACTCACACCGACTAACATCAATCGACGGACGAAAACCAAGGCAAGACATGGACTGAAATAGACAAGGCTGGGCGAAAATAATCGGACACAGCTGGGCAAGATCAGGGACGCACACGTGGATAATCAGGGGGCGTGGCACACACGTGGATAATCAGGGGGCGTGGCACACACGAGGATCGGACGAGCTGGGCATGACAAATATGCAGATTAAGTCTTGGACAAGGTGTATTTTTCTAATTTTTTTTATTACTACTGTAAGTGTTATTTGTGCATCTTTTTTCTCATATTGTACACTCAATTTTTCTTTCTCATTTCTTTAAATGTTTTGCTTTTGTTCCTACAATAAATACAAACCCTTAGTATGACTCAAGGTAGTAGTGCTGTGTCTGGGTTTATCAAAAAGGTGACATTGGCTTGTTTTTAACTTTACACATTGTTTGGATAGATTTATTTTCTTACTTTACAAATTACTGCTTTGATAAATGTGCTTAGATGTGTTTAGTATATGCTCTTCTTGTTTTATCCTGTTCATTTTGTGCTGAAATGCAAAAAAAAAAAAAAAACATATTTAGGTGTAAATTTTTGGGTCTGGGAACGAATTCATTGGTTTTCCATAATTACTTATGTCATAATGTCCAGAAAATTTGGTCTTTGGTTTTTGAGTTATTGCTGAGATATCATTACTCATCTGAAGTGTGTATCAAAACCACAATTCCTGACAATGCTGTTAGCAGTAGCAGAATAGCAGTTAGTGATCAATGCATGGTACGGGGTTATCTTTTTTCATGACGGCTACTATTGCCAGAACTAGCTCTGGAAATATAATTTAAATTGCTAAGTTTTAAATGACTATTAAAAATGAATAAAATGACAATGTTGCCAAAGTAACTGAAAAAAAGAGAATTAGGCCTACAGTAAAAGAGCTTTCTTCAGGGTCTGCGGAACTTACTGCAGGCAGCTATCGCGAAGCGAGGTCACACAGTATTCAAAACAATCTCTTCTTGCCTAAGACATAACAGACCCAATATGCCTCCCCTCCCGGGCTACCAATGTACAATTTTACTTCCACAAATGCATAAGTTACATACAAGCAGTACTGTTTAAAGGGAACGTGGGAATGTAATAAACAATTGCTATGCTCTCAATTTATAGTCTATCAGAGCCTTTGATGCAGCTATTGTGTCTTTGCTTGAAATTGTGAAAATGTCCACCCTGTTGCTGTCACAGATTCAACTACTAAATGCACATCCTGATGATCCGTAACAAGTCTATCAG
The DNA here is from genome assembly GCF_023856365.1 of Brienomyrus brachyistius. NCBI lineage: Eukaryota > Metazoa > Chordata > Actinopteri > Osteoglossiformes > Mormyridae > Brienomyrus > Brienomyrus brachyistius. The sequence goes on along the minus strand of NW_026042311.1, from coordinate 1,673,937 downwards.
GATGGCATGGGAATGAATAGGATGGAGATGTTCCATGAGGATGTAAAAAGCTCAGTCTCAACTCTCCAGTGCTGGGCATAGCTTCTTCTACACATCCTAGCCACCAATCATCATCATATGCAGCCGCAACGTAACCTTTGGTGCTTGTAAAGTCGAGTGAATCCGTAAGTGTGCACTTACACTGGACTGATTTGCACACCTCTGATGAATGCAGGGCATTTATTAGCCATATTTACTAGCCATGTGGGCCTTTTCAATGGTGTGGCAAGTACAGGTGTCTGCAATGACATTAATGAAGCTTCCATTAAATTCCATTGTAGCATATTTGTAACTGTCACGACCACGGCGGAGGTAAGCGGTGATCGTGCGGGTTGGCTGGTTCAGAGCAGGCAAACAGGCAGGTATCGGGGCGAAGCTGGGGTCTATTGTGGAACGGGGACTTGGAACAGGAAACAAGACTACCATCACCAAACCACAACTAACTACAATGACAGACAAGGGGAACCGGTCAGACCAGGACTTAAATACACAAAGACTAATCAAAGGAAGCGGACACAGCAGGAGACGATCAGGGTAGTACACGTGGGTAATCAGGGGGCGTGGCACACACGAGGAGCGGATGAGCCGGGCGTGACAGAATCCTTAACTAATGCTGTTACTTACACCTGTGCTTGTTATACTATTCCATGTCAGTTTGGCTGCCATTAAAAAGGCCCATTAGTGATATGAAACCATGTGACGCTACGTTTACATCATGATATCTCAGCAACACCTTAAAAACCAAAGGCCACATTTTCTGGAGATGTTCATGACATTATGATCTAGCTTTAGTAAAAATGTATCAATTTTGAAATATAGATTTTTTTTTTGTTATTGAATTTTACTACTTTAATCAGTTATTACATAGTAATTATTCATATGGGATGGCATATAATTTGGTCAATCTATAGAGCTGGACAAGGTAAATATAGCCAGTCAAAGTCATAGCCCCCCCTCCCCCCAAAAAAAAATAAGTTAAAACTTTGTTTGCCTAAATCTCCCCCAATATTGATCCCAGACACGCCCAATTTCAGTTTCATGAGTTACTCATGTGACCAAATCAGCTGCCAAGTTTCGTTAAAATCCATGATGATGAGGTCCGAAAGTATGATGATTTGACATGGTGCCCCATCCTGCAGCTGAATCAATGTTGGGAGACGATCCTGGCGCTTGCTGGAGTTTCTGCTTGGTTTTGTAAATGGACGGCACCCAGTGGCAAGTCATTGGTACTATTGGTACTATTGGTACAGAGAGAAGCAGATGAGCCCCTCTGTCCTGTCTGGTGACTGTGTGTGGATCCCCCTACAAAAGCACATTTCTGTATATGAGTCAACTATCTCCTATTACTGTGCCTTTGTTTCCTTGTCTGCACACAGACTACACACGACTGAAGCACATTTCTTAGGATATCCTAAGATGGCGGCGCGTGCACACGCAGCGGCTCAGCACTCCGTAAAGTGCTTCTCGTTCTTAGGTATTTTATGGTGTTTGTGGGGACGTGGCTCGGTTCGACAATCCCGGAGGAGGCTATCCAGCTACCCGGACGCACTATACACGCGCCAACAGGGTGATCGACTCCGGTAAGAGCAGAGGAGGTGGACTGTGTGTGTACACAAATAACAGCTGGTGCACAGACGCTAAAATCACTGACACTCATTGCTCCCTGGACTTGGAGTATTGGATTGTAAAGTGTCGCCCCTTTTACCTACCAAGGGAATACTCGGTTGTTATGATCGCTGCTGTTAATACCCCCCCCAAGCTAACACTGCTATAGCTCTGTGCTACTTGCTAACTCCTATTAGAAAGCAACAGAGTGCCCATCCGCCAGGGGTGTGTATAATAGCAGGTGATTTTAACCAAAGCGAATCTGAAGACTGTGCTCCCCAAATTGTACCAGCATGTTCAGTGTCCTACAAGAGGAGCTGACACTGCAGACCATGTGTACAGTAATATCAAGCAGGGTTTTACAGTATCAGCTTTCCCTCATTTGGGCCAGTCTGACCACATCTCCCTGTATGTAACTCCAGCATATAGACCACTCATTAACATGGTGAAACCAGCTCCTAGAGTAAGACGAGGGTGGCCAGAGGGAGCATCTGAACAGCTGCAGGATTGTTTTGACCACACTGACTGGTCCATATTCGAGGATGCTAACATCGACACCTACACCTCCACTGATCTTCACTATATAAAATACTGCATGGTCATTGTCACCAGCACAAAACAAAGTTGTATCTTTCCCAACAACAAGCCATGGATGACCAAAGATGTTCGTCTTTTGCTAAAGATCCGTAACATGGCCTTTAGGTCGGGTGACGCACAACAATACAGCATTGCCAGGTCGGAGCTGAGGAGGGGCGTCAGAGACGCAAAGGCGACCTATAGAAGGCGGGTTGAGAGCCACTTCGGCAGCTCCGATCCCAGGCGCGGATGGCAAGGGATATGGCACATCACAGACCAAAACAGCAGTATCAACTTATCTACCGGCAACAGTGTTCCTTTGGCCGAAGAGCTCGATCACTTCTTCGGCTGCCATGAGAGGGTGGCTACAGAGACTGTTACGGCCCCAGCAGCAGCCATCAACAGGCAGGAGCTCATCCTGCAGAGTACTGATGTAGAACGGACACTTCGCAGTGTCAACATACGGAAAGCAGCTGCTCCTGATGGCGTCCCAGGGCGGGTGCTAAGAGACTGTGCCGTGGAGCTGGCTGGGGTTTTCACAAACACCTTTGATACATCTCTGTCAGTGTGCTCTGTTCCTGCCTGTTTAAAAACCTGCACAGTAGTGCCATTATCAAAACAGACCATAATAACATAATTTTTTTTTTTTTCATTTTCGCCCTCCACCCCTTCCGGGGTATGGGCCGCCAAAGGTAGATCTCCAGAGGTTTCTGTCCTGGGCCATTCTTTCTAGTTGACTCCAGGTGTAGCCCATCCTTGTCATTTCTGCCTCGAGGTCTCGTCTCCAGGTGTTTCTTGGACGGCCTCTCTTCCGCTTGCCTTGGGGGTTCCATCTGAGAGCCTGTCTGGTGATGTTGGTTTGTGGTTTGCGGAGGGTATGCCTTATCCATCCCCATCTTCTCTTCCAGATTTCTGCTTCTACTGAAGGTTGGTAGGTCTTTTCCCATAGGTTGGTGTTACTGATGGTGTCTGGCCAGCGGATGTGGAGAATCTTTCTGAGACAGGTGTTGATGAACGTCTGGATTCTTCGGATGTTGGTTTTGGTTTCCTCCAGGTTTCGGCCCCGTACAACAATACTGACTTCATATTGGAATTGAACAGTCGGATCTTGGTGGTCAAGGTCAGTTCTCTGGAAGCCCAGATGTTCTTGAGCTCGATGAAGGCGGCTCTTGCTTTGCCGATCCTTGCCTTGACGTCTGTATCTGTTCCACCCTGCTGGTCGATGATGCTGCCCAGGTAAGTGAAGGACTGTACCTCCTCCAGGGAACTTCCATTCACCGTGACTGGGTTGTTGCTGTTGGAGTTGGTCTTAAGAATCTTGGTCTTCTCCGTGTGGATGTTGAGTCCAGCCTGTGATGATGTGGTTGCCAGCACATTGATCTTCTCTTCCATCTGCTGTTGACTGTGGGAGAGAAGAGCGAGATCGTCTGCAAAGTCTAGGTCTTCCAATTGGCTCCACAAGGTCCACTGGATTCCATTTCTGCATTCACTGGTGGATGTCTTCATGATCCACTTGATAGCGATGAGGAAGAGGAGCGGGGATAACAAGCACCCCTGTCGGACTCCTGTCTTCACTTGGAAAGTGAAGAAAACAAAGGAACTCATCATTGATTTTAGTAGGAAAAGGGTGGGTCACCAGCCTCTGGTGATAAATGGGGAAGTTGTGGAGAGGGTGTCAACATTCAGGTTCCTGGGCACATACATATCGGTGGCCCTCACCTGGACAAATAACAGAATTTGCTTGATCAGGAAGGTGCAGCAAAGACTGTACTTCCTGAGAGTTCTCAGGAGAATCAACCTGCCACAACATCTGCCGGTGTCCTTCGATCACTGCTCCATTGAGAATAATAATACTAATAATAATAATAATAAATTGTATTTGTATTGCACTTTATATTCTAGCAATTATATTCAGGCTGATACAGTTTGTAAAAACCCTGTAGCTTTGAGCTTAAGGACTTCTGGAAAACTAATAATTCAATTAATCTAAATGGTGGTGAGTTATTTGTGTTCTCTACCGTGAACACCCGTGTACAATAATCATTAAATTCATTTACTATATCAATTTCATTTTCAATTATAAAGCCCTTACTATCCTGTAAATTGGTGATTTCAGCTTTTAGAGCTTTTTTGGAGATTAAACATTGGAAGAAACTTTTAATGTCATTCTTAGCTTTCAGTCTCATACCATTAAAGTTTGCCTTCCTCACAATATACTTTTTTCTTTTGGATTTTGCTCTTCTGACACGAAAATTAGCCTGAAATTTAACCATGTTATGATCACTACTGTCCAGTGGTTCTAAAACCTCTAATTTTCCAATCCTGTCCTGGTTATTAAAGAGAACAAGATCAAGAATGGCATCTCCCCTGGTAGGGATGTTAACAAACTGAGTAAAAAAACAATCCTGTACCACTTCCACCATCTCGACTTCATTTACAGAAGAGCCAGAGACTGTGTCCCACTGTATCCCTGGTAAATTAAAATCACCCATAACCACCACATCATTTTTATTACTCATAATCCTGATGTCGTCATACAACATTCTGCTTTCCTCTGCAGCTACATTAGGTGTCTATAACAAACACTGACAATTAGGCCATTTGAGTCTTTAGCATCTATTTTAGCATCTGTCATTTCCGTACTGGGCATCTTCCCAGTGGGCTGAGGGCTACGGGGACCTTCAGAATTCATTATGCCCCCCCCCCCCCATTATGTACTGGGGATTCCAAAGTGGGGGGGTGGGTTTTAGTCCCACCTAAGATGACTCCTTCTCTTTATCATATTGATTGTTGCGATGAACCAAGGCATTAGAAAGTGTAACAGGAAGCTTCATCACCATACCAGGTCTGAGGCTTAGAACGGCCATGTCCTCTGCTGGGTCTCACTTTGTCTATTGCCAACAGCTTTTACCTGCTTGTCATGCTTACATTAGGCATCGCTTGAGGAAGGCTCATGCTGCACCTCACAGGGGCTTTATAACCTAGGGTCTCTGAAAAGAAGCACTAAGTACCATTATGTGTGTCCAGAGCCCCTTTGCTGTTTAAAGTGGACACACTAAGAAAACACTCACACAGCCCCAACTATGCAGCAGAGTGGTACAGAGGAAGTGTGCTGGGCCCATAACCCAGAGGTCGAGGGATCAAATCCATTCTCTGCTATGTTGTCTCTCTTTTCTTATGCCAAGTTTAAGTGCTTCACAGCAAATTGCTGATCTTTCCTTCATTAAGGCTCTTATCCCCTAGTGTTCAGAGGTTTTCTTAAACTTTGTCATCTTACTCTTGGCCCAGTTTTGCCCCCCTTTCCTCAGCTCTTCTTTGAAACTCTGCTTCTAAGGTCAGCATCCCAGACACCTTTTCACTGATGCTGATGACACTGATAGAGATGGTGAAACATGGCACCAAGATAGAAGAATGAGTGAAGCACCAAGTACTCTAAAGTGTGTTATGATACCCTTTGCTATTTAAAGTAGAAACACTGAGGAAAGACTCAGCTGGTCATTGTTCTACTACCTGCAAGCCGATCATTAGTGCATCTCCAGCCAACCGCCTCTGCTGTTTTACAAAATTCACAGCTAATCAGCTCAAAAATTTGTCAGACTTTTTCCATTTTCTGTTGGCATTTAAACCCCTGACCGCTAGATGGCAGTGTTGTGATCTATCTTCAGCCATCTGACTCATCCACTCCAACGTAAACAGAGTCAAAAACCAAAATGGCAGTGCATGCGGGAACAGCGGCCCGGAGCTTTTCAATGCTACGCTTTTGTTGTGTAATATCTGACAATGTGCTACTGGTTTCTTTGCTTCTAGCACCAGAATTTTTTCTTTATTTTTATTCTTTTTTATTTTTGGTGTATGTATCTTTAGCTTTTATATGTATTTTATCTGTATTTATACTCTGTAAGTGTTAGTCTGTAGTTTTATGCTTACTATGGCGTCTACAGGCTTGCTCCAAATGACATCTCATTGTATTTTCACAGTGACAATAAAAGCATCTCACCTTATCCAAGGTTGGAGGTTGGATAAGGGCGCACCGCTAAAGTTTAGCTTTAGCAAACCTAGCAAAGAGTGCTTCGTTACAGGATGGAAGACGGCCAGGCCCACGGGCAGCCTGGCCCACTCATTTCTGATTGGTCAGAAATTACACTGTCTCTCAGATCTGATTCATTGACTATTTCCTCTATGTATTTCTGCGTCGTCTTGCTCCGTGAAAATTAGCAACAATTTTGTACCAAATTCAATACAGGAGAGACTTCATGCTAATCTGTAGAAAATAATCTGAATAACCTATCAAGTCAAGAGCTTCAGGATGAATGATCTAAATAAAAAGGTAAAAGTGAAAGATTTTGCCTGACTTTCTCCAGCTTTGTCTGAAACATCATCTCTATCTTACAAAGGTGTTAAATACCGTTATATCATTATGGAAGGTTTACTGTTGATCACTTGAGATTACAGTCTTCATGTGCGTCTTTTTATTCATATAAACCCTCGTCTTTAATGTATAAGAGCAGGGTATCCGCAGATTCTTAAAAAATGTTACACTGGATTTTCCAAAATTGAGGCCTTAAATATCTTTAAAAATGACTAGTAGTCCTTAAATCCAGAGTTCAAAGGTCTTAAAATACCACAGACCCAGTAAACAAGATTGCTATATGTTTTTCTGGTAATCTATAAAGAATTTGGTGAATTTCTAATTGGTGTTTTGCATTTTTGTGTATGAGATCGGAATGAGCGGAACCGCCAACATTTCCGGTTGTGTTTGTGGGAGGGGCGCTATTTCAGGGACGCACATTAGCAGTTTGTTGCTAGTGGACACGTCATTCATGGAGAAGTGCAAGTTTAACGTTAACTGGGTTGGATAATCCCACATTTGCGACATGGTTAAAAGCAGTTCCAGGTAATAGCTATGAGACCCCCTGTATGCTGTGCAAGAAGCTTTTTAAACTTGGTTCAGTGGGAGTTAAAGCTGTAGAGTCACATATGCACAGCGTGAAGCACAAAGCTGCTGCCATAACCCGCCAACAGGCGCCTGCCATTTCTCACTTCTGTTCCGTCTCAACAGTTTCTCAGACTTCAGCTCCATCTCAGAACCCAGCAGCGACCGCCACATCAGTTACAGTGACAGACCTCAGGACTACCTTTGGGTCCAGCGCTACCCTCCAGGCAGAGGTACTGTGGTGCCTGCACAGCGTAACAAGACACCAATCCTACAGCGCTAATGAGGGAGTTGGGGATGTGTTTCTGTGTGTCCATTCATTCCTACATAGAGTTTTAATCCCGTTTACATGAAAAGCTGTAGTTATATTGCCCCTGACAATTCCAAATTTCTATTTGCAGCAAACTGACAACCCGAATAAGCCCAGGACACTGGAAAATACTTGAACAACGTGGTAAAGTGGGTTTCAGTTTTTTATGTTGTTACATTTGTATGTTTCCCGACTAGGAAATCGCAATAAACTTCACGTGTGGTAAAGACAAAACAGCCTATTTCACAAGATTTGATTTGGCTCCTGACATCATTAAACTCAGTGCCAGTTTTACTTTGATGTTTGATGAGACCCTCAACCAAACAACTAAAACCAAGCAACTGGACCTGCATGCTTGTTACTGGAGAGAGAATCAAGTCCAGTCCAGATAGCTGGGATCCCAATTCATGGGTCATAGAACACCCAAGGATTTACTACACCACTTTAAAGTAAGTTATAAGCCAACACTAATATCTAAATCTAAATACCTGTAGTCTAACTATAGCTGTTTTGTTTTGAAATGATGCATTATTATTATTCTTGCATTCGTGTTGGAATCTGTAACAGAGAACACATTTTATTTTTCAACTGGAAAATGTGTAAATCTAAAAAAAACAACACATTTTTGAAAATTTCACAATAATAAAATATGACTTTCCCGTGCAGCAGTTCTAAGTTTTACTTGTTGTGATAGATGATCACCTAGTCTATATATGCTTGATAAATGACACTCAGTTTTCAGCTGCTTTCAGTCTCCATGGATGGACCAAATGTAAACTGGAAGTTTTTATAACTGCTTCATGAAGAACAGCGTGAGCAGTATGAGGGCACTCAGCTGATTGTGGTTGGGAGCTGTGGCCTTCAAACCCCATATAATGCCAGCAAATGTGGTTTCTCCTTATGGCAGCTAGAGGAAGTTTGAAAGCCATTTGTATTCTCTTCCATAGTGTGCCAGCAAGGAGAGAGGACTTCACTGCATCCTCCACTTGCATCCTGTAGCCACCGATGGCTTAAACTTACCAGTAGCAGAGAGCCCTGGAGGTGTGGCCGTCTCTGACCAGGTACCTGGATGCAGTCAGAATGAGGAAGCTACCAAATCCAGGAACTGCATTGTGTGACACCCTTGAAGCTGCTCAGACAGACCCCCTCATCTTCGCAAAGCTACATTTCTACATTTCTGCTATCACCAGGACCTTCACTCCTTTCTTGACAAGATATCAAACTGATGAACCAGTGATGCCATTCTTAGCCACAGACTTGGCTGAGTTGATGAAGGTAATATCCTAGCATTGGACAGGTTGATGTTGCAAATTTATTTCAGTGTGTGTACATTTCTCCCTGATGTAGGAATTATTAGCTCAGGTAAATTTTAATATCTCCACCAATATGTTTTGAAATTAATTAACTTTTAATTAATTATTATTTAATGCTGATTATTAACCAATTGTTATGCCGAATGGTCGGCTCCTCCAAACTCAATTGCGAATCCCCGATATCTGTTAATGTGAGACTTAAATGGGATTCATTAATAACCAGTATCGCTTAATAACCTGGGTTAGTAGGCTCGTCCAGCGAGCTGCGTCACCAGGTAATGTAAACGATCGGTAGCGAAGCTCCCCTCACGGCCGATGAGAGAGAGTCTCGCGATATTTCAGGCGAGTTTAGAGGTTTCAGAGCGTAGTAGCCAGATCGCACAGAGGCAGGGACTATTGTGAGCACTCAATGACGGAGGCTGAAGTTGTGTAAAAGACATGCATTTATTCCTACAACTAACATAAGACAGACATTACACCTAACAAACAATAAACATGGAATAACGGAATAGACACAAACGATGTAATCATGAAAATGCAATGACCAGATTTAAAATGATTAACCTGAAAAGGGAAAAACTGTTCTGCAAAGCAAGCAGTTTGTAGGAATATAAACCTAAAGGAATATAGCAGGTGAATAGGACAGTTTAGGTTGTTAGAAAGGAAAGGAAGTTGGTTTACTTGGATGCAGGAAAGAGGGAGGTCTTTGCAGTTGGTTGCAGTGGCTGATGAGCTGATGGGTGATGGCTCTCAGGGAGGCGCGGTGTTTGCAGCGGTTGTTGGAGTGGAGTCCCTCCGGTTCTTTCTTCTGGTGAAGCTTGTGCTGAGTTGCAGTTCTTTGGGTCTTCACCGACGGGCTTCAAGAACGCTGCTTGTTTCTCCTTTTTCTCCCCTTTTTCTCCCGATTTTCTCCTGGGCTGATGGTCTTTGTTTCCTCTGTTCCGCTCTCCTCCACTCCGCTGATGTTCTGAGATGCCAGGTTTTATAGCATAAGGTTCGTGATTAGGAGTGACCAGGAATTTGAGTCCTAAACCAATGGCTGACCATCCATTTGGCGGGCTTTCGGAAGGGGGTCGGTATCAGTCCTTTTGGGATTTATGACCAGACTGACTTCTCTGGTAATGGTGATTTTCATTAGGCTGGTGTAACTTTTGATATGTCCACTTTTGTGGTAACCATTGACCAGATTTGGAAACTGGAGTGATTTTCCTTCGGTTTGATACCAAACATGCCGTACCAGCCTAGCGGTTCACACCAAATACCATCTGTGATGATTAATTAATGATTACTTATATTATGCTATTATGTTATGTTCTATTACTCACACCAGTATATGGTACAGGTGGTTTAGGTTGTACCTCAACAGATATTACCCTTTATACAGACATTATATGACATATTCTCATGTCATAAGCACATCTTACCCTTAGATAGGCATGGTAGAATACAAAGATCAGATAAGGGTTGCCGAGGAATGTGGCAAAGAAAAGGGGGGGGAGAAGGTTTGTAAAACAAAGAAAAAGAATCTCCAAAAGTTAAGACACATTCGAACATAACCTGTACATATCTGTATATTAAGACTAGTAGTCAAGAGTAAATACATATACAGATATACAAAAGCCAAACTTAAAAGAAACTTTCTTTGGGGTGTTGGTCTGTTCGGTGAGTGGTATGTAAGGCAGGATGTCTGGGGAGGGGGTTGTGTGCCAAGTCGAGGGACCCCTGTCCTTGGGGTCCACTCTGCTGTCTGTAGGTCATTAAAACTTTGAGCAATAAAAGTTGGAGTGCTGGCCTCCCTGGTTATCTATGTGTGTGGGGTCACAAACCCCCCTTTGGGGCCTAGGTCGATGTGTGCCTCTCGTACCAGGGTAGGCCTTGTCTCAGGCCACCTGGAATTTAAGCTTTGTGATATGTGCATGTGTGATCCTACACTGAACATAATCAGTCCTCAGGTTAGTGTTTTACCTTTTATCTGATTAATATGAATGATTTATTAATTATATACAGATACCCACACCCACACATCCATCCATCCATTTTCCAAACCGCTTATCCTACTAGGTCGCGGGGGGTCCGGAGCCTATCCCGGATGCAATGGGCACGAGGCAAGGAACAACCCAGGATGGGGGGCCAGCCCATCGCAGGGCACACTCACACACCATTCACTCACACATGCACACCTACGGGCAATTCAGCAACTCCAATTAGCCTCAGCATGTTTTTGGACTGTGGGGGGAAACCGGAGTACCCAGAGGAAACCCCACGACGACACGGGGAGAACATGCAAACTCCGCACACATGTGACCCAGGCGGAGACTCGAACCCGGGTCCCAGAGGTGTGAGGCGACAGTGCTAACCACTGCACCACCATGCCGCCCCTAATTAATGAACATATATATATATATATATATATGAGGCAATACAGAAATTCTGTTCTGTAAAATTAAGTTTGTTGAAAGCTAAATAAATTGCCGTGCATAGGCTACAGTGAAATTAGGTTGGTAAGAGCTTTTTTTTAACGTTAGTACTACTAAATCTCATTATGGCGGCGTCAGTCAGACGTAAACACGCGAGAGTCTGACTGCTGTCAACGACGTTGTGTGGCGCTAGCGGCAGGCGGTTGTCATGGTTACTTTGCCACAAACCAGCCGAAGTTCGCGCCCTTTGAGTAAGACATGTCAGGCGTTCGAGCTCCGGCAAACAAAACCAAAGCCGGATTTATTTAGATAATTTCTGCTTAAACTTTATTAAACTAATACATGTATGTTCCGTGGTAATTTTTGTACTTATCGATGTAGCTGGGTTTCGATAATTTAGAAGTTAATTGCGACTTTTTAGCTGGTTAGCTAGTTCTTGCTAGTTGGTACAAGCATTGCACTGTGTTTTCGTTGGTGTACCTCTGGGTTTTTTGTGTCTGTTAATCTATTAACTACTACAGGGAAGTTTACATCGTGTTTGATAGTGAGTCAGAAATACCTGTGTATTAATATGTTTTTCGGGTTGTGTGATTTCCATACATGTATATAGTTGCCACTTGGTTTATCATAGCTTGGTGTTAACTACAGATCTGATTTGGGATTCTGAAATTGCCCTGGTGTGCAGCACATGTCACACTGTCTTCTGATTACTGGTTGCATTTACAACATGCCACATTACATATAAGTCACAGTATTTTGTGTGTCAGGTATAGAGATGAATATTATTTTTTTGGATAAATTCAGTTAAACTAATTGAGAGTTAGCTGTAGTAAGCTGCCCTACACACAAACGCTGTGACCCCAGAGGTGAGCTGCTGTTCACCCAAACGCCCTGATTCCACAGGAAGGCTCACATCCAACCGAACACCGTGACCCCAGAGCTAAGCTGACATGTACCCAAACACCCTGATCGCAGAGTTAAGCTGTCATCTACTCAGATGCCCTAATTCCAAAGGTAAAGCTCTTATCCAACCAACTGCATCCAACCAAGCGCCTTGACTCCAGCGTTAAGATGACATAAACCCAAACACTCTGATAAAAGAGGTATGTTTTCATCCACTCAGGCTCCTTGATCCCAGTGGTAAGCTGCCGTCTACCGAAACACCCTGATCACAGAGGCAAACCACTGTCCGCCCAAACACCCTGATCCCAGATGTAGGCTGCCATCCACGCAAACACATTGTTCCCAGAAGTAATCTGCCATTCACCCAACCATGCTGATCCCAGAGGTAAACTACCTTCCATCTAACCGCCTTGTTCTCTGGGGTAAGCTGACATTTACCCAAATACCCTGATCCCAGAGGTAAGCTGCGGTCTACCCAAACACGCAGACCCCTCAGGTAAGCTCACAGTCACGCAAATGTCCTAACCCCAGAGGTAGGCTGCCTGTGACCCAGCCCCCTGACCCCTGAGGTAACCTCGCTTCCACCTAAACACTCTGATCTCAGAGGCAAGCTGACATTTGCCCAAACACCCTGATCACAGAAAGAAGCTGCCATCCACCTAAACGACCTACCCCTAGAGGTAAGCTGACATCCATCTAACTGCCTTGATCCTAGGCTGCCCCAGTACGTCTAGGTGGTGACAATCCATCCTACAGGGTTGACATGATGTGCTTTCCTGAAGCACACAAAGGACACCTCGGGTTTTATGTAAGTTTGCTTTCTTTTTCTGTGCTTGTGTTTTATTTGGTTTGGATTTTATTTAATGGCATGTACAGAATTTACTGAGCACTTTTTTGATGTTGATCACTGTTAGCACATATTCATCAGTATTAACATTATTAACATTTTATTTTATCTGTTGTGCTGTTTATTCTGTGATTGACCTATTTTATTCCTATAAGGTTACTGCTTTTATGTGTTTTAGGAAGGTGTATGACAGTGTTTTAGCCCGACCCTTGTGCAGAGGTCGGAAGTCTGCGGGTATGTTCCTTTTTGAACTTTTTCTTTTTGTCTTAACTTTTTATTGGCATGCATATAAGGTAACATTTTAATTGTTTTATTGGCCATGTAATTAGATTTTAATGGTGTATAATTGTATTTGCTGGTGGAATTGCTCTTTTGCCTGTTTTAAGGGTAATAGTTCTGCAGGTAGTTCTATTTGTTAAATGTTATCCTTAAAATTCTTATTGTACTGGGTTGGCATTGATTTGCATGGTGTTTCAGCCTTTTAGATTGTGATTTTGTGTTAATGCAAGTAGTACAAGCATAATATTATTTAAAAATCGGCGGGGTGCAGTCTGCGGGTATCGCTTCTTGGCCTTTTGGCTAAGATCAAGTGGATTTTACTGACTTTTTACTGCTTTTTTACGGACTGCGTCGGGTTTTTTAGAGGGAGGCACGGTGAACCTAAGGCATGACCAGCAGGTGGTTTGACCGCCGCTGCCACGGGGCGACCCGTGCCTTCCTTTTTAGCCTTTTATCCCTGCTTTTATTTCTGTTTTTAGTAGGCTGGGGATCCCGCAGTGGCTGGTGGCTTGTCCGCCGCCCTGCTGGGCGAACTGGTGTTTTTTTTTTTAGCTGCTTTTATAGTTTAGCTCTGCTCGACTCATCCCAGATTGGCGGGCGGCGGGACCACGGCGGCAGAAGGACTCTGCTCCAGCGGCGACGTCGGTGGACCTTCCCGGATGGCAACGGCCGGCGGACCATCGAGGAAGCCCTTCAGCGGGCTGTGGCTGGTAGCAGGCGGGGGCCTGCGGAATACCGCCCGGTTCTGCTGGAGGGCTGAGGAGGAGGTGGGCACCTTCCCCGACCGGCTGGCCTTCATCCAGGAGGTGGCCTTCAAAGCACTGGGCCTTCGTATTCTTTGCGTACAGCGGAATGGCCCCTTCCAATTCTTTGAGGTCACCTTGTCCACCGACGAGAGTTACACCAAGGTCCTGGAGCGGAGCAAGGAGGGGGCCCAGCACCCCCTCCTCGGACGTTACAACATCGAGCCGCTGTGGTGGCCCGACAAGCGGGTAATAACAGTCCATTGTTTCAACCCGCATGTTACCGCCGAGGCCGTTTCCCAATTTCTGACAAAGTATGTGGATCTTCTTCCTGGCCACAGGGACATCCGGGATGAGCTGGGGATCTGGACTGGCCGACGCCAGTTCCAGGCCCGCCTGCGCCCAGACGCTAATGGGGCAGGCGGTTTTAGCCACCCCCCAGCCTATTTTACTCTACAGGGCAATAAGGCATACCTTTTTTATTCTGGACAGCCTCCCTTCTGCCGGCAGTGCCACAGCTTTGGACACACCCTGGAGGGATGCGCCAATCTGCGCTGCCGCAACTGCCTGGAGTCGGGGCACATGGCCAGGGACTGCAAGGGCCCCCGTCGCTGCAAACAATGCAACGGCGAGGACCATCTGGCTCGTTCCTGCCCACAGAAAAAGACTACATATGCCGACGCTCTGTCGGGTAACAGAGCAGTCGGCACGGAGAATGGTGGGGGAGCTCTAGCCCCCACGACTGGGCAGGAACAGCCGGCGACGGGGGCAGGAGGAGAAGCCCTGGTCGAGGTGGAGGAGGCCCCTTCGAGTGCGACACCAATGCAGGAGGGGTCTCCGAACAAGGTGGAGCAGCTCGCCCTGGCTCCAGGCGTCAGCAGCAGGCGAAAGAAGAGCGGTGCATCCCCCCGGGGGAGGAAGAAGAGCAGAAGGGAGGCGCAACCCAACGCATCCAGCCCTCCGGCGGCCACCTCGCCAGCAGTGGCGGCCGGGGACCAAGGCCGACAGTGTCCCCCCTCCCCGATGTTAGAGGCCCTCCCTTTCCTGATGTACCCCCTGTGCTGCTGTTGGTTGATTCTCAGTGTTAGTAGTTTGTGAGCCATGCCTGCCATGGACCCCAAAGGGGGGCCGTGCCTGTGGCGGGCTGGGAGTGGAATTTCCCTGGGTCATAGGGTTTTTGCCCTCCCTCCTAGGCTGGATGGACAGGATTGTGTGTGGGACTCCTTGGAGTCCCAAAGGGGGAAATATATGGAATATTATTTAGCACTATATAACGTAGAATACAAGTATTATGATATTATTAAAAAGTGTCAAATATCCATGATGTAATCATTACAATATAAACATTGCTTTGTGTTGATTACAATATAATCAACTGAGTATGTATTTGCACCTTTTGTTAGTCTGAGATTCTGTTATCTACTTTATGTTAGTCCTGAATCTATGAATATTCTTTTATTAACGTATATTTTATCACAATGTTAAAGGATAAATATATTATCAACCTTTTAGTTAGACAATGTGTAAAAGGCTGAAACTGCCTAGGTTTACTACTGAAGGAAGGGATTCGCCTGAGTTCACCAGAAGTTCACGGCTGAGCATTTTTAAAAACCCAAGTGGAGCTGCTCGCGCCACCATTATGTTCAGCCGAGAGACCAAACGGTAAAAGAAATGATGGACAAACTTGTGACCTAGGGGTGTGGATTAAGGGAAAAAACAATTATTGTGAATGGCTGAAGGAATGATGATGCTTAAGTGACAAGATATTGTTAAATGATAAGAACTTATAAAAATTGGTGTAAAACAGTATTGGACACACTTTTACGTGTCCAGCCTTGGTTGTAACTTAATTGTTGCAATAAAGACTGAATTCTGGATACTGCACAAGCGGACCTCTGACTTCTGATTTGGCGGGGAAGGAGAAAAAACCACGACAGCATCTCACTCAAGGGCGCTGATTGGCTGAATTCATGTTGCTATGTGCATATCTTGTCATAGAAGTTCTAGAATTTTCAAGTATTATATAACTTTGACCTATCACCAGTGGAGCTCATTCTTGATCAAGATGGCTAGGTAAGTGGTAGACTTCTATACAGTTCTGAACTAGGATTAAATATTGGCACTTGATTTTTGAGTCCCCCAAAATACATTTTGCAGGGGGGTGGGGGCGGGTCCCCCACAAAAGAATTAGCGCAGTGATGGGGACGGGGGCAGGGCGATCCTGGGTTAACACTGATCAACCGGCTAACATTGACTGCTAATGACAATTTGCTGAACAAGAGGGCAAGGTGGTCTTCCACAATGCACTGCTACACTGTTACTTATACATTTTGGTACTTGGGGAGTGGCAAAGAAAAACCAGTTTTAAACTTTTTTGGCGATTTCTCTCGAAATAAAATCAGTTACTGATTTTCATCCATAATCATCGTTATCGTCAACGACATTTATTTTTAGACTAAAACGAGACGATATCTAAATAAAAATGATTTTGCGAGACCTAAGACTATGACGAAGCGTATTAACACTTTCGTCAACAAATAAAAACGAGAGGAAAATGTTTGCCAGAGACGACATACAATCAGAACTAATGTAGTTCGCATAAGGCAGGGGTATTCAGCTAAAAGTTAAAGAGGTCCATTTGGAGAATTTCTTGAAGCGAAGGTCTGGAAGATCATAATGTCTAACTCTTTAGTGTGACATATTAAGTATCCTATTAGTTGTATCAACATTGCATGTAATCAAAATCTAACTATAAAATTAATTCAGTACAATTCAAAGACTTTTTGACAATATTTATTGTTACGTGACATAGAGCTGAACATACATGTATGAGTGCCGATATGTTTTATAATGTTCTCTCATTTACTAGGTTTAAAATGACAAAAGTTTTAAAAGTATACAGGACTGCATTTCAAAATTAGATAAAATAAAGTGCTTAACTTAAACCGTAAAGGAAAGAAGGAGGAAGAAGCCCCAGTTCTGTGTAACATGTCATCTTGGAGGGAACCTGTTACTCAGGAACAAAGGGAGTCAAAAAGGCATAAGGACCCGTTCTCCGTGCCTGGATATGAGACCCACCACTGGCCTAGAGAAAGATACTGGTCGCGACAGCCACCAAAGACAGTCATTGATGAAAATATCATCCTGGGCTTCTGCAATGGCCTGATGGCTTTTTCACTGTCGTGAAAATTATGAATTTTAAGACTATTTATTATGTAATAAAAATTTCAAGCTAATGCTGTCTCAGCCAAATTCTGTCCTCTATGTCCATCAATAATGCAATGAAAAAGAAAATATATCAAGCATCTCAGTAGATACTGACTGTATTGAATTGCACTGGGATAGTGAATCCCTGGGAGAAAGTTAGATGTAGGCAGGGTTTCATCTATTCTGTTATATAATCATGTGTGACAAATTGCAGTAATGGAAAAAAATAATCCTATTAGAATCTTACATACCTGGATCATGTCCCCCCTTAGTCTCCTTTGCTCAAGGCTGAATAGATTCAGCTCAGCTAACCTCACTTCATAAGACATTCCTCTAAGACCAGGAATCATTCTTGTAGCCCTACGTTGAACCCTTTTAAAGGCAGCAATGTCCTTTTTAAGGTAAGCTGGATTTATGAATTTAACGCTATTGTGCATTTAAAACACACAAATAGTTCAAATCAGCAGTTATGGTTTTAACGGTAAGGTGACCAAACCTGCACACAATATTCTAGGTGGGCTCTTACCAAGGAATTATATAATCTAAATATCACCTCCCTTGACCTAAACTACACACAGCTAGAGATGTAACCCAATATCTTACTGGCCTTTTTAATTGCTTCCCCACATTTGTGAGAGTGGGACATGGCAGCATCAACATACACACCAAGGGTAGTCTACCATTTTGTCTTAGATTATAGCTTCCATTACTTTTCCAGAAGCCTATAGTTTGATGGATTACTTCTATCCTTTTCAATATGAGTGTTATATTAGCATGCTTCCAATCAGAAGGTACCACAACAACAGATACAGATTTATGAAATTATTAAAGGTCGACAAATAATATCCCTTATCTCTTTTAAAACTATAGGTAAGATGCTGTTATGATATCCTGTCTAGGGTTGGAGTGTAACAGTATTCACGGGAAAGGAGAATGGGATAAAGGGACAAACAGGGTGAGGGCAACAAGGGAACACCAGTGGACAAAGGGATATTTTTTTGTATTTTATTCATACAAAATACTGACACTAGGAACTAAAACTGGGCCGTCACTGGATCTTCCAACAGAACCATGATCCTAAGCACATGTCCAAATCAACACAAAAATAGTTAGCTGACTATAGGATGAAGCTTCTGCCATGGTCATCTCAGTCCCCTGACCTGAACCTCCCTGGGATCAGTGGAAGACTACAACCACTTCCTATACAACCACTTCCTACAGTGGTGGCCAGGAGCACCAGTGCAAGGGATGAGCACCCCAGGAGCCGGGCAGCGTGCCTTCCTGGGGCAACCCGATGGATCCAGCACAATCCCCTCATGACTCCAGCCGGAAGAGTGAGCGGACACAATCCACTCACCTACAGTAGAGGGGAGCTTCTCCAACTGCGGTCGTCTATCACCTCAAGGCCGGCAGTTGCTCTTCCTCCGGAGTTTCGCCTGAGGAAAAGAGGTAGGCGAGGAGGTGTACGCTCCAAGCTGAGGAGGAGACCCTTCAGACCACCGCTACTGCCCATCATACTGGCTAATGTATGTTCACTCCAGAATAAAATGGACTTATTGCATGCCAAGTGTCGGGTGGAGCGGTATCACCTGTGTTATTGCCCTGACTGAAACCTGGCTTGATGACACCATCTCAGACTCAGGTTATTCTCTCCAATCAAATCTGGTTATTCTCTCCAATTTTATGATCTGGCGGACTGACAGGACGTCTCAGTCAGGTAAGAAGTGGGGTGGTAGGGTCTGCATCTTTGTCAACAAGCGTTGGTACACGAATCTTAAAGTACACCGCATTGTTTGTACACCTGACAGAGATGCTGATTCTATCTGTACGCCCCTTCTACCTTCCGTGGGAATTCCCTACTGTAGTAATTAGCTGTGTCTACATTCCACCAAGCACCAACACCAAGGCAGCGGCGGAGCTAGTGTGTGAGGACGCCAGCTCCATGACGGCAAGATATCGTGACGCCCCGGAGTTACTGCGAGTGATTTTAACAACTGTAATGTCAACGCTGTTTTGCCATCTTTTTATCAGTATGTGGATATTCCCACTAGGAAGCTTAATACTCTGGACTTATGTTACAGTAACATCTCTGACGCCTTCATCGCGCGTGTACATCCTCCACTTGGCCACTCTGACCACAATGTTGTGTTCCTGCTACCTCACTGCAAACCAGAACTGAAGCGCATTAAACCGCATGTGCACCTGGCCACCCTCTGGTCGGAGGAGGCAATTGAACGACTATAAGGTTCACTTGCATATACAGATTGGGACATTTTCCAGGGTGATCAAAACCATAAAGTTTCTGTAATTACAGACTACATCAAGTTTTGTATTTATTCCACTATTCCCACCAGAACTGTCTGGAGATATCCTACCTACAGACCCAGTATCACTTCCCATGTTAAGCACAGCTTGAAGGAAAAACACAAAGCATTTCTATGCAAGGACTGATCTTCTGTCCAGTCACTCAGTAGACAAGTAAAGAATGAGATAATCAATGCCAGACTCAAATATAAGGGTTGGCTGGAGCAGGAGTTCAGTACAATGAACACCAAACAGGCCTTTTGGTTACTCACTGGTCAAATACCCTACCATGGCCTTCATCCCATAGGCACTGATCTTACAACTTTTGCTGACTCCTTAAACTCCTTCTATACAATGTTCGATAACCAGGACTACTCTGCTGTCTGTGAGGAGCTGCTCAATGGCCTTCCCTCTGACAATCCTACAAACCCTCCCTTTACTGTAGAGAACATGAGGCAGCAGCTAAGCAGATGCAAAGCTGGCAAGGCTGCCAGGCCTGATCGTGTACCAGCTAAAGTTTTGAAGCTATTCGCCACAGAACAAGCTCCTATCCTTCATTCCATCCTCTGAAACTCATATAGATTGGTGATCATTCCTAAAGTTCGGAAAACTTCTACCATCGTCCCGGGTACTAAGAAACCTCGTCCCTCTGAGCTAAATCATTACCGGCCAGTAGCACTCACATCGATAATAATGAAATGCCTAAAGAAAATTATACTCCATATCATCCAGCCAGCTGTCAGACCGCAGCTGGACTCAGACCAGTTTGCCTCCTGGGTGAAGAGCGGAACAGAGGGTACTGTAGTATGTCTCCTCCACTCCCTTCTCCAACACCTTGAATCTCCAGGCACCTTCGCTACTGTCCTCTTCATTAACTCCAGTTAAGCTTTTAATATCATTCAACGGCACCAGATGATCAAGAAGCTTCTTCAATTGAACATATCCCCATCTCTCATCCGTTGGGTCCATAATTTCCTCAGCAATAGACCACAGATTGTAAGGATAGGCACAGCCAAATCAGCAACTGTGATCAACAACACTGGACCCCCTCAAGGGTGTGTCCTCAGCCCCTTCCTCTTTACACTCTATACCAATGACTGCATTATTTTTCTAACTTTTTCAGTGTAAGATGAAGCTACTTCAGAAAATGTACATTTTTTCTAACCCTTTTCACAAATATTTACATGGGGTGCCAATAATTGTGTCGGCTCCCCTCCTGGAGCCGACACCTTATCGTGGTGGAGGGGTTTGCGTGTTACAATGATCCCAGGAGCTATGTTGTCTGGGGCTTTATGCCCCTGGTAGGGTCACCCAAGGCAAACAGGTCCTGGGTGAGGAACCAGACGAAGTACGGCTCAAAAACCCCTTTATGATGAGAAAAATCTTGGATTCACGGTTTCCCTTGCCCGGACGCGGGTCACCGGGGCCCCCCCCTGGAGCCAGGCCTGGGGGTGGGGCTCGATGGCGAGCGCCTGGCGGCCAGGCCTACACCCATGGGGCCTGGTCGGGCGCTGCCCGAACAAGGCACGTGGGTCCCCCCTCCAATGGGCTCACCACCCATGGGAGGAGCCATAGGGGTCGGGTGCGAGGTGATCTGGGCGGCGGCCAAAGGCGGGGACCTTGGCGGTCCGATCCTCGGCTGCAGAAGCTAGCTCTAGGGACATGGAATGTCACCTCTCTGATGGGGAAAGAGCCTGAGCTGGTGCGCGAGGTTGTGAAGTTCCGGCTAGATATAGTCGGACTCACCTCGACGCACGGCTTGGGCTCTGGAACCAGTCTCCTTGAGGGGGGTTGGACCCTTTTCCACTCTGGAGTTGCCCGCGGGGAGAGGCGCCGAGCGGGCGTGGGCATACTTATTGCCCCCAGGCTGGGCGCCTGTACATTGGGGTTTACCGCAGTGGACGAGAGGGTAGCCTCCCTCCGCCTTCGGGTGGGGGGACGGGTCCTGACTGTTGTTTGCGCTTATGCGCCAAACAGCAGTTCGGAATACCCACCCTTTTTGGAGTCCTTGGAAGGGGTGTTGGAGAGCGCTCCTCCTGGGGACTCCCTTGTTCTGCTGGGGGACTTCAATGCTCACGTGGGCAGCGACAGTGAGACCTGGAGGGGCGTGATTGGGAGGAACGGCCCCCCCGATCTGAACCCGAGCGGTGTTTTGTTATTGGACTTCTGTGCTCGTCACGGACTGTCCATAATGAACACCATGTTCAAGCATAAGGGTGTCCATATGTGCACTTGGCACCAGGACACCCTAGGCCGCAGTTCGATGATCGACTTTGTAGTCGTGTCGTCGGACTTGCGGCCGCCTGTTTTGGACACTCGGGTGAAGAGAGGGGCGGAGCTGTCAACCGATCACTACCTGGTGGTGGGGGAGGAAGCCGGCCAGGCCTGGCAGGCCCAAGCGTATAGTGAGGGTCTGCTGGGAACGTCTGGCGGAATCCCCTGTCAGGGAGAGTTTCAACTCCTACCTCCAGCAGAACTTCTCCCATATCCCGGGGGAGGCGGGGGACATTGAGTCTGAATGGGCCATGTTCCGTGCCTCCATTGTGGAGGTGGCTGACCGGAGCTGCGGCCGCAAGGTGGTCGGTGCCTGTCGCGGCGGTAATCCCCGAACCCGCTGGTGGACACCGGTGGTAAGGGATGCCGTCAAGCTGAAGAAGGAGTCTTATCGGGCCTTTCTGGCCTGTGGGACTCCAGACGCAGCTGACGGCTACCGGCAGGCCAAGCGGAATGCGGCTTTGGCGGTCGCTGAGGCAAAAACTCGGGTGTGGGAGGAGTTTGGTGAGGCCATGGAGAACGACTTCCGGACGGCTTCGAGGAGATTCTGGTCCACCATCCGGCGGCTCCGGGCGGGAAAGCGGTGCAGCATCAACACTATTTATGGTGGGGATGGTGCGCTGCTGACCTCAGCTCGGGACGTTTTGGGTCGGTGGAGGGAGTACTTCGAAGACCTCCTCAATCCCACCGACACGCCTTCCGATATGGAAGTAGAGGGTGGGGACTTGGGGGTGGACTCGCCTATCTCGGGGGTGGAGGTCGCTGAGGTGGTCAAAAAGCTCCTCGGTGGCCGGGCCCCGGGGGTGGACGAGATTCGCCCAGAATTCCTCAAGGCTCTGGATGCTGCGGGGCTGTCCTGGTTGACATGCATCTGCAGCATCGCGTGGACATCGGGGGCAGTACCTCTGGACTGGCAGACCGGGGTGGTGGTCCCCCTCTTTAAGAAGGGGGACCGGAGAGTGTGCTCCAACTACAGGGGGATCACACTCCTCAGCCTCCCTGGTAAGGTCTATTCGGGGGTCCTGGAAAGGAGGGTCCGCCGGATTGTCGAACCTCGGATTCAGGAGGAGCAGTGTGATTTTCGCCCTGGCCGTGGAACAGTGGACCAGCTCTATACTCTCAGGAGGGTTCTGGAGGGTTCATGGGAGTTTGCCCGACCAGTCTACATGTGTTTTGTGGACTTGGAAAAGGCATTCGACCGTGTCCCTCGTGGGGTCCTGTGGGGAGTGCTCCGGGAGTATGGGGTACCGGGCTCCCTTTTAAGGGCGGTTCGCTCCCTGTATGACCGGTGCCAGAGTTTGGTCCGCATGGGCGGCAATAAGTCGGACTCGTTTCCGGTGAGGGTTGGACTCCGTCAGGGCTGCCCTTTGTCACCGATTCTGTTCATAGTTTTTATGGACAGAATTTCTAGGCGCAGCCAGGGCGTTGAGGGCGTCCGGTTCGGTGACCTCAGGATTAGGTCTCTGCTTTTTGCGGATGATGTGGTTCTGTTGGCCTCATCGAGCCGTGACCTTCAGCTCTCACTGGAGCAGTTCGCAGCCGAGTGCGAAGCAGCTGGGATGAGAATCAGCACCTCCAAATCTGAGACCATGGTTCTCAGCCGGAAAAGGGTAGAGTGCTCTCTCCGGGTTGGGGATGGGGTCCTCCCCCAAGTGGAGGAGTTTAAGTATCTCGGGATCTTGTTCACGAGTGGGGGAACGATGGAGCGGGAGATCGACAGGCGGATCGGTGCGGCGTCAGCAGTCATGCGGGCGCTGCATCGGTCTGTCATGGTGAAGAGAGAGCTGAGCCAAAAGGTGAAGCTCTCGATTTACCAGTCGATCTACGTTCCTACCCTCACCTATGGTCATGAGCTTTGGGTAGTGACCGAAAGAACGAGACCGCGGGTACAAGCGGCCGAAATGAGTTTCCTCCGCAGGGTGGCTGGGCTCTCCCTTAGAGATAGGGTGAGGAGCTCAGTCAATCGGGAGGGACTCAGAGTAGAGCCGCTGCTCCTCCGCATCGAGAGGAGCCAGATGAGGTGGCTCGGGCATCTGATCAGGATGCCTCCGGGACGCCTCCCTGGGGAGGTATTCCGGGCATGTCCCACTGGGAGGAGGCCCCGGGGAAGACCCAGGACACGCTGGAGAGACTATGTCTCTCGGCTGGCCTGGGAACGCCTCGGGGTCCCCCCAGAGGAGCTAGACGAAGTGGCCAGGGAGAGGGAAGTCTGGGTCTCCCTGCTGAGGCTGCTGCCCCCGCGACCCGACTCCGGATTAAGCGGGAGATGATGGATGGATGGATGGATGGCCAATAATTGTGGAGGGCGCTGTAGCTTCTCTAGCTATATTTTTATCAGTAAGCTCCCTTGCCTGAAAATGTTCTTTTACATATTCTGCAGCACCACCTCCCTTCTTGCTTATCTGGTCCCTACTATGTAAATGATTCTCACTGACTGAACAACATTGAAATAATTGCTGTAATCATGTTACAGTTTACTATGAAATGTTTCTGTGCAACAGGTCAGCAAAAGAAATGGGTGTGCAGAGGCCTAACAGTGAGGATACGTAAAGACCACCATCCTCAGCCTCAGCAAGTGGTCCATCAACGTCAAGCGGATGACAGTGAACAGCAAACCCCAGTTCTGCCAACCATAGTTACCCCATCAGCTTGGAGGGAATCAGTGGCTGAGGGGATGAGGAAATCCACGGGGTGGAAGGACCCATTCTCTGTGCCTGAGTACGAGATCCACCACTGGTCCGGAGTGAGATACTGGTCACGAGAGGCAAAGAAGACATCTGTAAATGAAAAATCCATTCTGGACCTTTGTAATGCCCTGCAGTCGTTTACTCTCTCTTGAGGGGGAGCATTACAGATTTCTAAGGCTAACAGGATGTCCAACACCCAGAATTGTATTTAAACCTTTAAAATTATAAAATAAGTTCAGTCTGATATTGTGTCAGCCAAATAGTGTCATCAATGTGCATCATAAATAAAACACACAGCTTATGGTGGACCTAAATTTTCCAAACAAACCAGAAATCATATGAATCATGTCAGTGCACTTCGTACTGAATTGCACTAGTATAGTGATGTATGCAGGGTTTCATCTATTCCCTTACATAGTCATGTGTGACGTATTGCTGTAATGCATTTTTTTTTTTAAAACTTCCCATTCATTTGTGTTCCTGCCACTCTATAGCTAAGTACAAACATTAAATGCCAAAGGCATAGCGGAAACTCGATGAGCGCATTTGACTGAGATCCAGTGATGGATGTCATCTTCTCCTGGACTGTGAGTGTTAATGTCTCAGCCCCAAGATGCATTTTACCATAGATTACACAGATCCATTCATGTCACTTTTGTAGGCTTGTTTATAATTTGCTGAGCTTCCATTGTGAGTCAAGTGTCCCGGTCGTAAGCTCAGGTCTGCCGGTTGCCCCACTGGCCAAACGCCCACGGCCCTGACTTTCTGAGCTGGATATCGTGGTTTTAAGTCCCATCTGGGGTGATTCTTTTTTTACTTTTCCCTGCTGCCTTCTGCTTTGTGATATAATAAATATTGCAATAAGTTTCATCTTCATTTTCAATTAATCAAACTGTATGAAAACTATATTTGCAGCAATTAAAGCTTTGCAGTCCTTTGCCATTAGAGCTGTCCGTTTATGACAATATCATTTCAATCCTGCTATTCCCAGAGGTGGGACTGGCTTGGTATTTTCTCTGACCTCACGGTGAAGCTGGTCTCACATGAGCTTGATAGGCTGGAGATGTGATGATTCTGTAGGCCAGTCAAGCAGGACAATTCTCTGGATTCCTCATCTTTCACCAGCTTTGAATCAGCCTTGCTGCTTGATAGAAGTGCTGACCACAGGGGGTGGCATGAGTTGTAAAACAGAGCGGTAACCTTGCTGGTTCATTGCACCTTGTACTCTGTGTAAATCACCCACCTTACCAGCACCAATGCAGTCCCATACCATTTTACTCTCTCTGCCATGCTAGACAGAAGCATGGCAGCTATTCTTTTAAGTTGTGCTTCTAAAGCCAGCATACAAGTTGTATTTTCCCTGTTGAAAAAAACACTGGTAGAGATGGCACAACGAGGCACTGAAGGTCTGAGCCTTGTTACGTGCCGTAAGGTTTGGGGGGGATTGTCCTGATCGTTGTCCGGCTGCCTTCGTCTCCGCCTCCCGGACCTGGCCACGCCCCGAGCTATACGCTACTTCCGCATTTATGATTTAAAAGGCCGTGGCGGGAGAGTAGCGGCAGCTCTGCTCACAGTTGGTTGTTGCGTTATTGATTTGCTTGTGTTCTTTTGATTGATCGTGTATGACAGTTTTGGTTTTCTGGTTTTCGTCTCTTGCCTTATCCCTCTGTACCTTTGCCTTTGGTTTTGACTGCTTTCTGGTTTGTGATCTCTTGCCTTCCTCCTGACTCCTCTCTTGCTTCGCCCCTCGGATACTGTGTTTCGGCTTTGGTGTCCTGTATGTTGGTTTCTGTTAAGTGCTTAGGGAGTGACGGCTGTTTTGTTTTGCGTACGTGTTGCTTATTCTGTGTTTTGGTTAGGGAGTTAGGATTAGTCTTAGTCAGAAAATGAATTCAGAAGTTTTGTCTTGCTAAAAGTAAATTCTTTTTTAGAGAAAATTAGTTACAAACGAAAACAAAAGAAACTGATGGATTTTTCTCTCTTTTCTATTAAGAGAAGCAATAATAAAAGAAGACTTAGTTAGTTATTGAATTTATATAAAGAATAACAATCTGCCATTCTTTGCGGTCCCTTTTGCCAAGTTTAATGCCCTTTCTTGTCAATGACCATCATGAGCCTGGTATCAGTTCACACACGCACACACACACACACACACACACGCACACACACACACATACACACACACACACACACACACACACAAGCAACTAGGACAACCTCCTAGACGCCGCTCTGAGAAGTGTAATGTTTGTGATCGTGGTTAATCTTATGCTACATTAAGGCCCCATAGTTAACGATGGGGATTAAATCAGGCGATGAAGACAGCCAGGTTACAATTTCATCACCTTCCAAGCTGGTTTTAAGGTGATGTCATGGTCTGTGCCTATTCTTGAAGTTTCAACTTGTGAGCCTTGTGCATTGTATTAAGCTGATGTCTTTGTCAAAGTACGCATGAAAGAAAATAATAGTATTTTACTGGGGAACGAGGATCATGACTACAGACTGTTGTGTGTCTGGCTGTAGTACCAACAGCAAGAAAATCCCAGATAGAAAACTTTAAACCCAAATCTAAGTTTGTTCTTAGGTCCTACAGGCTTGTTGGCTCAGGGTGTCGTGCTCTTAACATCATGGCTGAGCTCTGCATGTGATATCTATGTTCTGCTGCTTGTTTCCTTGTGCCTGTGTGTGTCTGTGTCTGTCAGTGAGTCCTATGATGCACTGACCTTCTTGGCAGAATATTCCCCTTCCTTACAGTATGTCCTATTGTGACTCCCCTATGATCCTGTACTGAATAGATTATAAAATGCATGGACATAATCAAATGCTACATCTTCCTTAACTATTCATTTAACATTTTTTAAATGATTTATTTTTCCACTTTTACGTTTAGTGGTCACTCCATAAGAGCTGTCTTTTAACGTGCTGCGCAGTGTCCCTGGATGCTTTGCAGTCCACTGCAAGGCTTGGACTTGAGGAGTCGATTCATTATGAAATGACTCCCAGTCTGAGCTGAGAGCTAATGCACAATAACCAGAAGCCAGGTAGTGACTCTTGGTTGTTGTAGTTGTTCTCTTCTGACCTGGGAGGTGTTCCACTAAGCAGGATTTCTCAGTTAGCGGAGTTAACTTAAGCTAGAAGTCATGATTGTTCAATAGGAATGCTCCTTATCTCTTATTGGACAATTATGAGTGAGCCAGTGTCTTGTTTAATAAGAGAAAATCTGTATCCATCTTCTGAATTATTCTACTTCTTAACAAACAGTTATCCTCAGAGGCAGCATAACATCCTGGCAACTGCTCAATGCAGCATTGAAAAGCACTACAGAGTAATGAGCTCACAGATGTAATGAGCACAGAGCATCACCAGCACGCTGCTCTCAGCAGTTGAGGACATTAATTTTTCCCCACAGAATACTCTGCTTGTGTAGTGTTTGTACTTGGCCTGATACTGAAGGGGCATAAGTGATAATTAAGTGACATGATAATAAAGTGCATTGCTGGGTGTCTCTTTGCCAATCTCGCATGAAACATGTCTGTGATGCAAGACAGGGAGCTCGCACTCCCTCATTCAGAGAAGGGCACAGAGTGCGGCTGTGGAAACCAGCGCATGTGCAAAAAGGGCATTAGAAATTCTCTGCACCCATCGAGACCCATCCTGGCTGACGGGAAAGCATGGCATGCTGCCCATTTGGCCTCAGTACCCAGTGGACTTCCCAAATTTCCAGCCCTGCCAAAGACTGGTCCTGAAAGAACAGTTGAGCTTGGAATGGCCTAAGGAACTGGAAGCTGTGCAGCCAGGGCACACAAACCATCATCGGCTCAAGGACTATGGAACTTCACAGAATTAAACAAAGAAATGAAATGCATGTTCTGAGCGTGATTTTCTGGTTAGAAAGAGATACCTTAAAGGAAAAGAGAGATTCAGTGTAAAATATATAACAGTTGTTCATAGATCCTCTTACTGTGGTCCTCAGTGAATGGAACATTTCTAATTGTAAATGATTTCTGTTGGAAGCAAAACAGGCAGTTCATAGTGAAATAGTTGTGCACTTACAGGAAGGCACAAGCACAATGTTTTTTGTTGAACTTACATTATTTTTTGTCTGGGGTGTAATGACCTTATAGGAAGAAATGTTACAGGTAAGGCGTGTCTTTTATAGAATACAGTGCTGCTGCAGGAAGAAGAATACATAAGTAAAGGGGGGATGTTGCGTTCAGTTAGTAATTGTTCTGTTTTCCATATTACTGTATGTCACAAGAGGGTGCTGTTTTATTCGACTTCAATTCCTATTCCAAGAGTCAAGAATGGATAGTTGATCCCAGGCAGCAGTTTTCCAGATTATCAACTTCAAAAACTTAAAAATATGATAGGAAAAAAGTCTTTGTAAAATTAAGAAGTATATAATACTATGAATGACAAGGGGTCTTAATACTTTTCATTTAATTTTATTAACTCAATCTTTTGCTGGCAAGTATACCTTTTAAATTATATACATAACAGTACAACTGCATTAGTTGTGTCTTGTATGCACACTCCATACAAAGTAAAAGGATAGGGCGGCTACTTCATTAATAGTATTTCTTATTGATACTTTACATTTCCTTTCTACTGCCCAACTCCCAGAGGACCATACAGTTTTATTACAACATAGTAGTCTACCGAAATGTCAATACTAATCATACATTTGAGTGACATAACGAAATAGATATATGTTGACACACAGACATAGATAAAAACAATTAAACTCCCTCTATGTGAAAATGACATGAGACACACGTCCTCAATGTTAAAATATCCATGATTGTAAAAAATGACCATCGTTGCCAATGTTATATCTCAGGTCTCAGATTACTTTGTTTAATGTCAATTTAACTGAAAAAAAACATCATAGAAAAAGGCAACCTTATTTGGCGACGTTTAGTAACTGACTAGCTGGTTAATGAGGACTATATCTGTTCCTCACTTTCCTGTCAGCTCCTCGGGGATGGCTAATCTTCAAATTGTATTACAAATACTACAAGTTTATTTTGTGCCTTGCTTAAAGTAAAATATCTCCGGACTACTAAATACCGCGTTAATGGTGACATTTTTAAACTGATTCGCTTCTTTCGCCTCACTCTTCTCTATGTGACGGGTGGGCGTGGTTGATCTAGCCGGCTCCCGATTGGCGGGTATTCGGTAGCTCCTGTGTCATGTGACGGGTAGTAGCGTAGGCAGCATCGCCATAGATTTGAAAGCCTGGATGCCTCGTTGGGCGATATGCCATATTGGCGCGGCAATTGTGAAATAGAAGAGTGATATCTCTTAGTGAACCGACTATTTTCGAAACTGCAACAACATGAGGAATGTTAAAACTAGAAAACAGGGAACCACATTTCACAGGTAAAAAAATCTGCGGTACGGTCAAATAAAATACATAAAATGTTTACTAGCCTGTGACACTGACGGGATACTAGCATGATTAGTTTTCGTTGAGAGTACTATCAGCAGTACTACATAAATTTGGGGGGGGCAGTAGTGGTGGGCTTGTTTATTTATTCTACATAATTGTAAGATATAAATGCGTTAATTAGTAAAGAAGTTGGCCAAAAGATCTTTCCATCTACACCCTGACATGTTGCTTGTTTATGTCTAATTATCGCTCCAAGATGGTGGCGCTGCTGACACGTGGAAAAGCGAGATTTGGGATCTAGGCTTTCAAATTCATGAGCACCACGATGTACTTTCTTTAAATGGGAGGTTCACAAAAAACTATAAAAAGATATTTTAGAGGGGCCTTAATGCTATCTATCCATCAAAGTTCTGCTGGGACTTGTTCAGATTTGGAAATATCAGTCGTAGAAATGTCGTGCTTCTATCGAAGTACACTACTCGTATCACTGCGCATTAGACACAAGCGCGAGCTCTCTGGCGATATCTGCTGCGCAGTGATATTATTGATGTGTGGAGTCGGGTAGAAGGAAATAGTTCGTATATTAAACTGCTCGCGACGAAGTCTGTGGATTTTCTTAACCTGTTCCTGATTTCTGGTAAGAGATATAGCCGTTGATTTTTTCAAATGCGTTGTTCTGGCGCTTTAAGTAGTGAAAGCAAAATTGAATCTTATTATATTGCTTATTTATTAATGAGTCGCTATATCATGTATACTGCTCAATGTTTTGATTTAATAAATATATAAATTTAATAAATATTTCAAAAATACTTTTAAAACATTTAAAATGCTTCATGATTTTCAGGAGCGGTGCAGTGGTTAGCACTGTTGCCTTACACTTGCCTGTCCCCCCATCCTGGGTTGATTGATAGATGATTTTCAGGTCACACCGCCCCCTCAGAGCCCACCAATCAGTGACTGTCTCATAGTGTGATGTAATACACAATGTCCGCACCACCCACTTTTCAATGAGCAGTAAAAACACACCAGCTTGTCTCAGCGGACAGCGGCTCTTATCAGATAAGGGGAAAAGGACGAGATATCAAAAGTAAAAATAAATATATCACGTTTGGTTAACATCAAATGAAAACAGCCCTGCAATAATATATTGGATTCTAGGATATCACCTATTAAAAGGGTGAATCTATTCTAGCAGACCATAAAAATCCAATTATGAAGAGTGAAAATGGGCATAATAGGTCCCTATAAACGACAGGTTTCTGTCCATGGTGCTGAAAACCAGGATTGGCAGATTTCACATTACAGCGATTCCCCCACTATATCACAGATTTTTCTCCGACGCCTCACGATTCTCTGCGTATCCCGTACATTGTTTGTGGTCCGATTGTTTTCGTTTTGTTCTAAGCCCTACGATGGAAGACGTTGACCATTCAGGAGAAGGTAAAACTTCTGGATGTGCTTCGGGAAGGAAAGCGTTATGCGGACGGCGTTCGCCATTATGGCTTGAATGAATCAACAGTATGCTACATGAAGAAGGATGAAAAGAATATGTAAGAGCCATATATGTTTTTATTTTTATATATTCCATTACATATATAGCGAGAAAGTTGTGTGTGTGTATATATATATATTACATATTATTATTTCATTTTTATTATTATTATTATGTCACTCATATCCTTAGCCCGACATACAGATATATGTGTTGTTTTAATGAGTTTACATGTGTTTAAAGCATGTGGGAGGGGTATTTTAAGGCTTAAACTTAAAAAATAATTTATATGGTCTTTCTGTATCGTGGATTTTCACCTATCGCTGATGGGTCTGGAACGCATCTTCCGCGATAGGCGGAGGATCAAATTTACATTTTTAACCTGATTTGACTTCAACCCTCTTATTTTGTTAACAGAGTGTGCGGGGGGAATACAAAGGATTACAGTGGGTAATGGGTGATTTATATTGACCTTAATTGTCACCCAAATGACTCTGGACAATAAGTTCAATAATGCTTCCCAAAAGCTTCTCTCTTTTTCACTAGTTACACTTCATTACACCGAAATCAAGGAAGAATCAAATGTACAAGCCCATTATACAAAATATAAGATGCAAACACATAAAAAATAATTTGTAAAAACATTAAAAACAGATTAATATATATTGTGCAATTTGAAACTTTACATTTAGACCTCACTTAGAAAATGCAGGTGATGACCAGCCCAACCAGCAGTTCCGTCTGGTTGTACAGAATACCTACTCAATTAAATTTTGAGGTCATGACTAAACTAAATTTCAGCTCTGCCTTTAACATCACCAGTTAGATGAAACTGATCATTGCAGTGGGAAATACAGTGAAGCCATGAAACATACTAGATGTAAATATATTAATTTTCACATACACTTGAGCTCAGTGAATTCAAGCGTGTCATACACTGTAAAAAAAAATCCACCAAAAAACGGAAAATGTACTGGCAGAAAATTACTAGCACATTTTCCGTTAAGTTAATGGACTCTTCCTTCAATTTACAAATATTGTAAATTCAGTTTTCCACAATTTCTTAAATGATAGTTTATTTTCATTTTTAATTCTTCATTCTGCCAATGCAAATTTGTTTCTTTAATAAATGGTGTTGTTCGTAAAAGTACAACAAGTAATTTGAGAATATAGTGATTCACTACATTGATTATTTTTCATAACTGAATGGCCCATAAACATACAGTTATCCATCTGAAGCTGGATTTAAACCAGCAAACTTTGGATTACAAGCCCAAATACTTGAGCTACTGAGCCACACACTTACACTGACTCAGCTTAAGTTGCAGAGACACAGTGGACTTTCTGTTGGATGTCAGACAGAACGGCAAAGGACCCCTCACTAACAGGAACCTAAAACACACAAACACTTGGGAACACTTCAAATGCGTGATCTGACTCTGCAAGGGGAGAACATGTTCATGTGGAGTCTTGGCTTTTCACAATGTTTCATTCCTGCTTATAGCTAAGGTTTTTTTTAGCCGTTGTCACTCTAAGGTTGCCCATTAATGGTTTGGAATTGGGAATGTAAAGCTGTTTTGTTAGCATGTCTGCCTTACAATTCCTTTACTGTAAGTCGAGGCCTGCTGGAGCTCAATTCTGCTTCATGGCACTTGTATTTACTCTTTATTTTGCATTACATTTTGTGTGAGACTAACCCCTTTCTCTACCTCTCCATTCCTCCTGTCGAGCTCCATACAGAACTGGTGGAGAAAAGGGGTACTTGGAGGGGGGACGATATCTCTGGATGCCCACTTAAGAAATATCTGCGTTACCTTCCAATACACCTTCCAAACTTAAGTGGATTGAACATGGGTGCTGTTGAATTAATAAAAAAATGCACTGTATTAAAAATTATTTTGTTTATATAACATAAAATTGAACTATAAACATGAAATTTAAATCTGTTGAGTTTATATATTGACAAAATAATAATTCAGAATTTTGAACCCTCATTGAACAAAATTAAACTTAATATGGACAAATGGAAAGCATTGAAATTATCCTTATGGGGGGAAAGTTAATGTTACTAAAATGGTTGTGGTGCCTCAAGTTAATTATCTCTCTATGATGCTTCCATTTAATATTCCGCAAAGGATATTTAAGCAGTACGAGAGTATAGTAAAAGATTTTTGTTGGGAAAGAAAAAACCTAGGATTAAAATTACTTTGCCCAGAGACAAGGGAGGTCTAGGATTGCCAGATGTTAGATTATATAGCATGTCATTTGAAATAGCCAAACTCTACTATCACTGGAAGAATGTGAATTCTGATGTGGACTGGATAGCTATCGAGAGCGATTTGGCTTCACTATTTCAACCTCTGCACATTCTGTGACAATGGGGGGACAATATAAGAAACACAAACCCGATAATATCTTTTTTGAGGAATGTATGGATCAAAATGTCATGCCCGGCTCGTCCGCTCCTCGTGTGTGCCACGCCCCCTGATTACCCACGTGTATTTCCCTGATCGTCTCCAGCTTTGTCTAGTTACTTTGATTAGTCCTGTGTATTTAAGTCCTGGTCTCCCCGGTTTCCCTTGTCCGTCATTAATGTCGTTTGATGTCAGTCAGTGTCCGATGCTCCCTGTTCCCCGAATCCTTATTAAACCCTCGTTCTGCCCCGTATTTGCCTGTCCGCTTGTTCCTGTTCGCTCGCCTGCCCGACGATCGCCCGCTTTGCCAGCGAGATCGTGACACAAAATACATAAGAAGCTTAAAGTATCACATTACATGCAGCCATATTCCTCAATTTGGCACAATCCTGAAATACGAATAGGAAAAAGTATGGAAACAATGGCAACCCAAAGGGGTGAAAACTCTTTGGGATTTATTCGTAAATGGGATGTTTATGTCATAATCAGACGTAAAGAGTAAGTATGATGTAGAAGGAGGAGGGAGTTTTTGGAAGTTTTTGCAACTGAGGCATTGAGTCACGAGTGTTAAAATAGAGAAGGTCAAGAATACTTTCTAGAGTGGGGAAATATAGGGAAGTAAAGGGTAAATTTATTCAGTATAAAATTATACACAGATAGTACTGGACACTAGTTAGACTAAATAGAACTGGACTAATTAATACTGATCAGTGTTGGAATTTTAGAAGGCAGGTGGGGGTTTATTTACACATGCTGTGGCAGTGCTCTCAGGTATATCCATTTTGGGGTAGAGTTCTTGGTCTCCTGGACAAATGGCTAGGCTTTACTTTACCCCGCAAACCCGACTCTGTCTGCTAGGAGAGAGAGTGGAATTGCCAAATGGGAATAATAAACAGTTTAAGGCTGTGATGGTGGGACTCATAACTGCCATGAGGGTAATATTAAGGCATTTGAAATCCTCAATAATCCCCAATATATAGGAATGGACCGATGAGATGATTAAGGCAGCTTCATATGAAAAAATGTTGGACAGACTAAATGGGAAACAAGATATGATGAAAATGTGGGAACGTTTCTAGGGCCATGTTTTTGAAGGATAAATGGCTGGGAGGTTGAACTAGTGATTGGTCATATTGTTTTATAAATGTGAATGGCTGAAGTGCTGTAACTTTTTGGTTTGAAAAATAAGAAAAATAAGAAAAAAAAAGTTATGGCCAAAAATATTGGCACCCCTGCATTTATGTCAAAAAACACACCCCTTCTCCCAGAAAATTGTTGCAATTACAGATGCTTTGCTATTGTCATATTAATTTCTCTTGTTGGCACTTGAAGAAAATAAAAAGAGGAAGAAGGAATAACAGGAATGGGAGACATTCCACACCAAAGGGCACCTGCCCTTCTCATATTGTCTCAAAAACCCAAAGCCCCAGAGAGCAAGTCAGAGTGCTAAGAATTATAGCGCCAACAAGCCCATGGCCCCTTTTCATGTAAAACTTCGTACAGGAGGCTGTTTGTGCAGTTTAGTGCCTTTCTTAGCCTCGGCTCCTGTAAATCATATAAGCACACCCACCACACCCCTAGGAGCATTCCGCGTGCCCCCACCTGCCAACCTGCCTGTCCCCCCCAGCCCACAGGCCGTCTGTTGCTCTGAAATTTATCCATATAACTGCTGACCAAGTCTAAGGTAAATCAGATTCCATCTATTAGAAATTAAATTTTCAGTAAAATACAAATTTTTCCCCCAATCTGGGAGACAGTGCAGAATTTTTGGAGTCGGTCCTAACTCTGTCTTGAATATGTACCCAGCAGGCACCTAGGACTCGTATCTCCCTCTGAGAATCTTTTCTAAGGCGCTCAGCAGCAGAAATTCTCCATCCTAGATGAGCCTGCAAAGTTCTGTAGAAGTTAAATATACTTTAGTCAAATGAGAGACTAACCTGCTGTCAGGCAGGGGAAGCTTGAACAAGGCCTTCATTCATGACAGCTCCATTTGGCTTTTTGACGAGTCCCCATTTAGATGCAGCACCTCAGAGACTGAAGAGCAGGATGAAGGCTGTAAGTACAGTTTGCTGTGAATTATTTACTGTGATTAAATCTAATAATGGATGAGACAATTTACTTAAAGCATGATATAGTTCATATTGCTCTTCAGGCTTCGTGATAAAATATTAAAATTATGGAGTACAAAGTTGTACATGCAAAGAAAACAATGCAGAGCGGCAGGGCGACTGGCCCAGAGGGTCTTCACATAGAATTCTACAAAGGCTATTTTTTCCTGTTAGATTTACAGCTTTGGTTGTCTTGCCCTTTAAAGAAATTCTCTCAAGAAAGAAGTTGCCTCTTACCATGTCACAAGCAATTAGTTTCACCCAAAAAGGAGGAGGACCCCTCTCTGCTCCCCGTGTTAGTAGGTTCTCCCCAACTCCTCCTGCTTATTCCTTCCTCCCTCCCTCCTATTTGTGCTCTCCTCCTCCTCTTGGGTTCTATTCATGTCTTTTGGTTCAGCAATAAAACCCACAAGGCTGCCCTTGGATTGTCCCTCTTCCCATCGTGACATATTGTGTATTACATGATTATGAAGTGATTTGATTATTATACAATAGTCAATTAACCACTTTGTTTCTTCAACTTGTCTTTCTTCTGAATCATCAGATATATGTCGTAGCTGGTAATTTGTTACACTCTGCTGTCAGTGCCAGTGTAGCCTAGGTACAACCAGTCGTATGTTTCGGTCATGCTGATGTTTGAACAATTTTTGAGAACAGATTTTCATAATGTTTTCTCATATATGTGGTGTGATAATTGGGCATGACCCCACTGTTGCTGTGCTTGGTGCTCCTGTCATGATCTGTAATCTCTTATTTTTTCATGTCTCCTCCCACTCATGCCAGCAGGGGTCGCTGCTGGCCCTTTGTAACCCTCCTAATTCTCCTGTATCCCATTATAGTTCTCCATCCTAACCCTGTACACCTGTTTTGTCGCTGATTAGTGTGCTGTGTATAAATATGTCTGCCCTCACTGCGTTCCCCAGCTCAGTCATTGCTGTTCCATGTGTAGTCTGTGTTTCCTTAAAGTCCACGTCTGTCTCAAAGCGGCTGCATTTGAGTCGAGTCTCACCCGATGCTCACATCTCCCCGCAGAAAAACAATACACCGCCTCACAGGCCAGAGCCACAGCCTTCTCCTCTCTGCTGGGTGGAAGAACAACTCTCACGCAGTGGAAGTCCTCCAGACCCCCTGCCTTCAGACAATAGGTTAAAGATGTGTTTTCTATGTTACCTATTGAAAATCTGAGATACAGCAGAGGCAACTGTAGGAAGAGCTTTCATGCTGTCTGGTCTCCTTTGACTGAAAATGTGGAGGGCCTGTATCTCACTTGGAAGATATTATTTAATCCCTTATATTACAAACCAAAGAATATTGCACTACAGCATTACTAGGCTACACAAAGTTATTTTAACAACCACTGAATGGAAAAAGGTCAGTGCTGAATATATATATAGCTGTGGAGCAGCAGCAGGCCTTGCTGGGCCGGAAATGCAAGCAGCATTGTCCACATTACCACTCTCTGTACTTGGATTGACCAAATGCTCAGACCGTAGGATAAGAATTAATACTTTTTATTGATCCCAATCAAGATATTTTCGTTTTGCCTCCCCCAACTTGCTCAGAGTGAGCTGGCCGTGACGGGCAGCCAGTCATAGTGGCACCCAGGGAGCTGGGGGCCTTGCTGAAGGACCCACAGATGTGCCCAGGCTGGGCTAAAGTGGGCTATTTTCTGATCACAGGCTTAGCACACTGAGCTACACACTGCCCCTAAATTTATATTTATATGTAATCTGTGTGTGTATGTGTTATCTAGATTTGCCCTGTATGTTTCTAACTAAATCTAATCCAGGCCTTGATCCTACACCTACTATAATTATAAGTACCTCACTATACCTATATCTAACACTGCTATTCATCACCAGTGTTAAATGTCAGGGCTTCGCTGCAGGTTTACCCTCAGTGCTGCAGGTTATTACTGTGACTTTGCACACACACACGTTGCTGCTTCCTCAGCCAGTGTCACATATACTTTATTACACACAGACCTCAGTAATCTCTGCTACACTCACACCTGCTCACTTTACATCCATGGTTAAATTCTCCTAATGGAATTTATCTTAATGTCTTTATTCTATTTTATTTTAATTGTTACCATATTATTCATTGTATTGTTCTTTCGATTTTATTTCTATTTTATTATTGCTAATACACCGGATCTGAGTGCCTCATTTTGTTCCCTTCATGTAGAACACGTTTTGTAATGACAATAAAACATCCTTATCCTCATCTAAATCACACTGTCTAACTACTAACCTGTTTAAATAATATAATTGGATTTCAAAGGTTAATAGTCACTCAATTACCCCCTCAGGCGAACAGTACCACAAACACCAAACATGCACGGAAATTTTCTCCTAAGTTGTTTTCCCTGCCTGGAACAATACCACAGCAGTCACATGGACTGATGTTTCAAAACATTTCGGAAAACTTGCATTGAAACTTGAGGTCTTTAGAAGGGATCAGTCCTGGGTGGCAAAGTTGCCATCACAAAGGTTTTTGATTAAGGGATTCATGATGCCAGGTAGCCATCTTTCACAAGCTGGTGGGCTGTGCCACTGATGCCTTTGCTTTGGTTTTATATGTCTGTCCTGGTTTGTGTTCTTGCCACTTCAGGTTCCCTGGTTTTGGTCTGCATTCCTCGGTATTCTGCTGTGGAGTCTACCTTCTGCTTCACCTCATTCTGGAGCCGCCCATCCAGTCAGTGGCCCATGTCCCCCTGGTTCCCTGTTTCCAGAGGTTGGTCTGCTAGTCTCTGGGGCCAGGGGGCAGAAATCTGCCATGTTGGATGGGTGGCCCAGGTTGGGGTGCTCCATCATAGACTGGTACATGAAGGATTATAAATGGTTTTTAACCAGTATGTACAGAGTGTGCTTCAAGCTCTGTTTGTGGATTGCTTCTTTGCTAGTAAGGTAGGACTCTGTTTGCTTTCTGTTTACTGTCTGTTGAAACTGTTGTGTGTTGTGTTTCTGGCAATCAAGCGTAGTTTCGGTCTCCCTGAACTGTTGTTGTTGTTGTGTGTAGTTTCGGTCTCCCTGAAGGTGTTAATTAGGGGGCAGGGCTTACTGAGTTTAAATTGAAGGTGACTCCAGCTCAATACTCAGTGTGCTTCAAGCTCTGTTTGTGGATTACTTCTCTGCTAGTAAGGTAGGACTCTGTTTGCTTTCTGTTTACTGTCTGTTAAAACTGTTGTTGTGTGTAGTTTCTGGCAATCAAGCGTAGTTTCGGTCTCCCTGAACTGTTGTTGTTGTGTGTAGTTTCGGTCTCCCTGAAGGTGTTAATTAGGGGGCAGGGCTTACTGAGTTTAAATTGAAGGTGACACCGCCTTAGGTAAACGGTCTAGTTGTTACTACTGCTTCTAAACCTTTCTTTCCTACTCTATCCTATCCTCTACTTCGCAATCTCTCACACCATCACTACAGACATGTGCCTTAGACATATACCAGTACACTTATCTTTGAGACCTAGAATATCTCATCCAACATCCAGGCGCCGCACTCTCAGTAATCTTGTCTACCCTCCCATAACACCCCAGTCCCAGCGAAGCGTGTTGGGTGGCCTCTGGAATTGCCAGTCTGCTGTAAAGAAGGCTGATTTCATTTCCGCCCTTGCTTCACACCACTCTCTTGACTTTCTGGCTCTGACGGAGACCTGGATATCGCCTGAGAACTCGGCTACCCCGGCAGCTCTCTCCTCTGCTTATGCTTTCTCTCACTCTCCTCGCCAGACTGGCAGGGGCGGTGGCACAGGTCTATTGGTAACTCGGAACTGGTGCTACACGCCCCTCTCTCTGCCCCATCTCAACATTTCATCCTTTGAATTCCATGGAGTTGCTGTTACCTCTCCACTTGATATTCAGATCATTGTTGTCTACCGCCCTCCTGGCCCCCTAGGCTGCTTTCTAGAGGAGCTTGATACTCTCCTCAGTCTCTTCCCCACTGACAGCTCCTCTCTCATTCTCCTTGGTGACTTCAACCTCCCCCATGACAAGCTCCCTTCTTCTGGTCTCCTCCCTTTTCTCGATTCCTTCTCTCTAACATCCAACAGCTCCTCTCCTACACACAAAGGAGGTAACGTCCTTGACCTGGTTTTCAGCCGCCCCTCTCCGGCTACTGACATCTCTTCTACTCCTCTACACATTTCTGATCACCACTTTGTATCCTTTACCATTGCCCTACCCGTCTTGCCCAATCCCAGTTTTCAACGTTTCCTCCCCACTCGACCAAACCTCCACTCTGTCTCCGCTTCTTCTGTTGCTTCCTGCACCCTGTCTTACCTTCCTGACCCTGACTCCTTTTCCTCCTTGGCACTGGAGTCTGCAACTGATACTCTCATCTCCTCACTTTACACATCCTTGGACAACCTCTGCCCGCTGTCTTCCAAACCAAGGAAAACTCGGCCTACTCCTTGGCTTTCAGCTGCATTACGTACTAACCGAAGAGAATTGCGGGTAGCAGAGAGGACGTGGAAGAAATCTAAGCTTGATGCAGATCTGTCTTCCTACCGTACTCTGCTATCCAAATTCTCTATGGACGTGACTGCAGCTAAAACTGCCTTTTACAAAGACAAACTAGAATTATCCTCACGAGATCCTCGCAAACTCCATAACATCTTTTCGTCTCTTCTCAACCCTCCCCCTCCTCCTGCTCCTTCCTTCCTGACTGCTGAAGATTTTGCCAACTTCTTTGCCGAGAAGATTGACAGAATCTGTCAGACATTCTCTCCCTCATCCACTACACTACACACTAAGGATTTCCCTCCCCCCTCACTGGCCCAGTTTTCCAGTCTTACGGCAGATGAGATCATGAAAGTCATCTCATCTTCCAACCCTACCACCTGCCCACTTGATCCAATCCCTTCTGCATTGTTTCAGACAATCTCTCTAGACCTTCTCCCCTTCATCACGACTACCATTAATGGCTCCATAACCTCCGGTCATGTACCAACAGCATTCAAAATAGCCAGGGTCATTCCCATCCTAAAAAAACCCACTCTAAATCCCTCAGACACTTGCAGCTACCGACCAGTATCGCTTCTTTCCTTCCTTTCAAAAATCCTCGAACGTACAGTCTACAACCAGCTTTCTCTCTATCTCTCTCAGAACAACCTCCAGGATCCTAATCAGTCTGGCTTTAAAGCAGCTCACTCTACAGAGACTGCCCTCTTAGCAGTCACTGAGAAGCTACATGCTGCCAGATCGGCCAAACTGTCATCTGTCCTCATCCTTCTTGACCTATCAGCAGCATTTGACACGGTCAACCACAAAACTCTCCTATCCATCCTTAGGAGTCTTGGCATTGGTGGCCTGGCCTGGCGCTGGCTGGCTTCCTACCTAGAAGGCCGAACATACCAAGTGACATGGAATGGATCCACATCTACTCCACGTTGTCTTTCCACCGGTGTCCCTCAGGGCTCGGTTCTTGGCCCTCTCCTATTCTCCCTCTACACTAAATCTCTTGGCGAAGTTATATCCTCACATGGCTTCTCCTACCACTGCTATGCCGATGACACTCAACTCATCCTCTCCTTCCCTCCCTCAGACACTCATGTCTCCACTAAGATCTCTACATGCTTGGCAGACATCTCATCTTGGATGACCACTCACCAGCTAAAACTCAACACTAGTAAAACTGAGCTGCTTTACATCCCGGCTGACTCATCCCCCCTCCAGGACCTTGCGATCTCTTTCGACAACTCCCTGATCCGTCCTTCGGTTTCTGCTAGAAACCTTGGAGTTACCATAGATGATCGGTTGTCATTTTCCTCACATATCACCAGTCTTTCTCGCTCTTGTCGGTTTCTCCTCTTTAACATCAGGAGGATACGTCCATTTCTTTCCACTCAGGCTACCCAGATACTCGTCCAGTCCCTCGTCATTTCACGCCTTGACTACTGTAACTCGCTTCTAGCGGATTTACCACTGAGCGCCATCCGTCCCCTCCAACTGATTCAGAATGCAGCTGCTCGTCTTGTTTTCAACCTTCCCAAGTTCTCCCACACCACTCCTTTGCTGCGCTCCCTCCACTGTAGCTGCACGCATCAGATTCAAAACACTGATGCTCGCATACAAAGCCAAAAATTCTCTGGTACCATCCTACCTAAAGGACCTCATCACACCCCGCTCTGCACCACGATCTCTCCGATCCTCCAGCACTGCTCGACTGGTCCCTCCTCCCCTCAAGGCACAAGGAAGACATGCATCTCGGCTCTTCTCTGTCCTGGCACCCAGTTGGTGGAATGAACTCCCCCTAGATGTCCGAACAGCTGAATCCTTGACTGTCTTCAAGCGACGACTCAAAACTTTTCTTTTTCAGAAATACCTGACGTAGAACTTCTATATTCTTTCTCGACTCTTATTCTGGTGTGTGTTTAAAAAAAGAAAAAAAAATTTCTGCACTACTCAATGGAGTTCTCAGAGATAGTATTCATAGCTTGGGTCCTTATTGAGCTAGCATCGGAAATTCATTGCAGAGTCTCAAAGCACTTATGTAAGTCGCTCTGGCTAAGGGCGTCTGCCAAATCCTGTAAATGTAAATGTAAAATGTAATGTAAATGTGATGAAAAGAATGTCATGGGAACATTTAGGACTGACTGCAGTATTAGTTCAAAGCATGATTGTGTTTTTCTTAATTTTTATTGATTTATTTTTGGATTATTAATTTTTTAAAGTAACTTGATTCAGTTAAAAGGGGTTTGTCCATTTGCTTTAGCAGAAGTTCGTGTAAGTATGATGTTCACCTTCCCTTTTCATAGTCTAGTCTTTGCCAAGATTTATGCTTATTTCCCCTGGTTAAGTTAATCTGACTTGTGTGTTTAGGAGGGTCATACAGGCTTTTTGTTTGTAATGGAAGCACAGGGTCTGTACTTGCAGCTTATTTCCCATGCTAATGGAAGCATTTTACCTTCCTCTCTAATCTCTTTTTTTCTTGGCTCTCACTGCAGTCTCCTCTATGCCAGGGTTTCTCAACCCAGTCCTTGGACCCCACTGCAAAGATCCACAGTTTTACTCTGTCCAAGCTCTCAGCACAGCAGTAAAAGGTGACTGTTTGGTTCATGCATGCAGGGATCTGGGACAGAGCAAAAATGTGGAGCTGTCTGGTAGGCTGAGGAATGAGTTTAGAAATGCTGCTGTATGAAGTATTAAACCATTTGACCGGTTGGAAAAATGTTAAAATGTTTTCTCAAAATATAAAAAGAGATAATCTTCTGTTTTGCGTCTCATTACAAGCAAACTTGTTTTTTGTTTTTATGTCACTCTAGTATTTGATATCTAATTTTCAGTCTTCTGGCAATATAATCTGGTGAATGGGGAAAGACTTCCAGCAGGGGCTCCGGTTTCCTCCCACAGTCCAAAAGTGTGCAGGGTAGGTTAATTGGCAAATCTGAGTTGTGAGTGTTTGCGCCCTGCAGAGTGTTGACTCCTGCCCAGGGTTGGTTCCTGCCTACGCCTGTTGTTCCAAGGACAGGCTCCGGTCCCCCCCGCGACCTCAGTTTGGCTTGCTGTCTCCCTGCTTGGTTTTCTTTGGTTTAGGTCTTCACTAGCCCCCTCGTTGCTTTGACTTGTGTGTAAGTTATGTATGTGTGATTGTATTGCTGCATAGGGAGTGACTGCTATTTTGTTTTGCAAGTGTGTGTTGGACTCTGTTTATTTGGTCAGGGAGTGAGGTGGAGTGTTTGTCTTTTGGTTTCCTTTTCTTTTGCACTTAGGTGAGATTAGCTGTGGGTCGCACTTGATAGTTGGGGATTTTGTTTGTTATTTTGGCTGTGGTCACTCCCAAAGTCTTTTGCACCGGGTTATTTGTTCAGTGTCAGTATTATACATGAAAAAAAATGAAAATACAAAAAATATCCCTTTGTCCACTGGTGTTCCCTTCTTGCCCTCACCCTGTTTGTCCCTTTATCCCATTCCCCTTTCCTGTGAATACTGTTACACTCCAACCCTAGACAGGATTTCAAAATAGCATCTTACCTATAGTTTTAAAAGAGATGAG
Source organism: Brienomyrus brachyistius (assembly GCF_023856365.1). Taxonomy (NCBI): domain Eukaryota; kingdom Metazoa; phylum Chordata; class Actinopteri; order Osteoglossiformes; family Mormyridae; genus Brienomyrus; species Brienomyrus brachyistius. The sequence goes on along the minus strand of NW_026042311.1, from coordinate 1,630,106 downwards.
GGATATTATTCATCGACCTTTAACTTTGCTATTTCAGAAATCCGTATCTGCTACCTTGTGACTGGAAGTATACACTGTAAAAAAGTACCTACCTCTTATGTTAAATGACAGAAAAGTTTTATCAAAACTACATTGCATAAACATATTTTTACACACATTTTGTAAAATAACAGAGAACCCCTTCAGTGAAACTGGTCAATTTCTTTTCTGTATTTTTACAGAAATTAAACTTATGGTCATATTCTTTATCTGTAAAATTTTAATGGTTTTATTGTACCAACATGTGTTTTAGTAAATCGAAGGCACAACAGCTGTTTGCTATAATTTTGCTTTCATTAACTTAAATTTTACATTCAGTGTACATAAAATCTACATTGTTTTACTGTCATAAACCAGATATCCACCATAATTGTACTGTGTTGTTGGTTATATACAAAATGGTTTGCATAGAGCTAAGGTTATAAACATTAAAAAAACTTAAAATTAGAAAATATAGACCTTATTATTATAGGGAATATGCGAGTCATTGAACTGATATTGTAACGAACCCAAACTACAGTAGCGTCAGAGGCTGTAAACGGAGAACAGATCACCACCAGACTGCAGCTACAATTACAAAGATACTTTTATTCAGTACAATTCATGCAGCGACCCGTTGGGTCGGATCTGGATTCACAAAGAGTTCGGTCCCGCTTTCTCCCCGTAGCACACCACCCCTTTTTAAGCGTGTTAACCCACGCTACCGCACAATAAATCCCGCACCACACAACATCCCCATTAGGGCGTGGCACACCAATAGCACTGCAATACACAGTAATCCCCACACTTCAGGCACAGGCAAGCGTTACGGGACCAGAACCACCTACTGTATATAGTCCTGTCCCGACCCTAAGCGGTTACACTGCGCATTTAAACCACACGAAACACTCACACAATAAAGACATAATTAAAACATAACACCCCCCCCACCCCCGGGGATCCAGACCCTCTCTTAATCCCAGATCCCTCACAACCCAGGTGTAGTCACTTAATTAACTATTACCTTCCACGCCCATTCCTCACCCCCCACACATCATCATTACAATATTTTCATTTCAACACAATTTTCCACGTTTTTTTTTTTTTTAAATCAATTTGGTTTGAGAGTATCCTACAGCACGAGTATTAAGTATGTCAGAATAAAAGTTTTGATGCAGTTAGTTGTGACGCCCGCTCCGTCCGCTCCTCGTGTGTGCCACGCCCCTGATTACCCACGTGTGCTTCCCTGATCGTCTCCAGCTTTGTCCATTTACTTTGCTTGGTCCTGTCTTATTTAAGTCCTGGTCTTACCTGTTTGCCTTGTCTGTCATTGATGTTTGTTTGCGTGAGATCCCCGTTCTCGTTATTAAATCCCTGGTTTACCCCGACTTCTGCCTGTCCGCCTGCTTCCTGCCCGTTCGCCTCGCACGATCGCCGCTCTGCCCGCGAACGCGGCCGTCTCCCGTGACAGAATGACAGACCCACTCAACAAGGCACAGCAGCAGACCGAGAGCCAACGTCTCGGTCTGCTGCAAGAGGTATATTATTGGCTAAACCAGCCCGACGTCCGGGAGGATCCCATCGCGCTGAACTTAGCCACTGACAGCTGCGACCTCCTGCTGGGGATGTCGCTAAAGAAGGGCGGACATTGTTTGGGAGAGGTGCGCTCCAACCTCAACCAGCTGGTTCAGCGCCTAACAGCGCGGAGGTTGGGGCTGGACGCACGGTGCGTCCCGGAGGTTGTTCCCCAGCCGTCCGTCCTGTCGGACGTGGAGCAGCCTCCCGCGGACATCGTGACAAAAAAGAAGAGGAAGAAACAGACGATCGCCCCTGCGATCGCTCTGGGAGCGTGTACGCTCGTTCCCACTTTAACCGGAGAGCTGGAGGACTCCTCGGCCGTCCTTATCGACACCACCGCTGCCAAGCTGCCCGCGCAGGCAGCTTTCCCCGTCTGGAGAAAGCACCCAGCCGCCACTAACCTGCTACCCCCCCTCGAGCGGTACTACTTCCGGCCCGAGCAGCTGGCCAAAAAGGGCTATCCCGCGTGTGCCCCGGGCACTTAAAGGGGCCACGTCCGTCTTGCCCGCACGGGACCTACCGGTACCGCCGCCTGCAGCCCCTGCTCAGCCCGAGCAGCCGCCTCCTGTGCCTGCAGCCCCTGCTCAGCCCGAGCAGCCGCCTCCTGTGCCTGCAGCCCCTGCTCAGCCCGAGCAGCCGCCTCCTGTGCCTGCAGCCCCTGCTCAGCCCGAGCAGCTGCCTCCTGTGCCTGCAGCCCCTGCTCAGCCCGAGCAGCCGCCTCCTGTGCCTGCAGCCCCTGCTCAGTCCGAGCAGCCGCCTCCTGTGCCTGCAGCCCCTGCTCAGCCGCCTTCGCTACCGCCATTGCCGGCGGACCCCGCTCCCGTGCAGCCGCCATTGCCGGCGGACCCCGCTCCCGTGCAGCCGCCATTGCCGGCGGACCCCGCTCCCGTGCAGCCGCCGCCGCCTGCGCAGCCGCCTTCGCTGCCCCCTTCGCCTGCTGCAGCTCCCGGGCAGGCGCCCCCACTGCAGCCAGCTCCTGTTCCTGACCGCGCTCCTGTTCCTGTCCTGGCGCCCCCTCCCCCTGCTGCGGCTCCAGTGGCGCCCCCTCCCCCTGCTGCGGCTCCCGAGGCGCCCCCTGACCGCGCCGCTGCGGCTCCCGAGGCGCCCCCTGGCCCCGCTCCTGTCCCTGGCCCCGCTCCTGTCCCTGGCCCCGCTCCTGTGACTCCTCTGCCCTTGCCTCGGCATCCTCGGCCCCAACCGAGGGGCGTGATGTCCGTGTCCCGTAAGGGGCGGGGACACAGACGCAGGGCTGGGGTCCCTCCCGCCTGGCCCCCTGGCTCGCCCTCCCTCGCCTGCGCGCTGGCTCGGTTGGCGCCTGCGAGTCCTGGCCGTCCTGGTCGGCTGTTGCCTGCGGGTCCCCCTCCGAGGCCTCGTCGCCCTGCCTCGCTCCCTCCACTGACTCCTCGTCGGTCGCCTGCGGGTCCACTCGCTCCTGCGCGGCGGAAGACGTCGCCGCCTGCAGTGGCTCCCCCCCTCTCCTTGCCCTCGCCAGCGTCCCCTTCGCCTCCCTCCTCGGCCCCTCTGTCGGTCCCTCGCCCTGCCTCCTCGGCCCCTCCGAGGTCCCCTCCGGCTCCGGCCTCCCGGCCGTCTGCGGCCCCTCCGGCTGCCGCCCGTCGCCCGCTGGGTGTCCCTCGGGCTCCCCTTCGTTCCCCCGCCTTCTCTCCCTTCTTCCCTGCCTCGGTCCCTTCTGTCTCTGCTTCCCCATTCTTTGTCCCTCGTCCCTTCGCTCCTCCTGTGCCTCCTTCTCCCTCTGGGTTCCCTCCGTTCACTCCCGGTCCTTTTGTCCCGCCTGTTCCCTCTGTGTCCCCTTTTCTGGTCTGTTTGTCCGCTTTTCCTGTCCTGTGTCGTGTCCTGTCTTGGCTTCTGCCTTTGTGTCAGTTTTGCCTGTCTGTCTTGTTCCCTGTCCCTCGTTGATGGTTTTGGTTCTTGTTTTTCAGGTTTTGGTTCCCTGGTCTCGTCCCGTCCTTCGCCTCCTCCCGGGCGCGCCTGGTGCAGCGCGCCTTTGGGGGGGGGTTCTGTCACGCCCGGCTCGTCCGCTCCTCCTGTGTGCCACGCCCCCTGCTTACCCACGTGTGTTTCCCGGATCGTACCCAGCTGTTTCCGTTTGCTTTCAATCAGTCTTGTGCATTTAAGTCCTGGTCTCCCCAGTTTTCCTTGTCTGCCATTGATGTTAGTTGGCGTTACATGTCTCCTGCTCCCTGTTTATTGATTAAACCCTCGTTAATCCCCGTATTCCACCTGCCTGCATCCTGCTTACCCGTTTTCCCCGCACGATCGCCGCTTACCTCCGCGACTGATCGTGACAGAATGACAGACCCAACAAAGAAAAGGAGACGCAGGGGAAGGCGAATCCCGGAGGCGTCGCCGGTTTATCTGGGCGCCTGCTCGCTCTCCAGCCCCGGGCTCCCTCAGGAGGAAGAGCAGGAGGAGCTCGTCCTGGGTCCCGACCTGGGACCGTACGGTCTGGGTCCCTGCTCCTTGGTAAGGCTCTGGGCTCCGGATGAGGAGGAAGAGGACGGGTCCTTCGTTTTCCCAGACCTGGAGCCCCTCCTCACGGAACAGCTGCCGCCCCTTGAGCGGTGTGATTACCGGCCCGAGCGGCTGACAAATTGGGGAGGGAGAAGAGCGGTGAGGGACGCCATCCCACGTGTGCCCCGGCGTCTTAAAGGGGCCACGCCGGTCTCTGCAGCAGCGACCCCGGAGGGGATCCCTTTGTCTCTGCCTGCTGCAGCCCCCCAGCCTAAGGCGCCCTCTTCGCCGCTGCCTCTCCCATGCGCTGCGCCCCAGCTGGAGGTCCCGAGTGAGCCCCTGGCCATCGCCGATCGGTTCTTCGCCCTCCAGGGGCTGTACTGGAGGGTGATGGAGGAACCTGCTACACGGGGCGCCCCGGAGGGGGAACAACTGGCCGCGCAGCTGGGGCAGGATTTCGCCACGTTCTCCCCTACCTCGCCTCTGAGAGACCTTGAGCGGTTGGCCGAGGATCTCCGGAGGCTGATCTCGCTCCGGAGAGCAGTCCCTGCGCCCCCACTGCAGCCACCTGCAGCTCCCGGGCAGGCGCCCCCACTGCAGCCACCTGCAGCTCCCGGGCAGGCGCCCCCACTGCAGCCACCTGCAGCTCCCGGGCAGGCGCCCCCACTGCAGCCACCTGCAGCTCCCGGGCAGGCGCCCCCACTGCAGCCACCTGCAGCTCCCGGGCAGGCGCCCCCACTGCAGCCACCTGCAGCCCCCGTGCAGGCGCCCCCACAGCCTGCAGCTCCTGTCCCTGACCGCGCTCCTGTCCCTGACCGCGCTCCTGTCCCTGACCGCCCTGCAGCAGCTCCAGAGGCGCCCCCTCCGCCTGCAGCTCCAGCTCCAGTGGCGCCTCCATGGCCTGTCCCTGACCGCGTTCCTGTCCCTGACCGCGTTCCTTTCACCCTAGTCCCCGAGGTGGTCCCGGACGACTCCATCTTGGCTCCTCCCTCTTCGGAGGTGGAGGAGCTGGAATGCGACCCCTCGGGGACAAAACTTGTAACTCCTTGTCCCTCGCCCCGGCGACGTCGACCCCGACCTAGGGTCGGCCTGTCTGTGTCCCGCAAGGGGAGGGGACACAGACGCAAGGCGGGGGTCCCACCCGCCCTGCCCCCTGGCTCGCCCTGCCTCGCCTGCGCTGGGGCTCGGTTGGCGCCCGCGGGTCCTGGCCCTCCGGGTCGGCTGTCGCCTGCGGGTCCCTCTCCGGTGCCTCGTCGCCCTGACTCGCTCCCCCCCTCCGATGCCTGGTCTGTCGCCTGGGGGCTCCCCGACGGCGGCTCCTCGGTCGCCTGCGGGGCCCCCACCTGCGGCTCGTCGGAGGACGTCGCCGCCTGCGGCGGCTCCCCCCCTCGCCTTGCCTTCGCCCTGGCCCCTTCCTGCTCCCTCGTCCCCTTCCCTAGTGCTCCCTCCTGCTCCCTCCCTGGCCCCTCCGCGGGTCCCTCACCCAGCCTCCTTGGCCCCTCCGGGGTCCCCTCCGGCTCCGGCCTCCCGGCCGCCTGCGTCCCCTCCGGCTGCCGCCCGTCGCCCGCTGGGTGTCCCTCGGGCTCCCCTTCGTTCCCCCGCCTTCTCTCCCTTCTTCCCTGCCTCGGTCCCTTCTGTCTCTGCTTCCCCTTTCTTTGTCCCTCGTCCCTTCGCTCCTCCTGTGCCTCCTTCTCCCTCTGGGTTCCCTCCGTTCACTCCCGGTCCTTTTGTCCCGCCTGTTCCCTCTGTGTCCCCTTTTCTGGTCTGTTTGTCCGCTTTTCCTGTCCTGTGTCGTGTCCTGTCTTGGCTTCTGCCTTTGTGTCAGTTTTGCCTGTCTGTCTTGTTCCCTGTCCCTCGTTGATGGTTTTGGTTCCCTGGTCTCGTCCCGTCCTTCGCCTCCTCCCGGGCGCGCCCGGTGTAGCGCGCCTTTGGGGGGGGTTCTGTGACGTCCGCTCCTCGTGTGTGCCACGCCCCCTGATTACCCACGTGTGCTTCCCTGTTCGTCTCCAGCTTTGTCCATTTACTTTGCTTGGTCCTGTCTTATTTAAGTCCTGGTCTTACCTGTTTGCCTTGTCTGTCATTGATGTTTGTTTGCGTGAGATCCCCGTTCTCGTTATTAAATCCCTGGTTTACCCCGACTTCTGCCTGTCCGCCTGCTTCCTGCCCGTTCGCCTCGCACGATCGCCGCTCTGCCCGCGAACGCGGCCGTCTCCCGTGACATTAGTTACTTTTATTCGGTAGGTTGTAGTGTAGTTACCTACTAGGCCTATATTAAAACTGTACTGAAATTTCTGTTGAATCTTCATGAAAAGGCATGAGGATGTGCTCAGTCTTGCAATCCGTGTATCATTTGTTGAATTTTCTGTTTCAAAAACCAAATCTATTTATGGGTTTTCTGTTTTAAAATCGTAACGAAAAAAGTAAAAACAGAAAAAAGACTTCATGTTGAGAACTACAAAATCTGATCGCATTACACCGGTCTTATCCTGCCTTCATTGGCTACCAGTTAAGTCTTGGATTGATTATAAAATACTGCCCTTAACCTATAAAGCACTGAATGGTCTTGCACCAGAATACCTTAGTGACCTGCTGACCTCTTACAACCCTCCACGCTTGCTTCGTTCTCAAGGCACAGGATATCTGTTAGTACCTAGGGTAGAAAGAGCTACGGCAGGCTGCAGAGCTTTCTCCTATAGAGCTCCTCAGCTGTGGAATGGTCTTCCAGCGGATGTGCGGGTTTCAGGCTCACTCTCAATAGTCAAGTCTAGACTAAAAACACGCCTGTTTAGTTTAGCTTAGTTTAGCTTATAGTTCTGACTCTAGCTATTTCCTCACTCCCAGTCTGACCTACAGTGTGAGGTGTAGAGCTGGGTGGCGTTCGATGCCATTGGCTTTAGATAAACTGAACTGTCAGCGCTGTCACTCTAGCTTCACCATCCCTTGTGGAACTGGAGTGCTGACATTTCAGAGACTCCCCATGCCTGCATTCCCACTTGCCTCTCCCTCCTACTTATGCTGCCATTGCCATATCTGCCGGAGCTTGCACTTTGCACTTCATATTGCACTCACCTAACTGTTTGCACTGCCTATAGTCTCCCCTATACTTTGACTAATTGCACATTTTATTTCCCCAACTCCTCCTGGGGTGTGCTGCCTGGAGACCTCAATCTATCAAGATTTTCAGCACACCCTGCTACATGTGACATGTACCCATGACGTCCTTGCATCCAGCTCGCGTTCTGCCTGTGCCATCTTCCATGTATGACCCGCTGCCTAATTACTTCTGGTTGCCTGGCGATTGGAAGGAGAGTCGGCACGGGCTTGTCATCACCTCCCTGCTCCCCGGTTGTGCCTCAAATCCTATGATTTGGACAATGTGACTTGGCACTTAGCCATCTCTTCTATTCGACTCTCCCTGCCGGCCCCTGGAGGTTGGGCTCCCCCTTTGAGTCTGGTCCCTCCCAAGGTTTCTTCCTTCTAGAGAGTTTTTCCTTGCCACTGTCACCTATGTCTTACTCACTGGGGGCTTTGGGTGGGGATGCTGTAAAGCGCTTTGAGACAATGTATTGTTGGGATAACGCGTCATACAAAAATAAATTTGTTGTTTTTCTGTTTTAAAACCAAATGGGAAAACCGTAAAATCACCATCTTTTGTTTCTTGTCTATGAGTAAATTCAGATCTAACAGATACCGGAGATGTAAGATACAGCCTAATGTGAACTTTATCTTACAACATTAACAGTCCCAGTTATAAGCTTGGAAACACCCACCCTTAGAATGGTGTATTTTTGTAATATTTTCTACATTTTAGGATAAAATATGAAGCCTGATTTTTTGTTTTCTGCTTTTCGCTTTTTCCCCTTCTGACAGAAAAACCAAAAAACGCTGCTGTTGTTTAGTTTTCCTGATTTCGCTTTGGACTGGAAAACCCAAGGACAAATGATACATGGACTTTTTGCATTTGTTTGGCTTTAATGTGTTTCATATAAACCTAGAGTTGAGAACCTTCAGATGTGTGTGTTTGTATGAGTAATCCATCCATTCATCCATCCATCCATCTTCCAAACCGCTTATCCAACTGGGTCGCGGGGGGTCCGGAGCCTATCCCGGAAGCAATGGGCACGAGGCAGGGAACAACCCAGGATGGGGGGCCAGCCCATCGCAGAGCCCACTCACACACCATTCACTCTTACACATGCACACCTATGGGCAATTTAGCAAGTCCAATTAGCCTCAGCATGTTTTTGGGCTGTGGGAGGAAACCGGAGTACCCGGAGGAAACCCCACGATGACATGGGGAGAACATGCAAACTCCACACACATGTGACCCAGGCGGAGATTTCCCGGGTCCCAGAGGTGTGAGGCAACAGTGCTAACCACTGCACCACCATGCCGCCCCTGAGTAATATAATGTTAATTATATATTATAATTATAATATAATGTTAATTTAAAAATTAAATTCTATTTTATGTCCTTCATAAAGTACAAAAGGCAAGCATATCATACAGGTAAAACACCAACATTTAAAAAATGTTTTCATGAAAGTCTATAACAGTAGAGTGAAGGAACTGACCAGTGGCTGGGCTTTTGATATATGGTATGATGATGACCATTGAATGTTTCTCAACTTTTTAACCCTAAAAAAACACACCACTTCCAGAGATGATGATATATATATATATATAATTTATTTAAAATGTAATGTTTCCTGGGGGTTGGGGAGGACACCTGCAGGAGAGAGACAGATATTGATCATGTAAACATCCTTCAGCAGTGCAGTAGTCATACTTCACATTTTTTTTGGGGGGATTGTTAGGGGGGGGTGGCACATGCAGCCATGGTACCTAAGCTCTGCTCAAGTGAGATCTGAGTTACAGGGAAAGGTCCATAGACCTTGTTTATATGCTGCTGTTCCACAGACTTCCAGTAGGGGCTCCATGTGAGGAAAGAGCGAGGGCTATGCTCTCTCTCAAGTACACACAGAGTCACAGAGTAGGTCAAAGAAGCGAAAACAAAGTACCATACCTGAGTTGTTGTCACTGAACACGAAGTCCCGGTTTGCTCCAAACTACAGGTGAGAAAGGCCCTCCTCTAAACTGGCCTCTCTCATGAGGGATGGGGGCCGTAAGGTGGCGTGGACCTCAGGAGCAGCATGCAGCAGTAAAAGCAGCCATGCCTGTGCCAGCAGCACCACTGCCTGTACCCAGTTGTCCCATGTTGGGGACAGGCCAAGCGCCGCGTTGCCATACAGGCAGAAGGTGATCCAGGCCACCCACAGCAGGACTGAGGCCAGGCAGGTGATGAGCAGCCACATGGTCCTGCACCTCCACCGTGGCTGCTGCCTCCACAGACTGCAGGCCGCCCCCACCAGTGCTGCCAGGAGCAGGACCAGCACATAAGTGGTGGCCAGCGCAAAGTCCAGCGGCTGGTATTCACAGGCTGGCTGGCACTTGGACATCGTGGCTAGAAGGATCCACTCCGGATCCACCACGGCCAAGGCCACCGCCAGCCCCATCAGTTGACCTGTGCTGGGGCTATGAGCACCTTGTCCCAACCGGCGCAGTCGCAGACCCTGGAACACTAGGCAGGTGTTGCAGACAGCAAGCAACACCCCCCTCAGGACACGCCGGGCGAAGCAGAGGCTCTCTTGGTGCTCAGCGATGTATCCCAGGCTGAGGCCACAGAGCCCAAATATGGCTGCGAGCAGCAGGAGTAGCGGCGCCACCCCCGCTGCGCTCCTCAGCCTCTGTGATCTTCCGCAGGCGACACAGTACCACCAGGAGCAGGATCAGCGAGGCGAGGGCCGCCGCCGCTGCCGCCACCACCACCACCAAGCCCCACACCGCATCCAGCTCACACAAGGCCGTGTAGGGCCTTGTCAGGATGGAGCCGGATCCGCAAGGCGAAGCTTCGTCCCATGAAGAGCTGCCCCCCACCAGGGACAGGACGAGGAAGGTGAAGAGATTGATAGAGGGAGCCATCACTGGCAGGGAGAGAGAAAGGAATCATTTAATGGGTTGAAGAAGTATTAGTCCATTAAACGCAATGTAGCCTGCTGCTGTGCAGGACACATCACAGGCGACACGCTGAGCATGCTGACAACTGAGCAATGGACTTCTGCAGTGTGAGACTACATGCACTTTCTTAAAAAGCAGTAATCAATGCCATGTCAACCAGCTGAACAACTTCACAAGTAAATCGGCACATTATATAGGCCACCATCGTTATAAAAATTTATTATTATTTAAATTCAGGGGTCTCAAAGAAATTACTGTATCTGGCCGGCCGATATCAGAGAAAAATTAAAACCATGTAATGTCATTCCAGCGCAATTGACACCCGCCAGTCTGCATGTTTTGCGGTCAGGAGTTTAGCATCTCCCAGCGTTTTTTTTAGTTTAAGACCTTTGATCTAAGTGAAGTATACATTTTGAAGGGGAGGCCTTACCTTCACTGTCAATGTCTTTCAGCTTCACTTGCTCTTACAACACGTACGATGCACTCACGAATCGTTTGTGTTTGCTTCTCCCTTATCAAACAGATTATTTATAAGCGGTGCATCATGACGTAGTACTGCATTTTTTACGTAATGGAACGCTAACGTTCTAAATAGGGTGGGGGCAGGGAGGGGGCATTAAGTGTCATCCTTTTTGTGTTTACTTTTGAAAAATTGAGATATAACCTTTAAAAAGCACGGATATAATGTAAAAAACTTTTTAAAAAATAAATACAAATAAAAACGAGCAAATGCATTCAATCTCATTTCTTGTAGCTAGTGCTGGAAACTTTGGTGGACACCAATAACGATATATTTTTGTCCAGTAATATTACCAATACCTAATGTTTGTCCAAACCCATGCAGCGCTCTAAGAAACTCCAGCTTCTGCGATTCCCCCTGCAGACCGCTACGGCTGATACAAAGACAAATGCGCAAAAGATGCTAGTAAGATACAGAGATTGGTCATTGGTTAATATTATATAAATACGCAATTAATAATATGACAAGTGGCAGTATTGCTACACGATTAAATAAACGACAAAAACAATAATAATGACTGATAAGTCATAACGCGTTTTTTTCTTTGATGGTGATAACATGTACATGCAGTACACCGATACCGAAATAAGAGAATTAATGCTATTAGCAGAAAATTATTACTGGAGACATAATTGTTAGGACACCCTCGGCAGGGAAACGCGGACCCAGGAATGCGGAACAGAGCGATCTTTATTAGATCGAGCAGGTAACAGGCTTTCAATGGGCCAGGCAAGAAGAATGGTCGGGGACAGAAGGTAGATTCGGTAGCCGGGGAGATCCAGTCCAACAGGCAGGCACAGGACATGGAGACGAAGGGAAGGGGAGACGAGAGATCCTGGGGCTGGCAGGGAAGGCAGGACGGGAGGTTCAGGGACGAGGGCTGCTCTGGGAAAGGAAGGCAGGCAAGGTAAGGAACGAGGGAATGACACTGGACAAGCAAGCGCTCGATATAGAAATGAAACATTGGCAATACTTCGCAACCCCCGTTGCGTGTGCTGTCCGTTTGTAGTCTCCAGTATGCAGGCTTAATTGATGACATCCGCCGATGTACGTGACAATAGTTATGTTTCTTCCCGTTTGCAATCAAAGTGTGAGCTTCGGGCGTGACGTTAAGCGGAATCCCAGACCGATTGTATAAAAACGCAACAGGCTTCATTTGAGACTGTATAGGCTTCTGAATTTTTCGTATAGGCTTAATTTGAGTCTGTTTTCAAAGTAAATTAAAAAAATATAGATAACTGATATGTTATCAGTTAATTTTTCAAATATTCTCATTAAAGTGCTTCTGTTGAGAGGGCTTAAATTACGAAAATGTTAACATTGTTCAGTTATTTTTATGTCCAGTGTTGTGGAGTAGCTAACTAAAATAATCGACGCTACTAACTTTACTTCTTTCAGTAGCTTATCGGTAGAGCAAATACTTTTAAAACGCTGTAGCTTTTCCAGTAACTATTTTTTTCCTTTTTTTTACAAATAGCGATATAGCAGCAACATCGTCAAAAATATTACAGGTCGTCGATCGCTGTCAAAAAATATATTTTCATTTCAACATTATTTTCCGCGTTTTTTAATTCATTTGGTTTTTGATGTAGTTAGCATCCCCCTAGCACGGCCACACAATAGCAAAGACATAAACTTAATTTTCAGAGAATCATCTCACCTGTTTACCTCAGCCGCCAGATCAAATTATTCCGACCAGTCAGACCACTCACGCCCCACACCATTAAAAGTTTCCGGTATAAATATTGGGTGAGCAGGCGGGGCCACCGGGAGATTGAGAAAACACTCTCTAGACGTAACAGGACAATCAGCGCCCTCATAATTAGGAGATTGTACACTATCCTCGGCCTCCGACATGTTAAAGCTAATTCTAGATTTCTAAACGGGAAAACCACAAAGGAAAGAAATGATCCCACCGCTGCCATCAGTGCAACGAACCTAAACTAGCGTCAGAGGCTGTGAAAGGAGAACAGATCACCACCAGATTGCAGCTAAAAGTACAAAGATACTTTTATTCAGTACAATTCATGCAGCGACCCGTTGGGTCGGATCTGGATTCACAAAGAGTTCGGTCCCGCTTTCTCCCCGTAGCACACCACCCCTTTTTAAGCGTGTGTTAACCCACGCTACCACACAGTAAATCCCGCACCACACAACATCCCTATTAGGGCACGGCACACCAATAGCACTGCAATGCACAGTAATCCCCACACTTCGGGCACAGGCAAGCGTTACGGGACCAGAACCGCCTACTGTATATAGTCCTGTCCCGACCCTAAGCGGTTACACTGCGCATTTAAACCACACGTAACACACATACAATAAAGACATAGTTAAAACAGAACACCCCCTCCCCCCCAGGGATCAGGACCCTCCCCCGGGGAAGGAACAATCACACCGGTCCGTCACCTAGAACGTCCCACGGAAAGGGAATCCCACCCCCCCACCGCCAATCCGTCCCTATGAGGGTGCCGCTACTCCTGTCTATCAACCACCCCGTCTAAGCAGTGGTCATAGCCTCCTACCCCCACCGTCCTGACTGTCCTCGCCCTACTGCACCGGGAACTGTCCCTACCGCCCACTCTCTGCCCTAAACGGCATGCGAGCGGCACCTCCCCCGGGACCCAACCCGTACGGTGCCTACCAGACCAAATCTCCCTAACGCGCCTCCCACTCCCTCTATTAACCCCAGATCCCTCACAACCCAGGTGTAGCCACTTAATTAACTATTACCTTCCACGCCCATCCCTCACCCTCCACATGCACACATATCATTACACAGTATTTGAGGGATGGAGGGATGAGAAGAGTGGGATAGAGGGAAATATAAGGAGAAGGAGGTTCCTCGGAGCTCCGAGATGTGTTTGGCTGTAATAAATCTGGAATATAGCTATATGACATAGTTTTTGATAACACCAGCATTTATTTTTTAGGTTTGTCGAGCTCCGTCAAAACAATTAGAACGAGTCCATTATGTAACTGGAACCCCTCTCACATGTAAACACAGTGACACGCTACAGCGTTGGTTTGTTGTCTGAGGCTATGATACTGACCACAAACACATTCTCAAATTTCACTGCACCAATCACAGCATATGCAGGCAGAAAAATGATAGCAAACAACATTCAGCATTAGACTCTAAAACCGTCTGTAATGTCTGTGTTTATCCAGTGGACCATAAATTAAAATAAGCTTTCCTATTTCAGTTTCTTTCAGATGTTATAAAGTAGTAAATAAAGAATCATATTAATTAAACCATGTATTACTGACTATCAGACAACTTCAACAAGTTACCAAATGGATGCAAAATCAAAGATATTCATTTGCGCCTGGCACTAACCATGTACTCCTTCACAGTACTAAGCCATAGAAAGGGCCCCAATGAAACCCCTGCATTCCTGCATCGCAGATACTCTAATCTCAGCATTTATAAGATTATATTTGTACTACCTGCCAATTTTTATATTAGATGAGACTAAAAATTGAGAAATATCTATATGCAGAAGTAGTTTTTCCTGATAAGAAGGATAATATCAAGACTAATACAGTACAGTCATAACCAGTGTCAGGGATTCTATGCATTGCTACACAGAGACAAGTCCAGATATTGAGCCCAAGGCTAAAATTGTGGTTTACTTACAAGTGCACTTTGCTGGGCAGTGGGGGTGTTTGTCCTTCTCTGCTCACATTTTCCCCTCTTATCCTGTCTTCTCCTCCGCAGCCCTTCCTCCTTCTCTCTGTTGCTCCTATATTCCCTCCCCTCCAGTCATCTATGTTCTCCTTCCTCTGCGGTCTCTCCTCTTCTCCCATTCTTCAGTTATACTGTCTTCTCCGCTTTCCCTGTATCCCTCCTGTCTTCTGGTCCTGTCGTCTCTTCTCCAGTCATCCCCTGCTTCTCAGTCATCTCTGCATCTTTTCTCTCATTTGTTTGCTTATTCTTTGATTGTTTGTGTTATTCGTTAACCCACCACCCCATGCTGGATGAGTCTTGATGTTTTTTGAAGTTTTTTTAAAGTTAGGCTTCTTCCTTTGTTTTTGCGCCATATCTTCTGCCCTCTTCTGGTTGCGGCAGTGCATGACACGGGTGGAAAAATAGGGTTTATTACAACACACACATCAAAACCAAAAGGATCAGGATGGATCCAAAATAAACAGCAAATGACCAGGAATGAACTAAATGATGGAATAAACACAACTGGAGAACTATATACATACATACAGCTATAATGAACCATGAAACAACAGAAGCAGAACAGGCACTTAAATACACAGCTAACAAGACACAATGCAGGACAGTGAGAATCATAACCAATAACAAGGACTGAGGGCAACCCAGGAACAGGTGTTACAGTTAAACAGCACTGGTGAAATCAAAGTGACCTTTCAGCCACATGGTCAGCTCTGCATCGCCCTCTGCTGTTTGCATTAGAAGCTGCTTGAAATTCCCACTCTCCTTACCAACACCTCGAAAAGCCAGGCCTTGCCGTGCCAAGTACTTAACTTCAGAAGATTTTTCCTCACTTGCTGCTGCTCTTTCCAGCTCATCTGAAGGTTGAATATTAACAGGATTGATCTTCTGAATCCATATCATCAGTGCTAATCTGTGGCACTGCCTGTCTTTATGTGCACTGAATTTCCCCAGTGCCTTTTCCAGTTTCACATGCCAGTCTTCACAAGAGCTGAATGTGTCTTTCATGCCAGTTTAGACATTTGTGTTACAAATTATTTTGCACAGTAGAAACAAAGAACCCCCCTTAAGAAGAGGGGGGGCTGTAAGGGAGCCCAGTGTGATCTTTAAACCATTTCTCCTGAAAGCAGGGTCTCCTGTTTGATAGACGTGACATTTACATTTGGCTGATTTGGTGAAGGTCCAAGCTCCTCCCCCCTCCTCCCCAATACACCTTCATCTTCATCTGCCTGTCTGCTCTCTCTCTCTCTCTCTCTCTCTCTCTGTCATTGACTCACACTCAGTCTCCCTGCTTAAATGCTGTATCTGAAATACACACCACAGGCCAAACTAAGAAGCATATTAAACTAACATCAGGATCAGGCTGCTGTGACGTCATTATTCACTCTTAACCATCAATATTTGCTCCTTTTCTCACTCCCCTCCATGTCACCTGCATTTTCTGCCGTCAGCAGCCTCTTGCTGTCTCTCCCTCTTCATCTTTGCTCTCAGCACAGCAGAATTTGCATGAAAGCAGTTATCAGTAAACAAGTGGTGTTTCTTGCCATGATGCTCAGGAATGGATCTCTCAGGATTTGTTATCTGAATGGGAATGATTAATATATGAATAACCCTTGACTCACATACTGTATACGTCTATCATCTGACTGGCACTAATTATCTCACTGTCTCTACTTACTTTCCTGCTTTTCTGTGGTTGCCCAAAAACTCACGATTGTCACATTTCCTCTTCATGATGACAAGCTATTCACTGTGAATAAAAGCTGACTGTAATAAAACTACCTGCATTTAAATCATACATTAATGACACAAAATACCTTAAAGTATTACTTACTTACTTATTTTGCACAGTAGAAACAAAGAACCCCCTTTTGGGGGGGGGGGGGGGGCAAAGTGAAAGTGATGTGGAAAATCGCCTCTTACCACTGAAAGACATGGGGATGGGTGGTGCTAATAATGGTACTGCAGCCAGCCAGTAGGGGGCGCTTGACATTTAGGGTTTTCACCTTTTAGAGATGTTATGGTCTCCTTGTTTTTTGCAGTCAATGCTTTGATCACAGAATAAACCTTAAAGAAGTGAGCACTTCTGTCATGCTTTAGTAAGATTAGTAACACACTGCTTCAGATTTCAGTGACCTGATCTCTGCTTGCAAAGAGCCTGAGATGGACCTCAAAGGTTTAAATATACATTTGCTGATAAATGAAATGCTATGTGGCCCAGTGGGTGGCGCTGTCTGGGGATTTGAACCCCCATTACTGCATGTTCGTACCTTGTTTGTGCTGGTTTGCCTGCTGTTTCTGCCGCAGGTGAAAAAGCATACAGGCAGCTGAACCAGTGTCTCTAAACAAGCCATTGTGGGTGCAGGTCATAAGGCGATTTCCTACTGCACGAACTTGGCCCAATTGAAGGTCTTAGGAGGTAGTTCCTGAACCATTTTTTAGTTCCAAAAAGAACATACTTTTTTCTCGACCAAGACTTACTGGGTGGGGCTTATAGTGATAAACTTTTCCTATTGGTTGACCACAAGCCCCAGCGCCAACTTGAAAGTTTCATGGAAATGCAGGAAAAGAAAAGTGGAGCAAAAATTGAGCAGATGTAATTTTTTGTAGCTCAGTTATACTAAAGGCATCAATGAGTAACTTTTTTGCTTCTGTCCCCATAGTTCTGCATCTGAAAATGCGATTGATAATGATTAGCGTAATGAAGAAGTGTATATTATGGACACTGGACTGGAGCATTGTCAGATAACCTCTCAGTTATCCTTGTGTGAGAAATATACACAGTCACATATTGAGATTATATTAGATGATGTGGTCTTGAGAGTGGGGCGGCATGGTGGTGCAGTGTTGCCTCACACCTCTGGGACCCGGGTTCGAGTCTCCGCCTGGGTCACATGTGTGCAGAGTTTGCATGTTCTCCCCATGTCGTCGTGGGGTTTCCTCCGGGTACTCCGGTTTCCTCCCACAGTCCAAAAATATGCTGAGGCTAATTGCAGTTGCTAAATTGCCCGTAGGTGTGTGTGTGAGAGTCACTGGTGTGTGAGTGTGCCCTGCAATTGGCTGGCCCCCCATCCTGGGTTGTTCCCTGCCTCGTGCCCATTGCTTCCAGGATAGGCTCCGGACCCCCCCACGACCCAGTAGGATAAGCGGTTTGGAAAATGGATGGATGTGCACCAAAGCACACACGTTTTTTTTCTGGTGGCTTAAACACATTTTTGTAACTACTGGCTATTTTGCAAAAACTCTGCACACAAATAAAAAAACCACCAAATCAGCAAAATGTTGTAGGTCTCTTGCAAAAGCTAATAAATCTTGCTTAACTCTTCAAACCTTTGTAAAAATTGTATTTTTGTACCAATCAGTTAACACAAACCATCATCTTAATAAGCACACAATGCACCAACTACACACTGATGGTAGGAATGGAAAACACATCTGGCTTTTGCTTTCTCTGTGCACGAGGTATGTCAATTTGAGGTCATACTTTTGTCATAAATAGTTCTGTAAACACAATTCAAGATTCAAATTTCAAGTATGAATGTTTATTCACATGCATCAAAACAAACACAAGACAACATACAATTTCACTGAGAGAGAGAGAAAAAAAATCATTCTTGTCGTCTCTTTGGGTCCGGCCACAGAATTTCATCAACATCACATGCAATGCTTTCTAGTCCAAGGCACCGGGGAAACTCTCCTGGAGTGCCTTATCCTGGCCTGACATGATGCCTGGTCAATATCCTCGCATGCCTCCTCCATTGCCTGTAAAAGAGCCATGCGTTGATGGGGATGACGATCATAGACCTTCCAGCACCAGGCAGAGAAGAATTCTTCAATCGGATTCAAGAATGGAGAGTAAGGCGGGAGGTTGAGTACAGTGAAGAGTGGGCGACTGTAAACCAGTTGCGAACTAAAGCAGTCCTATGGAAACTAATATTGTCCCATATGATGACATAACTGGTCTGTGAACATTAGTGAGCATATGATGTAGGCTGTCCAGGAATGTGTGCATGTGTGAATGCATGGTGTGTGAGTGTGCCCTGCGATGGGCTGGTCCCACATCCCGGGTTGTTCCCTGCCTCGTGCCCATTGCTTCCGTGATAGGCTCCGGACCCCCCACGACCCAGTAGGATAAGCGGTTTGGAAAATGGATGGATAATAATAATAACAAATAATGATGATAATAATAATTGCACTATGTCCAGTGACTGCCAGTTACTGTAAACAGTAAAGTACACGTAACTGGACATGTCTGTATTATTTTGGTTTATACTTATTAATCCATTAATTCTAACTTTTGTACTTTAAATGGACAGAGTACAGTTATTATTATTAGGAAAAGTATTGAGAGGAAAAACAAAACAATTAAAAATATATTTTCTCACCCTGACATCTAAGGGACTCCTTATACTGCAGATGATCTATAGAAAAAAATCACAAATACATCACTATCAACAAATATGTGGTTTTATTTATGATGTATGAAATCAAAATTATTGGGATGCAAAAGAAAATGGCTCTTCGCAATTTTCTTTTAAACCGTAATCATAGGCTAATTGATTAAACATAAGTATTGATTTTATTTTGAAAGACCACTTTGTTATGGAAGGCCATTTGGGACTTAACGTCTACTTTTACGCCCATGTTGGGAAACACACGTGGGTAATCAGGGGGCGTGGCACACACGAGGAGCGGACGAGCCGGGCATGACAGAACCCCCCCCCAAAGGCGCGCTACTCCGGGCGCGCCAAGGAAGGGGGCGACGGACGGGACGAGGCAAAACAGGACCTGAAAAACAAGAACAGAATCAACGCAGGACAGGGAACAGGACCGAGGCACAAAACAGAGCGAGGGACAAGACAAAAGACAAAACCTGACAGAGGGTCGGGAAGGCAGACAGGCAAACCAGGAAGGGAGACACAGAAGGAACGGGCGGAACAAAGGGGCCAGGAGTGCAAGGCGGGTACACCGGGGCACAAGGAACAGAGACGGGCGGAACGAAAGGGCGAGCAGAAAACAGAGGGGCAGAGACAGGCGGGACAAAGGCAGGGGCGTAGGGAGACAAGGAGGGGGAACTAGGGGGAGCCCGAGGGAGACCCAGCGGGCGACGGGCGGCAGCCGGAGGGGCCACAGGCGGCCGGGAGGCCGGAGCCGGAGGGGACCCCGGAGGGGCCGAGGAGACAGGGCGAGGGACCCGCGGAGGGGCCAGGGAGGGAGCAGGAGGGAGCACCAGGGAAGGGGACGAGGGAGCAGGAGGGGCCCACGGCGAAGGCCCGGAGGAGGGGGGAGCCGCAGCAGGCGGCGACGTCCGGAGGAGGGCCGGAGGTAGGGGCCCCGCAGGCAACCGAGGAGCCGCCGTCGGGGAACCCCCAGGCGACCGACCAGGCACCGGAGGGGGGAGCGAGGCAGGGCGACGAGGCATCGGAGAGGGACCCGCAGGCGACAGCCGACCCGGAGGGCCAGGACCCGCAGGCGCCAACCGAGCCCCAGCGCAGGCGAGGCAGGGCGAGCCAGGGGGCAGGGCGGGCGGGACCCCAGCCCTGCGTCTGTGTCCCCTCCCTTTACGGGACACAGACATGATGACCCCCGGTCGGGGTCGAGTTCGCCGGGGCGAGGGAGAAAAAGTCACTGGGGAAGAAGGGACAGGAGCTGGAGCTGCTGCAGGCGGAGGGGGCGCCTCTGGAGCTGCTGCAGCGCGGTCAGGAACTGGAGCGCTGACGGGAGCTGCAGGTGACTGCAGTGGGGGCGCCTGCCCGGGAGCTGCAGGTGGCTGCAGTGGGGGCGCCTGCCCGGGAGCTGCAGCAGGCGGCTGCAGAGGGGGCGCCTGCCCGGGAGCTGCAGCAGGCGGCTGCAGAGGGGGCGCCTCTGCAGGAACAGGAGCGCGGTCAGGAACTGGAGCGCGGTCAGGAACTGGAGCGCGGTCAGGAACTGGAAATGGCTGCAGTGGGGGCGCCGGCCCGGGAGCTGCAGCAGGCGGCTGCAGAGGGGGCGCCTGCCCGGGAGCTGCAGCAGGCGGCTGCAGAGGGGGCGCCTGCCCGGGAGCTGCAGCAGGCGGCTGCAGAGGGGGCGCCTGCCCGGGAGCTGCAGCAGGCGGCTGCAGAGGGGGCGCCTCTGCAGGAACAGGAGCGCGGTCAGGAACAGGAGCGGGCTGCAGTGGGGGCGCCTGCCCGGGAGCTGCAGGTTGCTGCAGTGGGGGCGCCTGCCCGGGTGCTGCAGGCGTTCTCCGGAGTTGGATTAGCCTCCGGAGGTCCTCAGCCATTTTCTCCAGATCTGAAAAAGGGGAGTCTGGAGTAAAGGAGTCGAAGTCCTGCCCCAGCTGTGCGGCGAGTCTTTCCCCCTCCAGGGGGGCCTGTGGGGCCGGTTCTCCCATCACCCTCCAATAAAGCCCCTGGAGGGTGAAGTATCGGTCAGCTAGGACCGCGGGTGGCGGCGGCAGTGAAGGCGGCTGCGCAGGCGGCGGCGGCCGCACGGGAGCGGGGTCCGCCGGCAGCGGCGGCCGCACGGGAGCGGGGTCCGCCGGCAGCGGCGGCCGCACGGGAGCGGGGTCCGCCGGCAGTGACGGAGGGAGGTCCTCCGTACTGGCGATCGCCGTTCTCCTCCGTCTCCCTCGCTGGCGCCTGCCGGTTGCGGGAGGCGGCGCGATGTCCGTGAAAACGGACGGTGGAAGAAAGGCTTCTGGCTCCGGGTAGTGGAAGGGCTCTTCGTCCTCGTCCTCACTAGAGAGCCAGTACTTCCACGCAGGATCGGGGACGCGTGTGGTCGGCCCCCGGGCTGGAGGTAGGGCAGGTACCTCCCTCTCGTCCTCCGCCGGAAGCCAAAGCCTGGAGAGCGAGCAGGCGCCGAGAGAGATCGGCTCTTGTGGGAGCCTCTTCCTCCCTCTCCGCTTCTTTTTGTGGTCTGTCATTCTGTCACGGGAACGCTCGGGGATCGAGGGCAGAGCGGCGATCGTTCGAGGCGAACGGGCAAGAAGGATGCAGGCAGGCGGAAGTCGGGGATTAACGAGGGTTTAATATACAAACTGGGAGCAGGAGACATGTAACGCCAACTAACATCAATGACAGACAAAGCAAACAGGGGAGACCAGGACTTAAATACACCAGACTGAATGACAGCAAACGGAAACAGCTGGGTACAATTCGGGAAACACACGTGGGTAATCAGGGGGCGTGGCACACACGAGGAGCGGACGAGCCGGGCATGACACATGTCAACACGTCAAACAAATTACGTCTTAACACGTATATTATTTACGTGTTAAGCCATTCGGACATCTTAACACGTCTTAAAACTGCATGTTAATGTGGCCAATTTGAACCTCTAAAGACGTTTGTACCTTTAATGCATCTATGCTATTGGTTGGCATAAAAGTACACACCCCTTTTGACGTAAGGGCTATACGTATGCAGTACGTGCCCTGTACGTTGTAGTCACGTGGTCTCTACGTTCAGCCATGTGAGTCCTACGTTGTTAATACGTATAGGCAACATATGTATTACGTGTCAAACGTGACTGTGATGTTGTTTTCAGCATAGTCCATTTGTTGGAGGGGTGAATCACGGGTTTATTTAAACTGGCAGAACAGTTATCTTTAAATCTTTACAAAGTATAACTGGCAGTTTTAACATTTAATGAAACTGGAGCAAAAATGGTAAATCTGGCTAATACTGATTTAATTGCACTGGTGTCTTTGTGGTGAACAGTGCAGATGAGCTAAACTTATCATTTTGATCACTTTCTGTTCTGCATTAACAGCAAAAACTATATATTCAGCAAAGAAACGTATGTAGTTATTCATTTATTTGTAATAAGGAGTTTATAGTGAACGGTCATAGCAACAGTATGAATGGCATCAATAATTTAGCTGCCTTATATTTTACCGGATGTACGTCGCATAGCCATTCTAGATATCTGAAATGACAATTGTGGATAGGAAGAATGTCATTGTGGATATCTGAAATGCTCTCTTTGACTAGGAAGATAGATATCTGCAATACATATCCAGTCTAGCGATTAAATGTTAAAACGCCTTGCCATACTTTTGCATGTATTGTTCCTGTGCTGCAGTATTAAACTATTTTAAAATGCAAAATAATTATTCTGTGACTGCATTGTTAATTTTTTTCCCACGTATTTTAAACAAATCTAATAAAAAACTGTAAAAACATGGAACAGATCAGGCACTGACAGTCAATCAGCCTGAGGTCATTATCTAGTAACCGAGGAACATATTTCTCTTCTTGCAATGACTGTCTGCAGGGCTTCCCCTCAAAACCGATAAAGTGGTAGCACCCAATTTTAAACGTGTTAAGACGTTCAGATTGGCTGCGTTAACACGTAGTTTTAAGACATGTTAAAACGTCCGAACGGCTTGACACGTAAATAATGCACGTGTCAAGTACATCATTTGCTGACAATTACTTTGACAGCTGGGAGGACGACACAGAGTAGATGAATTGATCATATTGAGGGGTTGTGCCATTGCCTTTCTCTGTCCATGTCCTTGTGTTCTACACCACACCTTTGTTTCCTGTAAACCTGCGTTAGGCTCTTTCTGTACCTTTCCGACACAGAAACCTTTTCATAACATGGATTTATAATTGTCTTCTCACTCGAGTATGAATGATGCTTAGATATAATCTATATAATATAAATTTGATATATATTATATATGTGCACCCCACAGAAATCTCCACAATTGTAAAGATACATATGGTCTCTATGCTTTTCCTAGAGAGCCCAGGCATAGAGAAGACACAAAATAATCAGTTTTCCACAGCATTTTCCTCCAAGCCTTCTCTAGTTAAACCATCTCATACCATCTCGCGTAGTCATTGGCTAGCATGCAAAGAGCCATTTCTGTGGTTTTTGTTCTCTTGCCCCATTCATCACAATCGCGGTGAATTAAAAGAAAAAGTCAAAAACAGTACTGTGTCATGCTACGTGTAATAGGATTGCAGATTTTCTTAATGGACAGTCACCCCCGTTTAATTTTTTTACAGTTTTTCTGAATGTTTAAACACTAAAAATGATTCTTATAAAACTATTAATAGTTATAGCAAAATTACTCACTGTTTTGCACTCAGTTGGCACTTTTGTAACACACAATTTGCAAATGTGTAAATACAATCCACTGCACAGCACTCTTTTTGCGGAACTGTAAACACAACTCACTTTTTTACACAATTTCCAAATGACCAACACACTCCTAGTAAAACTATACACATTTGACGGCTATTGTTTACACTATTTTGCCAACTGTCTGGCCACACTGTCACATGTGAAAACGGTTTTAGATAATTAGCAATCAGCATGAGCGCTATAAATAAGCCACAGGTACAGTAAGCTTTCAGTGTGGAGAACAATGGAGGGAGAAGGAAGACTGAGAAGAGTGAGAATTAGAGAAGGGCGAGGAAGAGGATGAAGACTAGGAGGTGAATTTAGAGGATGAGGAGGTGAAGAGGAAGGAGGAAGGGTAAGAAGAAATAGAATAACTGATGTCATCAGAGCTACAACAGTGGATCATGTGATCAACCATGGAATGACCCTGAGGGAAGCTGGCCAACGGGTTCAGCCTGACCTGAGCCGCTACGCTGTAGCAGGCATCATAAGGACGGTTCCAAATGAGAATCGGTTAGTACAGTTACTTCACAGTACGTTTTGTAATAGTACTATACTCTAATGAGAAACACAACAATGCTGTACAGGTAAAAACTGAAAAGGTTACTCTACAGACCTGCTAGACATCCAGAATCTGGGGGCAGAGGAAGAATGTTCACTGAAGAACGAGAGACCCATATAGTTAATATGGTGATCACAAATAAATCCATTAGGCTACGAGAAATACAGCAGCGTATAATAGAGGATGACACCATCTCCCAAAACATGAACAATGTGAGCATCTCTGCATTATCTCGTGTACTGCCATGCAACAGAATCAGGATGAAGCACATTTACAGAGTCCCTTTTGAAAGAAACAGTGAACGCGTTGGCATGGCAGGAACATTATTGGACACAGTGCCATAACCAATGTCCCAGGACAGCGTGGTGGTAACATAACTATGTGTGCAGCTATAAGTCAGAATGGTGCTGTTCACCATCATGCAACCCTGGGCCCATGTAACACTGCACACATTATTACATTCCTGGACAGCCTACATCATATGCTCACTAATGTTCACAGACCAGTTATGTCATCATATGGGACAATATTAGTTTCCATAGGACTGCTTTAGTTCGCAACTGGTTTACAGTCGCCCACTCTTCACTGTACTCAACCTCCCGCCTTACTCTCCATTCTTGAATCCGATTGAAGAATTCTTCTCTGCCTGGTGCTGGAAGGTCTATGATCGTCATCCCCATCAACGCATGGCTCTTTTACAGGCAATGGAGGAGGCATGCGAGGATATTGACCAGGCATCATGTCAGGCCAGGATAAGGCACTCCAGGAGAGTTTCCCCGGTGCCTTGGACTAGAAAGCATTGCATGTGATGTTGATGAAATTCTGTGGCCGGACCCAAAGAGACGACAAGAATGATTTTTTTTCTCTCTCTCAGTGAAATTGTATGTTGTCTTGTGTTTGTTTTGATGCATGTGAATAAACATTCATACTTGAAATTTGAATCTTGAA
Source organism: Brienomyrus brachyistius (assembly GCF_023856365.1). NCBI lineage: Eukaryota > Metazoa > Chordata > Actinopteri > Osteoglossiformes > Mormyridae > Brienomyrus > Brienomyrus brachyistius. Next base: position 1,605,188 of record NW_026042311.1, on the reverse strand, counting down.
TTGTGTTTACAGAACTATTTATGACAAAAGTATGACCTCAAATTGACATACCTCGTGCACAGAGAAAGCAAAAGCCAGATGTGTTTTCCATTCTTACCATCAGTGTGTAGTTGGTGCATTGTGTGCTTATTAAGATGATGGTTTGTGTTAACTGATTGGTACAAAAATACAATTTTTACAAAGGTTTGAAGAGTTAAGCAAGATTTATTAGCTTTTGCAAGAGACCTACAACATTTTGCTGATTTGGTGGTTTTTTTATTTGTGTGCAGAGTTTTTGCAAAATAGCCAGTAGTTACAAAAATGTGTTTAAGCCACCAGAAAAAAAACGTGTGTGCTTTGGTGCACATCCATCCATTTTCCAAACCGCTTATCCTACTGGGTCGTGGGGGGGTCAGGAGCCTATCCTGGAAGCAATGGGCACGAGGCAGGGAACAACCCAGGATGGGGGGCCAGCCAATTGCAGGGCACACTCACACACCAGCGACTCTCACACACACACCTACGGGCAATTTAGCAACTGCAATTAGCCTCAGCATGTTTTTTGACTGTGGGGGGAAACCAGAGTACCCGGAGGAAACCTCACGACGACATGGGGAGAACATGCAAACTCCACACACGTGACCCAGGCAGAGTCTCAAACCCGGGTCCCAGAGGTGTGAGGCAACAGTGCTGACCACTGCACCATCATGCCGCCCCCCATGAATTCATTTTTCCATTTTTATTTTCAATAATATTGATGTTAACTCAGCATCTTATTTTCAATGTTGAAAAAGTCACTTTATATCAAGGTTTCGCCACCATTAATTTTTCAATATTGAACATCTGACCAAAAATCTATTCAGTTTCAATGCTGATAATTTATCACTGAGCATAATTCAATGCATTTAACTATACTTCAACGCTGAAACAATAACATGATGCTATCTGGGCTATGAATAATTATTTCAATTGATATACAGATTCCAAGCCCATATAGGTGATACACAGGTACGTAATGGGCGTCTTATGTCTGAGGTAGCCAGCTACTGTGTTTGATAACCAACCATCATAATAATAGTTTCCTTGCACCAGTATAAAAGTAAACCAATTGATCCCTCTTACAATAACCTGTGGTATGAAACTAAATAAAATGTATCGTACCAGTCTTGGGGAAAACCAGTGAGAATCCACTGTGAAACAGCACTGCGCAAATTCTCATGTGTTCCTAATGACAAGGGCAAGACTGGTAATCAAACTAGCCTCTCAGCAGGAGTGTTAGTGTGAAAGCAGGGCTTATTGACACAGATAATAAAGCTTGTTAGAATGCGTAACATAATTATTTAGCTGGGCCCAGAAGAGGTGAGAGCTCCCCTAGTGGCTACAGGAGTGCATTTTCCCCAAAGCAGATATAATGGATGGTGGTCTTATTGCTTTTAGACCACAACTTGGGATAGAAGAACAAATCAAATTATTTTCCTCATTTAATATTCAGATTTTAATTAGGCTTAAATTTTAGAACACAGTGTGTTCTAGGATGGTACGTTATGGATATTAGTCTCTACCACATTCTAAAGCTATAAATTTTCCTTTTCCTATGTTTGATTTGGTGGCTGCCAGGCGTTCTGAGTAGTATAGTGACTATGGTAGGTGTGTGATTCCCTAAGGAATTTTTTGTTCTGTTCTGTGTGGCAAATACATATAATGCTGACATTTTTCCTGGAAGATTTGGGATTTTTCATCCCGTGCCTTAAGGTATTTCTCTCCAGCTCTAGGGAGTCTCCCCCGAAAACACCAGTCACTCACTAGCCTTACACTTATGCTTGCTGACTTATTCAACACCATGAATGGATTAACAGAAAAACAGAAACCTATTAAAAGGCTGCACCATATCATGATATGCAAATAAACATCCAGCATCATTGTTTCACAGGGAAGTACATTATTTATTGATAATTATAACCCTAACCCTTACTTCTCAGCTTGACAAACATAAGGTGCGGCGCATGAGCATGTGAACTGGTTGAAATGCAAGTGTCTCACAGTCAATGCATAAGACTTGAGAGCCCTGACTTTACTTATATAGCCCACAACATGTTTATGATTCATGAATAAATCTGGCCAGCAAATCGGTCTTTCATTTTCCACAGAATAAAAAGAACGATAATGTTATCCCGCTGATAATTGCAGGCGCGTTTCACCCCCGGCACTGGCTGGAGACACAGGCAAAAGGCATACAATCTTATGGAGGTACAAAAATTATTCCATCTACTCTGCACATCTGCATAACTTCCATCATAGTGCCAGTTTTTGCGGTCAGCTAGTTTATTACTGTAAGCGCCTCCATAGTAGTGCCTCTGAGGAACTGAACCGGACTTCCGATGGTGTCTCTCACATGCACATCATACATATATATATATATATATACACTCACTCTCTCCGGGTCTTTCACATGATATGTGGTCAGCCACTATATGGGAGGGATATTCAGGCATAAATTAAGGGCATATTTACAAGCCGCACTAGTGTACCTATGTAACCGGTCATTCCCTGCCTATACTCTGCATTGTGTTTTGGGGTGTTATCAGGTGTGTGTGGGGTGCAGGAGGAAGGGATATTACAGACGCCGTTGTCGTTCCTGGATTTTATTGAAACTGTTGGGAACAATAAGGAAAGGGGTAAACTTCATATGCTCTGGCCCTCTCGCTCTCTCTGCATAAAGTAAAACAATGTATATACTTATGTATAGACGTGTTTTCTATCCCCTGCTTATGATGAATAATAAATCAAATATAAAATATAATATATGGGTCATAATTATACAATTGATTTACTAACTCGGGGGACCCTGCCACTAGATCCTCACCTCTTCCCGCGTGTGCAATACACCAAAGGGAAGAGGAAATGAGGTCGGGACCCTTATGAAGGGGAAAAGACAGAGGGAGGGGCGATGCAGGACAAAAGCATCATGGGAAAGTTTAAAGGATATTGTACCCATCAGGTTAGACAGAAGAAGCAAAACAGAATCTTGTATAATTATAAATTAAAAGTAAAATAACAACCTGTTACACGTCACCTACACTTCAGACTTCATCCTCAAAATCAAAGCAGTATTAACACAAGCAACATGTTCCATCTCTTAAATCCAATCTAACTTTTAAAAATAAAGTCTGTTTCAACTGGACTTTTATCTAAGAAAAACAAACATTTTATGTTCGAGTTGTTATAAAACTACTGAAACAAATAATTGGCTATACTGCAGTTCCGCTGTCTTGTTTGGCACCCTAAATTATGTCCTGCATTCTGTGGAAACAAATGAAGGCTGAGGAATGTTACGTAACACAGCTAGAATGCAAAAACTCTACCTGGTGTAATTCAGTGCATAAAACCAATGGTCTTAAGTGTGGTGTCTTCTTCGTAACACTCCCTGACTTTTGTATCCATGACCATGAGATAGGGTGGGCTGCTTTTCTTCCTTCCTTTGACTAGTATTCCTCCCTTTCCTCCCAGCCTTGGTTGGTGGGTCAGGCAGCATCACCTTCTTTTAATAGACCCAGGTGTCATTTATCTTGAAATTAGGTTCAAGTGCAGAAAATGATCTAGCAGAAGTCTTAGACAATCTCTGAATTACAGAGAAATCTGATTTATTCTGAAACTGTGAGAAATTGTTCATCTGTATTTTGCTGCATTGCTAATTGTTGATGTGTGTGCCCTCCTTGTGCAGTAAAGGGGAGATCACATGCAGAGCTGGTTTTCTGTAGTTTCTTAGCCTGAATTAAAATAAAATATTCTCTTCATATAGGAACCAAGTCTCTGGCTGGAAATTTCTACAAAAGGTCCATCTTCTTTTGCCGTATCAACACTTAAATGAGAAAAGCAGACAGGGACAGTATAGGTGACAGCAGTGACTGTCCTTCCATGCCATCCATATGTACAAGGGCTATGACCAGAGTACACATGTACAAAAAATTATATATCAAAAGCAAGTACCTTTGTTGAAACGTGAAGGTAATCGTTTACAGCATAACAATTCCATCCTAAAAAAAGAATTTGTCTGTGTATTGCCTAGGAACTGCTACAATGTTAAAATGGTAAATCCCAACCAAACAGAGCAAAAACTGACACGTTATTTAAGAACTGAAAGAAGGAGAAAATTGAAAACTTTCTTCGAGGGATCAATAACATATATGTTTTGTTTCCCACGGTCCTGTTACTAATTCAAATCTTAAATCCTGTACTTTGATATTTTGGGCTGAATGTAATGACAGCAAACGTAACAGCTGCCTCAATGCAGGTGAAGGCAGCCCAGAGGGTCCAAGAGGTCAGTGGTCAATTACTGCATAGGGATCAAATCTGCAATCAGAAAATTACTGCATACATGCCTTTATATTACGGTCAAGCGGAGAGTCAGAGCAGTTTCCATAGAAACAACGTAAACAAACTTTACCGTTTGAAGCACAACAAACTCTGAGTGAAAATGGCGCAGAGGTGAGTAGCTTGTTAGCTCTCCAAAATGTCTTTGAATTCTTCAACTGATGTTGTGCTACTTTGATTATTTAGCCTTTTATACTATAATGACATAGTAAATGTATATAATACAATAAAAAACATTACATATTTTTTTTATATTACATATTTTTAACGTCATTTAAAGTGCAGTGGTTTTTATTGCTACTGTGGTTGCTAATATTTAAATAATGACAGACTATTTGGTTAGTAAATTCATCTCAAACATGCTAGTTTAGTAGGGCTTCCCAACCTTTCGATGTCCGCGGATTGGTTTCCGTCGTAGAAAAGTGTCACGGATCAGTAAGACGGCGGTATAATTTGGGGGTTCCCACGCCGAGCGGCGGGAGATTGACGGTGTATACGGACATGCGGGGCTAATGGCGTATTTCCGTACATCAATACGGGCAGCTTTCTTTCCAAAACGGCGCGATCCCCTAATAAACGGGACGGCTGGCTCCTCTACCCCCGGTTGTCTGCCGCCCGGTGCAATACTCCGCGCGGACGGTACCGGAACACCGACCGGAAGTTGGGACCCCCTACTGTACAGGGTGGTAGGTAAATTGTTAAAAAAAATTGGGGCATTACTTTCGGAGTAGGCTAGATGCTTCTAAGTTTATCATTACATCTATTTACATTGTTACACAGGATTAACACTTTCAAATATTCTTAGCTTGGTTAGTGTTAACTCAGTTCTTGGTAGTATTCATCTGGGTATTCATTTGATGTGGAGCACAGTTGTTTCGTATTTGATTCTAGTTATAATTTGGTGACATTACTGTTTAATATGCTATTGCACTTACAGTATCGTGCATTTTACAGTAGATTTTTTTTTGCAATCTTGCTCGCTGTTTCTTTTATTCTTTCTTTTTTATATATGTGAACCCTGTAATTATTTATTATAATAATTATAACAATTGTATTTTCTGTATGGTTGAAGAATTTCCAGCTCTTTATTTATTTTATTATCTCTCTTAAGTGCTGGTTAATCTCTCATTTATTCCCCAGAGAGCGAATTGAGAGAGCTGATCGATGGACCAACACCCAACACTGGGAAGCCTGGAACCTGTGGGATGAAGTGATCAACTGGGGAGAAGGTGTGGAGGAGTTCTCACCAGTGACACTCCCCACTGTCCAGGCTGGGGGGGTTAAGGGGGGATTTGGGGGGTCTACTGATTTGGGTAAGGGAGGGGAGAGTGTGGGAAAGGATGGACTGCTAGCCAGCACTAGTATTTCATCTCAAAGTCTTCAGAGTAATTACGGCCTTTCATCTGAAGACTGGGAAATTTATAAAACTTGCTACCTTAACAAAAAAAAGAAAGTCAGGAAGGACCGGACAAGCCGGGGGGAGGGTAAGGTAAGGGGGCAGAGTAGTGAGGAATATGTGGATGTACCAGAGTGGGGAACATTTGAGGGGAAGGCCTCCAGGGTTGTGATGGAGGGGACAGAGGCTGGTATTAGTATGATGGATATGCTAAATGGAGGTGAGGAGAATGTATGTGAGGTGGGAGTGAATGTGGAGGAGGTTAAGGGAGGAGGAGGGAAAAGTACAGGGAATGCTGTGGAATATGTGGTGTCACAAGTAGGCAGAACTTGGCTAGAACCCATCCAGGAGGAAGACCTTGAGGAAGATGAAGAAACAGATGAGGAGCTTCAGGAAGCAGAAGACACTGATGCTACCACAGTGGACAGTTGGCAGTGCATGGCGGCATATGTAGCCAGAATATGGCTGCAGACTTTACAGGAAGATGGACCTGAGGAAAATGAAGAAGCTGATGTGGTATTCCAGCAGGCAGAAGATGCTGATGCTACCACACTGGTCAGGTTTCAGTGTATGGTGGCATCTGAAGACAGATCACAGCTACTGACTATACCAGAAGAAGGACCTGAGGAAGAGGACGAGACTGAAGTGATGAAGACAGATAAAACAAAAGAAGATGCTGATGCTGCCGAGAAGATCTACAGTGAAGAAGTATCATTCCATGTGAATGCCGAAGATCTTTCTGAAGATGATACTGAGAAGAGCCACAAGAAGAAGAAGAAGAAGATGAAGTGGTGCTTCTTCTGCTGTCCCCTGCCCTTCAGAAGAAGTAGCAAGAGGCAGTAATTATAAGGTTGTGAATTCAGGTTTACAAATGACTTAAAGCAGTAATATAACTACATTATTGACACCTTCACAATGCACTGTAATGCATCCATAAATATATTATAGACATGGGTATAAATATTGAAGAAAAAAAAGCATAACACATTATAGCCATGTTTATTATGGATTAATGGCCTATATATAATGTATTATGAAGATATTTATTGTGTATATATAGATCAGAGCATTCATAATGCATTATCAACATAGCTATAATGTGTTATGCCTTTGTATAAGTATTTACAGCCGTGTTTTTAATACTTTTATAAATGATTTATAAGGCATTAATTGGGTATGTATAATGCAGTTATATGACTGCTTTAAGTAAAGTTAAGTAAAGTGTTTATTTTCTTTTTCTTAGAATACCCGTGTTAGAGCCCTGCATTGGGACTGGGATCCCACGGGACCCAATGGAAAGTGATACTGTTTAAGTGTTAATGTAGCTATAAGATACGATAGGATAAGATATGCTGAGTTAAAATATAAGATAGGCTAAGACGAAATATATTAATATAAGCTAAGTTGAAATATAATAAGATAGGTTAAGATATGACAAGATAGGCTAAGATAAAATATGATAGGCTAAGTTAACATATGATAAGGTAGGCTATGTTAAGATAAGAGATTTTCAATAAAACATATTTACTTTTCAAACTGTGTCTTTGTCATCTTTTCAGTGTTGTGTCTGTCTTTGTTTGATAATTTCGAATCGTCAATTTATATCTGAGACTCTCCTAAATGTCAATAAGCAGAGACGGAGGAATGGGAGGAAGGTACGGTTAAGTATAAATGATAAAGTATCAAAATCACAGTGCTACCTTATTTTGACGCAGAGAAAGTAATTTCAGTGTTACTACCACATATGAGTTAATGGCTGCAAATGTTGGTGTTACAAGTGCTGGTAAATAACGCGGCGTAAGTTTAACTCCGGTGTGTTTCTGAAAAACGCACCGCCTTCTGCCTGCTGTCATTCGGCGAACGTGTAGGAGGCTATTCTGGTAACAGGTAAAGTTGTCATTTAACGTAATGCTAACGTGCATTACCTGTTAGTAAGTGTTTTACTATATCACACACCTTACGTCCTTTATAGTTGTAGTCCGGTGCACTCTGTATCCATGCTAACTAGCTAGCTAATGTTAACATGATGCAGTACAGTCTTCCAGCTTGGGGATTCCCACCCCTGTCCGCGGCCAGTATTCCGCAGGGGGGTTTGCGGAGGTGTTGGTTGCAAATGCAAACGATCCCTTCATGTTCATGTGTTGTGTTCTAATGTGTAAATAAAAGATAACTATCAAATTCAATGTTTATGTCCTATTATACTAGATAAGACTGTAAAATAGTTTGCCCTGCATATGGATGCCATGCAGTCAGAGTATGATCAAGACAGGGTGTGAGTGTGGAAAAAAGACAAATGTAACAGTATTTGAGGGAAGAGTGAGAAGGAGGGAAATGTAGGGAGAAGGAGGTTCCTCGGAGCTCCGAGATGTGTTTGGCTGTAATAAATCTGGAATATAGCTATATGACATAGTTTTTGATAAAACCAGCATTTATTTTTTAGGTTTGTCGAGCTCCGTCAAAACAATTAGAACGAGTCCATTATGTAACTGGAACCTCTCTCACATGTAAACACAGTGACACGCTAGTGCGTTGGTTTGTTGTCTGAGGCTATGATACTGACCACAAACACATTCTCAAATTTCACTGCACCAATCATAGCATATGCAGGCAGAAAAATGATAGCAAAAAACATTCAGCATTAGACTCTAAAACCGTCTGTAATGTCTGTGTTTATCCAGTGGACCATAAATTAAAATAAGCTTTCCTATTTCAGTTTCTTTCAGATGTTATAAAGTAGTAAATAAAGAATCATATTAATTAAACCATGTATTACTGACTATCAGACAACTTCAACAAGTTACCAAATGGATGCAAAATCAAAGATATTCATTTGCGCCTGGCACTAACCATGTACTCCTTCACAGTACTAAGCCATAGAAAGGGCCCCAATGAAACCCCTGCATTCCTGCATCGCAGATACTCTAATCTCAGCATTTATAAGATTATATTTGTACTACCTGCCAATTTTTATATTAGATGAGACTAAATATTGAGAAATATCTATATGCAGAAGTAGTTTTTCCTGATAAGAAGGATAATATCAAGACTGTCAGCATTTACAAATCGAATTATGACATATCTGAGTAGCCCAGACTGTCCGGAAAATGGCTGACTAATGTACATACAGTGTAATAAGCTGATAATCAAATGGATAGAAAAACGCTCAATAATAGACAGGATTCAAAGGGTAAATAAGGTGCATCATGTGGAAGAGAAGTTAGGTGGCATTGGGGTGCATTGTGAGTTTCATCTGGAAGCTAGAAGGGAACAAACAGGGCTTTTGGGGGGGGTGGGGGGGGGGGACTTCTCCGGGGGCTACATCGCTCTACCTTTTTTTAAAATGATTTATTTAAAAAAAAAAAATCTTTTCTTCTTACACTATAATGGCAGGTTTAGGACTAATACAGTACAGTCATAACCAGTGTCAGGGATTCTATGCATTGCTACACAGAGACAAGTCCAGATATTGAGCCCAAGGCTAAAATTGTGGTTTACTTACAAGTGCACTTTGCTGGGCAGTGGGGGTGTTTGTCCTTCTCTGCTCACATTTTCCCCTCTTATCCTGTCTTCTCCTCCGCAGCCCTTCCTCCTTCTCTCTGTTGCTCCTATATTCCCTCCCCTCCAGTCATCTATGTTCTCCTTCCTCTGCGGTCTCTCCTCTTCTCCCATTCTTCAGTTATACTGTCTTCTCCGCTTTCCCTGTATCCCTCCTGTCTTCTGTTCCAGTCGTCTTTTCTCCAGTCATCCCCTGCTTCTCAGTCATCTCTGCATCTTTTCTCTCATTTGTTTGCTTATTCTTTGATTGTTTGTGTTATTCGTTAACCCACCACCCTATGCTGGATGAGTCTTGATGTTTTTTGAAGTTTTTTTAAAGTTAGGCTTCTTCCTTTGTTTTTGTGCCATATCTTCTGCCCTCTTCTGGTTGCGGCAGTGCATGACACGGGTGGAAAATAGGGTTTATTACAACACACACATCAAAACCAAAAGGATCAGGAAGGATCAGAATTCCCACTCTCCTTACCAACACCTCGAAAAGCCAGGCCTTGCCGTGCCAAGTACTTAACTTCAGAAGATTTTTCCTCACTTGCTGCTGCTCTTTCCAGCTCATCTGAAGGTTGAATATTAACAGGATTGATCTTCTGAATCCATGTCATCAGTGCTAATCTGTGGCACTGCCTGTCTTTATGTGCACTGAATTTCCCCAGTGCCTTTTCCAGTTTTACATGCCAGTCTTCACAAGAGCTGAATGTGTCTTTCATGCCAGTTTAGACATTTGTGTTACAAATTATTTTGCACAGTAGAAACAAAGAACCCCCCTTAAGACGAGGGGGGGCTGTAAGGGAGCCCAGTGTGATCTTTAAACCATTTCTTCTGAAAGCAGGGTCTCCTGTTTGATAGACGTGACATTTACATTTGGCTGATTTGGTGAAGGTCCAAGCTCCTCCCCCCTCCTCCCTAATACACCTTCATCTTCATCTGCCTGTCTGCTCTCTCTCTCTCTCTCTCTCTGCCATTGACTCACACTCAGTCTCCCTGGTTAAATGCTGTATCTGAAATACACACCACAGGCCAAACTAAGAAGCATATTAAACTAACATCAGGATCAGGCTGCTGTGACGTCATTATTCACTCTTAACCATCAATATTTGCTCCTTTTCTCACTCCCCTCCATGTCACCTGCATTCTCTGCCGTCAGCAGCCTCTTGCTGTCTCTCCCTCTTCATCTTTACTCTCAGCACAGCAGAGTTTACATGAAAGCAGTTATCAGTAAACAAGTGGTGCTTCTTGGCATGATGCTCAGGAATGGATTTCTAAGGATTTGTTACCTGAATGGGAATGATTAATATATGAAGAACCTTTGACTCACATACTGTATACGTCTATCATCTGACTGGCACTAATTATCTCACTGTCTGTACTTACTTTCCTGCTTTTCTGTGGTTGCCCAAAAACTCACGATTGTCACACTTCCTCTTCATGATGACAAGCTACTCACTGTGAATAAATGCTGACTGTAATAAAACTATTTGCATTTAAATCACACATTAATAACGCAAAATACCTTAAGTAAGCAAGTATAGCTTTCTACAGTAATGGAATATAAAATTAATTAAACCTATTACTGTCTACAAAATAACACATTCAGCACTATATCAGACTTTACATCAGCTTTCTGACCATTATAAATATACCTGAGTGAGCACCGTTGTTAGTTTCTAGGAGAATGTGCAGTTAATAACATTTCCAGGTAATTTAACCAGCGTAACTGCACATGAGGCAATTATTATAATTATAAACGTAGTAGGAGTAGGGGGCGCTATAGAGCGAAAGGGTGACTACGCCACTCTGTAACTGTCGCTAAGACGGTTATTTTATAATCACCTTTTGCTGGTTTGATTTAATATAGAAAGTATACTGTGAAATGTATGTCAGTGCCCTCTGCTGACTATTTAATTGATCCGTGTTAACCCTTGAATACATGGTCAGGTGACGGAATAGGGTAGGAGTAAATGCATGCTGGGAGATTCATGGAGTCAACTTGTGGTTTGTCGGCTTGTCACGGCAGGATCTGTAATAACTCCTAAGCATTTGGTCAGAAGGCGCACACGGTAATTTATATTTATTGTATTTACTTGTCTTGTATTGAAAAGTGGAATTGCGGTGATGTATGAGCCGCTGTTTAGCGGTAATATCATGGATCTTTTAGAATGTCTTGTAAGATTAAATGTAATGCAGGAATTTAATAATATGTTTATTTTATAGTTTTTCACGGTGTCTAGAAGAATAAAGACGGAATAAACTTCAACATCTGTCAGGCGTATGTTTTCTGTACCAGATGAAGAACTTTGGGAGCTGTTATATCTTATATAGTAAAGGTAACCTTACAGTAAATGACGTCTGCTGTCATCTGATGCTATATAGAAAATGTAATTAAATAAGATTAAATTTACCTTCTGCGAGGGGCACCCTAATATAATGATATATATAATAATTATAATATAATATAATTATATAATTATAATAAATATTATATAATTATAATATAATAATACACTGCTGTCTGTCTGCCATAAAATAAATAAAAGGGGGAATTGGAATTGCATATGACTATGGAGAGAATGGTTGTCTATGGTGAAAGAGGTGTGGAAATTTTTACTAATTCACATAAGGGACAGCATAAAGGGTTGTTTAATTCAGTATCAGAGGAATTCATATATTTGTGTGATTATGATAATCACACTATTATAACTTGATAGTACATCTCTTGAATTTAACTAATTACAGTGTCATGTATAACACTGCACTTTTTAATACATTGTTTGGCAGAACAGACTGCAAAACTGTAGTCTCAATGGAAAGCTGGATGAAATTCCTAGGGTGGCGTAGTCAGCTGTCCACTGAGTCTACAGTTTTGTAGTTCGGTCTGTCGCAGTCTGGCGCAGTTGGCAGGATCATCGTCCTGAGAGCAGAGACGCGTGTTCAGTGTGAATGACTCTTCAGTTGTTTTTCTATTTTTAATTACCTTTTTATTCCTATCCATGTCTTTTTTTCCTTTTGTATGCTCATTATTCAGCCAGTACAGCTGTTTTTATTGTAGTGGAAAACAACAGTGAGTGCCAGTCACTGGCAAATCCCTTGGTTCCCGGTTCCACTCCATCTGTCCTCTGGTGGTCCCCTTGAGCTGTGGACCCCTTTCCAGTGTTCTGCAGCCTGATCCTCCTGAGCCGCACGGAAGCGGAAGTTGGCAAAGTGAGACGCGGCAGTAGGCCTATGCATGCAATTGACTGGAGTATGGAGAGTAAAGCCTTTCGTTTTGTTTAATAAAAGTTGTCCTTGTATTTTCTCATATGCGAGAACATCACAACTGCCACTGCACTTGTTGATGTGTAAGTGTGCCCTATTCAAACAATAAAGAGAAACTACATGCAGCACTGAAAAACTATTCCACGACCAAAAAAAATGTAAACATTCTTTCTATATCAGAAGCTAGTCTCTGACTGAAATTTCTATAAATCTTTATATAAACTGATAGCAATTAACCTAAGAGTGCATGCTTGGATTTTAGTATCTGCATGTACTGTGGAACTAAAAAGAATCATAATCAACATATATAATTACGTAAATGAAAAACAAATACGTTGCATTTTCCTTAATAGTTTTGCACGTTGCCATAATTTATATTTAATTTAAAGTATGAAGCACCCAAGCAAAGTTTATGTTGAAATAATACTCAAGATTCTTACTGTAAGTCTTTACTCTGGCACAGTGGTGGATCTAGAAAATTTTACATGGGGTGGCAAGAGATTTTAACAGAGTGGCATGGAGGTTCAGTGAGAAACCGACTATCATTCAGAATCGTGGAGCTCAGGAGCATACTTACACTGAAAAAGTGACAATTTATCTAAGCATTTGGACTCTCATGGTTAAAACAATGCTGATTGTACTTTCATTATCACTGACCAGTTGTTTTTCTTTGTTGTGCTGTGCAGCAGAATGTTTCACAAACATATCCAAATTAAGAGCCTTTGCACGCTGATTCTCAATGCTCAGCAGAGTTTCCAGGTCTGCGGTGTTCATGCCCAATTGTGCTATTTTGAAAACATAGTTTCGGGTAAATATTAGGAGGTCATGGGTTGCGGATTTTTGGGCTGATTTCATAATGTTATACAGCAGCAGACTGCAAGGGGAAAAATAAACTAATTATTATCAGTGCAAGTGGCTCCTAATCCTGAGTAATGCTGGATCTCTAGCCACCTAAAGTAAGAGACAGATGCACACGGAAAGCAGGGCTGCCGACTACCATGCATCTGGCATGACTTTCACGCTCTCAGACACTCACGCAAGGAATCTTCCACTATATTATTCCACTACAAGCCTAAATGTAGCTACATCAGAAGCGTTGGTGTAGTTTGCATACCCTACATACCATTTAGAACAGGGGTCACCAACATGGTGCCCACTGGCACCAGGATGCCCCCAAGGACCACATGAGTCGCCCACGGACCTGTTCTAAAAATACCACAACTCACCAGTGGGCAGCGACTAAAATGTAATTTTATCTTGTTGCTATTCTTCTTTAATCACATTTGTATTTATATAGATTTGAAAATGACAATATCCAAAAAAGCATTTAAAACGTGTTTATTCTACATGAAGTTTAGATAAGTTTAGGTAAAGTCTGTTCTGGTAGCCTTTGTATGGCTCAGTACCCGTGAAGTAGCTCTCAGTTTCAAAAAGGTTGCTGACCCTTGATATATAGTATACCCCAATCTTGGGTGATATATCCTAATCAGTAAAATAACAGTCGGCTAAATTCCGCATAGTGATCTCATTAACTGCGTGTTGTTGCTGAAATACATCACACAGACATCGGGGGAATGTCAAATCATCAGAATATGTAAGATTTATACATTTGGTTAAGTTGAACGCATTTGCTGTTGAATGCAATTCCTATCACATTAACAATTACTGGTTGAAAAATTGCTGTTAGTGTCTTAAATCATACTGCTGTAAAAGTAAAATTTACAACAGAAATCAATATGCTTAGAATATGGGTTAAGATGGAAAATAATTTTTCCATCCCAATCCTAATCATGTTAATGCAAATTTACAGCAGTGTGGATTCTCAGAAAAAAGGTACTCTGACATAAAGATCAGCAATACAGTGCAAATAACATTTAATTTCACATTTATACAAAAAAAGGACAGGGCATTTCGATGATAAAATCTGTAGTGAACAATAAGTCGCATCAAAACAAAACCTGGAATTCGGTCATGCTACCTTAAGGTTAAACATTACTTGGTGCAAAGTTCCTTGTTCTGAAATAAATACTTTCTGCAATAGCACATCCAACCATATTCACACAGTCTTTATCGTTATTTATTTATTCAGCCATTTTTTTCTTACTGCCAGCATCTCATAAAAAGGGTCAGTGCTCACAGCAGCAGTGATGCTCTGTATCCACTTGTCCTTCTCCTCAGGGGTTGGCGCCGAGATGCGGTACACCACATGATTGCCCTCTACCAGGCGGCCGTCCGCCTCCGTTTTGCAGGCTTTCATCAGCTGTCTGCTGTTGTTAGGGATGTACAGTTCAAAGCAGTTAGGCTTCCTGAGATCCTTCACCTCACGGATGCTCAGATTCTCCAGCGGAATGATCACCCTGGGTTTCTTATCCGTAGTATGTTTAAAGTAGTAAAGGCAGTTATCCATCAGGATGAACCACCGCCTTTTCCATGTTTTCACCCGTCCTCCTCCCATTTTGAAGAGCCAACCCTCTCTGTCAGGGTTGAAGAAGGCATTGTTCCCATTGTCTTCAGGAATCTTGAATGGCTCATTCTTTATGCTCTTATAAAGATTTCGGAGGAGATCATCTGGCAGGTTGCCTCCATCATTGATTCCTCGATTCATGGAGATGAACCTGTCCACACTGGGCTTGTCTCACACATTTGGATTATGAAGGCTAGTGTTTAGCATGATTATTGAAAATGAAAGTACATAGCAGGTGTCAATGTTTTGGAAGACTCCAGGATTACATTGACAGTACCTCTGCGCAAAGGCCTCCATCATCCTGTCAATCTTTTGTGCTTCTCCTGGCAGACGGAAACTCCAGAGGAACTGCCTGAGAGCCTGTACCAGGTTGAACCCTGCGAATTCATGAAGCCCAAGAAATGTTTGGAGGACTTGGATATTGAAGTCGTCTCTCTCACCCAGGTAATCCCCAATGGCTGTTTTGTTCAGCCCCTCTCCCTTGTATAGGAGCTGGGCGATGTCCTCAGACGTGTGCCGGAGAAGATTGTTTTGTACCATGAACAGGATACCCTTCTTAGGGTCCATGTTGAATTTCTTTCTTCCCATGGCGACATGCCTATTCTTTTCTAAGATTTGGCTGCGTTTGGTGCTGGATTCAAGGCCCTCCACTTCCATGAGGGCCTCTCTCAGCGCCTCCCGCAGCCTCTGGATCTCCAGCAGAAGGGCTCCTTTCCTCAGCCGGATGTCATCAAGTTCAGAGTGCTTCTCTGGACTCAGGTCCATGGAGACTGCAGCAGACAGGAAAAGGAGATCGCCAGCGGGTGTGGAGCTCAGCAGGTTGGCCATCTCTGCCAGTTTGGTTGTTGGTCTCCCATGGCAGAGTAATCGTAACATTGTTAAGCCCTTGAGCAAGTCCCTTAGACCCAAGTGCTCTGACCCCAAACTCTCCTCACTTCGGACAAAAGCATATGCTGAATATATATATTCCCAAAGGGCAGTTACAGAAGACCCCAGGACCGGAGTAACGTGGGAAGCAATTACTGATGCCTGGAAGCTTTGGGGCATGCAAATAAACTGCATCCAAAGGCAAATGGCTAATAAAGAATGCTCTGAATGCCAGGCATTCGTCCAGCAGTGAGATCGTAGAGATAATGAATAAAGATAGAAAGTGTGAATAAAGATAAAACATTTTGATTGTATTTGCGAAGCGATGCTGGATGTGCTGAGCTCGCCGGGAAGGTCATGTGGTCCGCATTCCCTCCCCATGCACACGTGATCAGCTCAATCACACCGAAATTGTCGGTTTGCTGCCCTTCAGGGAAACAATCTAAAGGGTGTTACGGGAAAAGTAATCGATGCAAGAGCCAATGATGTTCTCCTGGTGCCTACCCTTGTTTATGTTATCGTTACTGACACAAACAATGATGAACGATAATAAGCATTTATAAGCCATGATGACCGCACCATTAACGTGGAGTTGCACTAACGTCTGTTTTTATAGCTAACCAGCAAGTCAACCTCTCACCCTGGTAATGCAACAGCGCCGGTTAAACAATACGTTTACACAGAGTGCTTGTGATCAGTGGCCTATACTACGAATCAGGGTTACTGGCTTATCGAGGTAACTTGACGGATTTAAGGTACCACAGTTTAAATGAACTTCATATTTGTTCATCGGGATGTCTGAATCGGTGCTAATCAGTACTACGATGCCAGTTATGCAATGTAGTTTTGATAAAAACTTTTCTGTCATTTAACATAAGAGGAAAAAAATAATTATACTGTAGTCAAATTGGCTGATATAAAATCGTTTAAAACTGTGACAAATTTTGCCTTTTTTTACAGTGTATACTTCCAGTCACAAGGTAGCAGATACGGATTTCTGAAATAGCAAAGATAAAGGTCAATGATTAATATCCCTCATCTCTTTTAAAACTATAGGTAAGATGCTGTTTTGATATCCTGTCTAGGGTTGGAGTGTAACAGTATTCACGGGAAAGGGGAATGGGATAAAGGGACAAACGGGGTGAGGGCAAGAAGGGAACACCAGTGGACAAAGGGATATTTTTTGTATTTTCATTTTTTTTCATGTATAATACTGACACTGAACAAATAACCCGGTGCAAAAGACTTTGGGAGTGACCACAGCCAAAATAACAAACAAAATCCCCAACTATCAAGTGCGACCCACAGCTAATCTCAACTAAGTGCAAAAGAAAAGGAAACCAAAAGACAAACACTCACTCCTGACCAAATAAACAGAGTCCAACACACACTTGCAAAACAAAATAGCTAGGGGTGCAACGGATCGCGGTTGATCCGTGATCCGTACGGATTACAACCCACGGTTCGGAACGCACGTGATCCGCGGATTAACTCGTTTTTTAAACTTTTAGATAAATAAAAAAAAAATAACCGCAGATAAAACAGTGTTTTCTGCTGATATTGCTTAAATAATAAATAATTAATTACACAGAAGTCGTGTTTACGTCAGCGGAACATGTGACTCAGTCAACAACGATGGCTAGCGGCGGAACAGAGGAACTCGAAAAGCCTCCCGCGTCATTCAAATCTTTTGTATGGGAGCATTTTAGCTTTCCTGTAAAATATAATGATGACGGAAGAAGGGTGGTGGACAAAACAGTTACAGTGTGTAGACACTGTGGCACGAGAAAGCCGTATGAAAGTGGCAATACATCGAGTATGGCCACGCATCTGAAGTGACATCACCCCGGTGTGCAGACAGGATGCAACCACAGCAACAGCTGCTCACCGCTGCATTTAAGCAGCACTTTGCACCAGAATCAGAGTGGGCTAAAGCTATTACCAAATCTATCGGGATGTTTATCGCGGCAGACATGAGGCCATACTCTGTTGTTGAAAACAAGGGTTTTAAAAACCTCCTAAAAGTGCTTGAGCCACGGTACGAAATACCCTCGCGCACACATTTCAGCATGAAGGTCATGCCTGAACTTTACGAACAGGAAAAAAGCAAAATCGTCGCAGACTTATCAGATGCATCCTCTATTTCGATCACCACAGACGGGTGGACATCAAGGGCTACCGAAAGCTACGTGACTGTGACTGCCCATTATATAACAGCGGGATGGGAGATGCAAAGTCCGGTGCTACAGACACGCCCCCTCTATGAGACTCACACAAGCACAAATCTAGCGCAAATCCTGATAGAAGCAGTAGCTGAGTGGAAGTTAAAGAGACACAATGCATATAGCAATATCCCAGTCACCACAGATAATGCCAGAAACCAAGTAAATGCAGTGACAGAAGCTGGACTAGGGCCACAGATATCTTGCTTTGCACATGTGATAAATTTAGCATGCCAAAGAGGAATCTCAGTTAACCAGATGGATCGCCTTCTTGGGAGGATTAGGAAGGTGGTTTCTTTTTTCCACAGAAGTACAACAGCAGCTCATGTCCTTAAAACAAAGCAAGAAATGCTACAGCTACCTGCCCACAAGCTCATACACGACGTCACTACAAGATGGAATTCCACATATGACATGTTGGAGCGCTATCTTGAGCAGCAGGCAGCAGTATACTCTGCACTGACAGAAAAGACACTGAAAAAAAATATCAGAGGACATTGTCACCTTGTCTGATGATGATGTGAAAGTAGCAGAGGAGGTCCTTCAGCTCCTCAAACCTCTCAAAACATCGTGACAAAACGTCTCAAAACGTTCTGCCCCCTGGCCCCGGAGACTAGCAGACTAACCTCAGGAAACAGGGAACCAGGGGGACATGGGCCGCTGACTGGATGGGCGACTCCAGAATGAGGTGAAGCAGAAGGTAGACTCCACAGCAGAGGACCGAGGAATGTAGACCAAAACCAGGGAACCTGAAGTGGCAAGAACACAAACCAGGACAGACATATAAAACCAAAGCAAAGGCATCAGTGGCACAGCCCACCAGCTTGTGAAAGATGGCTACCTGGCATCATGAATCCCTTAATCAAAAACCTTTGTGATGGCAACTTTACCACCCAGGACTGATCCCTCCTAAAGACCTCAAGTTTCAATGCAAGGTTTCCGAAAAGTTTTGAAACATTACTCCATGTGACTGCTGTGGTATTGTTCCAGGCAGGGAAAACAACTTAGGAGAACATTTCCGTGCATGTTGGGTGTTTGTGGTACTGTTGGGCTGAGGGGGTAATTGAGTGACTATTAACCTTTGAAATCCAATTATATTATTTAAACAGGTTAGTAGTTAGACAGTGTGATTTAGATGAGGATAAGGATGTTTTATTGTCATTACAAAACGTGTTCTACATGAAGGGAACAAAATGAGGCACTCAGATCCGGTGTATTAGCAATAATAAAATAAAAATAAAATCGAAAGAACAATACAATGAATAATATGGTAAAAAATTAAAGTGAAATAGAATAAAGACATTAAGATAGATTCCATTAGGAGAATTTAACCATGGATGTAAAGTGAGCAGGTGTGAGTGTAGCAGAGATTACTGAGGTCTGTGTGTAATAAAGTATATGTGACACTGGCTGAGGAAGCAGCAACGTGTGTGTGTGCAAAGTCACAGTAATAACCTGCAGCACTGAGGGATCTATTGCAGCGAAGCCCTGACATGTAACACTGGTGATGAATAGCAGTGTTAGATATAGGCATAGTGAGGTACTTATAATTATAGTAGGTGTAGGATCAAGGCCTGGATTAGATTTACATACAGGGCAAATCTAGATAACACATACACACACAGGTTACATATAAATTTAAATTTAGGGGCAGTGTGTAGCTCGGTGGGCTTTAAGGAAACACAGACTACACATGGAACAGCAATGACTGAGCTGGGGAACGCAGTGAGGGCAGGCATATTTATACACAGCACACTAATCAGCAACAAAACAGGGGTACAGGGTTAGGATGGAGAACTATAATGGGATACAGGAGAATTAGGAGGGTTACAAAGTGCCAGCAGCGCCCTCTGCTGGCATGAGTGGGAGGAGACATGAAAAAATAAGAGATTACAGATCATGACAGGAGCACCAAGCACAGCAACAGTGGGGTCATGCCCAATTATCACACCACATATATGAGAAAACATTATGAAAATATGTTCCTAAAATTGTTCAAACATCAGCATGACCGAAACATACGACTGGTTGTATCTAGGCTACACTGGCACTGACAGCAGAGTGTAACAAATTACCAGCTACGACATATATCTGATGATTCAGAAGAAAGACAAGTTGAAGAAACAAAGTGGTTAATTGACTATTGTATAATAATCAAATCACTTCATAATCATGTAATACATAATATGTCACGATGGGAAGAGGGACAATCCAAGGGCAGCCTTGTGGGTTTTATTGCTGAACCAAAAGACATGAATAGAACCCAAGAGGAGGAGGAGAGCACAAATAGGAGGGAGGGAGGAAGGAATAAGCAGGAGGAGTCGGGGAGAACCTACTAACACGGGGAGCAGAGAGGGGTCCTCCTCCTTTTTGGGTGAAACTAATTGCTTGTGACATGGTAAGAGGCAACTTCTTTCTTGAGAGAATTTCTTTAAAGGGCAAGACAACCAAAGCTGTTAATCTAACAGGAAAAAATAGCCTTTGTAGAATTCTATGTGAAGACCCTCTGGGCCAGGCGCCCTGCCGCTCTGCATTGTTTTATTTGCATTTACAACTTTGTACTCCATAATTTTAATATTTTATCACGAAGCCTGAAGAGCAATATGAACTATATCATGCTTTAAGTAAATTGTCTCATCCGTTATTAGATTTAAACACAGACACAATTCACAGCAAACTGTACTTACAGCTTTCATCCTGCTCTTCAGTCTCTGAGGTGCTGCATCTAAATGGGGACTCGTCAAAAAGCCAAGTGGAGCTGTCATGAATGAAGGCCTTGTTGAAGCTTCCCCTGCCGGACAGCAGGTTAGTCTCTCATTTGACTAAAGTATATTTAACTTCTACAGAACTTTGCAGGCTCATCTAGGATGGAGAATTTCTGCTGCTGAGCGCATTTTGACCTTGAGGAGCAACTGGCTCTCATCCAATGCAACAGTGAGTTAGAGGAGCAAGT
Source organism: Brienomyrus brachyistius (assembly GCF_023856365.1). Taxonomy (NCBI): domain Eukaryota; kingdom Metazoa; phylum Chordata; class Actinopteri; order Osteoglossiformes; family Mormyridae; genus Brienomyrus; species Brienomyrus brachyistius. The sequence continues at coordinate 1,584,132 of NW_026042311.1, read as the reverse complement.
TAATACGCCTTTTAGGGAGAAGGTGTGTACGCCACTAGCCGGGAGGGGGGAGAATGATGAGCAGAGAGGTCGAGAGAGCTGGGTGACCGTAGGTCGTAGACGCAGGAAAGGGCTTACACACGTTGCAGAGGCGGCATCACCTGAGGTGACTGTGTCGAACAGGTTTCAGGTTCTTCCAGCTTTAGAGCCGGAACGGACTGGGGAGGCAGGTGGGCCCTTGGGCACTGAGGAGCCCCCTCCCCCCAGGAAGAGGGAGGTTGTGGTAGTGGGGGATTCCATTATTAGGGGAGTAGACAGTTATGTGTGCACGCGTGATAGAGGGTCCCGTACGGTGTCTTGCCTGCCTGGTGCCCAGGTAGGAGACCTTCCAGATCGTGTGGATAAGCTTTTGGCCCCAGCTGGGGTGGATCCAGTTGTCGTGGTGCATGTTGGCACCAACGACATAGGCAAGGGTAGAAGGGCTGTTCTGCAGGATAAATTTATAGAAGTTGCCGATAAGCTTAGAAGCAGAACGTCCACGGTGGTATTCTCCGAAATACTCCCCGTGCCACGTGCAAGTCAGGCTAAGTTAGCTGAGATAAGGAAATTAAATGCGTGGCTAAAAGGATGGTGTAGGAAAGAGGGGTTTAGGTTTATGGGGCATTGGAGGACCTTCTGGAACAGGTGGGACCTGTTCAAGCCGGATGGGTTGCACCTGAACCAGAGGGGAACCAGTGTATTGGGGAGGCGTATGTGTAGAGTAGTTGAGGAATGTTTAAACTAGGGACTGGGGGGGCAGGGAGGTTAGTTAACTATGTCAGTGGGGGGAAACGGAAAGCCCCAAATAATCATATTGTAAGTGGGCACCGTAATAGGCCTACCCTTTGTTGTCTGTATTTAAACGCCAGAAGTATTAGGAATAAAATTCATGATTTAGAGGCTTTTATCTCATCGGACTCTTATGATATTATAGGAGTAACTGAAACGTGGTTGAGTGAAAAGGATGGACAAGAATATAATATGGATGGTTACACGTTGTTCCGTAAGGATCGTATAGGAAAAAAGGGAGGTGGTGTTGCAGTATATGTAAAGGAAAACTTGCAGGCAAGGGAACTTACTGATATAAATAAAACTACGGAAGCAATATGGGTAAAATTAGATGCTAAAAACTCAAATAGCCTAATTGTCGGTGTTTGTTACAGAACACCTAATATAGCTGCTGAGGAAAGCAGATTGTTATACAGTGATATTAGGACTATGAGCAATAAAAATGATGTGGTAGTTATGGGTGATTTTAATCTACCAGGAATGCAGTGGGACATTGTCACTGGCTCTTCAGAAAATGAACTGGAGATGGTGGAATTAGTACAGGATTGTTTTTTTACTCAGTTTGTTAACACCCCTACCAGGGGAGATGCCATTCTTGATCTTGTTCTCTCTAATAACCAGGACAGGATTGGTAAATTAGACGTTTTAGAACCACTTGACAGTAGCGATCATAACATGGTCAAATTTGAGGTTAAGTTTAGTGTTCGAAGAGCTAAGTCCAAATCAAAAATATATAATGTTAGGAAGGCTGACTTTAAGTGTATGAGACTAAAACTAGAAACTGTGAACTGGATGGAGTTAAATAACAAAACTGTTGAAGAGGCCTGGGAATTTTTTAAAAGCACATTATTGCAAGTGCAAGAGGACTTCATACCTGTTTCCAGCAAGAATAAATCTAGGAAATTGCAACCTAGGTGGTTTACTAGGGAAATAAAGCATAAAGTAAGGAGGAAAAGGGCTTTGTTCCAGCAATGGAAAATAACTGACGATGACAGAATTAAGCAGGAATATCTAAGTCTACAGACTGAGTTAAAAAATGATATTAGACGAGCTAAAAGAAATGTCGAAAGGATGGTTGCATTGGAAGCTAAGGATGACGTTAAAAGTTTCTTCCAGTATTTTAACTCTAAAAGAGCTCTAAAACCTGAAATTACTAATCTGCAGGATAGTAAGGGTCTTATAATAGTAAACGACATTGATATAGTAAATGAGTTCAATGATAGTTTTGCACGGGTATTCACTGTTGAGGACCTTAGTAATTTACCAGTTATTACCTATCCAGCATTGTCTATAGCTAATATATATATAACTGAAGCAGATGTTTTGCAAAGCCTAGCTAAGCTCAAAATAAATAAATCCCAGGGTCCTGATGGCATCTTACCTATAGTGTTAAAAGAGATGAGGGATATTATTTGCCGACCCTTAACTTTACTGTTTCAAAAATCCTTATCTGAAGGTGTGGTACCTTCTGATTGGAAGCACGCCTTCATAATGCCTATTTTTAAAAAAGGGGATAGAAGTAATTTGTCTAACTATAGGCCAATCAGTCTAACTTGTATAACTGGTAAAGTTATGGAGGCTATAATCAAAGAGAAAATGGTAGATTACCTGGACTCTAATAACATTTTGCGGGATAGCCAGCATGGATTTAGGAGAGGTAGATCCTGTTTAACAAATCTGTTGGAGTTTTTTGAGGAAGCTACTCAGGAAGTTGATGATAAGAAGGCCTATGATGTCATCTACTTAGATTTCCAAAAGGCTTTTGATGTTGTCCCCCACAAGAGGCTCCTACTTAAACTCAAAGCGACAGGTATTTTAGGTACCGTAGCGACCTGGATTGATAACTGGTTAACAGATAGGAAACAGCGAGTAGTTATAAGAGGCACAATGTCACAGTGGGCTTGCGTTCATAGTGGGGTACCGCAGGGTTCGATTTTAGGACCACTATTGTTCCTAATTTACATAAATGATATGGATACCAATATATACAGTAAACTGGTGAAATTTGCAGATGACACCAAGGTGGGTGGTGTAGCAGATACTGAATTAGTGGCTCAGCAGCTACAGCGGGATCTTGATTTAATTAGTGACTGGGCCGATACCTGGCAGATGAAATTTAACGTCGATAAATGTAAGGTACTCCATCTAGGGAGCAGAAATATAAAGTACAGGTATTTCATGGGTGTCACTGAAATAAAGGTAGCAGTCAAGAGAAAGACCTTGGTGTGTATGTTGATGCTTCCATGTCCCATTCTCGCCAGTGTGGGGAAGCAATAAAAAAGGCCAATAGGATGTTGGGGTATATCTCCAGGTGTGTGGAGTTTAAGTCAAGGGAGGTAATGCTAAGATTATACAATTCCTTGGTGAGACCTCACCTAGAATATTGTGTGCAGGTTTGGTCACCATATCTTAAAAAGGACATTGTGGCCTTAGAAAAGGTGCAGCGTAGGGCCACAAAAATGATTCCTGGTCTTAGAGGAATGTCATACGAGGAACGGTTACTTGAGCTAAATCTGTTCAGTCTCAAGCAAAGGAGACTGAGGGGGGACATGATCCAGGTATATAAGATTCTAACAGGTTTGGATGCTGTTCAACCAAATAGTTACTTCAGCATTAGTTTAAATACACGAACTCGTGGCCATAGGTGGAAATTAGCGGGAGAACACTTCAAGCTGGATTTAAGGAAGCACTTCTTTACACAGCGTGTAGTCAGAGTATGGAATACCCTTCCTGATAATGTAGTGCAAGCTGAATCCTTGGGTTCCTTTAAATCAGAGCTAGATAAGATTTTAACGACTCTGAGCTATTAGTTTAGTTCTCCCCAAGCGAGCTTGATGGGCCGAATGGCCTCCTCTCGTTTGTATAGTTCTTATGTTCTTATGTTCTAACAAGGGAACAGACTGGAAGTAGCTGGGAGTGTTTAACATGAGGGATGGAACGAGACGCGAGACCAACGAGCAGCAGGCATGGCTTATTAGAGCCACGTCAGGGAGATGGCAGGACATGACGTTTGGGGCTATGGTTAGGGTTAGGATTAGGCTTAGGTTTAGGGTAAAGTGTTTGTGGCAGAGAGCGGTCAGTAGTACAAGGACACGACTATGCCACCTGGGGAATTTCACCACAGGAAAAATTACTCTAAATTAAGAGCACACAAGTTCATTTACCGAATGGAGCTAGAGACGTGTTTGTACTATTAACAGGTTGTTGAAAATATAAAACAAAGAAACAAGACAAGCGCTTTAACATCAACAACCTTAAAAAATAAACCAGCAACCAGCCTTTGGCCACTGGCTGACTAAACTCAAGCAGGAGACAGGTGTCCGGGGAAGTTGATCAAAAGGGGGAATAGAGTCCCTTAAACTAACACACACACACACACACATACACACACACACACACACACGCACACACACACCTGTGCTCCACCACACTGATCCCCACACAAATATACTGCACAAGGTGAAAGTGTGAACACCACCACCCCAGACCAATCAAATCTTAGTCAGCCAGATCAATCGAGGCAGCCACTGCTCACAGTCTCCCAGAAAATACCCCAATCTAACCAAGAATCTGAGTGTTGAAAACTATGAAGAGTGCAAACAATGAGTAGCAGAATACAGGCTGTCCCTCTGTATCAGTCCCAAACAGAAAGAAAGGGCGGCCCAAAGTCTGTTAAGTCGCAAAACTAGGGAATGAAACAGCTCCAAATGCAGGAAAAGGTGCGACGATCCTTAGCGCGTTCCAAGGCTCCCAGCACATCGCCGATGTCCCACCGAGGATCAGGAGCTTCAAGCAGCAGTTGTTGGGCGACATCGGACCGACCGAGGACAAGACAAGACTGACGGAAAAGAAAAACTGACGTAGGAAACACAGCAGCCACAGTGCTGGTTCAAACTATTATTGTCTGACAAACCTGCTGGAAGAGGCATAAACTGAAGCTGACGAGCAACTGAAACTGTAATCCTGGCAACAACCGTAACTACAATTAAAACACATCAAGTAAAGCAACTGACAAGTAGCTATAGGCCTAGTCACCAGAATAACTTGCAACCACTGGAGCTGCAACACAGACACCAGAGAAACACTGCAATATAAAATATTACCATTAGCCATTTAAATCAAGCAGAGGATTAACGCTAATTAAAACAGCAAAACCTCCCACCAAGACACAGAATAAGTGTGAACCTCAGCCAGCATGCCAGCGTACCACGGCAGACCACTGCGGTGTGGAAGGGGAGTTACCGGACCGGGAAACGCCAATGACGCCTCCACACACTAGGGGTCCCCACACACACTTACCGGAAATAATCAACAAGTCCTACCCGCAAAATTCCACACTGCTACAGTTGGATGGCCCTGGGATTTTTCTCCAGAACCCCAAGGCTCAATGGAAGTACCGCGAGATTCTTAAACCCTTACCTGAGGGAGGAGGCTTCCAGCGTAAGGAGAGGTTCACCAGAATCCCCGGGCTGGATGGACATCGTTCATCCTTTACCTGGGGAATGAGGCTCCCAACTCGTGGTGACTTACCCAAGCCCTGCTGCTGGATCATCATTAAATGCTTACATGGGGAAAGAGAGACCTTACCCTTGGCCTCCAAGCCTGGAAGTACCCTGAGCTCTAGACCCAAGCTTAACCCTAACCCATAAGCATAGGTTCGCAGCATGAACGGTTCTCACCGGATACCAGAAAACCATACATGTTCTTAATCTGAAAATCAGTTCATCATTTTTCCAGAAGGTGGCAGCACATCAACACTGCAAGCTTGGCACATCCCTTTGGATACAATGAGCTATCCTTATATTTTGAAATTTTTTAAAACTTATTTAAATCAGTAAAACAAATTACTTCCAAAAAGGATAGAATCATGTCTACCCAATACCCCTTGGCACCATGTTAGTGTGAATGGAGTTTTCACTCCAGCCCTGAGGGATTCAGAGCAGACACAAAAGATTGTGAAGCCATGTGTGATTTACAGTGAAAAGTGACTGAACACAACGCACAGCCTCTGTTATGACTCCACTGTTCACCATGGTTCAGCACCATCTATATTTCTATTATTTTTCTAGGTATTTTACTTGTGGTTTTACACTTAACATGGTATCGACAGGCTTGCTCCAAAGAGATCTCATTGTATTTACACAGTGACAGTAACGCTGCCTTATCTTGCGAGAGGAAGTAGCATATGGGTGCGCTGCTAACGTTAGCATTAGCAAACCTAGCTGCCTAGCAGTGTTGGTAGTAACTCGTCAGTGTAATTCCACTACTTTTGTTTGCACCATGTATTTCAACATCGACGCGATGTTAATGTGATCACTATGCAACCTTTAGCCCACTGTTATTTTCCTTGATTATGTAATTATACTGGGCAGGTCAGGCAGAGGGAGCAGACGCTGATGCAGCACATTGCCGCACCAACCACACGTCCAAACTGCTGGCGATCCTGGCCGGCGACCCCCCAGGCAGACACACGGTCGAATCCCACCCTTATTATAATTACTTTTATATGCAGTAATTGGTAATTAGTAATTTTCAGTAGCTTGCACAAGGCTGCTGACTAGCAACGTTATTCGTTGGCTGAATCCGAAATAGCTGTAGTGCTACGATGCTGGATTGTTACGAGGTTCTGAGATGCTGTTTCGACAGAATCCTGTAGAGGGCACTGTGTATGCTAAATCGAAGGCTCCAGGAATGTATTCGGCATTTATAATCATAAACAATAATAATTGAAATATTTGTGGGCACATGGCAATTGGCTCTGAGATTAAAGTTTTTTAAAATGAATTTGTTTAAATTTGTGGGCCGGCATGGTGGTGCAGTGGTTAGCACTGTTGCCTCACACCTCTGGGACCCAGGTTTGAGTCTCCGCCTGGGTTACATGTGTGTGGAGTTTGCATGTTCTCCCCATGTCGTCGTGGGGTTTCCTCCGGGTACGCCGGTTTCCCCCCACAGTCCAAAAACATGCTGAGGCTAATTGGAGTTGCTAAAAAATTACCTGTAGGTGTGAATGGTGTGTGAGTGTGCCCTGCGATGGGCTGGCCCCCCCATCCTGGGTTGTTCCCTGCCTTGTGCCCATTGCTTCCGGGATAGACTCCGGACCCCCCGCGACCCAGTAGGATTAGCGGTTTGGAAAATGGATGGATAGATGTATGATAGAATGATTAAGCTGTAGCACATTTCAAATAATATTTCATTTGTAACACATTTGTTCTCCAAACTTCTACATTTTTAACCTTTGGCCACAAGATCATCTTCTTCCTGCCAGTATCTTTTCTTTTCCTTTGATCCTCGGTTGTTGGAATCTGCTCTGCTGCTTGGAAGTTCCCTGGGGAGTTAGTGTTGGGGGGTTCTGGTGGAATGTGACCATCGGCAGCCATGGGCTGGATAGCGCTGTGGTGCTCAGCCTGGCTCTGTGCCCTTCTAGGGGCTCTGTGTCCTTTGTTAGCACAAACATTTTGTACACCTGACATTACCATGCATACAGTATTTCTCGTATTTTACAAAATACAAAAACACTGATCAAAGTCTGTAGAAAAAAACATTTTATTTCATGAACTAATTCAAATATGAATCATAAAACACAATTAAAATACTTTTTTTGAATACATGCCTCAGAAATTGCACATCCCTGATTGTGTGTTACCTTCATGCTGCCTTGAAATTTTTGATTTCTTCACTGTAGCCCTATGTTATACAATCTTATCTTAACCTTATGTTAACTGATCCTATTTTTATTTCTTAAATATTCCCTCCACCACCCCCCCTCTAAGGAGGACTGCTTTATTTACAATTAATCTAATCCTATGTTATACAATCTTATCTTAACCTTATCTTAATTAATCCTATTTTTATTTCTTAAATATTCCCTCCACCACCCCCCCTCTAAGGAGGACTGCTTTATTTATAATTAATCTAATCTTATTCTATACAATCTTAACCTTATCCTATCTTAATCTTATCCTTATAGTACCTTATGCTATAGAACTACATGGTAACATATCCTAATTTTATCTTATCCTAAGTATGTATGACAAGTCTCGTGTAATTATGTGCTGAATCTACAGGGAAATGTAGCTATGTGCATCTGACTGATAGCCCATCTCCACACCCATCTCCTGAGCCCTGGGCATGGTACTTAGCTGCTCCAGTGCATCAATAGGAAAGATGAACTCATCTTCATCAATCCTACGCCTCTTGGATGAATGAGTACCCTCATTATCCTCATTCTTCCCCTGTTTCGCTAAGTTAATTTCATTTAAATGTCTGTTCCAAAACTCCTGACACCAGTACTCAGTAAAGCACTTGGCGTCATAGGTCATTTTAGAGTACTTTGTTACATAATAGTTATACAACCAATAGAATTTTTCCAGGTGAGATGAGGCGGCTACAGCCTGTGCTGGAGCCTGAAGCAGAGGGGTCAGATGAACCATGCCTGGAGCTGAATATGGATGTGGAGCTGGGCTTACAGGTGTGACTAAGTGTGGGGATAAAACAGAGGAGCCCATAAAAAGAAATGGGGATGAAACAAAAGGGGAGGGGGCTGAAGACAGAAATAAAAATGAAGAGGAGGAGAAGGTTGGTGAGCTGGGCTTAGGCTCTAACCCCTTCTGTTGGTCATACCTCCTTCTTCGCCCTGACCGGCCTCCCGCCGTATTTCTACGGCGGCCTGTGCCCTGCTGACCCCTGCTGGTTGCCACCGGGATGGCAGCAGATCCAGGAGAGGCAGACGTGGTCAGGGAGCTGGCTGCGGCACTTCTTCCGACGGCCAGCATCACTGGAACTGGTTTGTCCTTTGGGATTATAAAGACAGGGGACAGCATATTTAATTTAAATGAAACTTTATGTCACTGTACAACAACACTACATCACAACCATCACAGATATCACACTTGGCAGTCGGTATTGCACACTAAGAAAAATTCTGCCGTCTTTATTGGATACAGGAAACACACGCTTGGGAAACTTATGCGCTGGTCTTGACTTGGGCCGTCTGCGTTTCAGCAGGGGAACCTGACCTATAAAAACAAGCCAGTTTGTGCACAGATTCCCTGATACGCAGAACAACAGCGAAAAACAACATTGGAAAGGTTCATGTGCATCAAATATAGCAGCCCACTCAATCCAAATGCTGGCATCAACAACTGACTATTAAGTCAAATCCTTTACATATCTTACACTTTCCATAAGTTGCATTATTTATTCACTCTCAAGGTACCAAACTAAGATTTATGCTTTTTCTGATTTCTACCGCGTTTCCCAGCAAATAAGCCCTAACATGATTTTTCAAGAAGCCCGTAATATAAGCCCTAGTTATTGTCCCATGGATTGTACGGTAACTAGAATGAGATGCGGTTATACTACGAGAAGGCTACATGGACAAGAGGCGCTCATTTAAGGACAGAGTTATTGCTAAACATGAGAGATTGGGGACACTGGTTCTACAGGAAATTGAGTTGCGAGATATTCAGGACGGAATTTGGAACTTGGAGATTTACGATGATGTTCCAGAAGAACATGACATTACGACTATATTTGAATAAACATATGCAGTATACAGCAGAATTTTGTTCATGAATAAATTCACCGTCAAATTGTTTACATGGAAAGATACTGTTAGAAGATGACATGATGTCTGTGTTTGAATAAATGTGGATTTTTTTTCATGAATACCGGTAAATATACTGTAGCATGTTATACTTGGGAAAATACTACCTTAATATAAGCCGTAACGCGTCATTTGGAGCAAAAATTAATATAAGACCCTGTCTTATTTTCGGGGAAACACCGTATATTATAATGGACATATTCAGCTGTTACTTTACCACTTCATGATGATTTTCTCTGATGTTTAAATATAATATAATGCAGTAGACATGTAAAAAGACTCCCGTATATTAAAGCTAAAGGTGAACTACTTTATTATTTAGACATGTACTTCTAAAACAAGATAATAGAACAGAAGATTCAAGAAGACTAGTCAAGCATATTCTGACTTTAACTCTTTAAGTGCTGAGTTAGTCTGGGCATCATTTTGCCATCCTTACCTCGGCCAACTGGACCGGGGATGTATTCCGGGGCGATCCGCACACTGACTGCACCTTTCGGCAGCAGCCAGTCAATCCTCTGGAGATTCACGGTGGTTTTCACGATGGACATCTTTCGCGTCTTCTCTCTTGCTGATAAACTGCAAGTCTGAGCTGCTTTAAATGTTCAAATGAAAACTCTAAACGGAAAAGAATTGTTATGATTCGGTTGCTAAGCTACGGTGGCCGATTGGTGTCAGCGCGCCGCAAAGTCTTCAAACGCTTTAATCAAATGACAAAACATACGATCTACATTTACAAAAGCGCAGAAACGTAGAAGTACCACAAAATTTTAAGACAAGTTTAAAAACATATAAGCGCTGAAAATCCGCTCACAACACAGTTGTGAAGTTTCTGGGTGACAAAGAAACAAGACGGACCAATTATGGTTTAACTGTATATCGAATGTTTACGAAATGTCGATATCTTATCAAAACAGGATATAGAATGAAACACTACATTATATCAATCAATCATTCGGTCGCCATTAAAAATATAGAATAATGTTCCTTCCTTGTTATAAGTAACACGAGAGCTGCGGTCTTGAAGTTGCACAGACTCCCAGAATTCATAGCGATAATTACGCGACCCATTCAATTAGTGGGTTTTTTTGATAATTGGGAATGCGTTGGGTGCGTTCGACTTCACTTAGGTCTGACTGCAGCTGACGTGAGGGGGAGCGCCATCTGCCGGCGGCTGCAGGAGTGTAATATAATAATATAAACTGTAATATAAACTTGTAATATAAACTGACAGCAGCCAAACTAGACAACTTCTACTCCTCGTAGTGCGAGACCTGACTGAGATGGCCGCACTTCCAAAAGGGTGTAGATACATCTATAAAAATATCACCTGCATGCACATTACCTCTTCTACAATAACCAACTCCTGATCCAAAGTGCTAGCAGTGAAAAGATAGCTGCCAGGAAAAAGATCAAATACATTTATTTCAAGGATTCAAAGTTTTTATTGTCATGCACAGAATACAATGCAATTCTTACTTGAATGCCTTCTTCACAGACTAGACGATTAAACACATAAACCAGCGCAACATTACAGTAACTAACAATAAATAAATGATTAACTTATGTGTACTATTAGAGCATTTATTGAAACTTTACTTCTTTACAGGCTTTTCGGGAGAAATAGCAGATAACGTATCGGAACTTCCAGAGATACAAACGTCATGCGTGTGACTAAAATTGTTCAGCCAATAAGGGCAAAGTTGTGTCACGGAGGCAGTTCCAGTTTGTGCAGCCGGCTGAGAGGTTTTTTTATTATTTTTGTTATTGAAGCTTTAAATTACAACAGAAGTAATAGCTGACCAGTGACCATTAAGATTAACAAAACAAACAAGAACATTTATGAGACATTTACAAAATAAGCCAGGGGCACATAGTAGCGACATTTACAGTTACGCCGGCTGAAAGGTGCTGCACGATCTTACTTGCTCTCTGCACGTGCTGCACGATCTGTCACGATCGTCTTGTAGGTTTTTGTACCATGTGACTTGGTGACGTTAGGTGACGTTTTGCAGGGCCGGCTTTATGTCGGACAAAAGAAATCTAACCATGATGCAGTAATTCTAGAGGCAGCAAAGCAGACTAACCAAAGATCTCATAGTAAACAAAGGAATGTGATACTGCAGTTAAGTCTCGGACCAAAGCTTTTACAATGTTAAAAAGTACTCACAACTTTCAGAATTTGATTGAGTACAAAAAGTTGCAGGCTAACGTAAGGAGGGTAGTTAAATGAGCAAAGAGGGAGTTTTGGAGGTCCTTCTGTAATTCAGTAGGACGGGAAACTGACATTAGTAAAGTCTGGGGAATGATAAAAAAGATGCATGAGATTAAAAGGGAGTATGGATATTCAGTTCTAAATGATAATAACATAATAACAGTTACAGATGGGGAAAAAGGCAAAATGTTAGTTTTGTGGTTTTTCATTCCCTGCTAAATCAGAAGTCAGAAGCCGCTGGTGTAGATCCAAATTCAGTCTTTATTGCAACAATTAAGTTACAACCAAGGCCGGACACTTAAAGTGTGTCCAGTACTGTTTTATACCTATTTTTATACAAGTTCTTATCATTTAACAATATCTCGTCACTTAAGCATCATCATTCCTTCAACCATTCACAATCATTGTTTTTACATCAATCCACACCCCTAGGTGATAAGTTTGTCCATCAATTCTTTTACTGTTTGGTCCCTCAGCCGAACGTAATGGTGGTGCGACCATCTCCACTTGGTTTTTTAAAAATGCTCAGCCGTGAACTTATGGTGAGCCTGTTGCACATTGTCTAATTAGAGGGTTGATAATATATTTGTCCTTCAACATAATGATAAGGCATAACACTAATAAAGGTGGATATTCATGCATTCAGGGCTAACATAAAGTAGCTAACAGAACATTTGAGGCTAATACAAGGTGCAAATACATACTCAATTGATTACATTGTGTTGATTACATTATAATGATTACATCACGGGTATTTGGCATGCTTTTTAATAATACCGTAATGATTATATTCTACATTGTATAGTGCTAAATAATATCCCATATATTTCCCCCCTTTGGGATTCTAAAGAGTCCCACACACAATTCTGTCCATCCAGCCTAGGAGGGAGGGCTAAAACCCTAAGATCTAGGGAAATTCCACTCCCAGCCCGCCACAGGCGCGGCCCCCCTTCGGGGTCCATGGCTGACATGGCTCGCAAACTATCAACACTCAGAATCAACCAACAGCAATGAACTCCCCAGGATACATTGCATATATTATCAGGAATACATAATCTACCAGGAGTACATCACCTACCACAAGCTCATTACATAAACATATACGGCTAATGCAAAGATAACTGAAAGGTTAACTGATAACACTGTAGATTACTATAACAGGCACTCTGTCATGAGCAGGAAAGTCCCAGGTGTCGTGGGCGGCAGGCAGGCTGCAGCGTTTCCAACATGGAGTATTCACAAGCGGTACGGCCGAACTTCAGCTATGGGCAGGAGCGTATCCAAGGTGTCTATGTCGCCATCCGTTTCCGTGTTGGTCCAGGAGGTTGCCGCTCCAAACGGTCCTCCCACTACTCTAAACATTGCAGCTATAGTCGCCTGCTGAGACAGCGCTCTTCCCACTAGGGAGCGAACAAGAGGAACTACACTACAAAAGATTAGTAGCAAAGCAAGAATGAACACAGCACGCACACAGAGTGCTTTCATAAGGGCTTACTGCCAACTACCCCACATATTATAGCACCAGTCAAACAACCCGTGATGTTGTCCCGAATTTCTCGCCATCTCATCCTGTAACCCCATGTTTCTCATACCCTCAGTAAATGAAACATCCGGGGCTGTACTATTGGGAATAAATGTACAGCACTGATCCCCGAACAGCACACACACTCCCCCTTTTTCTGCCAGGAGCCAATCCAGGGCCATCCTGTTCTGTCATGCCATCAGACTGGTGGCCTGAAGCTGCTCCCCCAGAGATGCGAGTGCCTCCTGAGTATAGTTGATAAACCTCTGCTGATTATAGTACAAATAATTTTTCCATTCCACATTTTTGTTAACAGTAGGCCAAATTAATATTGATTCAAACCCTGCAGCTCTCTTCTCACCTTATATTTCTCTGGAATGCCCCTCGGCTGGCATATGGCATCTATATACACACTGGGATCATCTTCGCAGCTCGTAACAAACCTGTGGGACCTAGAGGGCTGTTTGTCAGAGTAAATATCCACCTGGCTAGCTAACATCCCCCTAGTGCAGAGGCCTCCACAATTATTGGGGAGAGGAGGCCTCAATCCTCCCTCCTGACCACACAGCCACCACGTATCTGCCAGAGGTACGCTCTGGTTCTCTAATGCATCCAGCGGAATGACGTCTGAGTCCTCTATAGGCCCGTGTGAGGGGCTGACGTCTGAGTCCTCTATAGGCCTGTGTGAGGGGCTGACGTCTGAGTCCTTTATAGGCCTGTGCGAGGGGCTGAAGTCTGAGTCCTCTATAGGCCTGTGTGAGGGGACCGACGTCTGAGTCCCCTATAGGCCCGTGTGAGGGGCCGACGTCTGAGTCCTCTATAGGCCTGTGTGGGGGGCTGACGTCTGAGTCCTTTATAGGCCTGTGCGAGGGGCTGACGTCTGAGTCCTCTATAGGCCTGTGTGAGAGGCCGACATCTGAGTCCTCTATAGGCCTGTGTGGGGGGCCGACGTCTGAGTCCTCTATAGGCCTGTGTGGGGGGCTGACGTCTGAGTCCTCTATAGGCCCGTGTGAGGGACCGACATCTGAGTCCTCTATAGGCCTGTGGGAGGGATTGACGTCTGAGTCCTCTATAGGCCTGTGTATACATCAAATATCATATATATATATCCATCCATCCATCCATTTTCCAAATCACTTATCCTACTGGGTTGCGGGGGGTCCGGAGCCTATCCCGGAAGCAATGGGCACGAGGCAGGGAACAACCCAGGATGGGGGGCCAGCCCATCGCAGGGCACATTCACACATCATTCAAATATCATATATATAATTTATTAAATTTAGATTTAAGTTTGCAGTCAATTCAATTTCCACGTTTCTCAATTTTCACGTTGCCTTTTTAAACGCAATTATGTGAATTTTAAGTAAAAATGTAGAATAAAATTATATCGTGATAATTATCAATATCATTTCCTATGAAAAAAACTTTACTATTGTACAATATTGCCCAGCCATAGGCTGATTTCAAAATTGATTTACATATTGTCTGTCTGTCATTATACATAAGAACATAAGAACTATACAAACGAGAGGAGGCCATTCGGCCCATCAAGCTCGCTTGGGGAGAACTAAACTAATAGCTCAGAGTCGTTAAAATCTTATCTAGCTCTGATTTAAAGGAACCCAAGGATTCAGCTTGCACTACATTATCAGGAAGGCTATTCCATACTCTGACTACGCGCTGTGTAAAGAAGTGCTTCCTTAAATCCAGCTTGAAATGTTCTCCATTGTTCTTCGCTAATTTCCACCTATGGCCACGAGTTCGTGTATTTAAACTAATGCTGAAGTAACTATTTGGTTGAACAGCATCCAAACCTGTTAGAATCTTATATACCTGGATCATGTCCCCCCTCAGTCTCCTTTGCTTGAGACTGAACAGATTTAGCTCAAGTAACCGTTCCTCGTATGACATTCCTCAAAGACCAGGAATCATTTTTGTGGCCCTACGCTGCACCTTTTCTAAGGCCACAATGTCCTTTTTAAGATATGGTGACCAAACCTGCACACAATATTCTAGGTGAGGTCTCACCAAGGAATTGTATAATCTTAGCATTACCTCCCTTGACTTAAACTCCACACACCTGGAGATATATCCCAACATCCTATTGGCCTTTTTTATTGCTTCCCCACACTGACGAGAATGGGACATGGAAGCATCAACATACACACCAAGGTCTTTCTCATGATCAGCTACCTTTATTTCAGTGACACCCATGAAATACCTGTACTTTATATTTCTGCTCCCTAGATGGAGTACCTTACATTTATCGACGTTAAATTTCATCTGCCAGGTATCGGCCCAGTCACTAATTAAATCAAGATCCCGCTGTAGCTGCTGAGCCACTAATTCAGTATCTGCTACACCACCCACCTTGGTGTCATCTGCAAATTTCACCAGTTTACTATATATATTGGTATCCATATCATTTATGTAAATTAGGAACAATAGTGGTCCTAAAATCGAACCCTGCGGTACCCCACTATGAACGCAAGCCCACTGTGACATTGTGCCTCTTATAACTACTCGCTGTTTCCTGTCTGTTAACCAGTTATCAATCCAGGTCGCTACGGTACCTAAAATACCTGTCGCTTTGAGTTTAAGTAGGAGCCTCTTGTGGGGGACAACATCAAAAGCCTTTGAAATCTAAGTAGATGACATCATAGGCCTTCTTATCATCAACTTCCTGAGTAGCTTCCTCAAAAAACTCCAACAGATTTGTTAAACAGGATCTACCTCTCCTAAATCCATGCTGGCTATCCCGCAAAATGTTATTGGAGTCCAGGTAATCTACCATTTTCTCTTTGATTATAGCCTCCATAACTTTACCAGTTATACAAGTTAGACTGATTGGCCTATAGTTAGACAAATTACTTCTATCCCCTTTTTTGAAAATAGGCGTTATGAAGGCGTGCTTCCAATCAGAAGGTACCACACCTTCAGATAAGGATTTTCGAAACAGTAAAGTTAAGGGTCAGCAAATAATATCCCTCATCTCTTTTAACACTATAGGTAAGATGCCATCAGGGCCCTGTGATTTATTTATTTTGAGCTTAGCTAGGCTTTGCAAAACATCTGCTTCAGTTATATATATATTAGCTATAGACAATGCTGGATAGGTAATAACTAGTAAATTACTAAGGTCCTCAACAGTGAATACCCATGCAAAACTATCATTGAACTCATTTACTATATCAATGTCGTTTACTATTATAAGACCCTTACTATCCTGCAGATTAGTAATTTCAGGTTTTAGAGCTCTTTTAGAGTTAAAATACTGGAAGAAACTTTTAACGTCATCCTTAGCTTCCAATGCAACCATCCTTTCGACATTTCTTTTAGCTCGTCTAATATCATTTTTTAACTCAGCCTGTAGACTTAGATATTCCTGCTTAATTCTGTCATCATCAGTTATTTTCCATTGCTGGAACAAAGCCCTTTTCCTCCTTACTTTATACTTTATTTCCCTAGTAAACCACCTAGGTTTCAATTTCCTAGATTTATTCTTGCTGGAAACAGGTATGAAGTCCTCTTGCACTTGCAATAATGTGCTTTTAAAAAATTCCCAGGCCTCTTCAACAGTTTTGTTATTTAACTCCATCCAGTTCACAGTTTCTAGTTTTAGTCTCATACACTTAAAGTCAGCCTTCCTAACATTATATATTTTTGATTTGGACTTAGCTCTTCGAACACTAAACTTAACCTCAAATTTGACCATGTTATGATCGCTACTGTCAAGTGGTTCTAAAACGTCTAATTTACCAATCCTGTCCTGGTTATTAGAGAGAACAAGATCAAGAATGGCATCTCCCCTGGTAGGGGTGTTAACAAACTGAGTAAAAAAACAATCCTGTACTAATTCCACCATCTCCAGTTCATTTTCTGAAGAGCCAGTGACAATGTCCCACTGCATTCCTGGTAGATTAAAATCACCCATAACTACCACATCATTTTTATTGCTCATAGTCCTAATATCACTGTATAACAATCTGCTTTCCTCAGCAGCTATATTAGGTGTTCGGTAACAAACACCCGCAATTAGGCTATTTGAGTTTTTAGCATCTAATTTTACCCATATTGCTTCCGTAGTTTTATTTATATCAGTACGTTCCCTTGCCTGCAAGTTTTCCTTTACATATACTGCAACACCACCTCCCTTTACGGAACAACGTGTAACCATCCATATTATATTCTTGTCCATCCTTTTCACTCAACCACGTTTCAGTTATTCCTATAATATCATAAGAGTCCGATGAGATAAAAGCCTCTAAATCATGAATTTTATTCCTAATACTTCTGGCGTTTAAATACAGACAACAAAGGGTAGGCCTATTACGGTGCCCACTTACAATATGATTATTTGGGGCTTTCCGTTTCCCCCCACTGACATAGTTAACTAACCTCCCTGCCCCCCCAGTCCCTAGTTTAAACATTCCTCAACTACTCTACACATACGCCTCCCCAATACACTGGTTCCCCTCTGGTTCAGGTGCAACCCATCCGGCTTGAACAGGTCCCACCTGTTCCAGAAGGTCCTCCAATGCCCCATAAACCTAAACCCCTCTTTCCTACACCATCCTTTTAGCCATGCATTTAATTTCCTTATCTCAGCTAACTTAGCCTGACTTGCACGTGGCACGGGGAGTATTTCGGAGAATACCACCGTGGACGTTCTGCTTCTAAGCTTATTGGCGACTTCTATAAATTTATCCTGCAGAACAGCCCTTCTACCCTTGCCTATGTCGTTGGTGCCAACATGCACCATGACAACTGGATCCACCCCAGCTGGGGCCAAAAGCTTATCCACACGATCTGGAAGGTCTCCTACCTGGGCCCCAGGCAGGCAAGACACCGTACGGGACCCTCTATCACGCGTGCACACATAACTGTCTACTCCCCTAATAATGGAATCCCCCACTACCACAACCTCCCTCTTCCTGGGGGGAGGGGGCTCCTCAGTGCCCAAGTGCCCACCTGCCTCCCCAGTCCGTTCCGGCTCTAAAGCTGGAAGAACCTGAAACCTGTTCGACACAGTCACCTCAGGTGATGCCGCCTCTGCAACGTGTGTACGCCCTTTCCTGCGTCTACGACCTACGGTCACCCAGCTCTCTCGACCTCTCTGCTCTTCATTCTCCCCCCTCCCGGCTAGTGGCGTACACACCTTCTCCCTAAAAGGCGTATTAACTTGCTCCTCTAACTCACTGTTGCATTGGATGAGAGCCGGTTGCTCCTCAAGGTCGCGAACCTTGACCATGAGCGAGTCCACTAGCTTACATCGCTCGCAGATGAAGTCCGACTGGACACTAACGTCCAGAAGGGCAAACATGTTGCAAACGCAACACTGAGCCGGCCCCATAATTAACTAACTCACTATGACCCCGTACTCCCAGCCCAGTAAATTTATATAGCGTATTTAACTTTAAAGATTAATTAGTGTACTGTTAAATGCAATAAAGTGCCGAGTACACTAAAATAAGTTACTTGGGTTGAAACGGAACTTAATTATTATTTTTATTTAAAATTTTAAATCCGATAAATTTACTACTACTTACCAAAAGAACTTCTGCCTGAACCAAGTATGAACTAAAAACAAAACGAAATCGAAGTTGCTCTTGGGAGGTCGAAAAACCACAAAAACCTTGCAGAATTAATCAGGATAAAACATATAAAACGATAAACAATAAAAACTATACGATTAGGAAGCAATCAGTCCCGTGTACATGATCAGCCAGAAAATACTTGCATTCATCTAAACTTTTATAAACTTTAAACTGCCTTTGCTTGCTGACCTGTGGGCTGATGGACAAACTTGAATGCCTTACAGGATAGGATAGGATGCACACTCTTTATTGTCCATTAAATCCCTCTATCAAGTGTCAATAGGCTCCAAACAACCAAATGTAATTAAAGAAAATTTAAAAAAAGGGGAAAAAATACAGAAATAACCCAAAATAAAAAAATAATAAATAAATAAAGACTAACCAAAGTAACTTAACTGTCCCCCTCAGTTATCAGTCATCAGTCAGTCATCACCCTGACTAAACTGTATAATGAGCAGATGGGACTGTCAGTACATGGTTAGATCGTGTTTAATACAACAACTGGAATACTGCATACAAGGCACAAAAGCACTGTGGGGAATAGAGCATTATGGGAACAGTAGTTCTATTATTACACCTCCTCCTTTTAGCTTAAGTCAAATGTGCTGTGTACCTTTTGACATTAATTTCTATTACTGCTATCAACAACCTCCTTCTCTCTCTCTCTTCTACTGAACTTCCCTCTTTGTTCACAAGTCCATTCTGTCAGGTGGTTTTCCAGTCAACTTGACCTAGTAACAGTCCCTGTAGGCCAAAGATGACCTTTATCAGTCTCTACCACATATGGTCTAGGAGTATCTGCAGGTCTGACGACTCCCAGCAGTCCCTTCTGTGCTAATCCAAACTGTCTGACCAGATGTCAGTTCTGCGAGAGGTCTGGAGCGGAGTCTGCGGTTGTAGTGTTTTGCCTGCTGACGCCTTCTCTCCTCATCCTGCTTGCGAAAAACTTGCAGATCTGGCCATTTAGGACCCAGCTGTCCACCATCTGGCTAATCTGTGCTGTGATACCGGGCCACCATACTGACAGTGTATCTTTGGCTCGGCATTTTGTAATTCCCTGATAGCCTTCATGCAGACGCTGAAGAACATCCGCTCTCAAGGGGGGAGGTATCACAAGTCCTTCTCCCTTCATGAGAAGGTCGTGAGCAAGGTGAAAATCCATTCTGCGCTGCCAGTATGGTTTAATGTCTGGATCTAACTTACATCTCTCTGGCCATTCTGTGAAACAGTGGTTTGTCACTTGTCTGCATACGTCGTCTTCTTTCTGCGCTGTCTTTATCTCCTCCAGCCTTTTGTCTCCACGTCTTTCTCTAGCTGAAGATGCCGTTCAATCAAAATGAATATTTTACTCACTTATCTTTTGGTCTTTTATGATTCCATGTGTACCACCTCCAAATTATTTTGAAGATTTGAATTTCATTGTATCCAAATTAATTTGGAACGGCAGACAACCCAGGAAACGCTTCTCAGTTTTACAGCGCACCAAATCAGACGGTGGCCTCGCCCTCCCTGATTTTAAGCTCTAGCATTGGGCATTTCAAATTAGGGCTATGCGCACTTGGACAGACGCAGGCAGTGTAGTGTCGTGGAGAGGTATTGAATCGGCTATAGTGCATCCCCACGGACTCCAGGACTTACCTTTCCCAGGGGTAGGTCTTCGTAAATCACGACACAAACTTGGTTGTATCTTTTCATCCACCTTAGCTGCATGGTACAACGCCGAAAAAGTAATAGGTCAACAATCTCCTTTATGGAACAATTTCCACTTTCTGTCAGACTATAAAGCTTTTGTTTGTCCCCCCTGGTCATCCAGGGGGGTTTTCACATTTTCTAATACGTTTGATGCGAATGTTGTGCGCACATTCCAGGACATTCAAAAAGAATACAGTCTGCCTGGCTTCTCATTTTTCTTCGACCTCAGGCTACGATCCACAATGAAGACCTATGCTGTGCCATGGAATTCTGTCTTAGATGATCACCCAATGTTTAGCTGGATCGATCCTGTCGAGGCATCTAAAGGCACGGTCACAAACATTTACAACAATTTACTCCTTAACGTTCATAAGCCTTTGAAGATTCTGTCAAAATGGGATTTAGAACTTTCTAGGTTTGGATTCCACCCGGTTTGGGAAACAGTGCGGTCGAATCTTTGCCTTACTTCCAAAAACCTTAGTCATGTACGTATTCACTTTAAAACTATCCATCGTTTCTATTGTAACCCTACAAACGGTATCTCATCAAACCTGCTCCCCATCCATACTGCAGCATTTGCAACACTGACACTACCAGTACGTTTCTACATGTTCTGGGACTGTCCAGTGACCCAACATTTATCGAAGCTTGTCACTCGTGTGTAATGTGATCTTACTGGACTATACTTTGACATGGAGCCTTGCTTACTATTGCTTAATGATGACATGATGTACCAGTTCTCATTACGTGATAAAAAACTGTTAAAGGCAGGCTTTACAGCTGCTAAGAAAACCACACAACAGCGATGGATACACCCTGATACAAACCTGAAGCAATTCTGGATTGTCTCATTCCATTACATTGTCTATTTAGAGTATACCACTGCAAAGATTAACAAGGCAAAGCAATCACTGTAAATACCTGGAGGAATATGGCTGCTGCTCTTAAAGAGCTTCTTTGAATGGTCTAGTTTATATGAGTTTGCTGCCAACATGTCAAGTGTGAAAAGTTGTTCTGTGTTTCCTTTTCTTTTTTTCTTTTCTTTTTTCTCCTTTCTCTTGCTGCTTTTTTGTCATTTATTCTTGTGGTATCTCTGTCCTGTATGTGTCTTCTGATAAATTGACGGAATGACAATAAAATTATAATCACAAAAAAAACAGCCTCAACTACAACATTAGACATTTTTGCTGTACACAGTATCTTGTCACGGTTGATCAAAACATGATTCACCCCTGTATTCCCATAAAGTGTCCTGTAGGGCCTGGATTAGGTCCACAGCTCTAGCTAGATCAAGGGAAGGTGCTTGAAGCATGTCTGACAGATATTTGGCTTCCCCAAGAATCTTCCTAAGAACTGCTAGAATTCCAATAAAGGTAAGGTCTACTTGTGAAAGCAGGCCCCGTGCATCCACTGATCTCTCGGCACTGCTCTCTCCATCTATCTCATGTAGTACACGCAATACAGCTGGCAGTCTGTCCATGAGATTTTTACATGCATAGTACCTGCATGCCCATCTGGTATCACTGACTTTCTGTAGCTCTCTTGGTGCATCCTGATACATGTCTTGTTGAACTGACAACCATTTCTGGTGAACATAAGACCCTGACATGTACCAATGAAAAAAAACATGAGTTCCATGTGCGATCTTTTCAGGTATCGTGATTTTGTTGAATTGATAGATTAATTGTTGTGGCCAGCGTGCGTATATAAGATCCGGTTGTAGTTGCGTGTGGGACCACCCTGTAACCGGTGACGTGACTCTCCATGTGCCAGTATCTCCCTTTGGGTCACCCCGTTCAACAGCAGGGCCATATTTAATCTCCTCCTTAGCTTCTGCTTCTAAATGGTCAAAAAGAAAAAATGCTTGATCAGCAGACGACAGAAGCCAGGCCCGCATACAAACTCGCACCTCTTCCTCCCACTCCTCAAAGCTCACACCAGACCTGCCCCCAAACATTGGACACTTCCGGTCTCTAGAAATAAAAGTAAAACGTTCATTATAGACACGAGGCTCGACCGAAACAGGTGGAGGTGCAGGGGAGGATTGGGTGGCAGTAGAGGGACCAGGAACTTCTGCTCGTTCCTGGTGCAAACGATCATTATCAGGCTGGAGCTGCCCCAACAAATTCCTGAGCTGCTGCACTTCGTCGTCCATAATGACAATAGGACAATAAAACTAGACGGCACAAACGAAGCCCGGCAAACAAAATTTACTCAAAATAGTAGCGGCTCCTGGGAAACTAATGCTGCTGTTTTACTTTGCCTTTCCACTATGACAAATTAAACACCAAAAAATGAAAAATCTCACCTAACCTCCGCAGGGAGCGATCAGGGAGTCACATCTGCACCATGTACTGGTGAAATCCTGCCGACTACGCCCACTCCGATATAAAAGCACACAAATTCATAATCACCGCCCGGGGGACGTGAAGACCATGAACACTGCCTTTATTATTCTGCGTTCAGTTAACACTCCAAAGGAAAAACCAAACAGCAAAGCAATTACTTTAAAAATTACCCACAAATGGTACAAATCAAATCATGTTAGAATAACACTCCAATCACACAAAGAAACCCAAACCCAGCAGCTATTACCTTGGGGTGGGGGGACACACTGTCAGAAGGTACTCCACAGGGTCACCACATCACATGGCGTAGATACACACACCAGGGGGGTGGGCTAAGAAGGCAGAGCGACCACACAGCGCTATATCGCCAGGACCTACCCCCCCCCCCAAACCAGATCCTCACCACCCAACACCAAGCCTCCCCAACGGCGCCCCACGGTTTACGTACAACAAGCTAAACAAAACACATAAATACTTAATACTAATTAAACAGGAAACCCGAAAACAAAATAAAAAACGAAACAAAAGCAGAAAACACAGCAGGACAAAACAGCAGCAACTGTAGTGGCTCAGTATCCCGCCGGCTGCCTGGCTCACGCCGGTCCGGGACACTCCACCAAATCGCCATCCACTGACTGATTACAAGCGGTATTAAAAGGGAACCTTAAAACGGGAACAACTGCAAGTGGCTAGATTACCAAGCCCTCGCAAACTGCAGTGATGGAGATGCCCACAACTAGGCTAATTTAGTGAGGAACCTCCCTCAAAGGTACAACGGCGAACACCCGCCTGCTTCAGATCACAAGCCCATGTTCTGAATCACTATTCTACCAACACACAGGTAGAAGATGAAGAACTCTCCTCAAAGTAGTGCTGTCAGTTGGACCTTGTAACATGAATAATCATAGTGGAGAGTTACAATTATTATTTTAATGGGAAGACGTGAGATTTTTATTGGGGGGGGGGGGTCCCACTTTCAGAAACAGCCAGTGAGACTCGTTTACCTCAAACCTTCTGACCATGTGAGTCTCATTAATGAAACCGTATCTTAAGCCCAGCCGGAGCCCACCTCCCCAAGGGTACACTCTACTTTCCCAGAAAATGCCAAGATGGATTCAAATTCAACTCCCAAACCTACTGTCAGTTTTTAGAAGACACTTTCTTCAAGCAGCGGTACAGGATAAAGTCAGCATCTTTGAGGAGGACCATGATTTTTATGCAGGACAATGCTCCATCGCATGCATTGAAGTACTCCACTGCATGGCTAGCCAGTAAAGGCCTTAAGGATGACAGAATAATGACATAATCACCTGACATAATCCCTATTGAGAACTTGTGGGCCCTGCTTATATGGGAGATTTACAGTGAAAGAAAGCAGTACAGCTCTCTGAACAGTGTCTGGGAGGCTGTGGTTGCTGCTGCACAAAAAGTTAATCGTCAACAGAACAAGAAAATAACAGATTCCATGAATGGAAGACTTATTACTGTTCAGCAGCCGGACTGCTTGGGGGAAGAAGCTATTGCACAGTCGTGCAGACCTGCTCCTGATGCTGCAGAATCTTCTTCCGGATGGAAGAGGGGTAGTAGACAGTTCGTGGGTTGGATGGTACCGGTCAGTCACAATGCTGGTGGCCTTACGGATGCAGCGGGAAGTGTAAGTGTCCTGCAGGCTGGGGAGGGAGCTGCCGATGATGCACTCAGCGGTCTGCACAGTCTTCTGAAGGGTCCGGACCGCTGAGCGCGTCATCAGCAGCTCTCTCTCCAGCCTGCAGGACACTCACACTTCCTGTTGCGTCCGTAAGGAGGTGGCTATATTGCTCACTAATTGATATTTCATGTCAGAAATGTTTATTTGGAAATTATGTGATGTTTGTTTATTATTCGCACTTTGAAAGATGATAATAAACAAGGGAGATGGGAAAATGTAGGTTTTTCATTTAGTTGCATAATAATTGTGCACACTAATAGTTGTGTAATAATTCTGCACACTAATAGTTGTGTAATAATTCTGCACACTAATAGTTGTATAATAATTCTGCACACTAATAGTTGTGTAATAATTCTGCACACTAATAGTTGTGTAATAATTCTGCACACTAATAGTTGTGTAATAATTGTGCACACACGTGTTTTCCCCTGATAATGTTCACACATTTCCTTTGCATAACATTCAGGCTTCAGGTTCATTAACATTTTGGACTGACTGATGACACTATATTTGTTTATTATTAAAATTAATCCCAAAAACACAACTCGCCTAATAATTGTGAACACAGTGTATTACATTGTGGGAACCAAACGTCCCCCACGATGTGATAAAAACCTTTTGCCATGTAAGGACATTTTTCAGTCCCAACACCCCACAAGGATAACCTCAATTTCATAAAAAAATCTGTGAATAGAATCACAAAACTGAAAATACCTAAAATCTTGTATTTTGTTTGCTTACTTATGGTTAAGGTTGGGGCTGGGTAGACTGTCATTGTTGGGATTAGAGTTTTCACGATCGAAACAAATGGAGAGTCCCCACAAAGATATAATTACAAACCTCTGTGTGCGTGTTTGTGTGCGCATGTGTGTTTGTGTGTGTGCGCGTTAGCGTGCGTGTGTGCGCCTCTGTGTGTGTGTGTGTGCATGTTAGCGTGCGTGTGTGCGCCTCTGTGTGTGTGCGTGTTAGCGTGCATGTGTGCGCCTGTGTGTGTGCGTGTGTGTATACCTGGCTACAGAAGATGGATGGATGGACAGATGGAATTTGCAACCTTACTAAAGAGTAGCAGAAGCACTTCTGACACTTGAACCCTGATGATAAGTACAATTATTTATGTAAAAGTGCATCAGTTTTGTACTTAGTGGCATTTGCCAAACATGCTTGTAAAGGTGAATTCTGCCAGAGGTCAGTGCTGTGGGTTGGCGTTTGGCTCAGTGGCTTATATCACTATGCTCCTGTGACTAAGGCCCTTAACCCCAAACGCACCGGTGACTGCCTGCGTCTGCCTTCTCAAAGAAACAATTTTAAATTGTTTGACTGTGGAATTTGAGCTTCGTGGGTCCAAACCTGCTTAGTCACACCGCCTTAAGTTTGCTGCTCAACTCGCCGCTTTCTCAATTGTAAGTCACTTTGAAAAAAAATATCTCCAAAATAAAAGTAAATGCTCTTTTTTGCAGGAGAAAAAATGATCAACATGTGTTTTAAACGGTACAAAAGTGGGTCTGACCTTCATGCAGTTTCAACAAAACGTTGGTGGGGACAAGGGACGTCGCGATATAATGTGATCATACGATTACGTTTGCAGCAAAATAAAAGGACAGTGATAATGGTTCCCAGCAGCACAAACCAAAGACAATCGGATGAAAGCAGAGTGGAATATGGGAGTATGGTAGACGATCCTTTCATAGCATCCAGATTTCTTAATGTTTGCTAGGCTGAGTTTGTTTATATGGTGAGGAGCCCAGCACCAAGTTACACAAGAAAATAAGCTGGAGGAAAGCAGCAGGCAAAAGCCTGACCCAGACGCAGCCCCGGTGCACGCCGGTTGGCGGCTGGGGAAACTTGCCGCGTATCGCCCCTACAGCGGCTGTTTCAGCTCACGGTAGGAAGCCGCCATCTAGTGGTGCGCTTTGGGAATTGCATGTAGCGCCAAAGTTCCTCGAAATTGTTACAGTATCATGGACCTAAAGACTCATTGAGGTTTCACTCAAAACACAATATTGTGCAGTTTGGGGATTTGCGTTGGTGTTTTTGTGCTCATCATCACAGGTCCTGAGGACCCATACATGCTGGTGCTGAGCTCTGTTACTGATATTCTTAAGTATTATTTTTAATAATTGATGCACTTGGACTCGATCTTTTATACAATGTTTTGTCGCTTTTAATCTTTCCGAGCACTTTGCATACCGGGGCGACGCCCAGCACCGTACAGTGTCAATCTGCTTCCTCATTTGTATGTCGTTTTGATAAAAGCTTCTGATAAATAAGTAAAATGTAAGTCAGCATAAATGTATATACAACAGTAACTATGGTAGATTTCTCTCTGGTAGTTCTCTCTGACCTTACTGCCCTGGGAGAAAAGCCCAGTGTAACATGGGCTAAAATGTAAATGTGTAGTTTTTTAGATCTTAATCTGAAAATCCGTTCTTCGTTTTCCCAGAAGGTGGCAGCACATGATCACTGCAAAACTGCAAGCTTGGCTTGTCGCTTTGTATACAATAGTGCGCTATCCGTATATTAAAAATACTACATAATTACATACATCAATCAATATCAAGAACAGAAAGACACCCACACAATATACCAAAATCTTAAAATCCCCCTTGGCTGCATGTTACGCTGTAGTTTGGTTTGTCTAAGCTCCACACTTTCCCAGAATTACCCTGGACTGCTTCCAGTACGGAAGCCCAAAGAATCAGACACGAAGCTCACATAACTTGGCAAGAGGCCCCTGAATTACCTAAAGTGGATGGAGTTTTCACCTCGGCCCATGGGAATTCAGAGCAGACACAAGTGAGCGTGAACCCATGTGTGATTTACAGTAAAAGGTGACTGAACACAATACACAGCCTCTGTAGTGTCTCCACTGTCCAGCAGGGGGTGCCACATGAAAGCTGCCCAGCAGGAGTAAACAGGTTTCCGGAGATGCTGCATTGCAGTCCCACAGTCCTCTAGTCTTAAGTGCTCAAATTTTGTGGTCCCTCTATACCTTAGTCTCATAGTCCCAATTCCCCTTTGCCCCACTTCCATGATCCACAAGTCCCTAGTCTCCTTGTTTCTTAGTCCCATGGTCCCTAACACTGTAGCCCCTTTTCCCACTGGTCCCCTATTCTCTTAGTCCCATAGTCTCTTAGTCCTGTGGCCCCTAATCCCATAGTCCTTAGTCCCCTAGTTCCTACTCCCTATTCACCTTGTATTAAGCAGGGAGCAGGATTCTGAGGCCATCTGATATGCTTTACAATGAAGCTGTGCTAAAACCAGTATATGCATGAGGGTGTTTGCGCTGCTCTGCACTAGACTGGCTGTTCCTGTAAATCACTTATATGAAAGTGCCTGTGGAACACAGATAAAATCCACATGTCTGAGGTGGCTGGCATCTGGTCTTTCTCATGTGTCAGGCCTGCGATGCAGCATTCAAACACATGGTCTCCTTTTACAGCCAGCAGGTTACGCAAACGTATAGCTCAATCGGGGCCATGTGGACAGCTGTCTGCCATCTCTGATTGGCCGTCGAGTCCACGGACCCCAAAGGTTAAACTGGACACTGGCAAGCGTGTCTGATTCATCAGATTCCCGTCTGCTGGGTTGGGCAGCATCACATTGAGGAAGAACCTCATTGTATTTTCAGCTACCTGGCATTAGGAGCTGATTACTTCAAGTCATTAGGACTTTTTTCATAGAGATTCTCTAGCTGAACAAGTAGAGTGTTGCATTTATGATGCATTGGTCATGGGTTCAAATTCCCCAAGAATATGCATAAAACATAACCCTTCCCACTGCTGTAAGTCACTTTGGATAAACAAGTCTGGTAAATGCAAAAGTGTTTCTACAAGTGGTACAACAGCATGCCCTACTGGTCAGATTAAAATGCTGTTTGGATATATTCCATTTCATAATGTGGCTTCTGATTATAACATCAATGTGTAATAGGAATTGATTGGAAACGTATTCACTACTTCTTTTACAAATGTATTTATCTGGACGAATTGATCCAATTGGGCTCTCTGACCTTAGACCCCTGGGAGAAAAGCTTAGTGTCCATGGGGTTAAATGTAAATGGATATTCTATGTGATGAGTAATATAATCTGGGTTAAGGACAGGTTTTATTAAGGGAATACAGCAAACAACACTTGGAAGAATGATGACGGAGCTGAGGAACCATGAGAGCAGGAACATTTATACACAGTAATCAGCGACGGGAGAGAGGTGTAGGAGGCTAACAGACCAGGGTGGAGAACGTCAGCGATGGGATACAGCTGGGGAGGGTTAGGAGAGTTACGGAGTGTCAGCAGTGAGCTCTGCTGGCCCAATCAGGAGGAGACGGGACAGATCGTCACAAGTACTAAGATGCGATGCATCCATCTTCCAAACACTTATCACAAGGGTATCCCAGAGCCAATTACAGGAAACGCAGGGCACAAAGCTGGGGTCCACCATGGATACAATGCCATTTAATCACAAGGAACACTCACAGTTATGGAGTCCGGACAATTTACAGATGCCTGTCTGAGTCGCTGCAGGAAGAAACCCATGTGGGATAAAGAGAGCAAACAAACGCCACACAGACAGCATAGGAGAAGGATGGAAACATTCGACACTGCAGCTGCAAGGCAGCCCTGTTACCCACTGAGCCGCCCCTCACTGGATTCTCATGGTTAAAACAGGACAACATGCCCAATACATTCAAAATGCACATGTGGAGGATTTCAGCCATATGGTTTTGAGTAACTTCTACACCCACGTACCATGTGTGAGATGGAGCCGGCCAGTTCCTCTTATGGTCCAATTCTGCTCATGCGTTACTAAGATTATGGTACTTAGGTCCTCCATCCATCAGATCCTCTTCTCACTGTGGTCATGCTCATCCACTCTGGACACTGTACGCTTGGTAAAAGACTCTCATCTCTGTATCCTTGGTAGCGAAACAAAAAGGGGGTTTGCTGAACTAGATGGGCTGAGACTGGAAACAAAGAGGATCGTGAGGGATCACAAATGGGAGGACTGGCAACCGGGAAGGTCACAGGCAGCAGGAAGGTTTAACATCAATGACCGAGACAAATAGATACTTAAATGCAAAGACTAACGAGGGGCAACAAGCAACACTCATGAGTTTTTTTTTTTTATTAATTCTGTTGAAGCATGGTTAAAAATCAATGTCTGACTTTTATTAGTTAAATTTCATAGAATTTTTATTTATTATTACTTTTGTCAGATTAAAGTTATTTCTGTGACCATTGTGAGTTTTTCTTTCATTGACTGAAGGGTACCAACAATTTTGTCCACGTGTGTAGCTAAGCAATACCTCAGTGACTTTTCAAAACTAGTTTCATGAATTAATTGAGCTGGTGGTGAAATTTAACAAATACATGAAATGGCCGAGGTGAACCTGAGGAGAGGTTTAGGAACCATACTGGTGTTCATCTAGCCATCCAACAAGATATCAGTAACTTTTTGGAGAACATAAGAAATTCCTTTTAGTTTTTTTTGTTTTACTCATAATTTGCACATGTTCTAATATTAAATTTTGTTTTTAATACTGAGAAAATATAAATTTACTACCCAGATAAATAGCTTTAAACATTTCCTATGACTCCCTAAGACTTTTGCACAGTACTGTATATATATCAGGATTCCTAATGAAACAGGATTTATGTGATTTTTTTCTGGTAATTGGTAATCACCTACACTACTTCATTGATGATCAGGTGCCTTTCTGTTGTTGTTGTACTAACGTGACTTATTAAGATTTTATGTTATTTATGTTTACTTAGTTAATATATGATTAATTTGATTATATCATTATCTTTACTAAGTTACCTCAGGACCGCTGTAGGTTTTGAGTTAATAAACTGTCTGCCGTCTGCCGCCCCCTGCTGGCCAAAGCGTCGCCGCTGCGATATCAGGCTGCTGCGCTCAGTGAGCAGAGAGCGCGGATTAATAGAATAGAATAGAATAGAATAAACCTTTATTATCCCACGAATGAGAAATTTAGGTGTTACAGAGCTCTTGCACAAAAACGTAATATAGAACAATAGGAGCAGGTAGATACACAAAGATATAAATACAAATGTACAAAAGTTTTGGAAATAAATAAAGATGTACAGAGATATGTACAAAATGTACAGAGATATGTACACAAGTGCGGGGGTGGGGTGGGGTGTGAATGATCCTGGTTACAGCATGTGATATGTCAGTTAAACATATATGAGTAAAAAAATACTCACGCTAAACTGTTATAATGTCTGACAGCCGCTGGTAAGAATGACCTGCGGTAGCGCTCCTTCCTACACTGTGGGTGTAGAAGTCTATTGCTGAATGAGCTGCTCAGAGCTCGTACAGTCTCATGCAGGGGGTGGGAGGTGTTGTCCATAATGGATGTTAGCTTAGACCGCATCCTCTCATCCCCAACCTGCTCGATGGATTTCAGTGGGCAGCCCAGGACAGAGCTGGCCCTCTTCACCAGTTTGTCCAATTTCCCCCTGTTCCTCTCTGCAATTCCACCACACCAGCAGACCACAGCATAAAAGATAGCAGATGCTACCACAGTGTCATAGAAGGACCTTAAGAGAGTCCTGTTCACCCCAAAGGATCTTAGCCGCCTAAGCAGGTGAAGACGACTTAGACCCTTTTTGTAAACTGCCTCAGTGTTTGTAGACCAGTCCAGTTTGTTGTTTAGGTGAACACCCAGGAATTTGTACTCCTTCACCGTTTCAATGTCCAGACCCTGGATGTTCACCGGTGTAGTAGGAGAAGACTTCTTGCTGAAGTCAATCACCAGTTCCTTCGTCTTGCTGGCATTAATATGAAGATG
The DNA here is from genome assembly GCF_023856365.1 of Brienomyrus brachyistius. NCBI lineage: Eukaryota > Metazoa > Chordata > Actinopteri > Osteoglossiformes > Mormyridae > Brienomyrus > Brienomyrus brachyistius. The sequence continues at coordinate 1,552,826 of NW_026042311.1, read as the reverse complement.
GTTCAGTTCACACCAGCTGACAAAGCGATCGATGACCCCCCTGTATTCCAGCTCGTTCCCCTCTGACACCCGACCAACAATGGCAGTGTCGTCTGAAAACTTCTGTAGATGGCAAGTGTCCGTGTTGTAATTGAAGTCCGCAGTGTATAGGGTGAAGAGAAAAGGGGCGAGTACTGTTCCTTGTGGGGCCCCCGTGCTACAGACTACCACCTCAGACACACAGTCCCGGAGTCTCACATACTGGGGTCTCCTGGTGAGGTAGTCCGTAATCCACGCAGACAACTGATGGTCCACTCCCGCTCCCTCTAACTTCCCCCTCAGCACTGAGGGCCGGATTGTATTGAAGGCACTTGAGAAGTCAAAGAACATGACTCTCACAGTGCTCCTAGCCGTCTCTAGGTGAGAGAAGGCCCGATGCAGCAGGTAGATGACAGCGTCATCCACCCCGATGTTCGGCTGGTAGGCAAATTGCAGCGGGTCCAGATCCCTCCTGACTAGCGGGCGAAGGTGGTGAAGTACAATCCTCTCCATGGTCTTCATCAGGTGTGAAGTCAGGGCAACAGGTCTGAAGTGGTTCAGCTCCTTGGGGTGCGTTGTCTTTGGGACCGGCACCACGCAGGACGTCTTCCACAGAACGGGGACCCTCTCCAGACTGAGACTGAGGTTAAAGATGTATGTGATGACCTGGCACAGTTGACCTGCGCAGTCCCTCAACAGTCTGGAGCTGATTCCATCTGGACCTGCGGCCTTCCTGGTTTTCATCTTCATCAGCTGACTCCGCACCTGGTCAGTTGTGATGGAGAGGCCACAGTGTAGGTTGTGGGTGGGTGACTCCTGCTGAACGGCATGGGGGGGAGGGGCAGTAAGGCCGTTGGGGGACAAAGGGGGCAGATGGGGTGCCGCTAATATCCCCGGTGCTGTGACTACTGTGGGGGGTTGCAGGGAGGTGTGAAGGAGGTGTGATGAGCTCTGGTGGATAGGGGGGGGTTGGGCTACTGAGTCAAACCTGTTAAAGAACTGGTTCAATCTATTAGCCCAATCCTGGTCGCCAGACTCCGGATCCCCTCCACTCGCCTTGCTCCGTCCGGTGATGATATTAAGTCCCTTCCACACCCCTCTTGTGTTGCTCTGCTGGAGCTGCTCCTCCAGCTTCCTCTTGTATCTGTTCTTTCCCCGCCTTATCTCTCTCCTTAGCTCCTTCTGGACTCTCCTAATTTCCTCTCGATCTCCGGATCTGAAAGCCCTCCTTTTTTGCTCCAGCAGAGTCCTCAGGTCTGGAGTCAGCCATGGTTTGTTGTTGGAGTAACACCGTACTTTCCTAGTCGGTACAGTGTTATCCATGCAGAAGGTGATATAATCTGTTATGCAGGCCGTCAGACTGTCAATGTCCTCCCCGTGTGGGCTGCATAGCACCTCCCAGTCTGTGGTTTGGAAGCAGTCTTTCAGTGCCAGACTCGCCTCTTCAGACCATTCTCTCACATACCTTGTAGTGGGGGGTCGTTTGCATACTAAAGGTATGTATGAGGGAACCAAATGGACCAGGCTGTGATCTGAACGACCCAGTGGGGGGAGGGTTGATGCTCTGTAAGCGTCCTTAGTATTTGCATACAGTAAGTCCAGTGTTTTGTGTTCCCTGGTGCAGCAGTCCACATACTGGGTGAAAGTAGGGAGAGTTGAGGACAAGGAAACATGATTAAAATCCCCAGAGATGAAAAAGAAGGCTTGGGGGTGTGATGTCTGTAGCTGGGACACCACTGTGTGAATTGTCTCACATGCTGCTGCCGCATCTGCCGTCGGCGGAATGTAAACAGTTATCGCGATGACTTGCGTGAATTCCCGCGGCAGGTAATATGGTCTGATGCTGACCGCCAATAGCTCCACATCCCGTGTACAGCATTGCTCCTTAACACTGATGTGCCCTGGTTTACACCATCTCTCGTTCGCATACATCACAATCCCCCCACCTTTCTTCTTGCCGGTCTCCTTTCCATCTCGGTCCGTTCTCACCAGGTGGAATCCCGGTACAGTTACGTGTGAGTCTGGAGTGAGGTGTGTCAGCCAAGATTCTGTATAGCACATCATGCTCACCTCCCGGTACTCTCTCTGAAGTCTTGTCAGCGCCGTTAACTCATCGATCTTATTAGGGAGAGATCTAACATTCCCCATAATGATCGAGGGTACAGATGGTTTGTACCTTCTCTTCCGCTCTCGACATTTAACTCCAGCTCTGCAGCCCCGTCTCCTCCGCCGCAGCTCCCTGGGGATCTCTGGTCTTTCCCTGGGGTGTATCGGCTGGTTACGAAGCGCTAACAGCTGATCCCGGGTGTAAACAATGAAGCCGCTGCTTGAAGAATCTCCGTGTACCGGGTAAAACAGTCCGTAAATGATTAAAAAACAAAAAAGTAAGTTCACAAGTTGCCTTTGACTAGCATACTTGTGATTAGTTGAAAGAAAAGGTGAAAAAAACAAGGAAAATAGATAAGATAGGTTAAAAGAATAGAAGGTGGTCAGAGCTGCTGTAACTAGCTGCCACTCTCGTGGCGCCATCTTGAAAAAGCTAAGTCTGTTACTCAGTTACGTTCTGGGCAGCGCGGAACCGGGACATTAATGGGATAGAATAGGAAGCCTTTATTGTCAGTGTACAGGTAGCAAATACAATATATAGACAGAAATATAAAATACACATATAGAGGGGAGGGGAAAAGCTCCCCCCACTCATCAGGCTTAGATTTCATTACATTTTATTTTATTCAGAATCAGAATTCACTCCATTGGTACAACTGCATGTACTATGAATTAGTTTAGGCAGTTTTGGTGCATTTACAGACAACATAGAACATAAGTCAGAGAAAAACAGTCATTCTACATGTTTGTTCAGCTTACAGAACCCAATTATTAACATACGTCACACTTCAGACAGAGTAAAAAGGGTTATACTGGTTATAAAGCAGAGATTTTACCTTTTTGCCACGGAGAAGCAGCGACATGTGAGACTCTGATACGGTAAAAATGATTCCTCCAGCACACAGTGAGCTATCCCAGCATGCACAGCGACACGGGGGAGTTTGGATAAACCCCAAACCCTGGATAGAGGGACTCAGTGAATGAGGAGGTGAAGCTGTGCAGGGGGGTCAGTCCATCAGAGGAGACTCTGTAGAAGGACAGAGCACCAGCCCCCCAGTCCAGATACACTCCTACTCTGTGGGAGCCTGAGGGCTCTATGGGTATGAGAGTCTGTTTATTATTGTGCAGGACAGAGTAACTGACAGTATTACAGCACAGACCCCATGACTTGTTATTGGCTCCAAGCCCACAGTCACTCCCTCCTTCCCTCCCGATCCCTTTATAAGTGACTCCTATCCAGGCTCCATCTCCATCCCACTCAGCCTCCCAGTAACAGCGGCCAGTCAGATTCTCTCTGCACAGAACTTGGTGGATGCTGTCAAATCTCTCTGGATGATCAGGATATGGCTGCTCTGCCCCCCCATGTCACCTTCCTGTTCCCCCCTGACAGAGACACTTCTCTGTTTGCAGTGTTGGGGTCCAGCGTCAGCTGGCAGGAGTCTGTAGGCAAGAGGAAGAGCGATTGATCCCATGACGAAGCCCAGCATCTCCATCATTATCACTGTCACACCTCACACACTCACTCACACAGAACTCGCTCCAATACACACATTTTATTCCCAATATACTCATGTAGCCGCCCGAGTCTGCGGCGCTCCGGCTGCCCCCTGCGCTGTGAGACACGCCGCGCTGAGAGACTCGCTGGGGCCGAACTGCACTTTAGCCTGCGCTCTATTATTCTGTACGATACATAACATATAAAAAGTCAAATATGTGAATTACCTCAGGAAATGTTGGTCGCCCGCGCGACGCCGGTGGGAAGACGCGCCGAAATGACGCGCGTGTTAAACTAATAGGCTTAATTACAGGTAAATAAAATTACAAACAGCATTCATCAAACATATTAACCATAAAATTACACAACAAAGATTACCACTAAAAGTGAGTTTGTCTTTAGGTCACAATATGAACGTCTTTTAATCCACTTTGGACACACACCTCTCTCCAGCAGCGCGCCGACGCGACGCTCCCAACGCGGACGCATCTAGGCTGGTTCTCCGCAAAGCGCAGCACTCGCGTATTACACCGCGTATGCGTACATGGGAACGTTCATATTTCTCTGGTCAAGCTGTGTACTTTACACATGCGCACGTGTCCTATTTAAGTATTAGTAGTAATTCTGATATTCCCTGCACACGTACCACAGCCGCGAGGTCTGTGTATGTTTCCCTACGTTTTACAAATTCAGAGCGGCAGTTCACGGGGCTGCCAACTTTGATCAACTGGCTGGTGTGAGATTTTCAATTTGGGACAAGTCTGCACACATATGCATACGCGTTTATATGTATGTAACAGTTTTATTACCTTGAAAATTGGCTGTAGGGTTTGCAAACTACCCCAATCCTCATCAAAATAATCTATGTTGGCGTTTAAAGACAAATTTGGAGTGTGGCAGGCGGTCGTCCGCGGAGGAGTAAAATGCATCATAAACGTCCACACAAACACGTCCGCTTGTAAGCGCGCGGAGAGGTACCAATCTGGCCGCCACGTGTTTTCTGTGTTGATTCCGGCTTCGTCTGCGCACTTACATGAGGATAACAAGACGCATGCGCGACGTGCAGTGCCACCAGAAATTGGGGTGGCAGTATGGTCACGTTTTGTCACGGAACATTGTCTTTATTAACGGTACAGATAGTATTAAAGTAGCATCTGATTTTTTTAAGAATGAGTGTCCAGAAGAGCTGTATATTTTCACAGGCAAGAAAAGAAATATTCCGAACACTATTGTGTCCTTCTTTGTACAGCGTCTTCAAAAGAAAGCAGTGTCATGCATACAAGGTACAATGAAATTCTAACCTGAAATTCTTACTTGCCTATTTTCATAAGCAGCATTATTTTTCATACAGTTCCATCCATCCATTGATTTTTCTGCCACTTATCTAATACATAACATATAATCTATTTGTGTGTGTGTGTGTGTGTGGTTATATATATATATATATATATATATATATATATATATATATATATATATATATATATATATCCATCCATCCATTTTCCGAACCGCTTATCCTACTGGGTCGCGGGGGGTCCGGAGCCTATCCCGGAAGCAATGGGCACGAGGCAGGGAACAACCCAGGATGGGGGGCCAGCCCATCGCAGGGCACACTCACACACCAGTCACTCACACATGCACACCTATGGGCAATTTAGTAACTCTAATTAGCCTCAGCATGTCTTTGGACTGTGGGGGGAAACCGGAGTACCCAGAGGAAACCCCACGACGACATGGGGAGAACATGCAATCTTTGTCATCGTCTACTGGATATAAAATATCTTCAAACTGGATATTAAACAGTTCAATCTTGAGAAATAAAGTAGCTATTTTAAATATAGAATAATGAACTGACTTACACTGGAACAGACCCAATACAGAAAAAAGTATTGCAATAATAACATGATGTAGCAAAATTTGTCAGAAGGTTTAGTAGTGACTTGGGCTCGAATCGGAAGAGATGAAGAAAAGAAAATTATAAATGAGATTTACTGCTTTAACCTGCAAACCAGTCATTCGTCTTACTGATACAGAAAAAATTGTAGGAGGTGCCTTACAGAATAAATTGTATGATTATATATAAACATAAGGCAGAAGGAGCCTTTGTTAGATTGTGGCAAAAATGGCTTGAACAAGGTGAGCAGAACTCAGCCTATTTCTTTAGGCTAGAAAGTCAGCAAGCCTATCATCAAGCTAATCATGACTATGTATAGTTATTGCAGTCACTGGATGATTAAATAAAACCAGACAGTAGTAAAACTGCATATAGTTCACAGTACATGGTAAACAAAACAAGTCGGCTTGCAGCTCTAATCAAAGCGTGTTCTTCAGAGCGCCGTCTTGGCTCCTTCGTCCTTGTACAACATTTAATGCCACAACCTCATACTAACAAGTGAGACTGGAAACGAAGGAACCGACCAAGATGGTTTTCTCGCACTGCCCCCCGGTGGACATGACCTTCAGTCCTCCAGATAGATGTAAACTACGCACGCAAGTGTAGTCGTGTCGTGTGAAGTCATGGCCCTAAAGCACAGACTTAGGAGATGTTCAGTGTCACAGCCAGTTTGGGGAAGACTGCAGGTGCCGTCTTAGGACAATATTAATGAATCTGAAAAAAGTACAGTCAGCGAATAGACAAAAAGGGCAAATGTGAGGGAAGGAAGCCCCCCCACCCCCCCCCCCCCCCCCACGGACCTCACTGCCCATAGATACCGTAGCTCACACAAGATAAGGATGCAGATAAAAGGTTTTGATGAGCTGTTACTGAGTGATACCAAAAGTTCCTGCTACCCAAACAAAGCGAGGGCAGTTTCCCAGCTTTCAGCATTACAGTGCATGATGACATCTAGGACAGGCTGGGCCCTTAACCCTCCGCCCGCCGCTTACTTGGTTTGGATCCCCTGCTGTAGCTACAGCCCACACTAGGCAGTGAGGAGCAGCCCCAGTGTCAGCCATTCCTGCTCTGACTGACTTCAGGGGGAACAAAGTGCATCAAAGCCCACAGCTACTCTCTCTCATCTGACTCCAGTTGTGTGTCACCTACACACTGGGTCAGACAATGTGTTTAATACATTAAACTGATCTTTACTGAATATCAGGTCTGTGGCTGGAAAATCATTATTAATGACTGATTGTATTATCAGGATAAACCTTGATTTTTATGCTTTAAACTGAAATGGGGTCAAATGAAAACTATGCAGCAGCCCTGATCAAACCAGCTACTCCTACCTGCCCTTTATCAGTGAGACTAGAGCACTTAGGGAAGGAGGTGGAGCCGCCGCCTTATTTAATGGGTTTGAATTATTTTTACAAGTCAGGCACTACTTTCTGTCAGAAGGGTAATTATGAATCTGAATGAACAGAAATTACATGTGGAGTTCCTCAAGGGTCCGTTATTGGCAGTGGGCAGTGGTGGCTTAATGGTTAGGGATGCGCACTAGTAATTGAGAGATTGTTGGATTGAATTCCCGACCAGCAAGGCACCGCTGAGGGACCCTAAGCAAAACACTGCTCTCAGGGCGCTGAATTAGCTGCCCCTTGCTATGTCGCGATGTCACATATGGGTTAAAAGCAGAGGACACATTTCGGTGTTGTGCACTGTGTGCTGTGGTGTGTCAACACTGATCACCAATTAGAATTATAATCCTCACTGAGCCTCTTTGTTCAACATCTACATGCTTCCATTTGCTCAGATTACGGAACACTATAAAATCTCTGGAACACTTAAGGCCATGTTGTTAGTAATAAGAAAAAAATTCACAACAAATAATAATCCATTGTTATGCATTATAATCATGGCTTTAAATATTTATCAAAAGGCATAACACATTATAGGCATGCTTATTATGCACAATGAATGATGTTTGAAGCTCTCTTCTTTAGTGCACTATAAATACCTTCACAATGCATTATAATGATCAGTATAAGCATTAAGGATGCTTTGTATTGCATTATGAAGGTATCTATAGTGCCTTATAGTTGAGTGTGTCATAAAGCATTCATAAAGCGTTATAATGATGGATATAATGTGTTATGCTTTTTATAAATATTTATAGCTGTGTTTAGAATGCTTTATGAGTGCAGTATAATTAAGCAATAACACACTGTATAAGAAGATACTCCGGTATATCATGGCTGTAATTCGGTCAAAGGCACAAGGCTATAGGCCACCACAAAAAATAAAAAAATAGTTCTCATAACATCAGTGCAAGTGGGAGGGGCCATCGTGTCCAAACCGTCCGCATACCTGGATAATTCAGTCAATCACCAATATAGTTTTGTCTAATATTTCCGGTGGCAACAGTAAAACAACTAGCCAGCTTATTATCGGAGTAACTTTGCATTGTAAATGAAAACCATGCCGCAGATTATGAGGCAGATTGCAAAGTTCAGTTATTGGCATCTTTAATAGCGTGATCATTAAAAGGACAGTTGGCAGCTTATAAAAACTTATTCTGGAACAGAAAAGAACAAATCCCACAAAACGGAATACATATGAACCTTTACTTTCACTGTCAACTATGTTAATTTTTTAAACTGGTGGAAACACAGGCAGGTTCTGAAAAGGCATCAAGTGACAACCAGCCCAGCACCGGCTCCATGTTGGTGGAAATGAGGCATCAGTACAGTGTTCCCAGGTCCTGCCCAAGGTCTGCTTAAGATCCACCCAACGGAAGCTGAAACCAGCCCAATAAGAGTGAGAGAGAGAAGGATTTCTCTCTAAACCAGATACGGAAAAGCTTGTTCATGTGTTTATTTCCAGCAGGCTAGACTATTGAAATGGTGTCTTTGCAGGTCTTGGTAATAAATCAGTCAGACAGCTGCAGCTCATCCAGGATGCTGCCACCAGAGTCCTCACTAACACCAAGGAAGTGGAGCATATCACACAGCTCCTTAATCACTGCACTGGCTTCCTGAGCATCACAGGATTAATAATTAAATATTACTTGTGTACAAGGCACTAAATGGCACTAACTTCCTTGAACCTTGTGAAGCATCCAGACCCCTGAAACTTTACTCAGTGTCCCAGAATGAAGACCAAACAGGCTGAAGCAGCTTTTAGTCTCTATGCTCCCTGTCTGTGGAACAAGCTTCCTGAAGACCTGAGGTCTGCTAACACTGTCAGTTCATTATAATCAGGGCTTAAAACATTTCTGTTGCTGCTTTGTTTCAATAAATTAAATCAGCAGGAGTTTAGTTGTACGCTGCCTCTACAATCTCACTTCTTTTTAGTTAACTGTTTATTTGTGTTTTGGGCTTTTAAACTTTTTTAAATTGTTTTTTAAATTGACAATGAACGTGTTTGTAAGTCCCACACCAAAGTTCCGAAGTATCGAAAAAGTACCACAGATGCAATGATGCTTTTGGTACTGGAACTTCTGGTACTGGTACTCGACTGGAAGTCAATGGAAAAGGGAAAGAACCAAAAGTACCAAACCTGGTGCAGTGGAAAAGCACCCTGAATAAACTTACCTTACTTTGCAATTGGATTCAAAGTCCACTGAGATAAAAAGCTCATGTAAATGTGAAAGACCAGGAGGCAGCGGGAGAGAGAAAGAGAAGCTCCACTAGCAGTAGAAAACGAAACACAGTAAAACACAGTAAAACACACTCCACCTCATACAGGGAGAGAGAAGCGTGTGTGTGAACAGACTCACAGTGTAAGAATTCTGCTCTGGTCCTGGGCACTAATACTGGTAGGACGGTGTCTTTGGTAACTAGAAGGAGACAGAGAGAAACAGGGATGTGAGTAAAAGGAATTTACTTGTGGGAGATGGACTTCACTCACTGTGGAGATAACAGCAGTGGGGTATTATCATTATGAGGGACAATCACAGGCATTTTAACAAACTGCAAATCATGGTAAGTTACACATAATACAGATTTTTGGTTTCTATAATGTAGAAGAAACATGTTTCATGTGATCTGGGTTTTGCAGCCAGTAGAATGTGAAGCTCTTTCACCAGTTATCACAAAGATTTAAACTTATTGTAAACAAACTGACTTGGTCACACAAATGTGAGGCTGACTGTACTGCATACTCTCTCTGCACGGTCTACATCGGGGGGGGGGGGGGGAAATTCTACCCGCAAAGTCCAGTGTGTACGCAGGTCTTTGGGGTAACCTTTAGGTCAGCTGTTCAACCCCAGGTGTGAGACCCTTCAGCCAATCAGTCCTCTAATTAGTAATCCAGCAAAAGCAGCCCTTTCTGGGTAAGATTGGCCAGCCCTGGTCTATATTAACATGAACAGACTAGAAAATGTATTAACCTGGGTGATGGATCTCTGCCATTTTCATTCTGCAAAAATTCTCCAGTTGGTCTTTCATCTCAGAAACCACCTTCCTCAAATTCCCAAAATCAGATCTGGGACTGACAGAGATTCTGGGTCCAAATCCAGCCTCAGGAGTGACAGGAAGAGCCTGGCGCCTCTACAGACACACAGTCTGATTAAACAGCCTCATCAATACAAATGTGTATTGCAATCTAATTAACAGAACCTTTAACATCTGACCAATGACAGACTAGTTGAAATACAAATGAGAACATGCATCCATTTGAATACTCTGGTTTTTTTATTGCCAAAGTAGCTGTTCTGTTACCTGGAGGAAATGGATGTGATCCTCTGTGTGTGAAAGCTGCTCCAGCTCAGAGTGTCTCCTCTTCAGTTCATCAATCTCCTGCTTCAGTCTCTCCATGTCTCCTTCAGCCTGACTCACTGCAGCCTTCTCCTGATCTCTGATCAGCTTTGTCACCTCAGAGCGTCTTCTCTCAATGGAGCGGATCATCTCAGTGAAGATCCTCTCGCTGTCCTCCACTGCTGACTGTGCTGAGCTCTGTTGGTGACACAGGGAGCAGAGGACAGTAAATTACAATTGGCCCCTTTTGAGACTCCAGAGAGCCTCATTGTACAATAGAGATGTGAGCTGACAGGAGGTATAAAAACAGCACAGGGCTGAGGTTTGGAGCGACACCATGCTGGACGCCTCAGGTACTGAAACCCAGCCAGCATTGATTGGAAATGATCCCTCATTAAGCTCATACACTGTCAGCTGCAGGGATTTGGCAGAGACTGGTGGCTGTATGGGGCAGGTTGGTTGTCACCATTAGGTCTCAGTTTAATAGGTGACTTTTTTAGTGTTTATTTGCATTACGCTGGGTTGTAAAAAGTTGCATTTTTCTCAAATGGGCATTTATGGTATTTTTTTAAATAAATAAGCTACTACTGCTGCAACACTTGGTTAAACTCTGTAATCCAGCAACTCTATCCCACTGACCCAGAATAACCCAGAGCAGCATTAATTTGATTAATCCGCACAAGTCTGTAAATCTGCAATCTGTTGAATCTGAAAGAAGATACAATATGATCACACGCCAGCTGTTATCTTCTCCTCAGGTTCATACTCACAGTGATTGAGGCCACAGCCTCACTCAGCTCCTGCAGCTCCTTCTCTCTCATCTGAATTCTCTGCTGAAATTCCCTCTGTGTTTCATCCATTTGTTTCTACAGATAGGAAACAAGACGACAAAACAAGTTTGTTTCATTAGCTGAGATTACATTCATTTATCATCCTGTCCAAGGTGGACCCCAGCCTTGGGCCCTATGCTGCCTGGGAAAGGCTCCAGGCACTCCCCCTGACCCTGACCTGGATTACCGGATAGGAGATGGATGGATGGATGGATGGATGGATGGATAGATGGATGGATGATAGATGGATGGATGGATGGATGGATAGATGGATGGATGTTCATTAATGATTTATTGACTGTAGGTAGGATACAATGGACATAGACCCTTTGGTCCTGTTTCCACCTGGTATTAACATGCGTCCTGGGTGATCCAATCACAAGTGGACAGCACTAATTACCCAGGACGCATTGAAGATACATTGAGATCCAATCACACAACCCACATTGGGAGGTGGTCTGGGCTGCATATGGCCACATTCTTATAGCAATGTGAAGGCGAATGTGTCCTGGGCTGCACTGCAGGACCGGCTACTCAACTGACGTCCTATTAGATTGATGTCAGATCGCATGTGTGTTGATAATGGGCCACTGTGTATAAACTGCGCTGTGAACAACAATAATGCATCTTTTCTCCTGCAACCCTAAAAACTCTGAATCCGCTGGGAAGTTGGTTTAATATTGGACTGTTTGACCCATTCATATGGAAACTGTGTCAAAGTCTGCATCACTGATGTTCCACGCAAATTCAGAAAGGAAAATGTGTAAAATGGGATTCATTAAAGATTCTTCAGAATTTGAACATATCATATATTTAATGTGCATGTTGGGGCGCAGCCTGGTGCAGGCAGGGAAACAAGGTGAGGATCCACTTAAAAGCTCCAAGACAAAGGGAATTAAGGAGACTGAACCAAACTGGAAAGACACACAATAAAGGAACAACAAGGGGTCAAAACTCACCAGGGAAAAAGTAGCTAAGAAAATGACACGTGGACTAACAGAGGGAATGGGGCAGCTAGTGATGTTAAGCTTGACAATAAAAAAGCGATTCACTACATTCTGAAGCACAGCTTCAGTTTCCTTCGTTCCACCCTGAACACGTGACCATGGTCATCTGAAGCTTCATTCTGCACTCAACCATGTGACTGCTTTGGAAACTGAAAATGTGGCACAATCCTCATTACCGGTTTCAAACCTGTTGTACAGCACATAAGTTGTAATCATCATGATTTTATAATAATTCATTTTCAATAATTAATTTAATAATAATAATAATAATTATTATTATTAGTCATTATTGTGTCCAAGGTTCAGTTTACTTGTATGAATAGATAATATCAGATTTGGGTGAGGGTATTACCCAATAATCTGTATAATTTTCCCAGTATAGAGACCAAGAAACAAATGATTGATGAAGCTTTGGTAAATATGCACAACCCTTCACCATAGTGGATAACGCAGGATTTAGGGAGGTTGTGGGGATCCTGGATCCAACCTACATTCTCCCATCCAGGCAAACATGAAAGGGTTTGGTGACAGAAACATTTAAGATAGAAAAAGAGAAAGCAAAGGAAGATGTGAGAAATGCCAAAGCAGTAAGACTAACATCTGACATGTGGACATTCATACATATGGAAGCTTATTTAGCAGTCAAATGCCATTTTATAAATGATAAGACTGAGCTGTCGACCGTATTATTGGGAGCAGGAAAATTCCCAGAGTCTCATTCTGCAGAAAACATGGCTGCAGTCGAGGCAGCCTGATGGAGGAGTGGGGAATACAGAATAAAGTCCGATGGCTCACACTGACGCTGCACAAAATGTGATTGTCTGTGTCAGACACACAACCTGCATTGCAGGTTTCTGTAGCCAATCTAATGCTCAGGCTGCTGTAGCGAAATAACATAGACAGATGTGAGATAATTAACCAATAACAACAGTGCAGGGAAAACAGGCAACAAGTGCAGTAACTTATATTAATGAACACAAGACTAGGAAAACTCCCACAAACACTGAAAGTAAGAAACACACACAAGGAATTCAATACTTAGAAAGTACAGAAACATGTGGAACATAATAAAACAAGGCACAAGCTTCACAAGCAGAACAGAGAACTAACAAACACTGGGAAGAATAGAAAAGCAATAATTAAATGAAAGAGGTGAGGTTGGTTCCTGACCTGCCTCAAACCCATAACCAGCTGGTCCCAGCCTCTGTGTCACACACTCATCCCAATGAGCCAAATGCAGCCATGTGGGGAAAAGGAAGAACACACTAGGGCCAAAGACGATGAGAGGACAAAGGGGATGGACAGCGATGGCTGCTGGCCACACGGGGAAGAGACACAAGGACAGGCACTGAGACGAAGCTTCATTATTTATGTCAAAGCTGCTCCACGCGTTATTAATATTAGTGAAATGTGCCGGTAAAAATGACATGAAGGTAAAATTAAAGCATGTAGGTAAGAATGTGTGTTCAGTAGCCTAGCAAATGGATGTGTGAATAGAAACATATAATAACAGTGTAATTGTTTATATCGTTTTATATTGGGCTGTCCGGGGGCTTGAATTCCTGGTTAGATATTCAGTCCCACTCCAGCCCTGACTACTTTTACTTCATTTGTTCCAAGTCAGACATAATTCAGCATATCAGACAAAACAATGAACCTCTTTGTTAATATTTTCATAAATTTTGAGCTTCACTGGTTATCATTGAAAGCCAAAATATTATCCTATGGCAACCAACACAATGCTTTAAAGGCTGAACCCTTTAACCTTGAATAGAAAAGTATTAATCTACGTACATCTTAGTACCGAAAGACCTTTTTTAACATGTACATTTGTACTGTGTTGAAGTAGGTAAGGTAAGGTAAGGTACGGAGGTAAGGAGCACACACTGAGTACAGTGCCTTACCGCACCCACCACACGACGAACCACCTCAGGGCTGAGAACCTGAGTGCAGCCGTGTAGTGGGTGACACCTCAGCACCACACCAGTCCCAATGGAACAGTGTGAGTTTTATCCGGTGGCTGCAGTGCCAATCCTGCAAAACACCTCCTGATGCAGTATAAATATGCATGTGGATGATGTGAAAAGTTAAACTTTATTGTGAAAATATTATTTAATAATAATAATTGTCTAATGAAAATCGCGACATTATTACGAAACAATAAATTGTAAAATTTAAAAATTATACATAGAAGACAAGTGTTATTATGAAATATAATTTTATGAAATTTATGAAATTTTATGAAATTATTTAAAAATAAAAGGATACATTATTGAAATATTGATCATTTTATTTATATTTTTTCATATACTTATTATTTTATTTTGAGTGTCATGGCGTCCCGTACAAACATCTTCGGCGGGCACGGCCTTACTGTACTGTGGCTCTAGTGAGTTCTTATGTACTATGAAGGGTTACTGGCTTCTCGGGGTAACTTGTCGGATGTAAGGTACCACAGTTTAAATGGACTTCATATTCGTTTACTTACATTTTGCCCAGACTACCTACCTTAAATCCGACAAGCTAGTAACCCCGCTAGTAAGACCGGACAAGTAGGTCATGACAACTTTACCGAACCAGACTTGATCTGAGTGTTTCGTAGCAATTACACTAACAGGTGTTAAGACAAAATCCATTTATTTAAAATTAACTTTTAGATAATAACAATAATTGATACTTTCACTGATCCCTTTGGGGAAATTCTTTTAGATAGAAAGGGGAAATTCTTTTAAATTAGCCTGACCTGTATCTCCGCCCTTCCTGTAGCAGCTGAGACTGTATCATGGCCTCTGTGTTCATCCATCGTACAGAGATAACAGATACACTGCTGGTCGGTACGGCAGTAGACCTCCAGCGGTTTGTCATGGTGGGAACAGACCTTGTCCTTCAGATGGCCGGTGGCATCAATGAGCTTGTGCTGTTTTGCATGGTGGAGTTTATTGTGAAGCTGCAGGTCAGTTTCACAGTAGGAGGCCATATTGGATAAGAATGGCATTGCTTAATGTGACAGTACCCCCCCCCCCCCCCCCCCCCCAACCCACCAAAAGCATGCGCTCCGGCCATGAAGTCCAAAGGGATTAGACAACTGGGATGGAACCAGACTGGACTCTGGACTAGACAGGGGATGACAGAACAGATGGTAGACAGGACAAGACCAGACAAGACTAGACAGAACACTAGACAGACAGCAACACCAGACATAAGAGCAGTTGCAGGACATCACTAAGGACATGGAGCGGATAAAGGAAAAGCTAGGAACCACAGGTACAGCAGTCCTGTCAGACCCCAAAACAGGATGGACAGGTGGAGGGTCAACAAGAACAGGGGCACAGGATGCAGAAGACAAGGAGAGATACAGGTGGGACAGAGCAACAAGACAAACACTGAGGCACAAAAAGGAATAACATGGGGCATCCAGGGAAGCCAGGTGAAGATTCGGGGCTGGGGACCCTCCTAGGCCCCTTTCCAGGTGAGGCTGAACTCTGCCGAATCACAGGACCAGAGGGTCTGGGAGGGCCAGCAGGGCCCGAGGACGTGAGGGGTTGGGAGGTGATGAGAGAACCGCAGAGCAGTAGGGCAGCAAGGAGACAACAGGACAGGAACAGGAAGATGACAAGGGACATACAGGGCAAGAGCAGATACTGGCAAACCCTCTCTGGGAGACAGACATTCTGCCTGCCGCTTTCTTGGGCTCCTGTTGATACTGGTGACCAGAAACTGGGACCAGAGTAACCGGAGTCTGGGATGAAGGAGGGACCCACGTATCAGGACCCAGGGCACTCTAGCAGGACATCCTCTGGATCCATCTTCTCTGGGCTGGTGGCAGCCTGCAGGCATGTGCCGGTGGGACATCAGGATAGAAAGTGGGCACCAGCAGGCCGTCAGGAGATGAGGTGGGCACCGGCTGGACGTCTGGGGACATTGAGGTGGGTGCTGGCCAGGCATCAGGGGACAGAGAGGTGGACGCTGGCCTGACATTATGGAGCAGTGTGGCAGGTGTCGGCTGGTTACCAGGGAACCGTGTCAGAGTCTATGAGAAGCCTAGAAGCAACCAAGCCTCACCTGTGTTGGACACTGTGGGTGCGGCCTGAGCCTCCCTCTCTGGGCCAGGAGCCTTAAGTGCGGATGTAACGACTGCAACGGCTGGTTCTCCTGGGCCAGATGCTGTAGATGCAGTGTCTTTCAATCACGAGTGTGCTTCCCTAACCATTACGTCACCACTGCTCACTACTATGTGTACTACTAAAAGAGGCAGTAGGGTCTTGTCCAGCCAGCTGACAAAACGTTTCCACATTTAATTGGTACGAAGGACGGTAGGAAACATCTGTATTGTGTGCAGACTTCCAATAAAACCATGTTGAAGCAAAGTCCGACCTCTACTATGGTCCAGCACTCTGACAACCATAGAACTAGGAGTGAAGCCTGTTCTTCTGTGCTGGAGAGCTTTGGGGAGCATGTTTTGGCGAACAGGGGGATCACAGTAAATCCCAGAGAAGCATCATGTTGTCAGACTTCAAGTGACAATGAGGACGCAGGTCGCCCTACGGCAAACGACATGGAGACGGCGGGCTCCTTTTCTCCAGAGCACCCCACCTCTGCGGGGTTCAGCACACTCACTCCATTCCAGAGGGCCCTGAGGATCTCCGCTATAGCTGTCACACCCTCCACTTGGGAGTCCGGGGAGAGGGCGGCTATGCCCTCCGTCAGAGATGGGTCATTCTCTCTGGGGAAAGATGTACTGCGGCCTGAACCAGCGACATTAGGTATGCTTGACACAAGCAGCAGTGATCGGCTGTAGGGACCTGGGGAATCTACTGGGGCTTGTCGAGTTCCGTCATTCTGTTGGGTGCCAGGATGAACGACTCTGGGAGCAGGTGTTGTCAGACAATAAACTGGGATTTACTGGGATCAAGATGGGAGGCTAGGGAACGAGCAACATGGAGGGCACCACATCAATGGGGAACACAGGGCCAGGAAGCACTTATACAGGAATAACAAGGGAACAGACTGGAAGTAGCTGGGAGTGTTTAACATGAGGGATGGAACGAGACGCGAGACCAACGAGCAGCAGGCATGGCTTATTAGAGCCACGTCAGGGAGGTGGCAGGACATGACGTTTGGGGCTATGGTTAGGGTTAGGATTAGGCTTAGGTTTAGGGTAAAGTGTTTGTGGCAGAGAGCGGTCAGTAGTACAAGGACACGACTATGCCACCTGGGGAATTTCACCACAGGAAAAATTACTCAAAATTAACAGCACACAAGTTCATTTACCGAATGGAGCTGGACATGTTTGTACTATTGACAGTTTGTTGAAAATATAAAACCAAGAAACAAGATAAGTGCTTTAGCATCAACGACCTTAAAAAATTAATCAGCAACCAGCCTTTGGCCACTAGCTGACAAAACCCAAGCAAGAAACAGGTGTCCGGTGAAGTTGATCAAAAAGGGGAATGGAGTCCCCTAAACACACACACACACACACACCTGTGCCCCACCACACTGATCCCCACACAACTATACTGCACACGGTGAAAGTGTGAACACCACCACCCCAGACCAATCAAATCTTAGTCAGCCAGATCAATAGAGGCAGCCACTGGTATACAAATAAACGGAAAACAAAAAGAAAATACCCCAATCTAACCAAGAATCTGAGTGTTGAAATCTATGAAGAGTGCAAACAATGAGTAACAGAATACAGGCTGTCACTCTGCAGCAGTCCCATACAGAAAGAAAGGGCGGCCCAAAGTCTGTTAAGTCGCAAAATTAGGGAATGAAACAGCTCCAAATGCAGGAAAAAGTGCGGCGATCCTTGTCCAAGGTTGCAGTGTTGATGTGCTGCCACCTTCTGGGAAAACGATGAACTGATTTTGAGATTAAGAACATGTATGGTTTTCTAGTGGGTGGCATGGTGGTGCAGTGGTTAGTACTGTTGCCTCACACTTCTGGGATCCAGGTTCGAGTCTCCGCCTGGGTCACATGTGTGCGGAGTTTGCATGTTCTCCCCATGTCGTCATGGGGATTCTTCCGGGTACTCCGGTTTCCCCCCACAGTCCAAAAACATGCTGAGGCTAATTGGAGTTGCTAAATTGCCCGTAGGTGTGCATGTGTGAGTGAATGGTGTGTGAGTGTGCCCTGCAATGGGCTGACCCTCCATCCTGGGTTGTTCCCTGCCTCGTGCCCATTGCTTCCGGGATAGGCTCCGGACCCCCCGTGACCCAAAGCGGTTTGGAAAATGGATGGATGGATGGATGTGCACCAAAGCACACATGTTTTTTTCTGATGGCTTAAACACATAACTATTGGCTATTTTGCAAAAACTCTCCACACAAATAAAAAAAACCACCAAATCAGCAAAACATTGTAGGTCTCTTGCAAAAACTAATAAATCTTGCTTAACTCTTCAAACCTTTGTAAAAATGGTATTTTTGTACCAATCAGTTAACACAAACCATCATCTTAATAAGCACACAATGCACCAACTACACACTGATGGTAGGAATGGAAAACACATCTGACTTTTGCTTTCTCTGTGCACAAGGTATGTCAATTTGAGGTCATACTTTTGTCATAAATAGTTCTGTAAACACAATTCAAGATTCAAATTTCAAGTATGAATGTTTATTCACATGCATCAAAACAAACACAAGACAACATACAATTTCACTGAGAGAGAGAAAAAAAATCAGTCTTGTCGTCTCTTTGGGTCCGGCCACAGAATTTCATCAACATCACATGCAATGCTTTCTAGTCCAAGGCACCGGGGAAACTCTCCTGGAGTGCCTTATCCTGGCCTGACATGATGCCTGGTCAATATCCTCGCATGCCTCCTCCATTGCCTGTAAAAGAGCCATGCGTTGATGGGGATGACGGTCATAGACCTTCCAGCACCAGGCAGAGAAGAATTCTTCAATCGGATTCAAGAATGGAGAGTAAGGCGGGAGGTTGAGTACAGTGAAGAGTGGGCGACTGTAAACCAGTTGCGAACTAAAGCAGTCCTATGGAAACTAATATTGTCCCATATGATGACATAACTGGTCTGTGAACATTAGTGAGCATATGATGTAGGCTGTCCAGGAATGTAATAATGTGTGCAGTGTTACATGGGCCCAGGGTTGCATGATGGTGAACAGCACCGTTCTGACTTATAGCTGCACACATAGTTATGTTACCACCACGCTG
Source organism: Brienomyrus brachyistius (assembly GCF_023856365.1). Taxonomy (NCBI): domain Eukaryota; kingdom Metazoa; phylum Chordata; class Actinopteri; order Osteoglossiformes; family Mormyridae; genus Brienomyrus; species Brienomyrus brachyistius. The sequence goes on along the minus strand of NW_026042311.1, from coordinate 1,533,549 downwards.
TCCTGGGACATTGATTATGGCACCGTGTCCAATAATGTTCCTGCCATGCCAACGCGTTCACTGTTTCTTTCAAAAGGGACTCTGTAAATGTGCTTCATCCTGATTCTGTTGCATGCCAGTACACGAGATAATGCAGAGATGCTCACATTGTTCATGTTTTGGGAGGTGGTGTCATCCTCTATTATACGCTGCTGTATTTCTCGTAGCCTAATGGAATTATTTGTGATCACCATATTAACTATATGGGTCTCTCGTTCTTCAGTGAACATTCTTCCTCTGCCCCCAGATTCTGGATGTCTAGCAGGTCTGTAGAGTAACCATTTCAGTTTTTACCTGTACAGCATTGTTGTGTTTCTCATTAGAGTATAGTACTATTACAAAACGTACTGTGAAGTAACTGTACTAACCGATTCTCATTTGGAACCGTCCTTATGATGCCTGCTACAGCGTAGCGGCTCAGGTCAGGCTGAACCCATTGGCCAGCTTCCCTCAGGGTCATTCCATGGTTGATCACATGATCCACTGTTGTAGCTCTGATGACATCAGTTATTCTATTTCTTCTTACCCTTCCTCCTTCCTCTTCACCTCCTCATCCTCTAAATTCACCTCCTAGTCTTCATCCTCTTCCTCGCCGTTCTCTAATTCTCACTCTTCTCAGTCTTCCTTCTCCCTCCATTGTTCTCCACACTGAAAGCTTACTGTACCTGTGGCTTATTTATAGCGCTCATGCTGATTGCAAAGTGAACTAATTATCTAAAACCGTTTTCACATGTGACAGTGTGCAAAATAGTGTAAACAATAGCCATAAATGTGTATAGTTTTACTAGGAGTGTGTTGATCATTTGGAAATTGTGTGTAAAACAGTGAGTTGTGTTTACAGTTCCACAAAAAGAGTGCTGTGCAGTGGATTGTATTTACACATTTGCAAATTGTGTGTTACAAAAGTGCAAACTGAGTGCAAAACAGTGAGTAATTTTGCTATAACTATTAATAGTTTTATAAGAATCATTGTTAGTGTTTAAGCATTCAGAAAAACTGTAAAAAAAAATTAACAATGCAGTCACAGAATAATTATTTTGCATTTTAAAATAGTTTAATACTGCAGCACAGGAACAATACATGCAAAAGTATGGCAAGGCATTTTAACATTTAATCGCTAGACTGGATGTGTATTGCAGATATCTCTAACTCAATTCTTCCTAGTCAAAGAGAGCATTTCAGATATCCACAATGACATTCTTCCTATCCACAATTGTCATTTCAGATATCTAGAATGGCTATGCGACGTACATCCGGTAAAATATAAGGCAGCTAAATTATTGATGCCATTCATACTGTTGCTATGACCGTTCACTATAAACTCCTTATTACAAATAAATTAATAACTACATACGTTTCGTTGCTGAATATATAGTTTTTGCTGTTAATGCAGAACAGAAAGTGATCAAAATGATAAGTTTAGCTCATCTGCACTGTTCACCACAAAGACACCAGTGCAATTACATCAGTATTAGCCAGATTTACCATTTTTGCTCGTTTCATTAAATGTTAAAACTGCCAGTTATACTTTGTAAAGATTTAAAGATAACTGTTCTGCCAGTTTAAATAAACCCGTGATTCACCCCTCCAACAAATGGACTGTGCCGAAAACTACATCACAGTCACGTTTGACACGTAATACATATGTTGCCTATACGTAATAACAACGTAGGACTCACATGGCTGAACATAGAGACCACGTGATTACAACGTACAGGGCACGTACTGCATACGTATAGCCCTTACGTCAAAAGGGGTGTGTACGTTTATGCCAACCAATAGCATAGATGCATTAAAGGTACAAACGTCTTAAGAGGTTCAAATTGGCCACATTAACATGCAGTTTTAAGACGTGTTAAGATGTCCGAATGGCTTAACACGTAAATAATATACGTGTTAAGACGTAATTTGTTTGACGTGTTGACATGGGTGTCAAAGTAGATGTTAAGTCCCAAATGGCCTTCCATAACAAAGTGATCTTTCAAAATAAAATCAAATTCTTCACCCTTTGGTTATTATTCTCTGTGACTTTCCTTATGTGTAATGAAATAAACCAGGGTGACAAAATAAATATTACTGTATATACAATATTGTCATGGAAATAAATCAATACTTATGTTTAATCAATTAGCCTATGATTACGGTTTAAAGAAAATTGCGAAGAGCCATTTTCCTTTGCGTCCTAATGATTTTGATTTCATACATCATAAATAAAACCACATATAGTTGATAGTGATGTATTTGTGATTTTTATCTACAGATCATCTGCAGTATATTGAGTCCCTATGAAAAAATATATTTTTCAATTATTACAATTGAATTGTTACAATTTACAATTGTTTTGTGTTTCCTCTCAATAGTTTTGTGTTCCCTCACAATACTTTTCCTAATAATAATAACTGTACTCTGTCCATTTAAAGTACAAAAGTTAGAATTAATGGATTAATAAGTATAAACCAAAACAATACAGACATGTCCAGTAAAGTGTACTTTACTGTTTACAGTAACTGGCAGTCATTGCACATAGTGCAATTATTATTATCATCATTATTATTATTATTATCATCATCATTATTTGTTATTATTATTATTATTATCCATCCATTTTCCCAAACCACTTATCCTACTGGGTCGTGGGGGGTCCGGAGCCTATCCCGGAAGCAATGGGCACGAGGCAGGGAACAACCCAGGATGGGGGACCAGCCCATCGCAGGCCACACTCACTCACCATTCACTCTCACACATGCACACCTACGGGCAATTTAGCAACTCCAATTAGCCTCAGCATGTTTTTGGACTGTGGGGGGAAACCGGAGTACCCGGAGGAAACCCCACGACGACATGGGGAGAACATGCAAACTCCACACGTGACCCAGGCGGAGACTTGAACCCGAGTCCCAAAGGTGTGAGGCAACAGAGCTAACCACTGCACCGCCCCCTACTTACGATTCGTAAATTATTTATTGATTTAAAACTTTCTTTTACAAACTATACATATAGTTGTTTGCCCTGATTGCCTTTGTAATTCTATTCACTCGTAAATGACCACACATCTCAACGTACCTCTCCAATGTGACGTTGTAGGTAAACTAATCGTTTAATCGTAGTTCTAAATTATTTTATTTGCAATAAACTTTTTTGTAGAATTTGATCATTTTCCTGAGCACACCTGGTGAGTTATTGCAGTACACTGGTTGAAAAGCTGTTGTCTGGGGGTCATGTAAAAACATAGTTTGCCACAAACCTCTTGCGAAAAAGATGGCATACTGGATATGCATACTAGATACTACACTGACAAACAGTACGCAGTATATATACTGGTTACAGTATGCCTTACGCTGTATGCGGTACGCGATTTGAAAACAGCCACTGTCTCCCTTGACACATTAAATATCTTTTTCAGTTCTTAAGATTAATGCATCAACCAATTTCCCTCTTTCAAACTGTCAGTTGCTTCAAATTGCTTTGAAGACTCAGATATTGTTGTCAGACCACATTTATTTTTAGCTGAAACATACTTCTGACATGCAACCTATTATGATCCACCACCAGGCCCAGAGTGGCTAATCGGGAGATTCGGGAGATTTCCCAGTGGGCCACTTGACTTTTGGGCCAGTTGGAAATAAAATTATTCGATTTCACAGTCCTCGCATTAGTGAATTTGAAACAGGAGCAGATACCATCCACTTCTACAGCTGACATCGCAGGCTTTCTATAGCGATAGATTACTGTACAAGGGTGCTACCACCTGAGGGAGTTCTCCCCTTCCCAATCCTTCAGGTTAGTCAATAGTCTGACTTTGAGCCTAGAGATTGTATGATTTAGTAAAATTGCATTTAGTGTAACAATATGGAAAAGAAGAGATCAGGAGGGGCTGAAAAGGTCAGGCTAAGAAAAAAAAGAGCGTTGGAGGAGGATGCGGCCAAATGTGCCAAAATCACAGAGATTTTTTCAAAAGAATGAAAAGAACTGGGAACAGGTAAATGTTGCAGGTAAACCTGCAGCAAAATATTAAACCAATTCAAATATTAGTGCATTTCTATGGCTTATCATGACAGATCAATGTGTTCACAAATATACATATAAAAATCTAAAGCACAATCTAAGGATGCAGTAAAATGACCATTTAACCATTTTGTAGTTTCTGACCAGCAGAACCCTGTCAGTCAGTGTTCTGCCAAGAATGAGGGACTGATTAGCAGTGAGGACGCCAGGCTGGCTGAGAGGTCTGCTATTAAATATGAATTAAAGTTACTTAATATACTCATATACACACACCAGTGATAGATGGATTCCATATGAAATTCAGATATTCAGAAGTCGATGAGATTTACAGATTAGATTCAGAGGTAAACTACACAGAGGTGTATTAGTGAAATTAAAATACTAATAAGTCAAATGTTTTTGTACAGCATATTTCAGGCACAAACATATTATGATGTATATGAAATGATATTTTGACACTTTCAATCACTCACTGACTCCGGAGCACTTGGAGGCCTTTGTGCTAATGTGCACAGAGAAGGAAATCCTTATGCTGATAGATAATGAGACAATAATAAAGAAAGTTGCAGAGACCATTACACTACTCAGGCGGCTGTTACTGTTATAAATGTTATGTTATTGTTGTTTAAGCCATTTACAGTTAAACATCTGTATAGTAGTGCAACATGCCTCACGTGAAGAACTGCGAGATTCATTTTGACATTGTTTTATTTGAAAAGATATTTTGACACTTTCAATCACTCACTGACTATTGTTAAGCCATTTACAGTTAGAAATGTGTATAAATTAATTTTGATATTTTATTTATTCATTTGACTAGTGTTTCTTTCATATTTGAAAAAAGCAAATAAAACTACTGAATAATAAGAATTGAGGTATTGCTTCATTTATCCAGTTCTCACCTTCCTGAACAAAGTGGGCTGGTAATGGGCATGAAACTCCCGAGCTGAAAACTGGCTCCACTGCGGCATTGTCCACCACTGTAGCTGCATCAGTGATTGTAATGTAGTTACTAATATTCATTTAGCAGACACTTAGCAGGCCCAACAACCTTCTTGTACTAGGCACAGTGTCCAAACCCCATGAGTCACACATACCCTGCCCTCTAAACTGGCTCGATCCACCAGAGAGTGGTGTTGATAGAACTTGGTTAACCTGAGGCTTGAACCCAATTGACCAATATAGCTAATACTTCAAAAATAAGGCTGTTTCTCACATGTTATTTCCACTATTTTGCCCACCCCTGTAATACCGAACAAGGAATAATTACACAATGCTATACTGCATGTCTATATGTAGTTATGGAAGATGGATGGGTAAATATTTAAAAAACCTGGTTGACAATAAGTAGTGACACTGACATTTATTTAATATGAAAATGCCATTTATTTAATATGAAAAAGACATTTACTTAACAAAGACATTATCTTTTCTTATATACACGTCCTCTTTGTCATTTGAGGATTAGGTCAGTAGTGAAACATTCATTGTGACCCCCCCCCCCCCGTCCTTTTTGGTTCTGTTACCCTGTACTTTAGTCCTCAATAAAGCCTCCATCGATCTGTCCCATCTCCATTGTATCCTCACAAATAAATAAGTGGCAGCGCCTTTCTCTGCCTTGTCTTGCTGGGGCTTTTAATTCTTTGTGATCAGGGGTCCCTTCTCTTCTTTCTGGACCCTCTGTCTCTCTGCCTCCATGTCACGAAGGTCTTTCCATGTGTCCTACATTAGCAAAATCATTTTCAAAATCAAATCTATGTGTCTGAATATTAAAATTCATGATTATTAAACAAGATTAACATAAGTGCTTCATGCTACTCCAATAGAAGTATTGATATTTCACTTCTCAGGTCGAGACCGACATAGACACATGTTAGATTAGGGCACTATGCAGAAACATAAAGCAGCAGGGGATTCTAATATTAAAAATGAGATGTACTCTGAGTACAGATGCCTCATTACATTATAAGGACTGTTTAGGTTGTTTTCTTACCATCTCTTCTCCAGCCCCAGTCATGTCATCATGTTCCATGTCTGTGTCGTCCTCAGACAAGACACTATACAGGAACTGCTTTCTTTGCTCAATATACTTCCTAAAGTTCTTCAGGAAGCTCCTTTTCCATTTATTTGTGCTTTTAGTGTCTATGTTGTCCTCAGTCAAGACACTGTTGCGGAACTGTGTTCGTTCCTTGAAAAGCTTCTTCAAGTTTTGTAGGAAGCACATTTTCATTTTAGTTCCACTTTTAGTGTCTGAATCGTCCTCGTGCAAGACACTGTATTGGAACTGTTTCCTTTGCTTAATGTATTTAAGGAGGCTCATTTTGAATTTAAAGAGGTGCTGTCTTCCAAGGCGTCTGTTTGTCAAATGATAAAAACTTTCTACCCGGCCTATATATATATGGTAATGGTTCTAGATTCTACAATGTAGCGTTGCTAGGATACGGGGCAGAGGTGGATATCGCGATAGATGTCTGTCACTGTTATGCGCCGACTTTATTAAAACTTGTTAACTGTGATCACGTCCAGTTATTTGTGCCTGACAAAACAAGACCTCCGGTTGACATAATTGCCGTTTGATAGACGCAAAAGTCGATTTTAGGGACTTTAGATTATAAGATTTTGGATTATAAAATACCATAGTCTCCAGGTAATGACGTCATTAGCAGGCGTGTGGAACAGTGTGTGGACTACACGTTTGTGAGCTAGATGATCATAGGCAAGTGTATCTGCAGTCATCCAACGGCTGGATTCCAACCTCTCCGGAGGAACAGGTGTTGTGCTGAATTCTGTACCCCTGACGTGAAATGTGCCCCCTATCAGGAGCGCGCACCGCGCTTTTCTTCGATTCGAAGGGAGAAAAGCCGTATAGTTCCGTCAATCTAAATGTGCAACAGACATATTAAATTGCGTTTGCACATTTATAACTGTGTCACTTAACGAAGGCTGTATTTAACCCATATAAAACTGATAAACCGTTAGACGATGAGCCCCGAACGAGAACGTAGGCTATTTATTTTTATGTCTCGTCATTAGTTTGCTAGTTTGTAAACAATGACTTATACATATTTAGTTATTTATTTTACTCCACAGTGAAGAGAATGTTCTGCTACATGCAGTGATCTGAAATACCTAAACAAATAAGATGTTTGTCTTTATGACGGCTTACCTGGCAGGAAATCCATTTCCATTCTCTCCTTTGATTCTATCACTAAAGGCTGTTAGCAACCAACACATTTAACGAAATAGATAATTATTACTGAATTTCATAAATGTCACATCACGTGCAGCGCGGGAGGGTGCATTTTACGGCAGCTTTCGTATTTAAGAAACTGGCCCAGGCTTCTAAATGTGCAAACGCAATTTAATATGTCTGTTGCACATTTAGATTGACGGAACTATACGGCTTTTCTCCCTTCGAATCGCAGAAAAGAGCGGCGCGCGCTCCCGATTTCAATTCTTATTATTCAGTAGTTTTATTTGCTTTTTCAAATATGAACGAAACACTAGTCAAATGAATAATTAAAATAATATCAAAATTAATCTATACACATTGCTAACTGTAAATGGCTTAACAACAGTCAGTGAGTGATTGAAAGTGTCAAAATATCTTTTCAAATAAAACAATATCAAAATGAATCTCGCAGTTCTTCACGTGAGGCATGTTGCACTACTATACAGATTTTTAACTGTAAACAACAATAACATAACATTTATAACAGTAACAGCCGCCTGAGTAGTGTAATGGTCTCTGCAACTTTCTTTATTACTGTCTCATTATCTATAAACATAAGGATTTCCTTCTCTGTGCACATTAGCACAAAGGCCTCCAAGTGCTCCGGAGTCAGTGAGTGATTGAAAGTGTCAAAATATCTTTTCATATACAACACAATGTGTTTGTGCCTGAAATATGCTGTACAAAAACATTTGACTTATTAGTCTTTTAATTTCACTAATACACCGCTGTGTAGTATACCTCTGAATCTAATCTGTAAATCTCATCGACTTCTGAATATCTGAATTTCATATGGAATCCATCTATCACTGGTGTGTGTGTATGAGTATATTAAGTAACTTTAATTCATATTTAATAGCAGACCTCTCAGCCAGCCTGGCATCCTCACTGCTAATCAGTCCCTCATTCTTGGCAGAACACTGACTGACAGGGTTCTGCTGGTCAGAAACTTCAAAATGGATAATTGGTCATTTTACTGCATCCTTAGATTGTGCTTTAGTTTTTTATATGTATATTTTTTCTTAAAATTACATTTCTGAACACATTGATCTGTCACGATAAGCCATAGAAATGCACTAATATTTGAATTGGTTTAATATTTTGCTGCAGGTTTACCTGCAACATTTACCTGTTCCCAGTTCTTTTCATTCTTTTGAAAAAATCTCTGTGATTTTGGCACATTTGGCTGCATCCTCCTCCAACGCTCTTTTTTTTCTTAGCCTGACCTTTTCAGCCCCTCCTGATCTCTTCTTTTCCATATTGTTACACTAATTGCAATTTTACTAAATCAAAGAAAGTTTTAAATCAATAAATAATTTACGAATCGTAAGTAGGGGGTGGCATGGTGGTGCAGTGGTTAGCACTGTTGCCTCACACCTCTGGGACTCGGGTTCAAGTCTCCACCTGGGTTATATGTGTGTGGAGTTTGCATGTTCTCCCCATGTCGTCGTGGGGTTTCCTCCGGGTACTCCGGTTTCCCTCACGGTCCAAAAACATGCTGAGGCTAATTGGAGTTGCTAAATTGCCCGTAAGAGTGCATGTGTGACTGAATGGTGAGTGAGTGTGCCCTGCGATGGGCTGGTCCCCCATCCTGGGTTGTTCCCTGCCTCGTGCCCATTGCTTCTGGGATAGGCTCCGGACCCCCCGCGACCCAGTAGGAGAAGCAGCTTGGAAAATGGATGCATGGATGGTTGTGGTTTTCAGATCACAGCTCCCCCTCAGAGCCCACCAATCAGTGACCATCTTGATGAAAGACCTGATATCCTGTATGCCCTGTTGCTGTACCACAGTTCCTCCTGTCATCGGAAGCAGCACCAGCACCTACCTGCCATCACCTGCCCACTTTGAGACTCAAATCTTAAAATACAGACAGTGTGAATTGGGATCTTGCCGTTTTGCTCATATCACTTCCTGTTCTGGCACTTGGAGGATGGGCTTCCCCTGTGAGTCTGGTTCCTCCCAAGGTTTCTTCCTTCTAGGGAGTTTTTCCTTGCCACCAGCTTGCTCTCTTGGGGCTTTGGGCAGGGATGAGGTAAAGTGCTTTGAGACAATATAATGTGAAAATACGCGACAGAAGTAATATTGAATTAAATTGAAATGAATCACACCAGCGTGTCTCAGCTGACAGCAGCTCTTACTTATCTGATAAGGAGTAAGGGGAGAAAGATATCACATACCTTCTGGTCAACATAAAAAGAGATTTACATATAAAATAATTTACTGGAAACTGGTATAACACTCACTAAATGTGACCTATTATGCTTTTCCCTTTCTATTAGTGTGTTATATGGCTTCAGGTGCATGTAAACAGTCTGAAAAGTCTTAAGACGCAAAGTACATAGCAAAGGGAGTAACCCTCACCACAGAAACCACTCTTCTCTCATCTGCCTAAAACACCTCATTGGAATTCCAGCCCTTACTTTCACAACATGATGAGGTCTCTTCATAACACAGTCCTTATTGGCTGTCTACCTGCAAGGATCCATCTGCCGACTGCAAGACAGGGGAATGAAGGGTAAGCTGACCAATCAAACCACACTGGACTCATTGGGGGTGGGATTAGACAGAGGGTGAATAGAGATGTGCATTAATGAGAAATGATATGTGATTTTGGAACACTGAAGCATGCAAACTCTATTCTAGTAGAGCCTAAAAATACAATTTTAAACTGAAAGTGAGCATAATAATGCCCCTTTAAGCAACAGTAGGTTGCTGTTCATGGTGCTGAAAACCCGGATTGGAAAATTTTACACAAAATTCCTTTATCTAATTTAACTATAACCCTCTTATTTTGTTGGCAGTGATGCTGTGTGACGTCTACAGAGGTTGGTATTGAAAGGATTACAGTGGGTAATGGGTGATTTAGATGAACCTAGATGAAATTTGACATCCAAAAGGGTTTGGACACTCAGTTCAACTTTGGACAACAAATCTTCCCAGAAGTTTCTCTCTGTCTCTCTTGCCAGTTATTTTCTGTTTCACCTGAATCAAGGAGGAATCAAATGCACAAGCACACTGTAGGATATATAAGATGCAAATCCATTAAAAAGCTTTTTGTTTAAACATTATAAAACAGATTTACATACATTAATTAAGTAGTTTGAAACTTCATTTAGAAAAAGGAGGCAATGACCAGCCCAACCAGTAGTTCCATCTCTGATTTTTCAGAATCTCTTGTCCCTTGGATAACTCTTGAAGTCATGATTTAACTAATTTTCAGTTCTGTCTTCAACGTCACCAGTTAGACGATCATTGTGGAGGGAAATGCAGTGACTTTTCAGGTGTTTCACTGAGACCCATTGCTAAAGGGGCATAAAATCAAGAACCTAGCCATGCAGACAGGTTTACAAACATTTGTGAAAATATGGGTTGTTCTGAAGACCTCAGTGAATTCAAGCATGGTACTATCATGGAATGCCACCTTTGCAATTAGACAGTTTTTGAAATTCCTTTCCTGCTATATATTCCACAGTGAACTGTCAGTGGTATTATTGCAAAGTGAATGTCTTTAGGAATAACAAAAATTGCGCTAAAAAGTGGCAGGCCACATAATGTAACAGAGTGCTAAGGTGCAAAGTTGCTAATGCTTTGTTGACTCAATAACTGCAGAGTTCCAAACTTTCTCTGGCATTAACTCCTGCACAAAAACTGTGCACTGAGAAATTTACGGAATGGGCTTCCACAGCTGAGCAGCTGCATCCAAACCTCACATCACCAAACGCAGTGCCAAGTGTCGGATGCAGTGGTGTAAAGCACGCCACCACTGGACTCTGGAATAGTAGAAACATGACCTGTGAAGTGATGTATCATGCTTCTCTGTCAGGCAGTCTGATAAGAACATAAGAACATAAGAACTATACAAACGAGAGGAGGCCATTCGGCCCATCAAGCTCGCTTGGGGAGAACTAAACTAATAGCTCAGAGTCGTTAAAATCTTATCTAGCTCTGATTTAAAGGAACCCAAGGATTCAGCTTGCACTACATTATCAGGAAGGGTATTCCATACTCTGACTACACGCTGTGTAAAGAAGTGCTTCCTTAAATCCAGCTTGAAGTGTTCTCCCGCTAATTTCCACCTATGGCCACGAGTTCGTGTATTTAAACTAATGCTGAAGTAACTATTTGGTTGAACAGCATCCAAACCTGTTACAATCTTATATACCTGGATCATGTCCCCCCTCAGTCTCCTTTGCTTGAGACTGAACAGATTTAGCTCAAGTAACCGTTCCTCGTATGACATTCCTCTAAGACCAGGAATCATTTTTGTGGCCCTACGCTGCACCTTTTCTAAGGCCACAATGTCCTTTTTAAGATATGGTGACCAAACCTGCACACAATATTCTAGGTGAGGTCTCACCAAGGAATTGTATAATCTTAGCATTACCTCCCTTGACTTAAACTCCACACACCTGGAGATATACCCCAACATCCTATTGGCCTTTTTTATTGCTTCCCCACACTGGCGAGAATGGGACATGGAAGCATCAACATACACACCAAGGTCTTTCTCATGATCAGCTACCTTTATTTCAGTGACACCCATGAAATACCTGTACTTTATATTTCTGCTCCCTAGATGGAGTACCTTACATTTATCGATGTTAAATTTCATCTGCCAGGTATCGGCCCAGTCACTAATTAAATCAAGATCCCGCTGTAGCTGCTGAGCCACTAATTCAGTATCTGCTACACCACCCCCCTTGGTGTCATTTCACCAGTTTACTGTATATATTGGTATCCATATCATTTATGTAAATTAGGAACAATAGTGGTCCTAAAATCGAACCCTGCGGTACCCCACTATGAACGCAAGCCCACTTTGACATTGTGCCTCTTATAACTACTCGCTGTTTCCTATCTGTTAACCAGTTATCAATCCAGGTCGCTACGGTACCTAAAATACCTGTCGCTTTGAGTTTAAGTAGGAGCCTCTTGTGGGGGACAACATCAAAAGCCTTTTGGAAATCTAAGTAGATGACATCATAGGCCTTCTTATCATCAACTTCCTGAGTAGCTTCCTCAAAAAACTCCAACAGATTTGTTAAACAGGATCTACCTCTCCTAAATCCATGCTGGCTATCCCGCAAAATGTTATTAGAGTCCAGGTAATCTACCATTTTCTCTTTGATTATAGCCTCCATAACTTTACCAGTTATACAAGTTAGACTGATTGGCCTATAGTTAGACAAATTACTTCTATCCCCTTTTTTAAAAATAGGCGTTATGAAGGCGTGCTTCCAATCAGAAGGTACCACACCTTGATGGATGAGTCTGGATTGTCAGATGTCAGGAGAAGATGACCTGTCTGACTGCATTGTGCCAATTAACTGAAATGTTTGGTGAAGGAGGGATAATGGTATGGGGCTGCATTTCAGGGACTGGGTTAGGCCCCTTAGTACCAGTTAAGGGAACTCTTAATGCTTCAACATACCATGGCATTTCAGACAATTCTGTGCTTCCAATTTTGGCATTAATATATCCTATAACTCAGTATAGATGGTAATGTCTGAGTTACTGCTGCCCAGAATGTATGAGCTGGTTGGTAAGTCCACATAGCATGAAAGGAGTCATGGATACTAGTATGGGAGCACTGGGAACATGTCTGCATCAGCAAGGCCCACATTGGACATTTCATACTGAGTTATATGTGCTCTATAAATAACACTATACTGAATTAATTGAAGGTTTGTAATTCAATTTCGCCGTCTTTGTTGTAGGGCACACAGGAGGATCGTACGAGCAGTGTCCTCCTTTGGGGTAGCAGCATGCTGTAACAACACGAGACCACGAGAACCACGTCAGTATTGAACATGGCGGCACGCAACTGACTACAAAAAGGTTATCAATTGTATTCTTTCCACGCCAACTTATCTCTAGACAGCCTTAAAGGTAATCAAAATACATTTCAGTTGTATCCGTAAAAACTTTAGCATGCTGGAGCGCAGTGAAATTCTGAACAGTTTATAAATTTTTATGGACAAGTGCTTCGAGAGAATTGCTATGGGGAAATCAGACAAAACACCGACTTCCTCCACCTGTAACAACAACTCGTCCTCCAAGAGAAGCCGCCCCGAGGAATCCGCCGAAAGCGGCTTCTCCTAATACCAACGATGTGACGGACATTCTATAGATAATAGATAACTATAGATAAGCGACTATCCAGCTTAGATGCGCGTCTGTCCCTAATGGAAATTCTCCATAAAGAGTTCCAGGCTTTGCGTAAATCAGTGGAGTACAGCCAACAGCAGGTGGAATCACTCGCTGCAGAGAATGCGACCCTCAGGGAATCGGTAAAATCCCTCACAGATTGACGTGCCTTTCGGAGGAAAATAAAAAAATTAAATAAACTATCATTGACCTCCAGGCCTGCAGCATGAGAGACAATTTAGTAATTTCAGGCATCCCAGAGAAAGCAGATTTTAGCACTTTGAGATTGCTAAAATATAAAGTGCATTACAAATAAAATTTATTATTATTATTATTATTATTATTATTATTACGGTAAAAGAGTTTATTCAAACTCACCTAAAACTCCCAGGAGGCACAGCAAAAACCATCAGCTTCCATCGAGTTCACCGCCTAGGAGGGAAGAGACCCGACGGACGCAGACCCAGACTAATAGTGGCCAAATTCGAGCACTTTAAACAAAAAGAACTGGTTAAAAGCCGCGGCCGGGAACTAAAAGGAACGAACTTTAGCATCAACGACCAGTTTCCCAAGGAAATCCTGGAAAGAAGGAAGATCCTGTTCCCTATACGGAAAAAATTCATCGACGGAGGCTCCCGTGCTGTCGGTAAACTGCACGTCAATGGATGGCTCTACTGCGACCGGAATTCCACCCCTTGGCTGTTCTGTATCCACACCAACAATCTCGATGTTTTGCAGATAGATAATAATAATCATCGATACTTTTATTGTCCCCGTAGGGAAATTGTCTTCACACCTCCCACAACTTGCTCTTTTTTCATAGAGGAAGTTGTCTGCGAAGGGCTGCTACCCGTAGCGGCGCCCAGGGAGCTTGGGGTTAAGGGCCTTGCTCAAGGACCCACAGTCTGAGGGGGGGTTTGAACCTACGACCTTCTGATTACAGGCACATAGGCTTAGCCCACAGAGCCACACGCTGCTCCCCAGATTACATCTATAGATCTAGATATAATAATAGTTGCCGGTCTAATGAGCTTTAGTTATTGTCATCGTCTCTCTTCCTTTATTAGTATTGCCATTATTATTATTTTATCCGTTTTTTCTTCTCTCTTTCTTTTTGTCCCTTGTTTTTCCCCTGTTGATTGCTGTTGTCACTTTGCGATGTTGCTTTGGCTCCTGCACTGTTTTAGTTCACTTAAGGCTCCTCCCACGTTTTTTCACTACTTTTTCTCTGCATCACATTTCTGTTACATTCCCATTTTCTCCATGTTGCCATATGCTCAATGCACAGCGTAATTAATGACACAAAGTATACACAACGCCAACACAAACACAAGCATACAACACAGATATATACATGTTCACTTCAGACACATACAAATAAGATAGATACAGACATGCAGGACACACACACACACACACACACACACAGACAGACATTCAGGACACACACACACACACACACACACCTTTAGCAATCATCAAACATCTTAACAGGTAATATAAATATGTCCACACTGAGATTGGTCACATGGAATGTATGTGGAATTGTTTCCAGGGAAAAGAGGCTAAAAATTGCTAATCGGTTAAATGACTTGAAGGCAGACATTGTCTTTTTACAAGAGACTCATATGGCCAAAACATCTGAATATATGCATACCTTTCCACAGTTCCCTCACACGTACTCAGCCTGCTACAACTCAAAACAAAGAGGATTAACCATATTGATTAACAAAAGGATTCATTTCACCATTAGCAACACTATAATAGATGCAGAAAGTAGATTTATAATACTAAAATTATCTATTCAAAATATGGATTTCTGCATTGCTAGTGCATATGGACCAAACGTTGACAACCCCTCCTTTTTCATGCTCTCTTCACTTCACTTTCTGACCACTCGGACACCACTCTCATTATAGGAGACTTTAACTTGGTGTTGAACCGAGAAATGGACAGGCTCAGCACGGCAGTGAACCAAAGGAACTGGCTATCTGTAGATATTCTTAAACAATACATGAATGATTTTGGTCTTTGATGCCTGGCGTTCACATCACCCCACTTCCAGGGATTACACCTTCTTTTCTCCAGTACATC
Source organism: Brienomyrus brachyistius (assembly GCF_023856365.1). NCBI lineage: Eukaryota > Metazoa > Chordata > Actinopteri > Osteoglossiformes > Mormyridae > Brienomyrus > Brienomyrus brachyistius. Next base: position 1,518,032 of record NW_026042311.1, on the reverse strand, counting down.
GCTCACATTCTCGCTTAGATTATTTTTTAATTAGCAGTTCCATGATGAGGCATGTCACAGAAACTCAGATACACTCTATCCTTATCAGTGATCACTCACCGGTGTCTTTGGTTAAGGACAGTGTCACACCAACGAGCAGGAACTGGAGACTCAATACATCTTTACTTAAAGATCAAGATTTTATTCATTATTTCAAAAATGAATGGGCAATGTATCTGGATAACAATGATCTAGCAGAAGTCTCACCATGTGTTATCTGGGAAGCGGGAAAGGCAGTAATTAGAGGAAAAATAATATCTTATTGCTCACATAAAAAAAATAAAGAAAAATCACACTTAGAATTAGAACAGAAAATTAAATCATTAGAAACAGCTTATGCTTCCTCACCGCAAGAGCAGATAATTAGCAACTTGAGGAAACTAAAATTGGAATTTAATTAACTAAATTATAGGAAGACACAATTTTTGGTAGAAATATTGCGATTGGAGAACTTTGAACAAGGTAATAAATCTGGAAGATTCCTGGCTAACCAGTTAAAACTAAATAAAGAAAAATCAACAATTTGTTCTATTAAAGTCTCGAGGAGGAATATAACTCATGATCACCAACAAATTAATAAATCTTTTACAGAATTTTATGAAGCTTTATACTCCTCACAGAATAATATATCTGATGCTGACATCAACAGATTTCTTAGCAATATAAATCTGTCAAAGCTGGATGTTTACTGTTTTAGACTCTCCTCTATCAGTATCTGAATTCAATGAAGCTGTACAGTATCTGCCAAATAATAAAGCTCCAGGTCCTGATGGTTTCCCAGCAGAATTCTACAAAGTATTTTGGCCAACGCTAGCACCCGTTTTTATCAGAATGGTTACTCAAATTCAGAATGATCACTCGCTGTCTCCAAACATGAACTGTGCCAATATTAGCCTGCTTCTGAAACCTGGTAAGGACCCAACGCTGACATCCAGCTACCACCCAATCTCACTCATAGACGTAGATCTTAAAATAATTAGCAAAGTCCTTGCCAAAAGATTAGAGAAAGTTAGTCCATTTCTTATACATCCTGACCAAACAGGTTTTATCATGGGTAGGCACTCAGCCAATAATACACGTAGACTACTGAATATTATAGACTACAGCTCCATTAACAAATTAGAAACCACGGTTATATCTCTAGATGCAGAGAAAGCATTTGACAAAGTAAATTGGAAATTTCTATTTGCAGTTCTACATAAATTTGGATTTGGTTCATACTTCATAAGCTGGATTAAAACACTATACAGCTCTCCAAATGAACGTATTAGGACAAATGAACTATTTTCTCGAAGCCTCCGTTTGCAGAGGGGCACCAGGCAGGGCTGCCCGCTCTCTCCCTCGCTATATATACCGTATACCGTGCATTCTACGGTGGGGAGGGCCGTTTACGTGGCCTGACTCACTGTGCTGTGCGGCCTTCTGCCTCCCCCTGTTTTAATTGCACTTTAGTCATCACATGCCAGTATACACACAGGGCCTTGGGGGGCGGGGGCACTACTCAGAGGCTGGTGGTATCTCTCGCCTCTGTGCTGCTGCCGCCCCCCAATTTTACTCACACCATATACATTCAGGGTCTTGATGGGGGAGTGATGTGGAGGAGGGCTGTTCACAAGCAGCGCCCGTCAATTTTAAATTCATCTTACTTTCTCAACAGTCATACTCACCCCTACACTACATACAGTCTCATACATCTCCACACGCATCCAATACTCTACCTCTGAGAGAGTGGGCACGCACACTAGCCTGCATCTCGCCTACACAATTGAGCACACATGTACATATACTTGCACGCACCCATCCAAGCACACACTAAGATTTTATATGCTTGTATAGTTGTGTTACTTTCTGCACACTATAATTTTGTTTATTCCTTTCTGAATCTATCACTCCTTTTTTGTTTTTCATGTCTTTTTTTATCCTTTTCCTTCTTTTTTCCCCTCCTAATATGTCCCTCCACTACAGCCAACTCACCCACTGCAATGTTTTTACATGATGAAACTGAAATAAATAAATTAAATTAAAATAAAAAGAAATAGATCAACATGAGGGGCCTATACAGAGTTTATAGATCCCCTCATGGTAAAGCAAGCATGTTTGGCACAGCATTCAGACCATGATTCTGCTAAAGCTGACAGGACAAGGGGGGAAAAAAAGAGAACATTTCTAGAGCCTCTTGATATGGGAAGTCAGAAACGTCAGGCCTATTTATTGAGATCGGCATGCAAGTTACAAGATGGTCTCCTGGCAGCCTATTGCGGATGTTTGGCTCGAGCTGAAAATATATTAACTGTTAGGCTTTAAAAACGATAGCTGATAGCATAAAATGGTGATAGTTTAAAGCAGAAAATTCCATTGTGAAACGTCTTTATTACCCTTTAAAAAACGCAGATATTTTTCTCTGCTTTTCAGGTGGCTGACGCTACATATTTTCTGACGCGCGCTCTCTGTCCGCTGGTGGGAGTGTGCTCACCTGTGTGTGCGCGCACGTGTCTGTGATCGCGCATCGGGACGGAACTCCGCCATGCGCGAAAGTGTAGAGCAGGGGTGTCCACACTTTTTCAGCTTGCGAGCTACTTATAAATGACCAAGTCAAAATGATCTACTATAAAATGCAAAACATATTATTATTTATAGATTTATAGATATTCGTTGTTATTTATTGTTGTTAGTATTATTCTTATTATTGAATATTGTTTATCATTATTATTAATTTCCCTTTGGCATAAATGAAGCATTTTTGCATTGAACTGGGATTTTAGTTCCTTCACCTTTCTCTTACTCAGCTCGCTTTTCGGAGGGAAGTTAATGCCGTAGTTTTTATGAGCAGTCCGAAAATGCCGCTCCACATTTCCCTTCTTCGGAATAGCAATGGTAGACTGACAGATGAATCAAACGCACTTCGAAAATGACCTTGTGGGGAAAAATACTCCTCCTTTCATTCCGTATGGAAGTGGTAGGTTATTGGCTTCGTACTTGGTCCTGCTCCCCCATTCAGTTTTATACCCTCTCTTAAGTTTAGTAGAAATAAATTGGAGGCGACTCGGTTGCTTACTGGAGTTTTGCAGCAGCTGGCGCGGTTGATCGCGTCATCCTTCCTCTATTTTTTATGTCATGCGATCTACTCAGTCTTTGCGATCGACCAGTAGATCGCGATCGATGTATTGGGCACCTCTGGTATAGAGACAAAAATGACAAGCTGTTGTGCAAATAAGATAAATAACAAAAGGCTATTTAATCTGTTTATTAAAAGGACAATGTATAGAGCTCTTCTATAGTAAAAGTAACCTTACAGTAAATGACTTCTGCTGTGATCTGACGCTATATAGAAAATGTAATTAAATAAGATGAACTTGACCTTCTGCGGGGGGGGGGCACCCTAATATAATGATAGGGGAAACACTGCTGTCTGTCTGCCATAAAATAAATAAAAGGGGGAATTGGAATTGCATATGACTATGGAGAGAATGGTTGGCTATAGTGAAAAAGGTGTGGAAATTTTTACTAATTCACATAAGGGACAGCATGAAGGGTTGTTTAATTCAGCATCGGAGGAATTCATATATTTGTGTGATTATGATAATCACACTATTATAACTTGATTGTACATCTCTTGAATTAATTACAGTGTCATGTATAACACTACACTTTTTAATACATTGTTTGGCAGAACAGACTGCAAAACTGTAGTGCAGGGGCGATTCTAGGTTCAGAGCTTTGGGGGTGCTGAGCACCCAGAGAGCTGCCCAGCAAGGCAAGATACACTTTACTCGTCACAATGAGACTTTTTCCCTGCCTCTTTCAGTCCCCGCATCCTTAAATGTCTCCAGTTGTCCCGAGTTCTATCTGACTGTCTCCTTTGTGCATTTAAACCCCTGTTCCTCCCTGTCCTTTTCGTCTGTTGTCTTCGTCTCCGTCACCAGTCATCATTTTACCATCTCTGTGCAAGTCTGCAAATTTCTTTATTAAATCTTAAGAGTTTCTCTGTGCCTGGGTCCTTGTCAAAAAACATGACATGACTGTTTTGTACATTTTAACAATTTAATTCCAACATTTGTGTAAGAAAAGCAAAACACTTTTTGGAAAAGTCTTTAACAGGACCATCAAATTTGATAAAGGTTTTTTTTAAAATGCTGCAAAAGAACACAACTGCAAAAGAAGAATGGATTGTAATAAAAAAATACATATTCTAACCTTAATTACTGGAGGAGAATAATGAATGATGCTAATAGTGAATAAAAAGTAAACGGAGTGCATTTTTTGGACAGGGATTCACTTTTAATGTGTATGTATAATATAATACAGATACATAAAGAATACCCTCAAAAAAATAGAACAGTGTGAAATACACAAATGTGCAAAATATTAATAAAAAAAATTATAAAGATGGAGGCAACTTTGCCTATGGTACAATGTATGCAATGTATGAAAAGATCTTTACTGCAGATACTACTATGACTCTGCAGATTTGTTTTTTTATTTTAACCTATGTCGCCTCACCTTGTGGCTGGCAAATCTGTCTGTCACTTTTTGGTGGTCAACTCTCTCAAGCATCTCCTTCTCAACTGACATCACAGCCAGGTGCTGGAGTCTGCTTTGACCCATGGTCCTTCTCAGCCAGGTATGGAGCCGACACAAGACACTAAAAGATCTCTCACAGCTACAGCTGCTAACTGGGATTGTTAGGGCAACCTGAATAACAGTTTTCAGTGTGGGGAAGATCTTCTTATCCAGAAGTTTGTATAATGTTAACATATCTGTAATGGCACCAGCCTCACTCTGGAGCTTCAAAAAGTTTTTGGCAACTGCAACTTCCTCTAACTGAAGTTCAATATGGTAATGCAGTGCCAGGGCTGACAAATGAGGCTCAGACAAGAATTGGTTTGAGGTTGGACTACACGCCTGAATCCCATTAAGCAATTCCTGACTAACACCAGAAAAACGCTTCTCAAGTTCAGAGATCATTCTGTCCAGACAAGGAAACAACAATTTCCTTTTAAGCTCTTCTGACACAGAAGAGCCACAGACTTCACTGCCTGCCCCACAGGTTGACTCAACAGCAAATCCATCCATTTTCTTTCGTTTCTGCCTCTGTCCAGAAGACTGCTCCAAAACAGCTATCTGGTTTGCCTCACACAAAGCCTTTGTCCTTGCATGAATATCAGTAGCAGTGGCATCACTGCGCTTCTGCTTCAGAGTCTCAACCACCGCATCTTTGTATGTCTGTGCCTGGGCAATATCTGTGGTCTCCTTTTGTAGGTATCTGTGTAAACATGCGGTTACAGACAGTAGATCCTTTAAAACAATCAGCAAATACACTGAGGAGAATTTACTGAGTTTTGCCTTTAATCCCACCGCAATAGGTGTGTTGATAGTGGAGAGGCACTCAATTATGGCATGGAAGTTGTTAAGCACAGCCGTTACTGAACGAACCTGGCATGCCCAGCGTGTGTTTGACAGTTGCACAAGTTCACTTTGCTCCAATCCTAATTTCTTCTGAGTGTCCATGAACTTATGATGGTTTACAAGAGACACACTAAAGAAGGAATGGAGACTTTCAAGCATGTCAAAGAACTCTACAGTTTCAGAAACAGCTCTGCATGTGTGACATAGGATGAGATTTAACTCATGTGCATAGCAATGAACATATATGGCCTCAGGGTGCTTCTTTTGAAAATGGGATTGCACCCCCCCAACTGTTCGGCTCATGACAGCTGCTCCATCATAGGTCTGTGCCACACATTTCAACTGCTCAATTCCCTTTTCTTGCAGCTGATTCTCAATAGCAGCATTTATTGAGGCAGCATCAAACTTTGGCATCTCTGTCAGGGCTAGGAAGCTCTCTTTAACTTCCACAGACACATACCTCACACAGAGGGCCAACTGTTCTGTCTTTCCATCTCTGGCCTCATCAGCCATAATGGCATACATCTGTGATTCCGTCATCTCATGAACAATAGCTACAGTTACGTCTTGTGAACAACATTCAATCATCTCATTCTGACTACTACAAGAGATGTATGTTGTGTTTGATGGGGGTGTGTACCTCTGCAAGAATCGATCAAACTTTTCCAAAAGTTTTATGCACTCACGGAAATTCCCTTTATTGTCACTCTCTTCTGTTTCATCATGACCTCTAAATGATATTCCTTGCTTCCTCAAAAGGCAGGTCACTGCCACAATACGTTCTAGGTACTCCCTTCTTTCACTTACTTCTGCGGCACTTGCTGCCTCTATCTGTTCCACAATATTGCCTTGTGACTGACTTGCTTTTTAGCTGTTCCAACAAACTACACTGTCCTTGTGTGACCGAGTGGATTCATGTTTTTGAAACTTGCTCAGTGCCTTTTGCCAATTACTGACTCCATCGTTCACTAATGTGTCATACCTAAGACTTTTGCCAAAGACTCGACAAGCGTAGCAGAAAGCAGCATTTTTTTGGATAAAGAATATTCTAACCATTTAAAGCTTTTGAACCAGTTTTCTTGGAAGGATCTTTTTTGTGTGCCAACCTGAGTGAGAGGGTACTGGGACAGTTGTAACTGTTTAGGACCAGTAGTCTTATCCCCCAAATCAAGAGCCATATCTTGCACATCTTTGGATTGCTGACTGGAACTCTGCCCTGTCTGTCTCTCCTCATCTCTTTCACTGGTTGGTTCTTTCTGCCTCTCCTCATCTTGTTCCCTGGTCTGCTTTCTCAGAGTCTCTCCCTGTTCTTCGCCTCCTTGTGTAATGAGATTAACCAAACAGTAAATCATATCGATAAATAAGAAAATGTAATGAAGGTGTCCTGTTTACATTTCAGAATGAAGTCTAATGATATAAGATCATGGTTCTCAAACTGTGGTACCTGGTACGTGAGGCTCCCCATTGTGGTACTTGGAGGAAAGTTATAAGCATCTTTTGAAAATAAAAATACTTCAAACGTGTACAATTCAATCAAAAAAGTACAAAACTTTGAATTAAAATACCTAAAGTACACTAAATTCATATTTCTAATATACTAAGCATTGTATTCCCTTTTCTTCTTGTTTCAATGTCAGCCTGCTAAATTTTCACGTTCTTAGGATGCTCATTCTGACTTAATGCACTTACTTTTTAGCGTAACTTTTCATTCTAGGAACAGATTGGAATTTTGTCTTGTAAGATTTATGAGTTTCATGCTTTCATAGTGGTACTTGGGAGAGCTTAACATTTTCTCAGGTGGTACACGCTGTAAAAAGTTTGAGAAACACTGATAAGGCAAGTTTATGTGCTTTTGGAAAACATTTAAAGCTGCTGTACAGAAACTGTGAAATAAACTAGCTTAAAACATTCTTAGTATATATATAAACTGAGCACTCTGCTTCTCTTTACAACTCCTCACTCCACCAGGACACTGTTTGGCACTTTCTGATAGTGCGCAAATGTGGGGGGCACGTACTGCGGCAGTCATACTGACTAGATGGTCCAAAAGTTGACCTACCTACTATTGGCTGAGGTTTTGTAGATTTGTGGCTGAACCACAGAAAAATATATCATTAATTTTATTCTGCCCAATTAATGATAATAATGTTATGTTGGAATATTGTTAAAGAGGCAAAAGCTGCTTCAACACAGTTTGTTTTGCAGATTCTGTATAGCAGCTTTAATATAGAGAGAACACAACTTCCAGATTGTATGAGTAAAATTAGGATCTTTTTCTGTCAGTTTAACAGTTTCTGTTTTGCCTGTCACTGACTATTCCCTGTTTGTTTTCTTACCTGGTTCTTCCTGACCTTGTACTTTCTCCTCACTGTCTGCTCTTTCCTCTCTCCCTCTTTGAACTGACAATCATACACAAATAGATTGTATTCAATTAGATAAAGAAATTACATTAATATAAAAAATACTATTAACATCACTAATAAAAAAACTCTTCTCTCAGTGTACTTTCAATCAAAAGGCAAATAACCAAACCACGTGTACATTTAATAAAATATATGACTATTTAAACACTGATCCAACATTATTCTTGATTGACAGATCATGATCTTCTACTTTTACCTGAATGCCCGTCCTTTTTTAAAAAAAACTTCCTTATATCCATTATGAACCTGGCTGTCTTTCTGTGCAAAATACACACACACACACCAGAAGTTATAAAGTTAATGGGCATCCAGTCAGTTAGCTACCTTAGGTTTAATATTCGGAACATGAAAAAATAACCAGCATGAACTGTCAAAAAAGTTAGAAATCTTTAGAAATCCTTGGGGGTGCTTTTATTCATTTTGGGGGTGCTGAAGCACCCCCAAAAATGGGCTAAAATCGCCCCTGGGCAGGACCCTGTTAACCCTAATCCAGGCAAAGTTACAAGGTCCTCTCTGTTTCTCTTCATAGGGGTCTTTGCAGACATCCAGACATGAGCTTGTTTTGCTCAGTGAGTAACACCATGGCCCCACAATTACGGAGCTGTGAGTTCAGTTCTGACCCTGACAAAAAATCAGTATGATGTTGCAAGTTTTCTGTGTTCACTAGTTTCCATCAACAGACTGTGTGAACTGTGACTGTGTGTATACTACTCTGGGTACCTTGGGTCCTGTTGTAAGCTCCCAGCACAGCAGTTCCCTGTACTGGAGAAGCAGTAATGGAATATGAATGGGAATCTACAGTAGATGTACTGTTTACAGTGAAATGTAGTTCAGAAAAAGAGAGAATGTCAACCTTGAGAGGATCACTTACCTCAGCAGTGACATTCATGTCTCTCGTGCCTCTTCCTATCATGTCAGTAGATGGATTGGGAGAGCATGGGGGTCATGTAGTCGCTGGAATGGGGTCTGTGGCACTCCTGATATTTTTGTAAGACGGTGAAGGTCTCCTGGTGCTCCTTATTTTGCTGTGTGGCTGCTAGACATGGACGTTATCCAGTGACCAGAAATGAAGACTGGACTCCTTTGGTACTGTGTCTCTTCGGAGAATCCTTGGGTACCACTGGTTTGACTTCATGTCAAATGAGTGGTTGCTCAGGGAGTCCCGCGTGAGTCAGGTTACCTGCATTGTAAGTGTCAGGTACAGCACTATGACCATGTGGCATGATTCCCTGAGGTTGATCCAGCTCGCAGGGTCCCTAATACCCTATTCCAGTGCAATCTCCCCAACCTGACCTGACCTGATCTGAAATTAAAGTATTGGTCCAAGCTGTAGGTTTACTGACAGACCACTGTAGGTCCTTATCAATGAAGTGTACCATTCTATCAAGACTGAGGATAATAAGTAATATAAATCAAGTGCTATAATAGTACCCTCAAACAGTGATCCTCCTTTATTGGTCTGTTACATACAATATTGCCTGCCCAAGAGCCCACTGGAGCAGGCTCTCAGGAAATATGAAAGAGCTTTGTGGGTGGAGATGTGATCTTTCCACATGATTTCAAGTGAAAACATGAAAAGTCATCTTTAAAACGAAGGCTTTCGCTATTGCAAATGTCACACTATTTAAGGTTTCAGGAAGTCTAGGGGAAGCACAAATATATAGTGCATATAGCTGTGTCTCACATAAAAAGGTTGTGCATACTCTGCTCATATTGTTGAAAATGGAGTAACACTTTGCCATGAATATTTAATTTTAGTATGAGCCCATATAGTTAAGTCTTGACTGTTTACACGTAAACACTTAAAAAAGATATAGCTGAGGTCCTGGATTCAGTCTCCTGCATTTTCTCTCTAACCCCCTCAAAGAATTTCTTTCAGGGATTAATTCAGTATGTTTTAACAACATATAAAAAGACCAGATGAGTTAGGAGCAACACTTTACTTGAGGGGGCACAAATAATGTCGTAGTATATCCATCCATCTATGTTCCAGACCGCTTATCCTACTGGGTCGCGGGGGGTCCGGAGCCTATCCCAGAAGCAATGTGCACAAGGCAGGGAACAACCCAGGATGAGGGGCCAACCTGTCGCAGGGCACACTCACACACCATTCACTCTCACACACACACACCTACGGGCAATTTAGCAACTCCAGTTAGCCTCAGCATGATTTTGGACTGTGGGGGGAAACCCCAGGACGACATGGGGAGAACATGCAAACTCCACACACATGTGACCCAGGCGGAGACTCGAACCCGTGTCCCAGAGGTGTGAGGCAACAGTGCTAACCAGTGCACCTGTCAGAGTTCGCTAGTTAAAGCGGGTAGTGCGCACAGTCTGACAAGCGGGCAGGAAGCAGGCGGAGTACGGGGAAAACGAGGATTTATTCGGGATCGGGACGGAGCAGACAGCACTAAGACTAACTAACATCAATGACAGACCAGAAATTAAGGCAAGTCATGGACTGAAATAGACGAGACTGGGCGAAAATAAGTGGACACAGCTGGGCAAGATCAGGGAAGCACACGTGGGTAATCAGGGGGCGTGGCACACACGAGGATCGTACGAGCCGGGCATGAGAGCCCATGAAGTAGTACACTCTTACTTAATTCATTAATTAACCAGAAAGCATTAGTTATATACTGATCCCACGTTCGTTCATTCTTAATCATAACAGTTACTGTATTTGTTCATCATTTGTACTTGAGTAGTTACTGAGTTATTACTGAGTAATGTATATTTGAACAATATAAAATATAATAATATATGTGCTATAAATCAACAAACCATTGTCCTTTCCTTTTATCCACTGCAGGGCTGCAGGAAGCAGCATACAGAGGAAATGCCTTGGGCGGGATGGTAGCCCGGATCAGGGCTCACATACTGGCTCACATGTGGGCAATGAAGAAGTAGCACTTCACATGTATGGGAGAAAAACAGCAGCCAGAGGAATCCTATGCAATCTCAGTGAGAATAAACTCCCCAGACCCAGGACTGGGGCAGGAATTGCAGGATTCTCCTCTAGCATTTATTTTGGCATACTGTATTTATTGCTATTATCCTTGGTACATGTTTATATTTGCCAATAATTGAAATTGAAATAAACATGATTATTATTCATCCATCCTCATACCGCATATCCTGGAGACGAGGGCCTGGAGCTTATCCCAGGTAGCATAGGACACAATGGTATACTTTTGGATGGGATGCCAGTCCATTGCAGGGAATGCACTCACTCACACACTGTGGGCAATTTAGAGATGACAGTCTATTATTATTAGGATACCTATAGTTTTTAGTAGTTTTCACTATTATTATGCTTTTTGCCATGGGAGTCTATGGCAGCCCATAGAGCTGATTGGCAACTTTTTTGAAATTTGGCACATCGATAGAGGTCAGTTCCAACTATTCATACCAAATTTGGGTTCAATCCATCCATCACTCTAGCGCCACCCTCAGGCCAAATTTCAAGAAATGTTTTTGCCTTATTCTCTTTCTTATCATTGTATGATTATGCTATTTACTTTTAAGTATTAGCATTACCTGTCTTGGTGACATCCCATAATACAGCTCTGATGACCTGATCACATATAAAACACTTCCCACGCAGCACATTATGCTTTATTATCTATTTATTATTCAAACTTTGATGACGTCAATGTATATCCCTGACATAAATCACTGACGTGAAGCTATGTACATCATACTTAACTAGCTGACGTTTTAGTATTTTATATAGCATGATGGGTGCAGATCTAACTTAGTGTATAACTTAGTTTCGGCAGTGATTTTGCTATATAGAGTCCATCGTCATGATCCCATAGTTAGCGGAAGCGAAAATAGTGTAATTAGTACAAGTACTAAAGAAATGTAATGTAATGTAATACCGAACAGCTTTCAAAAATGCGGTACCGCAATACCTTTTTGGCACCGGTATCCCGCGCAGCATCAGTCTGCCTGAGATATTTGATAAAGTGTAGATCTTCCTATACGTGCAGCACGAATAAATAAAAACCTCTGCTTTGTATACTTGACAAATCTGTGTGTGTCATCATACTCAAAACCGCCCCAAATAAGCCACGAAATTAACCATGAATTCTACCCTACTGTGGTACACAGCTTTGCTTCTTATGTTTCTTTCACACAAAAAGTTGCAGGTTGATGACAAAACGTGCTCGCGTCCGGACCAGTAAGTGCAACAGGGGGGCAGAACTGGGGAAGGGGGCGGGATGCGATCGTGCTCGGTTGCCGTATAAGGCAGCCGGGCCCAGTGTGGTACGCGCTTAGTCTAATTACAGGTTCTTGTGGGAAGCTTGTGTGATATATAACCTTGTTCGTGTCAGGTTTTGGGCTGGTTGCGAGCGCGATCGCACTGGCAGGAAACAGGCAGGCAGAACACGGGGAAACTGGGATTTATTAGCACTAAAACGGGACGAAGCACGAACATCGACTAACTAACATCAATGACCGACCAGGAACGAAAGCAAGACATGGACTATAATAATCGAAAATAATCGGACACAGCTGGGTATAATGGGGAAGCACACGTGGATAATCAGGGGGGCATGGCACACATGAGGATCGTACGAGCTGGGCGTGACAGTTCGACATACTGATCGCTATGTATCGCGATACAACAGTTTGCAATGTTACCAAAGTGTCATTTTATAATTCCCATATTAAACAAGTTACCGTGCATAGTGCTTTGGGGAGAGACAGACTCCAAGAGTGCAGTTCATTTCACGTGTCTTTAAGTCATTGTCTGATATTATCCAGAGCTGAATGTGTGATTCATGCTTACTACTATATTCTTGCTTTGCAGTTCTTACACAATTTTTTTTCTTATTTACTTCTAAAAGTAAATAAAAAACTTATAAAACTGTCATTATTATATAACAACTATACGTATTATGATGTTATTATTTAGTTATGTTGTTGCTTGGTTACATTTGATGCCTCCGCACGTGGGAAGCTACCGGTTTGAAAGATGCGGCTTCACTTGCTTTTCTGCACCAAGATGGCAAGGTACGTTGCATTTCTGCTCCCATTTTATCGTATAACTTATCTTATTATTTAGTATCTGTCTTTGTATGTACAGTGGTACCTCGACCCACGAACAGTCCTGATCACGAATAAATCGGGTTACGAACCAGATGTTCCAAAATGTTTTGTACCGGTTGTCGAACCGTGTTTCGGGCCGCGAACACACAAACGTCCCGAAAAGGGTCCAATGAAAGCTCCCCAAAGAACCACCCGAAACGCGAAGAAATGTCCAGTATAATAATAAAAAAAATCATATTTTCGAAATTACTGCATTTGACTGTTACTTCGTCTTTTAATGTTGATTGTTTAGTTTTTTGGGGGGGTTTTTTGTGGTTCTTTTCCGTGTTTTGGCGTCTTTCGAGCGACCAGCGTATGCTCAGTTTTAATGTTTTATTTAATTTAGCATTTGTTAGCATGTAAATGTAAATGTATGCTCTCAGTTATATGTGCACAGTCTGTCATAATTTGATTGTACGGTAGGGGGTGTTGAGTTGTACTGCGCGTGCTCGAAGTGTATATATGTATGTATAGAGTGACCTAAAGAGAAAGTCGGCGATATGTTCTAGTTCATGGTGAATAACGTGTTGTGTGAACTTATTTTTCCATGTATAAATCCTCTATTATTGTTAGTCTTCTCCCGATTTTCTTACCGCTGCACCGACAGTTTGACGTGCCAACAGCATTATTTGTTACAAGTAAGGTTATTTTAATTTAAGTCTATATTCTTGGTCGCGTTCTCCCCATGTCGTCGTGGGCTTTCCTCCGGGTACTTGCTAAATTGCCCGTAGGAGTGCATGTGTGAGTGAATGGTGTGTGAGTGTGCCCTGCAATGGGCTGGCCCCCCCATCCTCGATTTTTCCCTGCCTCGAGCCCATTGATTCCGGGATAGGCAACCCAGTAGGATAAGCGGTTTGGAAAATGGATGGATGGATTCTTGATCACAGAAAAATATAAAAAATTGAAGAAAATGCAGCGTTTCTGAGGTTTAAACATATTGAACATAATACATATTTACATTATTTGAAATGGGAGAAATTGATTGAGGTCACGCACTTTTCAGGTCAGGAACTAAGTTCGTGAGCCGAGGTATGACTGTATATTGAAATATGTTTGTGTAAAATTCAGTATATTGATTGGATTATATTTAAATTTTATGTGCAGGTTAGTTAGTGTCATATGCAGGGTTGCCAACCCTCACTCAAGATGTCTTGTAGTCAATCTGTTTTGTTCCATTATAAACCTAAAATTAGCTCCATCAAAAGTGTTGGGGTAGTCTGCAAACCCTCCAGACTATTTACAAGGTAGTAAGACTGTTACATATATGGAGATGAATGTGCAGACTTGTCTGGAATTGAGAATCTCACGCCAGCCAGCTGACCAAAGATAGCAGCTCTGCCTGTGCAGTAATGCGGTTGTTGATTGGGAAGGTGTGGGTCAGTGCAGAAGTGTAGTCCACATGTCAGGAGTGACTGACAGCTCCATTGCATTGCCTGTATGTTGTTTTTCCTCATTCAGAATCAGACGAATGGAGAAAGCTGTTTGCTGGAGCGACGACAGATACTGGGCAACTTGGGACAAGTGGGGAGAGGTGATTGACTGGGGAGATGAGAAAGAGCTGTGCTCCCCAGCAGAATCACCTTCTGACCAGGCTGACAGTTCCACTGAGTCACATTCCCGAAGGCGAATTGCCAAGGCAGTTAGCTGGACGGATGATGCTTATTGGGCAGCCTGGGACAAGTGGGAAGAGATCATCTGCTGGGGTGATGAAGAGGAGTGCTCCCAAGTAACTCCACCCACTAGCCAGCTTGGGAGGGATAAGGGGATAGATGTACATGGGTTGGAGGCTTTTGTGATAAATAACAGGACAATCTCCATAAAGCCTGTAGACAACCATCAAGATAGTCTGAAGATAGGAGCTGTGCTGGTAGACCTCTGCCAGTTTGATCTCGAATATTTAGATCAAAGTAAATTTAATTTTGAAATTGTGCAAGTACAAATTGGAGAAGTTGAAGTGGAGGAGATTAGAGAAAATTCTTTTGAAAAAGCATTTGAATTGGAAATTGTGGATGTGGCAGTAGAAGTTATAAACAGTGAATTCCAACTGAATGCAATAAATTTGGATATTGTTGAGACTAAGGTGGACAAATTATTATTGGAAGATCTGATCGTTGGCGATTTAGAAGCAGGCAATGTGAAGGTGTCAGTATCAAATGGCAATGTGGTGAAGGTACCCTTAAGGTACCCTTCACCACAGAGGAACAGAAGGACCAGGCAGCCTTAGACCATACTCTCTGGTGGTTGACTCGTGGCAATTGGACTTGTCTCTGAAAGTTAGAAACGTTTCGCTGCTCATCCAAGCAGCTTCTTCAGACTGAGGGAGGTAGTAAGTGTCCAGGAGTTATCCTCCTGGGTAAGTAATCTAAGGGGGCTCGTTGAGTGAAACAAAGTGGGGGGGGGGGGGGAGTTGCGGGTAGATGTAACCAGTCCCTCCTACTCCAATAGAGTGGGTCGTTAAGGGTGGTCCACCTGGTGGAGGTGTGAATTGGGTCTGTTTTTTTCCTGGGAATAATTTTTGTTTTGGCAAATGATGAGAGGGCCGCAGGTTAAATTGGAGACAGGTTGTGCCTAATGCCTCTACCTCTGTTGATGCACATGCAAAGCTGCTTGGACGAGCGGTGAAACGTTTCTACCTTTCAGAGAGGTACAATGTCTTTGGATGTCTTTTGTCTTGTGCAGTCTGGGAGTTGACTGAATGCTGGGGCGGGGGTAGCTTTTCCTTTGTAGTGGGGTCCGGTGGGGCACCTTGGGCTCTGTGGGGCCCGGTGGTGCTGCTGCCTTGGGCCCCGGTCTGGATGGGCCTGGGCCCCCCTCCCTGGATGGATTTCGGGGAACGGGGAGTGCCTATGGGGGTCAGCGGGGGAGCTGGCTCCGGGGGGGGAGGTATTTTGCCCCCCCCAATTCCTTTCCTCCCCATCCCTAAATGCTTCCCTCCTCCCGCTCCATCACACCACCACACATGTAGGGCTTTGAGGTGTAGGTGCGTTGCTGGGATGCAGGGTAGGTATTCCTCCTCTGTCCCCTCGCGACCACCTGTACCTCATTCATACACTACAACGTAGACACTCTCATTACTTACTCTCTCATGACACATACATTTAGGGCGTTGGGGATGGGCACACAGAATGGCATCCAGAGGGCGGTCTGTTCATTCAGCCTTACCTCTGGTGCCAGGGCCCACATCTCAATTTTAATCACACATAGACATTGAGGGCTCTGGAGAAAGGCCGAGCTAACACCAGCTGTTGGTCGGCAGGGGGTGGTTAGTGCCATGCCCTTCACCTGTTTTAAAAGCACTTTAGAACAACACACACCAATACCACATCTGAGCGGGCGAAGGGGGGCATGGGGTCTTTTCACACCCCCGTTCCCTGTTCGCCATTTGGGGCTGAGAGGAAGAGCTGGCCGTCTGGTCGGGGTCTGGGCTGTTGGGCTTCTCGGCTACTGCGGGGTCCGGGGTGATCTTCTGGTCTCCTCGCCAGAGGAAAAATAGGGGTCCACATAGAGTATATATGGGGAGTGAGAGTATGTGTACGGCGTTCATTTCTGTGTGTGTAAATGTTGGGTGAATGTGTAAATATTTGTTTATGTCTGCATGAGGGTGGGAACGTATGCTTGTATATGTGTGTGCCTGTTTGTCTATACACACGTGTCAGGTTGGGTCCTAGACTCCACCTGAAATAACATCTCGGGCACAATAAAGTGGTCCTCCGCAGAGGGGGGGTGGTGGAGGGAAAAAAAAAAAAAAAAAGCTTGTGACCCACCGACCGATTTCTTATTTGATTACTGTTGTTCCTTGTCTTGTTTTTGACCCCTCGTGGTCTGCTTTTGTTTTTATTAGTGTCTCTAGTGTTTTTCCCCTTTCCTCCTTTGAATCCCTGAGTGAGTCGTCCACTCTCTGTTTCTGCTTGCTCCATGACACGCTTGTAGGTTCTTGCGTGTACCTATTGAAGCTTAGCTTGACGCTCGAAAAATTCTCCCGTCCAAATTCACTCCATAAAACTCCAAGAAACTGCTTCGCAAAACTTAACTGTTTACTTAGAATCTTTAACCAATATTACAAACATAAAATTTTATCCACAAATAAAATAAATGCATTTATATCAAAATTCGAGAGCAATCTTACCAGGAGGTCAAAAAACTATTTCGCTCCAATCTCACTCCTCTCCCTCCAACTTCCTATTCCCCGCCCCCTTTATCATAATAAAAGCACCCCAATAGTGTCCATCAGGACTACATTAAAAGTCCTGTTTTTAAACATTACAAGTTAGATCCAATAAATCTTAACATTATAAAATAATATCTGTCAAACTAATAAACTTATACCTTGAATCAATATTATTTACTGTTAATTATTCAAATCATACGAAATGCATTTAGGCTCCTACATTTCCGGCCCCTAATTGTTAACAATACCATTAAAACAATTACTCAAAATTTAAACTGAAGGAGCCTAATGATCTTATTAACTCAGTCAAAGCTGAATAACTTTAGCTTTCATATAGTCCATAACTACATAATCACAAAACCAAGCAATTCTTCTTAACAGTCCATCAATTATCCTCAGACTCTTGCAGCAGACACAGCTTTGTTACTGGTCGCAAAAGTTCATTGGTCCTGGTCTTGACCTTCACCTGACGAACAAGGCCTTTCTGATCAGGAAAGGTCTCTATTATTCTTCCAAGCGGCCAGGAATTTCTGGGTGACGTATCGTCCACAATCAGCACTACATCACCGACACAGAAGTTTCTCTGAGGTGTAGACCATCGTTGACGTTCTTGTAGCTGTGTGAGGTACTCCCTACACCAGCGCTTCCAGAATATGTCAGCGAGGTACTGGACTTGTCTCCATCTTCGATTTGCGTACTGATCATCTTTACTGAACACACCTGGAGGCAGCTCAGGCTTGACTTTCAGTAACAAAAGGTGATTAGGCGTTAATGCTTCTAAGTCATTAACGTCCGAAGATGCCTTGGTGATGGGTCTACTGTTTATGATGGCCTCAGCTTCACACAAAACGGTATGTAGACCTTCTTCGTCCACAAGCTGTTCCTTTATGGTGACGTTCAGAATCTTTCTCACGGAGCGGATCATCCTCTCCCAGGGTCCTCCGTGATGAGATCCTGTTGGAGGACTGAAGTGCCACTGGATACCTTTCTGTTGCAAGTGTTTTTCAATTACACTGGTATTCCACCCACTTACCAATTTTTTCATTTCACTGTCAGCTGCCCGGAAATTAGTTCCATTGTCTGAATACAGTTCTTTAACCTGTCCTCTCCTTGCAAGGAATCTTCTAATTGCATTGAGACATGCATCAGTGTCCAGTGAAGACGCTACTTCAAGGTGCACTGCTCGTATGGCAAGACAAGTAAAAATAACTCCGTACCTTTTTACATGTCCTCTTCCCCTTTTTACACCAAATGGGCCAAAATAGTCAATGCCAACTTTTGTAAATGGAGGATCGTCAGGCAGAACCCTGCATTTTGGCAAATCTGCCATGAGTTGCTTGCCAACCGTCCCATGTAGCTTCTTACAGGTGATGCACTTAGACAAAATTCTCCTAATGACTCCATTTGCTCCGGGGATCCAAAATGTCTGTCGTAACTGAGCCAACATGTGATTTCTTCCTGCATGTGCTGTAACATCATGAATATGTCTCAGCACAAGACTTGTGATGTATGAATCCTTCGGCAGGATGGCTTGCTGTTTGGAATCAGTTGGCAATGATGATCTGCTCAACCTGCCTCCTACTCTCATAACTCCGTCGTGCAGTACTGGATTCAACTTATGCAATGAACTACTTTTCTTTACCCTTTGTCGTGCCTTTAGCATGTCCAAGTCCTCTCCAAATCTTTGCCTTTGGGCATACTTCACGATTTCCTTCTCAGCTTTGGTCAGATCCTCACAAGTTAGGTGTGTTCCCTTATAGGTTTTCTTGAACTGATCAATTCTTTCCCAGCTTGAGATACTTAGTTCTGTTTTCCTTGCCATCAGTTCCTTCAGCATATTTTTAAATTTCAAAAACCATGCTATGGCACGTTTCAGTTTTGACCAGGACGAGTAGTACATCATCAACTGGTCCAATGCACCCTTGGGCTTTTGTGTCTGAACGACATGCGACAGAACAACTCTTTTGACCTCTGGGTCATCTACATTTATCATCCCAGGGTCTGGATTCTTAGGCCACTGGTCTTCTGTGCAGAGCAGAAAACTTGGTCCAGAGAGCCAGCTGTCATTCCTCAAAAATGCTTCAACAGTTTGTCCTCTCGAGACATGATCTGCTGGATTCAGGTTGGTGTTGATATATCTCCACTGCGAAGCTTGAGAGTGCTCCAGGATGGTTGTCACTCTATTAGCAACGAACGTCTTGAATCTGGCGCTTTCACTATTCAAGTATTTTAGCACAACTGTGCTATCTGTCCAGTAGATCGAGTCTTGAAGCTCTAATTCAAGCTCTTTCTTCAACAGCTTATCCATTTTGACTGCAACTGAGGCTGCAGTTAATTCCATCCTAGGTATACTGGGAGATTTCAACGGTGCCACCCGGGCCTTTGCCATCATCAGAGTAGACTGAGTCATGCCAGTTGATGAGCGTAGCACAAGGTAACTTGTTGTTCCATAGGCATCTTCACTCGCATCAGCAAAGTGATGCAGCTGAGCGAAGATTAGTGTACCAAACTGCTTAGCCTTGATACATCTGTTAATGCCAAAATCCTCTAGCCGTGACAAGTCAGAAGCCCACTTTGTCCAATCTTTAATGACATCATTTGGTAGACTTTCATCCCAGCTGTATTTCTGTCTACATAAATCTTGCAGAATTTTCTTGGCAGGCAGAACTACTGGAGCTATAAATCCCAAAGGATCAAATATGGAGCTGACAAAGGAAAGCAGGCCTCTCCTGGTGCGTGGTCGATCCTTGAGATTGATCTTGAACTTGAATTGGTCCGTCTCAGCACACCACTGGATTCCCAGTGCTCTCTCCACCGGTAGATTGTCCATATTCAAATCCAGATCTTGAAATCCCTCAGCTTTCTCATCTACAGGAATTGAATTAAGCAACTTCCTGCTGTTGCTTGACCATTTGGTTAGCCGAAAACCACCTTTGGCTAACATATTCCGCAAGTTGGTGCACAGGGTGACTGCTGTGTCTTCATCAGCTGTTGACTTAAGGCAGTCATCCACATAAAAATTTCTCTTTACCGTTTTGGCGGCTTCTTGTCCAAATTCGTCTTCAAAATCGGCTGCGCATTTCTGTAGAGCAAAGGTTGCAACACTTGGTGATGATGTTGCACCAAAGATGTGAACCAGCATCTTGAATTCAACAAGCTCCTTCTGATAATTCCCTTGCGGCCACCATAGAAATCTCAGTAGATTTGTATCATCATCTTTGACCCCGACTTGATAAAACATAGCCTCCACATCGGCCATAACAGCAATGGTTTCTTGCCTGAATCTTGTAAGAACCCCCAGCAGCGAACTTGTCAGGTCTGGTCCTTGTAGGAGTTGCTGATTTAGCGATGTTCCTCCAAAGCTTGCTGCACAATCAAAGACAACACGCAGCTTTTGCTTGACAGGATGTCTGACTCCATGATGAGGCAGATACCAAGTTCTTCCTTCAATCATTTCACATTCAGCATTGGCTATTTTCACTGCATAGCCTTTCCTGACAATGTCCTCCATAAATGCAACATATTCTGCATGATACTCAGCATCTTTAGAAAACCTCTTTCGCAAGTTCAATGCACGTTGCTCCGCGACTGATCTGTTGTTTGGCATACACAACAGCTCACTTCTCAATGGAAGGCAAATAGTGTAATGTCCATCTTTCAGCTGTGTTGACAGAGATACCATGCTAATAAACTGGTGATCTTCCTTGGACATTTCAATGTTTTCATTTTGCCCAGCATCAGGAAAGTCCAGCTTGAACTGTTGATGCCAAAGCTCTTCTAACCTAGCTACTGAGATTCGGTTTGTTGTGACTGTTGCCATTCTATCTATTTTCAGTCCATCATTTCCTCCTCTAAGAGGTCCATTTACCGTCCAGCCCAAAACTGTCCTCATGGCATATGGTCCATTATCCACGCTACTCACCACCTGAAGAGGCTCCATTGCCTTAGGCACGTTGGCTCCTATAAGTAATCCAACATCTGCCTCTACAGTTGGTAACTTCACATCCTTTAAGTAAGGCCAGCTGATGACATCCTCTTGGCGTGGGATATTATCCATAGTTACAGGAATGGCCTTTTGAGAAAACACTTCTGAAAGTTCAATAAACTGGTTGCCTTCTAGGCTACTGATTTCCAGTCCTGTTACAATATGTGTATTCACCACAGACTCGCTTCCCATTGTTCGCAATGAGATGCTTGTGTGGCGTCCTTTCATGTTCAGTTTATTTATCAGTGACTCTGTAGCAAAGGTAGCAGAACTTCCAGGATCCAGAAATGCATACGTTATTACCATCTTTGTGCCTTTACGTGCCTTGACCAGTACTGGAACAATTGAAAGAAAACAATCTTCTTTACCGGCCCCGGTGACGCCACAGATTTCTGCCATTTGAACAAGGGCATTAGTTACAGATGGCTGATCTTGACTTTCTTTGGCTGCATCTCCCTTTGAATCCTTGAAGGTAATGTGCAGCAAGGTTGGATGCAATCGAGAGCATTCTTGACACTTAGTCTTGTCTCTACAACTGCTACTCATGTGGCCATGTTTCAAGCATGCAAAGCATAAGCCTTTCCTTTTCAAAAACTCAAGCTTTTCTTTGTGTGGCTTACTTTTGAATCCTTTGCAGGTTGTGAAGCCGTGCTGCTCTCCATTGCAATAAAAGCAAGGTCTGCTGTTAACATCCACTGAAACAGCCTTTGTTTGTGATGTTGTAACTTCTTCATTTTCCTTACATTTATTTTCTGTTGATGAGGCGATGGATGTTGTGAATACCCTTTTTGTTTTATGTGTTTCTTCATGTCGTGGTTTTGATTTTTGTCTGACTGAATCCTTTGTGTTTAGGTTGGTTTCCTTTATGTTTCCATAGAGAGGATGCAACAAGTACTTGACTTGCTTGTTAACAAAATCAACAAAGTCCTTGAACTTTACTCTTTTCTTGGTTCTTTCTTGTAGGTCACAGGCAAATTTTCTCCAGGATTCTTTGAGTTTGTACGGGAGCTTGTTAGCTAATGCCTTAATATTAGCTGTATTATCCAAGTCTTCCATGTAACAAATATCTATCATTGTGTTGGAGCAACCGGTGAGAAATAATGAGAAAGACTGTAGGGCTGCGCCATCTTCTGCCTTGATTGTTTGCCAGTCCAAGGCCTCCTTTATGTACGCCTCTGCTAGGCTGTAATCATCACCAAAAAAATCCTTTAACATTTGTTTTGCTTTGGCATAGCCTGATGAAGGTGGCATATGAACACAGCTCTTTACCAAGTCATGCGGCTGTCCACTTGTGTATTGCAGCAAAAACTGTAGACGATCACGATCATCATCAGTGCGGCTTTCGATTCCATGTTCAATCGATCTAATAAAGGATTTATATTCCAATGGGTCGCCTTTGAACGTTTTAATGGTGAGATCAGGTAGCAATGCTGCCTTATGATTCTTCACTAAATACTCTGTGACACTGGCTTGTTGAGAAATGGCCTTACACAAACTGTCAAGCACTACTTCACCACTGCATTCCTTATTTGCATCATCTGAGACTCTCTTGGTTGCTGCTGGAAAATGATCATCTGAATCAAGCTTAGAGTGATTCAATTTAGGTGCAGCATGCTTTGATGATGTCAAAAGGGCACCTTTCATCTCCTTTTTGCCTTCAAATATATCAGATTCGCAAATACTAATGTTTTCCTGCATATCTTCATACCTTTGCAAAACTTTTAATTTTGCATCTGACTCAGCAATAGCTGTCTGAATTAAATGCATTTCCTTTTTAGCCCTTATTCCAGCTTCCTTTCTCTTTTGCTCTGCTTCATGCTCTGCTTCCTCCTCTTCTATGGCCAACTTTTCCATTACAGCTGCTGCCCTAGCCTTTAAGGATGCACGTTCTATTTCTGCTCTAATTTTCATTGCATACGCTGATGTCACGCTAGTGCATTGTGAACTGGACCTTTTAGAGCGTTTAGCGGATGATTTTGAATACACAGACTTATCAGTTCGAACCCTTTCATTTTCTTCAGCACGCTCAGTGCGCTCCATGACATCTTTCATCCAGTTTTCACATTTCCAAAAGAAATCATTCATTAATGCATGTTTCGGCTCAAACCAATTTTTTTGATTATCCAAGAATTCTTCTTCACTCATGAAACGTTGTAATATGTAGTTTAAATCTGTGAATTGTTGCTGCAAACCACTGAATTCGACTCGCAGCTTATTCTTAACAACGTCAGCGTTTGCATCGTCGGTCATTAATTCTTCAATTTGTCTCATCATGCTAGTTAGTTGGGCTAGCTTGCTCTTACGTGCTTGTATTTGTCTGGACTTGCGCTCTTCCATGGCCTTTTCGGTAATTTTTACAGTTCGTTTTTCTTCTTGCTGTTCCATGTTAACCGGGCTTCTGTATGTTTTGTGTTAACCTTTCCACGTTCACATTAATTATCTGAAATGTTAACGCTTAGCTTTTTACTGCGTTTCACTTTGTATTTCGGTAGAAAGCAAAAAAAAAGCCTTTTTTACCGTTCGAGTTAGCAAGTAGCAGCGCAGTCAATCCGTTGCAATTTACGCCCGCCTCCTTTCTTTCCAAATTAGTCGTCAAGTACATAAAATATATCCTTGCGGTTGTTCTCTATATCCAGCCAATCCTTTCCAAATCCAGTAATCCTCGAAGAGCGAGTTTTTTGACTAAAAATGTAGGTTCTTGCGTGTACCTATTGAAGCTTAGCTTGACGCTCGAAAAATTCTCCCGTCCAAATTCACTCCATAAAACTCCAAGAAACTGCTTCGCAAAACTTAACTGTTTACTTAGAATCTTTAACCAATATTACAAACATAAAATTTTATCCACAAATAAAATAAATGCATTTATATCAAAATTCGAGAGCAATCTTACCAGGAGGTCAAAAAACTATTTCGCTCCAATCTCACTCCTCTCCCTCCAACTTCCTATTCCCCGCCCCCTTTATCATAATAAAAGCACCCCAATAGTGTCCATCAGGACTACATTAAAAGTCCTGTTTTTAAACATTACAAGTTAGATCCAATAAATCTTAACATTATAAAATAATATCTGTCAAACTAATAAACTTATACCTTGAATCAATATTATTTACTGTTAATTATTCAAATCATACGAAATGCATTTAGGCTCCTACAACGCTGTCGCTCTCAATCCGCCCTGGACCTGTGACAGTATTTCTGTTTTTGCTTTTGTTTGGACGTACTGAGTTTAGGATACCTAGCTTAGAAGGAATAGTTTAGCCTGTCATGTGTAACATTGTTAAATGCGCTGATATCAGTGTTATGTCACAGTACCAGAAACTTAAAATGGTACATTTTGTTTTCTTTTTGTTTTCTTGCAATTACTACATACAATTGTTTAATGTTTTGCTGACATCTAATTAGAAAATAAATGCATTTATGCTTTAAATGATCTTTTTGTTGTCTTCAATCATTTCAACAGGTGAAAATGACCTGAAATCAATGAGTTTGAACACTGGACACTACATTCCGTGTTTGTGTATAAAGTCATGTTTAGCGTACATGCGAGTTCATTCGTATCCTTTTCCCCAGAGACAAAAAGTAGGCTAGGCTAATGGGAAAAAAACACACAAATATATAGACCTAATGTCAGTGTATTATTCATGAGGTTTTGTAATATCTGAGACCAAATTAAACTTAATCTGTGTATTTAATGGATTTATGTGCTATTGCTACTGGTTTAATTGGTAAATAGGCCTTTTTCCAAGCAATTGAATATTTAAATGGGAATGTTTTATGTTATTGATTTAGCTTTAATCATGAAGTACCAAGCTTGATATCAATCCATGTCTAATGTGACATATTCAGGACATGCAAAGTCTATACACATAGGCACAGACTATGGCTGGGATTCGTGTGACCTACCCTGCAGATGGGAGGCCAACACTGCATGGTATATATTCTTTAAATTTATTTAATATTAGTTACATAATTACTCATATAGACCATGTTAATACTTAATAGTTCATGTAAAGAAAATTATACTCTCATTTGACATTAATGTGTGAAGTGCATGTAAGTATGGAATATCCATCCATTGGCTGTAGCACTTATCCTATTCAAGGTCAAAGCCAGAAGCTATGGATGCAAGACTGGGACAACAGGAGCTGACCCTGACAGGAAGCTCATCTCATAATGATATTCCCCACACCGTGCTACTTCTTGCAGAGCTTTGCTGGGGTAGGTGGTGTGGCTATCATACCAGCCGGCGACGCATACAGTTAGGATGCTCTTGATGACACAGTTATAAAGTGTCCTGAGGATAAGGGGACTTGTGCCACACCTTTCAGCTCGTCAGAGGTAGAAGGGCCGCTGCTATGCATTTAAATTTTTCCCAATATGATAAATGTAGCGTGGAAAAAGTAACCATATCAGTTTACATGGGCTTCTACAGGGGGTTAAGTATCCATCCATCCATTTTCTGAAGCCACTTAATTCCAACTGGGGTTGCCTGGGGACTGGAACCTATCCCAAGAACACTGGGCACAAGTGGGAACCAACCCTGGGGAATCACCAACACACCACAGGGTGCACACACAACTACAGGACCAATTTAGACTCACCATTCAACCCCTCTTGAATGCTTTTGGACCGTGGGAGGAAACTACAGTGCCTGGTGAAAACTCAGACAAACAGAGGGAGAGCGTGCAAACTCCACGCAGAAAGGACTTGGGATTGAACACAGGACCTTCTTGCTATAAGGCAGCAGGGCAAACCACTGCGCCACCATGCTGCCCCCGTGTTAAGTATGATAAGTAATATGACAAATGTCATAGCTTAGCTATAGATATGCATAAAATGTACGGAAAGACGATATAAACATCTTGTTACTGGTTCATAATCATAGTGAGAATATCTTATTGTTATGCAAACGTTAGTGCTTCCTTTGTTTCTGATTTGTGTCTTCAGGATCTCCAGGGCAGCTTGTGGACAAACAGGAGGTGACGCCTATGAAAGGAGACACTGTCAGTATTCAGTGTCACTATACTGACATTTACATTGACATGATGTGGTGTAGGATGGGCAGGGGCTCCTGTGTAGAGAATTCTGGGAGTTTGGATGGGAGGCCTGTGGAGCTCAGTGATGAAAGAGTTTATAAAGTGCTCAGCGTCACAATGAGGCGACTGGAGAGGAAGGACACGGGCTGGTACCTGTGTGTGGCAGAAAACCTGCAGACACTCCTTCCTATTAAAGTCAATGCACAACCACACACAGCACTGAATGTAAGTAATTAATTAAAATATGTGAGTCGTTTATACTCTATTACAAATAAATAAAGGCTAAATGGATCCCAAATCTTTCCCTCGTGAAGGAAGTTGGCGCGTTTTTTTGGGAAGAATCTGTTTGGGGGAGGGGGCGTGCACTGTACTCACTGGGGTATTACCAACAAGCACCAGGGTGAACAAAATACTCAGCTAAAGTCAGAGCAAAGCTAAAAAGAATGAAATTAAGCAGTTTTAGCTGACTTTAGCGGACATTCTTATAATAAACTCATTTCTTACGGGTAATATACTTGATATATGAAGTATGTTAACACCCCTTGGCCTAGATTTGTGATCTTTCATTCTCTGAATCCTTTGGTCATCCCCATTCAAATTCATCCATTGCCGTTAATTTCCTTATTGGATTTTCTGTCATTCTGAATTTTTCAGAAAACCTACTTATTTTGCACAGGCCAAAAATTTGGTCCAATCTTCAATTTTTTAATTTGGCACCCTGACAGAGGCCCATCCAAAATACTGGCTCACCAAATTTGGGTTTAATCCATTCATTCCTGTAGCAACACCATCAGGCCAAATTTCAAGATATGTTTCTGCATGTAAATTCTGATTTCTTAAGCCTGGGATTATGATCTTTGGTGTGTTTAAAGCCATGGCTTGTCTAACTTCGATTGCACTCATTAATTAAGTCTGTCATATTGGGTTTTTGAATTTTTCTGAAAAAAAAGTTTTTTGGAAACCTAGGCTGTTGATCAAATCATCATCAAATTTGGGGTGCATCATCTACAAGGGATTGTGACCAAAAATTACTAAAAGTCAGATGCTATGGCCTCTATCATCCAATGAATTTGATGACAAAGCCACTGAACAGGATGTGTGGCCATATCTCAACAAAACTTTGATTGGATAAAATTGATTTGGTGATTGGACTTGGGGCCCAATTCTGAGGAATAAGAACAAAAATAGTGTCATTCCACCACTAGGTGGTGTTGCAATAAGTAAACATGCCTTGTGGCTAATAACTGTTGAATGGATTGACCTAGGGGGGCGGCATGGTGGTGCAGTGGTCAGCACTGTTGCCTCACACCTCTGGGACCCGGGTTCGAGTCTCCACCTGGGTTACGTGTGTGTGGAGTTTGCATGTTCTTCCCATGTCGTCATGGGGTTTCCTCCAGGTACTCCGGTTTCCTCCTACAGTCCAAATACATGCTGAGCCTAATTGGAGTTGCTAAATTGCCCATAGGTGTGCATGTGTGAATGCATGGTAAGTGAGTGTGCCCTGCGATGGGCTGGCCCCCCATCCTGGGTTGTTCCCTGCCTCGTGCCCATTGCTTCCGGGATAGGCTCCGGACCCCCCACGACCCAGTAGGATAAGTGGTTTGGGAAAATGGATGGATAATAATAATAATAATAACAAATAATGATGATGATAATAATAATAATTAATAATAATGATGATAATAATAATTGCACTATGTGCAATGACTGCCAGTTACTGTAAACAGTAAAGTATACTTTACTGGACATGTCTGTATTGTTTTGGTTTATACTTATTAATCCATTAATTCTAACTTTTGTACTTTAAATGGACAGAGTACAGTTATTATTATTAGGAAAAGTATTGTGAGGGAACACAAAACTATTGAGAGGAAACACAAAACAATTGTAAATTGTAACAATTCAATTGTAATAATTGAAAAATATATTTTTTCTTAGGGACTCAATATACTGCAGATGATCTGTAGATAAAAATCACAAATACATCACTATCAACTATATGTGGTTTTATTTATGATGTATGAAATCAAAATCATTAGGACGCAAAGGAAAATGGCTCTTCGCAATTTTCTTTAAACCGTAATCATAGGCTAATTGATTAAACATAAGTATTGATTTATTTCCATGACAATATTGTATATACAGTAATATTTATTTTGTCACCCTGGTTTATTTCATTACACATAAGGAAAGTCACAGAGAATAATAACCAAAGGGTGAAGAATTAGATTTTATTTTGAAAGATCACTTTGTTATGGAAGGCCATTTGGGACTTAACATCTACTTTGACACCCATGTCAACACGTCAAACAAATTACGTCTTAACACGTATATTTTTTACGTGTTAAGCCATTCGGACATCTTAACACGTCATAAAACTGCATGTTAATGTGGCCAATTTGAACCTCTTAAGACGTTTGTACCTTTAATGCATCTATGCTATTGGTTGGCATAAATGTACACACCCCTTTTGACGTAAGGGCTATACGTATGCAGTACGTGCCCTGTACGTTGTAGTCATGTGGTCTCTACGTTCAGCCATGTGAGTCCTACGTTGTTAATATGTATAGGCAACATATGTATTACGTGTCAAACGTGACTGTGATGTTGTATTCGGCACAGTCCATTTGTTGGAGGGGTGAATCACGGGCTTATTTAAACTGGCAGAACAGTTATCTTTAAATCTTTACAAAGTATAACTGGCAGTTTTAACATTTAATGAAACTGGAGCAAAAATGGTACATCTGGCTAATATTGATTTAATTGCACTGGTGTTTGTCATTGTGCTGAACAGTGCAGATAAGCTAAACTTATCATTTTGATCACTTTCTGTTCTGCATTAACAGCAAAAACTATATATTCAGCAACGAAACGTATGTAGTTATTAATTTATTTGTAATAAGGAGTTTATAGTGAACGGTCATAGCAACAGTATGAATGGCATCAATAATTTAGCTGCCTTATATTTTACCGGATGTACGTCGCATAGCCATTCTAGATATCTGAAATGACAATTGTGGATAGGAAGAATGTCATTGTGGATATCTGAAATGCTCTCTTTGACTAGGAAGAATTGAGTTAGAGATATCTGCAATACACATCCAGTCTAGCGATTAAATGTTAAAACGCCTTGCCATACTTTTGCATGTATTGTTCCTGTGCTGCAGTATTAAACTATTTTAAAATGCAAAATAATTATTCTGTGACTGCATTGTTAATTTTTTTTTTTACAGTTTTTCTGAATGCTTAAACACTAACAATGATTCTTATAAAACTATTAATAGTTATAGCAAAATTACTCACTGTTTTGCACTCAGTTTGCACTTTTGTAACACACAATTTGCAAATGTGTAAATACAATCCACTGCACAGCACTCTTTTTGTGGAACTGTAAACACAACTCACTGTTTTACACACAATTTCCAAATGATCAACACACTCCTAGTAAAACTATACACATTTATGGCTATTGTTTACACCATTTTGCCAACTGTCTGGCCACACTGTCACATGTGAAAACGGTTTTAGATAATTAGTTCACTTTACAATCATCATGAGCGCTATAAATAAGCCACAGGTACAGTAAGCTTTCAGTGTGGAGAACAATGGAGGGAGAAGGAAGACTGAGAAGAGTGAGAATTAGAGAAGGGTGAGGAAGAGGATGAAGACTAGGAGGTGAATTTAGAGGATGAGGAGGTGAAGAGGAAGGAGGAAGGGTAAGAAGAAATAGAATAACTGATGTCATCAGAGCTACAACAGTGGATCATGTGATCAACCATGGAATGACCCTGAGGGAAGCTGGCCAATGGGTTCAGCCTGACCTGAGCCGCTACGCTGTAGCAGGCATCATAAGGACGGTTCCAAATGAGAATCGGTTAGTACAGTTACTTCACAGTACGTTTTGTAATAGTACTATAATCTAATGAGAAACACAACAATGCTGTACAGGTAAAAACTGAAATGGTTACTCTACAGACCTGCTAGACATCCAGAATCTGGGGGCAGAGGAAGAATGTTCACTGAAGAACGAGAGACCCATATAGTTAATATGGTGATCACAAATAATTCCATTAGGCTACGAGAAATACAGTAGCATATAATAGAGGATGACACCACCTCCCAAAACATGAACAATGTGAGCATCTCTGCATTATCTCGTGTACTGGCATGCAACAGAATCAGGATGAAGCACATTTACAGAGTCCCTTTTGAAAGAAACAGTGAACGCGTTGGCATGGCAGGAACATTACTGGACACGGTGCCATAACCAATGTCCCAGGACAGCGTGGTGGTAACATAACTATGTGTGCAGCTATAAGTCAGAACGGTGCTGTTCACCATCATGCAACCCTGGGCCCATGTAACACTGCACACATTATTACATTCCTGGACAGCCTACATCATATGCTCACTAATGTTCACAGACCAGTTATGTCATCATATGGGACAATATTAGTTTCCATAGGACTGCTTTAGTTCGCAACTGGTTTACAGTCGCCCACTCTTCACTGTACTCAACCTCCCGCCTTACTCTCCATTCTTGAATCCGATTGAAGAATTCTTCTCTGCCTGGTGCTGGAAGGTCTATGATCATCATCCCCATCAACGTATGGCTCTTTTACAGGCAATGGAGGAGGCATGCGAGAATATTGACCAGGCATCATGTCAGGCCAGGATAAGGCACTCCAGGAGAGTTTCCCCGGTGCCTTGGACTAGAAAGCATTGCATGTGATGTTGATGAAATTCTGTGGCCGGACCCAAAGAGACGACAAGACTGATTTTTTTTCTCTCTCTCAGTGAAATTGTATGTTGTCTTGTGTTTGTTTTGATGCATGTGAATAAACATTCATACTTGAAATTTGAATCTTGAATTGTGTTTACAGAACTATTTATGACAAAAGTATGACCTCAAATTGACATACCTTGTGCACAGAGAAAGCAAAAGTCAGATGTGTTTTCCATTCCTACCATCAGTGTGTAGTT
This sequence comes from Brienomyrus brachyistius, assembly GCF_023856365.1. Classification (NCBI taxonomy): domain Eukaryota; kingdom Metazoa; phylum Chordata; class Actinopteri; order Osteoglossiformes; family Mormyridae; genus Brienomyrus; species Brienomyrus brachyistius. Next base: position 1,486,892 of record NW_026042311.1, on the reverse strand, counting down.
GGTGCATTGTTTGCTTATTAAGATGATGGTTTGTGTTAACTGATTGGTACAAAAATACCATTTTTACAAAGGTTTGAAGAGTTAAGCAAGATTTATTAGTTTTTGCAAGAGACCTACAATGTTTAGCTGATTTGGTGGTTTTTTTTTATTTGTGTGAAGAGTTTTTGCAAAATAGCCAATAGTTATGTGTTTAAGCCATCAGAAAAAAACGTGTGTGCTTTGGTGCACATCCATCCATCCATCCATTTTCCAAACCCATCCATCCATCCATCCATTTTCCAAACCGCTTATCCTATATTGGGTCGCGGGGGGTCCGGAGCCTATCCCGGAAGCAATGGGCACGAGGTAGGGAACAACTCAGGATGGAGGGTCAGCCCATTGCAGGGCACATTCACACACCATTCACTCACACATGCACACCTACGGGCAATTTAGCAACTCCAATTAGCCTCAGCATGTTTTTGGACTGTGGGGGGAAACCGGAGTACCTGGAGGAAACCCTACGACGACATGGGGAGAACATGCAAACTCCACACACATGTGACTCAGGCAGAGACTCGAACCTGGGTCCCAGAGGTGTGAGGCAACAGTGCTAACCACTGCACCACCATGCCACCCACCAGAAAACCATACATGTTCTTAATCTCAAAATCAGTTCATCGTTTTCCCAGAAGGTGGCAGCACATCAACACTGCAACCTTGGACAAGGATCGCCGCACCTTTTCCTGCATTTGGAGCTGTTTCATTCCCTAGTTTTGCGACTTAACAGACTTTAGGCCGCCCTTTCTTTCTTTATGGGACTGCTGCAGAGTGACGGCCTGTATTCTGTTACTCATTGTTTGCACTCTTCATAGATTTCAACACTCAGATTCTTGGTTAGATTGGGGTATTTTCTTTTTGTTCTCCGTTTATTTGTATACCAGTGGCTGCCTCTATTGATCTGGCTGACTAAGATTTGATTGGTCTGGGGTGGTGGTGTTCACACTTTCACCGTGTGCAGTATAGTTGTGTGGGGATCAGTGTGGTGGGGCACAGGTGTGTGTGTGTGTGTGTGTTTAGGGGACTCCATTCCCCTTTTTGATCAACTTCACCGGACACCTGTTTCTTGCTTGGGTTTTGTCAGCCAGTGGCCAAAGGCTGGTTGCTGATTAATTTTTTAAGGTCGTTGATGCTAAAGCGCTTGTCTTGTTTCTTGGTTTTATATTTTCAACAAACTGTCAATAGTACAAACATATCCAGCTCCATTCAGGTAAATGAACTTGTCTGCTCTTAATTTAGAGTAATTTTTCCTGTGGTGAAATTCCCCAGGTGGTGTAGTCGTGTCCTTGTACTACTGACCGCTCTCTGCCACAAACACTTTACCCTAAACCTAAGCCTAATCCTAACCCTAACCATAGCCCTAAACGTCATGTCCTGCCACCTCCCTGACGTGGCTCTAATAAGCCATGCCTGCTGCTCGTTGGTCTCGCGTCTCGTTCCATCCCTCATGTTAAACCCAGCCCAGAGAAGATGGATCCAGAGGATGTCCTGCTAGAGTGCCCTGGGTCCTGCTACGTGGGTCCCTCCTTCATCCCAGACTCCGGTTACTCTGGTCCCAGTTTCTGGTCACCAGTATCAACAGGAGTCCAAGAAAGCGGCAGGCAGAATGTCTGTCTCCCAGAGAGGGTTTGCCAGTCTCTGCTCTTGCCCTGTATGTCCCTTGCCATATTCCTGTTCCTGTCCTGTTGTCTCCTTGCTGCCCTACTGCTCTGCGGTTCTCTCATCACCTCCCAACCCCTCACGTCCTCCGGCCCTGCTGGCCCTCCCAGACCCTCTGGTCCTGTGTTTCGGCGGAGTTCAGCCTCACCTGGAAAGTACCCTAGGAGGGTCCCCAGCCCCGAGTCTTCGCCTGGCTTCCCTGGATGCCCCATCACTCCTTGTCTTGTGCATCCTGTGCCCCTGTTCTTGTTGACCCTCCACCTGTCCGTCCTGTTTTGGGGTCTGACAGGACTGCTGTACCTGTGGTTCCTAGCTTTTCCTTTATCCACTCCATGTCCTTAGTGATGTCCTGCAACTGCTCTTATGTCTGGTGTTGCTGTCTGTCTAGTGTTCTGTCTAGTCTTTTCTGGTCTTGTCCTGTCCACCATCTGTTCTATCGTCCTCTGTCTAGTCCAGAGTCCAGTCTGGTTCCATCCCTGTTGTCTAACCCCCTTTGGACTTCATGGCCGGAGCGCATGCTTTTGGTGGGTTGGGGGGGGGGGGGGGGTACTGTCACATTAAGCAATGCCATTTTTATCCACTATGCTTGTCCATTTATGTGTCAACGCATATTCTGACCATCCATGCTCTCTGCCTCCCCACATTTCCAGGTGCTGCCCGGGGGGGCACCATCTCAGCTGGAGTCCTGGTTCAGTCCCATGGAGGGGTGACACTGCGAATTGGACCTGCTAACTGTGTCATCCTGGGTGCAGCCTTGAGTGTCACCCTACACAGGCCAGCGTGGAGAACAGGCTTATTGACAGACTTTAATCACACCTCACACCTGGCCTTTAGCAAGCAGCTCCACTCTTTTCTGTTCTCAGTAATATTAGTCTGCCGGGGGGGTTGGGCAGCCAGTTGTCCATGGACCCCCAGAGGTCTTTTTTTCTCCTTACTAGGGGTTTTTTGGTTCCTCTCCTCCGTTGTCATCTGGCTTTCTTTATTTAATATCTTTCTTTCCTTTTTCCCCTTGTGTATCACTCTCTTTAATGATGTTGTAATGTATGACTACACATCTATGTAAAGTGCCTTGGGACGACTCTGTGAGGCACTATATAAAAATGAAATTAAATGTCCTGCCTCCTCCCTGACGTGGCTCTAACAGGCCATGTTTGCTGCTTGTTGGTCTCACGTCTCGTTCCAGCCCTCGTGTTAAACACTCCCAGCTGTCTCCAGTCTCTTCCATCATTAGTCCTCCATATAAGTGCTTCCTGGTCCTGTGTTCCCCAGTTTGATCACTGATGTTGTGCCTTATGTGTTGCCGGTTCCATAGCCTCCCATCCTGATCCCAGTAAGTCCCTGTTTGTCGTCTGAGAAACACCTGCTGCACGAGTCTTTCATCCCGGTGACCACGACACCAACCACCAGTGATGTCTGTGGAGCCCAGAAATACCAGCCTAGCTGCACTAGTGCCCAGGCAGCACCTTGACAGCGGCATGTTTGCATTGTTATATTTGCCTCACTTGTTCACCACTTTCAGCAACAGTATCTGCTATGTACTAGAACTGTAATCATATGTGAGTGAGTATGTCTGCTTTGAAGGAGCAGAGATCCCACCTCCTTACTGTAGGTACAGGGCACAGAAACGGGTAAATCCTGTAAGGTAACATTCTTACAGTCAGCATAGATTCCAACACAGTTCTGGAATATGAAGTTCATAGTCAGTCATAATTTTGTAGCATTAAAATGTAACTTTTAAATAAATCCTAACAGTATGTGTGATTGTGGGGGGGTGTGGGGTCTCGGGGTGTAACCTCTGTCTCTTGGCTTGTTTCCTGTCCCTCCTGCTGTATGTGTGAAGTCTGCATGTTCTTCCAATGTGGGCTTTCTCCTCCTACTTTGGAGAACATGAAACTGCGATCAGCCGATTGGAATCTCTAAGCTGCCCTTAGTGTGAGTCTGTATGTGTGAGTTTGTGCTCTGCTATAAACTAGTATCCTGTCCATCGTGTCCCCTGCCCTGTGCCACCTGGGACAGGCTCCAGGATCCCCACCCCCCTGTACAGGATAAGCAGTAATGCAGGACGGCTCCACACTGTTCCAAAGAAATGGCGCTCCAGCTCCCTTCAGGACTTCAGACCAGCTGCTCTCACTTCACGCCTCCAGGCTTGTGGGTGTGGTTCCCACTCCTGGTTCTGCATGTACAGCTTGCATGTTCTCCCCCTGTTCCTGTGGGTTTCCTCAGGTTTCTTCCTGCTGTCCAAGATCATGCAGTTTGGTGAATTAGTGTCACTAAATTGTCCTCAGCATGTGAGTGAGTGTTTGCCCTGTGATGGACTGGCATCCCATCCAGGGTGTCTCTGCCTTGTGCCCTGTGCTTCCTGTGATGTGTGTGTCCCATAACCCTGTACTGGATAAGCGGTTATTGGAATTAGTTGGTATGGGGCACTGTTTGTAAAGGTAGCAAACATTTTTGTACTTGCCACTTTTTCAACATTTAGTGCAATTTTCTGACATTTAGATAGAAGTCAATGGTGTTGTGGATCATCAGGTTTTTTTGCTGTGTAAATTATGTTCAAAATTGTTTATCATATGTAAATATAAATGGTTTGTCTATATATAAATATTAAATGTAAATGTTAAATATAAATGTTAAATGTAAATGTAAATATAAATGTTAAATATAAAACTTAAATATAAATATAAATGTTAAATATAAATGGTGTGTGAGTATGGCCTGCGATGGGCTGGCCCCCCATCCTGGGTTGTTCCCTACCTCGTGCCCATTGCTTCCGGGATAGGCTCCGGACCCCCCACGACCCAATAGGATAAGTGGTTTGAAAATTGGATGGATGGATGTTAAATATAAATGTTAAATATAAAACTTAAATATAAATGTTAAATCTAAATGTTAAATCTAAATGTAGACTCTAAATGTTGAGAACGTATAGTGTAGTGTTCAATGAATATCTAGAATAAATTTTCATTATTAGACTATGGAATTATTTTGGATGATAAAAATTATCACTCTGAACCTGGTCACCTGACTCTCCTTCCTGAAACAAATACACTCCCAGCACAAACACACAGAAAGAAAAGGAAGAAATGACATATTTGTGCTACACCATTTATTTTCATGAATATTATAAATAGAAGAATGTAAAAAACAAATCTGTGCATTGACAGCACTTGTCAAAGCTTGTTCTGTCTAATCCTGACACAGTCTGTCTATAACTGCACATCCCTGCATGTTTCACCTAAAACCACATGATCCCAAACGTGATTCTAAACAGACACAGAAATTCATTCTCAGTAGATCTGCTCTCTTATACCTTTATACCTAATTTCTATCTACTGTACAAAATCAAAGAGTAAGATTATAGTTTGTTTACAGAAAAACAATGTCAGTACCTGTTATTCTCATAAAAGATAAATAAATGTTCGCTTTGGGTACAGTTTGTATAATGTACTATTTTGTTCATAAACTGCAGCTCCACTGTTTGCCCAGTCTGCTCCTCTCAGTCTGGTCTCAGTCCAAAACCACACCTGCTGCAGCCTGAGAAGCAGGAAGTTCCTCCCACTGTCACACACAGACGACTGTGAGAGAAAACGAGACTGAATCCTATCAGTGTTCATGGTAAAATGGCAGAAGCCAGAGTTGCAGTGGATGTAAACGAGTTCAGCTGTGCAATATGTCTGGATCTACTAAAGGATCCAGTGGCTATTCCCTGTGGACACAGTTACTGTATGAGCTGCATTTAGAGCTGCTGGGATCAGGAAGATCATGTTGGAGTTTACAGCTGCCCCCAGTGCAGACAGACCTTCATACCCAGACCTGTTCTGGGCAGAAACACCATACTGGCTGAAGTGGTGGAGAAACTGAAGAAGACTGGACTACAAGCAGCTGCTCCTGCTGACCATTATGCTGGACCTGCAGATGTGGAGTGTGACGTCTGTACTGGGAGAAAACACAAAGCTGTCTAGTCCTGCCTGGTGTGTCTGGCCTCCTACTGTGAAACTGACCTGCAGCTTCACAATAAACTCCACCATGCAAAACAGCACAAGCTCATTGATGCCATCGGCCATCTGAAGGACAAGGTCTGTTCCCACCATGACAAACCGCTGGAGGTCTACTGCCGTACCGACCAGCAGTGTATCTGTTATCTCTGTACGATGGATGAACACAGAGGCCATGATACAGTCTCAGCTGCTACAGGAAGGGCGGAGATACAGGTCAGGCTAATTTAAAAGAATTTCCCCTTTCTATCTAAAAGAATTTCCCCAAAGGGATCAGCGAAAGTATCAATTATTGTTATTATCTAAAAGTTAATTTTAAATAAATGGATTTTGTCTTAACACATGTTAGTGTAATTGCTACGAAACACTCAGATCAAGTCTGGTTCGGTAAAGTTGTCATGACCTGCTTGTCCGGTCTTACTAGCGGGGTTACTAGCTTGTCGGATTTAAGGTAGTCTGGGCAAAATGTAAGTAAACGAATATTAAGTCCATTTAAACTGTGGTACCTTACATCCGACAAGTTACCCCGAAAAGCCAGTAACCCTTCATAGTACATAAGAACTCACTAGAGCCACAGTACAGTAAGGCCGTGCCCGCCGAAGATGTTTGTACGGGACGCCATGACACTCAAAATAAAATAATAAGTATATCAAAAAATATAAATAAAATGATAAATATTTCAATAATGTATCCTTTTATTTTTAAATAATTTCATAAAATTTCATGAATTTCATAAAATAATATTTCATAATAACACTTGTCTTCTATGTATACTTTTTAAATTTTACAATTTATTGTTTCGTAATAATGTTGCGATATTCATTAGACAATCATTATTATAAAATATTATTTTCACAATAAAGTTTAACTTTTCACATTATCGCCATGCATTTCTATACTCCATCAAGAGGAGTTTTGCAGGATTGGCACTGCAGCCACCGGATAAAACTCACACTGTTCCATTGGGACTGGTGTGGTGCTGAGGTGTCACCCACTGCACGGCTGCACTCAGGTTCTCAACCCTGAGGTGGTTCGTCGTGTGGTGGGTGTGGTAAGGCACTGTACTCAGTGTGTGCTCCTTACCTCCGTACCTTACCTTACCTTACCGTACCTTACCTTACCTTACCTTACCTACATCAACACAGTACAAATGTACATGTTAAAAAGGTCTTTCGGTACTAAGATATATGTAGATTAATACTTTTCTATTCAAGGGTGTTGGAGAAAGCGTCAGGCTTTCCACTCCAACTCTGCACACACCATTAATTACGAGACAACACACTTAAGTTTTACTTGCGCAAGGGTAACCACACTCTCTGCATGCTAGGCTACAAAGGAATGTGTTACAAAGGGTGGTTCCCCTTGGCACCTTTATTTATAGTCAATGGGGGGCAGGGGTCTTGGAGTGAGAACAAAGAAAGGACTGTGAGAGTAAGAAGAAGTTCTGGTTTTACTCAGGTGGACAACTATTTAAACACGTGCTCAGGATACATGTAAACTAATATAATCTAAAGTATGAAGATAAAGGAAAACAAAATAATGTATATATATATATATATATATATATATATATATATATATATATATATATATATTTACACTCATTGCTGATTATACAGAAATGATAACAAATGATTACTAACAGTTTCTTCAACCTAACAGTCCCTCCTGTTTATCATGACAGTATGATCAGAAGCATCAGTATTGTACAAATTACAAAAGCACTTTCAGCACAACCGTCATTCAGATCACATCATCATCATTATTAAGAGGGCCAGGCAAGGTTAGTAAGTCCATTCGTTTTTCTGCAGTGTATAGCAGAAAAACAGAACTAAAAGTGTGTTGTATCATGGAACGGAGGCAGGGTAAAATACAAATGAAACAACAACATACAAATAATAATGTAACAAGAATGGGGAGTGAGAACTTTAGCAGTAACTGCCACCAGGACCCAGTGAGAAACCAGTCCAACCATGAGGGACTGGCATTGGGATCCAGGGACATATGTGTACAAACATAACAGTTAGTTAAATTGTCTTTCTTTGCTGAATCATAAACATAACGATACCAGTAATTTTGTAGGAAAGGATGGGTCTCATTTGTGGAGATAGGCCTCAGGTGGGAGACGTCATGTGTCCATCTAGGTGGATGAAACACCTGCTCTGGTGAGTGCAGAAGCAGACCAACAATTCCCATAAAGAGAATTACACCGAGAGTCACCTTACTGCATCCCCACCCAATCAGAGCCATTCTAAATGGAGTGCAGATCAGCTGTTTTCTTCACCGGGTTGAGACGTCAGTATCCTATTGATTGCTGCGCCTTTGTAGCGGACTTCCACTGCTACTCCGGAGGTGAAGAGGTCTCTGATACGGGCTTGATGGGCTTACAGTGACTCTTATGTATCCAGGAAGGTCGCTCTGCTATTTTCACCGCTGTTGGTGTTGTGAGGAGGACTTGATAAGGTCCGTCCCACCGAGGCGTGCTCCAATCCTTTCGCAACAGGACCTTGACCAGGATCCAATCTCCTGGCTGCAGATTATCCTGTTGAACAGAAACAGAATTTACTGGCAGACTACTGGGGTTATGTTTTTGTTGTGATGATAATAGCTTACGCATCCAATCGGCTAACATATTTTCTCTGTCTGCTTTTCCTATATCACTCATTTCGGTTGCTAAGGGAAACGGTCTACCATATACTATTTCAAATGGTGTCAATCCTGCAGGAGTGGGAGTTATTCTCATCCATAATTTTACTCGGGACAAACATTCTGGCCACGGACTTTTTGTCTCTTCCACTGTCTTTCTGAGCCTTGTTTTAATGGTGCCGTTAGTTCTCTCCACTAAGCCTGCGCTCTGGGGGTGATAAGCACAATGATTCTTAAGCGTAAAACCTAATGCTTGTGAGCAGAGGGACATGGTCTGATTTACAAAATGAGTCCCATTGTCTGATCTTATAATATGAAGTATGCCATAGGTAGGGAAATAATGGCCTACCAAACATTTTGCAACAGTCATTGCATCACAGTGCTTTACAGGGTATATCTCTACCCATTTAGAGAAAGTATCTATAATAACTAGACAATACATCTTTCCTTGTGACCAAGATAATTCAATAAAAATCCATATGTACAACTTGAAACGGGTACTCAGCTGCGGGAAACTGGCCACGTTTTGGTCTCATGTTACCCTGTGCATTATGTTTGCAGCGAATTAAGCACGCTCGACAAAATTGCTTTGCGTAATCAAAAAAATTTATAGTATAAAAGTATTGCTGGATGATATGTACCATCCCTCCTGTTGAGACATGAGTATTTCCATGGCTCACTAAGGCAGCTGTCTTGTATACATTTTTTGGTAGGATGGGCTTGTCATTCATATAATAAACTTTCCCTTGTTGTATTGCTCCCTTCTTAATCCAGCTCTGTATTTCTGTTTTATGTGCATGAGTCTGTGCATCACATAATACATCACTATCTATCAACAAGACATCTGTAACATTTAAGGCAGGTTGTTTTTGTGCAGCACTTTTTGCTGTCATGTCCGCAAAACTATTTCCTTTAGCTATTGCGGAAGCATCAGTTTGGTGTGCCTTACATTTGCATATTGCAAGGCAATTTGGTAATTGCACAACATCTAACAACCTGAGTAATAAGTTCGTATGAGTTAAAGATGTTCCTTGCGATGTCTTGAATCCTCTATTTTTCCACACTTTTGCATGGTGATGAACAGCTCCAAACACATATTGACTATCAGTGTATATAGTAAGTGGCTTGTTTTTGAAAAGCTCGCATGCCCTAATTACAGCATAGAGTTCAGCCGCTTGTGCTGAACAAGCAGGGGGGAGTGCATTGGCCTCTAACACTTCAGTAGATGTAACTACAGCATATCCAACCTTGTTCTTCCCCATGTCATTTTTTGATGCTGATCCATGTACAAAAACAACCGTTGAGTCTGGTATTGGGGTCTGTAAAATATCTGCTCTGGGTTTAGTTTGTTCTTCCACAACTGCTTTGCACGAATGTGGTTCTCCATCTTCCGTTGTCGGAAGAAGGGTGCTAGGGTTGAGAGGACCACATCGCTGTATAGTAATGTTTGACTGTGAAAGCAGGAGTGAGACTAAGGTCAGATGTCTAGCATGTGTGAGGAACGGTAGCGGCGTCTGCAAAAGAACCAATGAGACCGAATGTGGCACCTTCAGGGTGAGTGGGTGACACAACACTAGTTCTGCTGATAATTTCTCTGCTTCTGCAGCAGCTGCATATGCCTGTAAACACTGCGGAAAACCAGCTGCCACTGCATCTAATCGTTTAGAATAGAACACTAACGGTCTCTCTTTTGCTCCGAATGGCTGTGTTAATACTGCTTTCATATACAATTGATTTGCGTCAACACATAGGGTAAATGGTTGTTGATAATCTGGTAAGGCAAGTATCACATTTGTTTGTAGCATCATTTTTAAGTTTGTGAATGCCAATTCTCCTTCTTTTGTCCACTGAATTTTATCTTTTAAGGCCATGTCCTTCCCATAAATCAGGGTTTGCAGAGGTTGAACGAGTGCGGCATAATCAGGTAGCCATTCTCTGCAATAATTACAAAGTCCTAGGAAGGACATCATTTGCTGCTTAGTCTTTGGTTTTGGTGCCTCTTGTATTGCCTGTTTTCTAGTTTCTAATAACGATCGACCTTGTTGGGAGAGTTTATGTCCAAGATATATAACTTCCTCTCTGCAATATTGTAATTTTTGCTTTGATGCTTTATGTCCTGTATTATACAAATGCTGTAACACTAACAGTGTGGCTTCCTTGCAATGCTGTTTTGTATCTGAAGCAATTAATATATCATCTACATACAGTAGCACTTGACTATGGGGTGGTATTTTACAGGAACTCATTGAATAGCATAGTGCCATTATATATACATGTGGACTTTCTGAAAACCCTTGAGGGAGTCTAGTGTATGTGTATTTATGTCCTTTATAAGTGCAACCAAATAAGTGTTGTGAATCAGGATGTAGTGGTACTGAGAAAAAGGCATTACTCAGATCCACTACTGAAAAATACTTCTTGTCAGGGGACAAGGAATTGAGCAAAAGGTGTGGATTAGGCACATCTGGTGCGTCATGTTGTACTATTTCATTTACTGGCCTTAAGTCCTGCACCATTCTCCATTTCCCAGTGTTTCCCTTCTGCACAGGAAAGATAGGGGTGTTGCAAGTGGCCTCAGGGGCTTCTCGCAATATCCCTGATGCTAGCATGTCCTGCACGACTGGGGCTATGCCTCTTTCTGCTTCTGGTTTTAATGGGTATTGTCTCACCACTGGGTGATGTTCTGATTTCAGGACTACCTTGTAAGGTGGAAATCCCTTCACTAATCCTACGTCAGTTGGGGAGGTAGACCATAATCCTTTTGGGAGATTACTTAAATCTGGTTAATCTACCTCTTGTGTCACTAAGAGATCTTGTCATGTCTGATCCTCTAAGTGTGTGGTGGGAGTGACTTTAACTCTCCACCCTAGTGGGAATCTCCAAATCCTTGCTTCCTCATCATATTTCCACTCTGACCCTGGCACTGATTTATAATGGTTTACTCTAGACCTATGGGATGCATTTTCAATAAAGGTCCCTAAATCCCGCCATTTGCCTTGTGCAGGTTTTGAGAGTGACACATGGGGTGCTCTCTCTCGGAACAATTCCTTTTGCTTGGGACCTAACAACACAGAAGTTGCTGAATAGTCTGTCTCAGGACTCACATACAAATGTTGCAATGTTATGCAAAAGGGTCCTAACGCATGGAACTGTCGGTCATATTGGTAATCTGGGCCAGGGGTGGATTTATACCACATAGTGACATGGAGGGCTCCCTCTGGCATGTAATTAATTTTGTCTCTGCCTTGTTTTTCTCTAGTCTTCCGCAATAATTCACGTGTCTGTGCTGTCCCCCCCAGATCTAGGGACCAGTAATATTGTGGAGCATTACGAGAGTCTGTTTCTCTACTATGGCCTTCATGACAGTGGGTGTTGCAGTCACACTAATACCCATTTGTATCATCAGATCCCTTCCTAACAGATTGACTGGACATGAAGGGCTTATTAGCACCTGGGCGTGACATTCTAACTCTGTTTCCTCATCTTTTATACTAACTGGATTTGTCAATTGATGACTCTCAGCTTGGCCTCCTGCAGTTCGTATATTTATGGAGGACGAGGAAAAGGTGACCCTTGGGGGGCTAGTGGTTAACAGTGTTCTACAGGCTCCTGTATCACATAGGCATTCATATATTTTCCCATTTATAATAAGCCTTCGTTTTGGTAGTTCTTCAGGTTGTTTTTGTGCTACCAGCTGACAAACTGCTTGCAAATCTATCTCTTCTGTCTCATCCTGTTCTGGCAGCTTCTCTGGCTCCTTTGATGATTCACAGGCTAATTGTCTCTGATCCTCTGTGGAATTTGGGTTGTCAATGGCCTTGGTTCTACATTGCCTGGCTAAATGCCCAGGTTTTCCACATGTCCAGCAAGTATTATCTTGCTGAAACAAATTCCTTTGATTGTTTCTGAAAGCACCTCTCCCCCTTCCTCGGCCTCGTGACCTTCCTCTGAACCCTCCCCTCCCCGGAGGATTCATGTGTACTATTGCAACAGTGTCAGTAGCAGCGAACACTGTGTCTGATTTCTGTTTTTGTGCTGTATGGGCGTGTTGGGCATATTCTAGGGCTTGCTGTACTGAACCAGTATTCTGATGTACCCAATGTTTATCTCCTCCATTTCCCTCATTATGAGGAATTCCTGAATTCCCTCTAAACACCACTCGCATCCTATCCATAAAATCCTCCGGCTCTTCTCCATCTTTTTTCTTGCATTGCGTAATTCCGCCTTAATTCTTCGTCTCATAAACACTGTCTTTATCCTTTCATGTAATTCCTGCAGCTAATTTATCCTTTTTATCATCCTTTTTCTGCTTTCTACGTATGTCTCTTAACTTACTTTGTTCCAACCAATTATCTGAATACTTATATTCCTTTTTCCTTTCCTCCACCTTTCCTTTCTTTGAGGTTTGTAACATTTCTAGTTTTAAATTTCCTTGTAATTTTAGGATATCTGGAGTGTGGAGTTTCCCTTCAAATCCATGTTTTTTCCTCCACCTCTGATTACTTATTTTTCCTGAACCTGGTTTATATCCTTCCATAAACTTCTCATCTCCCTCTAGTTCAATCTGCTTACTTTGATTCTTTCCCATTTTTACCCCTTTTTTTTTATTACCTTCTGCGCATTACACAGGTCCTGGGTGGAATTTCACTGGTACGAGATATGTGGGAGGACACCAATACGACCTTCTACTGCACGCTGTTCGTGCAGCGATATCGGTTTTCAGGGATGAAACCCGTCCTTGGTCCCTCAATCACCAGTACTTCTTTCCCACCAGGCAAAATAAGAAATGGACTGACAGAAGCAACTCTAAGCTTCTATAATAATCTTAGTCCAGTCATTCACACAGTACATGTACGTTCATACTTCGCTTAATTACGGTTAACCTTAACCAACGTCAATTGTCCTGGTTATTTCACTGAATAACCTTGTTGTCTCACCTGTCCCGTGTGCTTGTGTTCCGTCACCGAGGTCCGTCAGGCATCACCAGACGTCGAGCGCAGTTCTAACCACCGGCCTGATGACGAATTCACGTCTCAGGTCTTTCTTGCACCCGTCTCCGAGTGGCTGCCGGCAGGCTTCAGTGTCGCTCCTCTCGGCGCGCTGGCGATGTCGTCAGGTGTCCTCGGATCCGGCTCGAAGGACCAAATTATATGTTGGAGAAAGCGTCAGGCTTTCCACCCCAACTCTGCACGCGCTATTAATTACGAGACAACACACATTAAAGTTTTACTTGCGCAAGGGTACCCACACTCTCAGCAGAATGTGCTACAAAGGGTGGTTCCCCTTGGCTCCTTTATTTATAGTCAGTGGGAGGCGCAGGGGTCTCACAAAATAGGGAGGTGAGAGCAAGAAGAGAAAGTTCTGGTTTTGCTTAGGTGGGCAGCTGTTGAGCACATACTCAGGGTACGTGCAAGCTGAATGCTATTATTAATATAATCTAAAGTTTGAGGCTAGAGGAAAACAAAATAATGTACACACGTGGACAAAATTGTTGGTACCCTTCAGTCAATGAAAGAAAAACTCACAATGGTCACAGAAATAACTTTAATCTGACAAAAGTAATAATAAATAAAAATTCTATGAAATTTAACTAATAAAAGTCAGACATTGATTTTCAACCATGCTTCAAAAGAATTAATAAAAAAAAAAAACTCATGAAACAGGCCTGGACAAAAATGATGGTACCCCTAGAAAAGACTGAAAATAATGTGACCAAAGGGACATGTTAATCCAAGGTGTGTCCACTAATTAGCATCACAGGTCTCTACAATCTTGTAATCAGTCAGTGGACCTATATATAGGGCTCCAGGTAGTCACTGTGTTGTTTGGTGACATGGTGTGTACCACACTCAACATGGACCAGAGGAAGCGAAGGAAAGAGTTGTCTCAGGAGATTAGAAAGAAAATTATAGACAAGCATGTCAAAGGTAAAGGCTATAAGACCATCTCGAAGCAGCTTGATGTTCCTGTGACTACAGTTGCACATATTATTCAGAAATTTAAGATCCATGGGACTGTAGCCAACCTCTCCAGGAGGAAAATTGATGACAAATCAAAGAGACGGATATTTCGAATGGTAACAAAAGAGCCCAGAAAAACTTCTAAAGAAATCCAAGGTGAACTTCAAGCTCAAGGAACATCAGTGTCAGATCGCACCATCCGTCGTTGTTTGAGCCAAAGTGGACTTCATGGGAGACGACCAAGGAGGACACCATTGTTGAAAACAAGTCATAAAAAAGCCAGACTGGAATTTGCCAAACTACATGTGGACAAGCCACAAAGATTCTGGGAGAATGTCCTATGGACAGATGAGACAAAAATTGAACTTTTTGCCAAGGCACATCAGCTCTATGTTCACAGACGGAAAAATGAAGCATATCAAGAAAAGAACACTGTCCCTTCTGTGAAACATGGAGGAGGCTCTGTTATGTTCTGGGGCTGCTTTGCTGCATCTGGCACAGGGTGTCTTGAATCTGTGCAGGGTACAATGAAATCTCAAGACTATCAAGGGATTCTAGAGAGAAATGTGCTGGCCAGTGTCAGAAAGCTTGGTCTCAGTCGCAGGTCATGGGTCTTGCAACAGGACAATGACCCAAAACACACAGCTAAAAACACCCAAGAATGGCTACGAGGAAAACATTGGACTATTCTAAAGTGGCCTTCTATGAGCCCTGACCTCAATCCTATTGAGCATCTTTGGAAAGAGCTGAAACATGCCGTCTGGAAAAGGCACCCTTCAAACCTGAGACAACTGGAGCAGTTTGCTCATGAGGAGTGGGCCAAAATACCTGCTGAGAAGTGCAGAAGTCTCATTGACAGTTACAGGAATTGTTTGATTGCAGTGATTGCCTCAAAAGGTTGTGCAACAAAATATTAAGTTAGGGGTACCATCATTTTTGTCCAGGCCTGTTTCATGAGTTTTTTTTTTTTATTAATTCTGTTGAAGCATGGTTAAAAATCAATGTCTGACTTTTATTAGTTAAATTTCATAGAATTTTTATTTATTATTACTTTTGTCAGATTAAAGTTATTTCTGTGACCATTGTGAGTTTTTCTTTCATTGACTGAAGGGTACCAACAATTTTGTCCACGTGTGTATATACATATTTACACTCATTGCTGATTATACAGAAATGATAACAAATGATTAATAACAGTTCATCCTAACAGTCACAAAGCTATGATGATTCCAGCATGGGTTAGTATCTGCCTCAATCTTAACCATAATCTTAACCTTAACACTGAACCAAGCCATGGTTAAGACTGAGGCAGATACTAACCCATGCTGGAATCATCATAGCTTAGTGAGTAAGTGATCTTAGTGAGTAATCTAGTGTAGGGTTACAGTGTGTACTTCCATCCATCCATTTTCCAAACCGCTTATCCTACTGGGTCGCGGGGGTTCCGGAGCCTATCCCAGAAGCAATGGGCACGAGGCAGGGAACAACCCAGGATGGGGGGCCAGCCCATCGCAGGGCACACTCACACACCAGTCACTCTCACACACACACCTACGGGCAATTTAGCAACTCCAATTAGCCTCAGCATGTTTTTGGACTGTGGGGGGAAACCGGAGTACCCGGAGGAAACCCCATGACAACATAGGGAGAACATGCAAACTCCACCCACATGTGACCCAGGCGGAGACTCGAACCCGGGTCCCAGAGGTGTGAGGCAACAGTGCTAACCACTGCACCACCATGCCGCCCCTGAAACAGATTTCCACACATTAAATTGTAAATGGAACACAAATATCTTGTTCTCACTTTCCCAGCAATCCCTCTCATATATCTGCAGTGCAATATTAACCACTAGAGGTCACTGAAATACCATGACACTTCTATATTGATTAATTCTATGAAATTCATCTTAAAGTAGGGTAGACTGTTTATGAACTGAACTTTGCCACTTACTGCTACATTGCAATCTTACTTTTCACATATACCATCTCTGAAACATTTATACAGGTGAGATTGAAGCCATGTTAATGTGTAGTTGTGTTAATTTTGCGAAATTCTCTTATACTTTATATTCTGATCTTATTTTCATTGTGGTTATCAATGTCAACATTATTGATTATTGATGATTGTTGATTATTTGTCAGTCTGTATACACTTATATATGTATTTTGTTATATTATCATGCACTAGTGATCGTAAAATGATTTTTATTTTTTCAGTGCAATTTCATCTTCTGAAAAGTGCTATCTACCACAGATTAAGCAAAAGGGCTTTTGGAAATGCATACTGTAGTTATGTGGTAAGCATAATTTTTATTTATTCTACAACAAATTATTAAAAAAATTTTGCCCACCAGCTCCATTTCAACTACTGCTTAGAACAAGCAGCACTCGTCATATTTAGTCAATATGCTACGGTGCTCTTATATGTTTTATTAATATAATTATAATTATAATTAAGATGACGTTGGGCATCCCTAACAGTCGGTTACCAACCCAACGACTGCAGCTCAGCAAAACTACAACCGTTTGCAAATTCTGACTAGGGGCCTGGTCATCGACAGACCCAGGATATTTTGCCAGAACATTTGTAATCTGTAGTTCGGCATCACATATGACTTACACATTAATGGAATGTGCTGTATGTTTTATGTGTCGGTAAATATGCTCGTGGATTGGGGAGGGGGGGGCGATTCTTCTAGGTATTTTTGTGCATGAAAAAACGCTACCTGGATTACATCTGCTGGTCACATGAACAACTTCTAATGGATGTAACTCGGTAATTTTTTTGTCCGATTCCCACAAACCATGCATTATTTTGAAGGTTTTAAAAAGGAGAATCTAAAAATAATAATAACTACATGTATAATTTTAACCACAAAAATATTTGTTGATGCATTATGGGAAAATTATGAGAGTTAAGGCCTGTTAAACTTGGCTTAAAAACTAAAATAAACAAACAAACACAGATTTCAAAGTAGCTTTTCTTGAAAATGGTTCAGTGAATGTTAAGCAAATTGTGTATTTTAATAGCTTGGGACCTTGCCTTTTAGAGGATATAAGGCTTGTTCATACACTATGGGAAAATTCTGAGATGTGTCCTGTCAAACTTGGCTCATATAAGCAAATTCACGTAGAACCATAGTTTTCAAAGTGCAATTACTAGAAAATGGTACAATTGACTAAATTTTGTCTGGAAATTGCCCAGGCCTCTCAGATAGTATATCGCTTGTTTTGTGTATTATGGCAAAACAATAACTTAATTTTATTTTATTGCATCCTGCACTTCATAGATATATGACAGTAAATCTTGCGCCATTTTCTATGCGTGATCGCTTAGAGTATTATTTGCCATTTGATATCGTAATGTTACGTTAAGCGCGCGTGATTTGACCGTAGTCGTTAAGATGTAACTACTTGTATGCATAAATTAGGATATATAACAACAACTGCACTGTAACCCTGAAATGAGAATTGCCGCAGTATTAAATATTCATGAACTAAGGTGCGGCCACCATTACCTGTGCGACTGTATAAAATGCTCCTACTTTCATTTCCGCGTTTGTCTGTAAAACTGCAGCTTTCGAGGGTCGTTCGGAAAAGGTGAGCTTGTTAAAGAAATTGACTTATACACCGTATAAACTGTAGGTTAGTAAACCCCATAACTCGGTCATATAATTTAGTCATTCTGTAATTTTTTTCTAATTTTTTAAGCTCTATTGTGGAACTGTCATTGATGTTTTCTAATCATTTTATATCCAAGGAACTTATGTAGATGAGTAGAAGGATTTCAAAATCTGTATTAATAAGGGCAGTTATTCTAGCAATTGTATAATAATATTGTTAAATTCCAAATGTACTTATATTTTACCTTTAACCTCCGTTATCCGTGTGACTATGTAAAATGCTTTTGAACTTTTACATTCACAACTGTCTGTAAAAACTGTGGCGGTCGAAAATGTTTGGAGAAACCGAGTTTTTTATACAAATATTTGTATATTTCAGTAGCGTGTAAAATGTAAGAAATTCAATATAACTCGTTCATTTAGTGGTTTTGTGTCCAGCTGATCCATGTTTTGTTGAAACGTATTTGGCTGGAATTGGTTTTTACGTTTGTTCACCGACCGCGACATTCCTGGGGAATTCATAACGATGAGTAGAAAGATTTTAACATCTGTATTAAATTGCTATAAAGAGTTAATATATTTTCTTTGTAAAGTAGGAAAACTGACGTTGCAATTACATCCATTACCCCGGAGCCCTGTTATAATTCACGCAAATCAGTTTATTTTAAAAGATCAGATACAAAATAGAAGAATCTATTTGACTGTAGTTTTACTTTTAAGCGATGTAATTGTTTTATGTTTATATTAGGCTATAGCACAGCATTTTAAGTCAACAACTGTACGGTAACCCTAAAATGACAATCGCTGCAATATTAAATATTCATGAACAGTTGTGTGGCCACCATTAATTGTTCGACTGTATAAAATGCTTTGAACCCCTTTCATTTTCGCAGTTGTCTGTAAAACTAGTTTTCGGGGATCATTTTGAAAAGGTGAATTTCTTAAACAAATAGACCTATATACCCTGCAAACTGTAGCTAGTAACCCTCATATTTCGTATTCTTTTTTTTAATTTATTTTTGAGGCGTTTTTTTTGGCGGAACTGTTTGATTCCGTTGTTGAATCACGTTATACCCATGGAACTCATTTAGAAGGATTTCGAAATCTTTAATAAGACCTTATTACAGTAATTATACAACTAGTAAATCCCAAACGTACTTAAATTTTACGTTTTACTTCCGTGATCCGTGTGGTTATATAAAATGCTTTTTAAATTCTTTCACTTTCATAATCGTCTATAAAAATGGAGGCGGTCGAAGGTAGTTTGGACAAAGTGAGTTTGTCCAACAAATATATGTAAGCTACATCTCAATAGTGTGCAAAATGTAACACACCCCAATAACTGGTTAATTTATTGGTTTTGTGAGAAGTCCTACTAAACAAAGTTTTTTGACACGCATTTAGCTGGAACAGTTTCCAGCAATTTAAAGATCCGGGGCTATAGGTGAAGTTTACCTGGGGTTGATTTTTTCAAGGAACATTGGCATCGGGGCGGAAATATTCGGCTTGGGGTTCATGGGGAACTCATGTACAGTAAATGTGCAGACGAATTTCAGCATCCGTATTCATATAATAACTTATAGGTCCTATTCTAGAAATGAGTTAACTATTAAATATCAACCATATTTATATTTTTCTTTGTAAATAAGCAAAACTGACGTCGTGGAACTCCATTACCCCAGAGCGCATTTATAATGAACACAAATCAGTTTATTTTAATATACAATATATAAAAACAGAAGAGTCCGTTTGACCTGCCTTTTACTCTAAGCCAACTCCAAAGACACTGTAAAAGATACTGCGTGTTGTAACCACTGTAATCTGTGTGACTATCAGAAAGACATCTTCATTCCTACAGTCACTTTCATAATAGCCTGTAAAACTGCAGCTTTCCCGGTCGGTTGGGAAAAAGGAGTTTAACAACATATTTCTTGAACAGTGTGGGTCATGGAGCCACGCTGTTTATTAATGAGACTGAGAATTCTAGTCTCGACCACAAGGTGGCGTTGACCCGTGTCAGTCGTACTCACAACGCACTCATACTGCCCACTGTGCACGTTGATGCACATACTCCCAACCAGGGACGGATTATGTGTTGTGTGGGCCCCTGGGCAAAACGTTTGTGAGCACCCCCCCCCCACCACCACCACCAGCCCCACCACCAGAACCACCACAATTCAAGGGCCCTTGGCAGCCAAACGCCCTCTCTATAGGGTCAGGGGCCCTTGTAGGGGGAGGATTAAAGAATGTAAGCCCTCTAAAATAGACAAACGAAAATACATTGTTGATAAGCGTTGCAAATTGTTTTGGGCTAGGGGCCCCACAGGCCCCCTGCACCCCAAGGGATTACGCTGGCCCAGTCCGTAATCCATCCCTGCTCCCAACACGTACGGTGGACACACACACACACACACACACACACACACCCCGATTAATATTTAACACTATACTTGACATTACAATGCATGTGACCATGGAGAACTATTTACTAGGCTAGCATCAGTCCAACCTGCTGCGCTGCCTGCCGGTACCTCAGCGCTACACTGCACTCCATCTCTGGGGTTAACTGTCCCAGAACCCCCACAAAGTCCCTGAAACGCAGGGTTCTCTGCAATTTTGTCTAGCTCACGAGGCGGTGAAGTTGGGGCGAATGCTGCATACCCCCCTTGAAGCTGTGTGTACAACTGGGAAGCCTCTGGGGAGTCATTCACTGTTAAAACCTCCATCACCTTCCAGAAAAGGCCTTGGAGGGTGAAGAACGTCCCAGCCAGAGACTTAGCGGCAGGCAGCTGAGCCTCCAGCTTCCTCTAGGGGGCGGCGACAGCAATACGAACTCCGGGGATACTCCAGATCAGAGGTGGCTTCAGATGATCACTCCGACTAAGCTATGGTGATGACGTCATTCGCAAACACCACCGGATTCAGAATCGGTAGCAAGGCAGGCAGCAGAGATAGAAACAGCCCCAAGGAACATCTCCAGTATCTTTTCCTGTCCTTTGCCCCTCCACTTTCCCCCCCTTTCTGGCAAAGCCTGGGAAATCGCTGGCAAATCCGCCCAAGGATCACATGCTAAGCCACAATCTGAGGCTACTTGCCTCAGTTTCGCTTTGGCTGCCCTACCTCTCAGCCACCGCAGGTTGTCGCTCACCTCTTGTATTAGGTGAGAGTCTTCAGATGGGGATATCTCTTCCAACATGTTCCTAGTCCGGAAAATGAGGGGGTCGTCCTTTATTTTGGGCCGATTGAGCCAGTATGGAGCCTCATCAACCAGATCGAGGTATCGCTCCTCGATCCGAGCAGGTCTTTTTGGGGAAGTTTGTCATTCTGTTACATCCGGGTGCACGAGCAGGGAATCAGGTTCGGGAACCGAGAATCCAAAAACGGGATTGTGTTGTAGGAACGACACGGGACACACTTCAGTACACTTCAATATCAGACCTGGGAAACAAACTCAGATGCGGACTAATATATACAGGACTCAATGGAAATAACATGAAACAGCTGGTCGCAATCGGGATTGCACACATGGTTAATGAGGGGGAGTGACACACAAGAGAATCGTACGATCAGGTCATGACACAGAGATTAGCAATAATAAGCAATCACTCACTGCACACATTCAGTGCTAAATGATAAGCAACCACACTGACACGGGTGCCACGTATTTGCGCTTCACTAAGCAGAGCAATCGTGGTTTATTGAGTGTGTGTGTGTCCAGGAGAGAACTTGCTGGTTAACATTGTGAAATTGTAAAATATTTTTTTGACCATCTGTTTCAACTTCGCACCGTCAAACTTATTTTGTTTCTGATAGGTGTTACAGGATATTCAGTCCCCCATGTTCTCTCGAGTGCTGATTAGAAATCATGACGTTATCCGCTACTTTATATTTAGACGGTTTCTAACTAGACCCAGTTATCGCGAGTACTTGCTTGCTAGGACAGAATCACACTTTTTATTTTTGTCCTGAAATGGATTGTAACAGGCACCCTACGAGCAACACCACTAAATATACAAAACGGAATTACAAGGTGGTCAGATGCCAAACTGAAAGGTAACTTACGGCAGGGGAGTTATACAAACTAAGAACATGTGAGGATCGGACAGGGTATGCACAAGATATGGGCAAACATACACACCACGATCGAGAAGGCAACTATAGCCATAAAAACAACAGCAACAACACAAGGGCTCTTTACAATTACACAGATGCAGGGTTATACATGAGCGCTTGCGAGACATGCTGGGATTTGCAGATCTCACCAAAGTACATGCTATGCTTGACAATAATTGTGATATTGTTTAATCTAATTATAACTTCATTGTAGCAACTTACTTCTTACATTTGCCAACTACTGCTGACAACAAAGTCTTTGTGAGCATTCTGACATAATCCAGTTCTATTAAAACATTGTGATGCATGGTTTTCTATGTTACACAGATACATAAATCGGTTTTACATACATCAAAAATATCTTTTTTGCATGTATTTGAAGAGGGAACATTATTATCTAAAACCTAAAACATTGGTTCCCCCTGATAAAACAGACACACAACGACTCAGGACCTCAATACAAAAAAAACGTAGTTTATTCACATGTCATTTATTTATCTGAATGTCTTTCTGCCATCTCACATACTTCTCTGACCAAATAAGAGGGGGAAACATTTCCTGAAATGCAGGATATTTGGTGCCCCTTCCTAAAACAGGGCTATCGGGTACCATGCATTGACCATGAGACACACGCATTTCAAACAGTTCTCACGCTGAGAAGTAAGGAATAACCCCCCACCACGGCGTCCCGTTATATAGGATTAATGGACGAGGCGCAGCCAATCGGAGTGGAGTTTTCCACCGAGTTCATAGCTGAGTTAATAGCCACCTACCAGCCAATCAGAAAATAGCATCTGTTTTTTCGGGGTAAATTCCAAAATAAGTTACACATGATCGCGGCAAGAACATTATTACATAGATGCGCACATGGAGTGCAGACAAGGTGGGAGTGGAAGAGCAGGATCCGATGTTCTGACGGGTTGTGCTCCCTTGTCGAAACGTGCTACCATAACGCACACCGGCGGTTGCGTGGTTCGACCAAACAGCGGTAAAAATAAAATTTTCCAATACAATGTGGAAAGTTGTTCTTTATTGTGCAGTACAGTTTGTATTATTGAAGCAGTCACATTTTCATTACATGAAATAATATTTCATAATAAAGACTAACCAGAATCACAGTGGTATTATGAAATACAATTTAACGATTATGGGTAGGATGTATCTATTAACCCTTCATGTTCACAGAGGCCCCAGCAGGAATCATCTGGTCTGGATCAGCATAAAAATGGGAAAGAAGAGAGGAAAAAGAAGAGCTGCTTCTGAAATGCGCCCCCCTGTGGGGTGTAACAGAAAGAGCCCTGAGAGGTAACAGTGTTACAGCCCACTAGCATGCATGTCTCTCTGGGTCTATAGTCAGGCCATAACATAAAAGTAAACTGGGCTCCTAGCTAGGGCTGGTCAGTGGGCAGCACTTTAATATGTGTAGCTTAATAAAAAGACCTCGTCATCTTCTGTCTTCACCGTCTTCTTCCACAATCAGCCAGTTCTTTTATACTAGAGGCGAGCAACAGACCATCCCTCCTATACAAAATGGCCACATAACAAAACTAAACAAACAAACAAAAACATATATAAACACATAAAAAGGAACATCAGTCAAGTCTAGTTGTGGAGGTTTTTAACAGTGATGGTAAAAGTTTATAATATAATATAATATCTAAATTTTATATGAGACAATTTCCTTAACAGCTGACTGTAAATAAGTCTGTTTACATCAAGATCCTCACAGCATATCAAAGTACATGAAGGCAGAGCAAAAGGCTAAACAGCAGTGTGATGCCGTCCCCATTGTATGAATTATATTTATACCATGAGGGTTTGTTTCCTCTCGCTGCCCACAGTGTCCCGATGGAGAGAGCAGACTCCCCTGTACCCAGCTGTGTTTCCATGAAGAGTGACTGGTCAATGGGAGAACCAGTCAGCTTCAGAGAGGGACCTTTTCCTACAGATCAAAGGTAAATATGCATTTAAACCAACACTGTTAATGACATTCAGACTCTCAGTCAAATGGCACAGAGACACATACAAGCTATGAGGAAATAACATATTTATAATGAATGCACCAATTTTTACCTTTAACAGATTCCATCACCTTGAGAATTTAAACAAAAGTTTTGTCTGTATTTTATATAAATAACATCTGAGGTAAATGGATGAGGATTACTGTAAAACCTGACTTTCTGCGAGCTGGAATCAGAAGTTATTTAATCGCAAAGTGGATTTTAAATTTCAGTCCTCAGCACAGAGCTGGAAAAAACCTGGTTTGCCTGTTTCCCCCTGCATGTCCATTAAAGAATGACTCAGCAGTAGATTGTCGTCTTGTGAGACGGATGCTTCTGTGTTAACAAATAATTTCACTCTCATAAATTCATTAGATTATACTCAGACTAAGGCTTCAGTTTAACATGTTTAATCGAACTGTGTGGCTTAAACAATAAACTACTATCATTTGACAAAAAAAAGTGAAAGACTATTGGTTCCTTTGCCAAAGGTGACGTTTAAATACTTGCTGATTCAGATCATAATTAATGTGACACTGCAGTGGTTCTCATCCCCCGAGTATAAAATAAGATGATTTGTTGATCCCAGGGTTAAATTCTCTTGCGTTCAGCAGCAAAGTGCACAGATACAAACATACAATGTAAAACAAAGACAACATGCAAAGACAGCAGATATAGTGCAAGTGAGTAAACATTTATAGAAGTAAACAAAATTTCTGTAGCTTAACAAGTTTAAGAATTACACAGTGCATAATGAAAAAATCCTGAAAATACAATATAATTCAATAAATAAATCTAGATTAAAAAATTTTAAATAGTTAAAAATGGGACGTTAAGGCTGGCTGTGGGGGCTGCACATTGACAGCAGGCATTGTGGTGTCTAACGGCAGCAGGCAGGAAAGATCCCCAGTAGCGCTTCTTAGCTCACGGTGGGGGAATGAGCCGGTGGCTGAAGGTGCCCCAAGATAGCGCCCCCTGGAGCCTCGGCTGGGTTATGGACCGGGCCAGTGGGGCCAGTGCCCTGGGGCCTCAGGATATTAGTGGCTGTGAGTGGCAGCATTTATAGTTCAAGCCATGAAATGCGCCCCCCTGTGGGGTGTAAGAGAAAGAGCGCTGAGAGGTAACAGTGTTACAGCCCACTAGCATGCATGTCTCTCTGGGTCTATAGTCAGACCATAACATAAAAGTAAACTGGGCTCCTAACTAGGGCTGGTCAGTGGGCAGCACTTTAATATGTGTAGCTTAATAAAAAGACCTCGCCATCTTCTGTCTTCACCATCTTCTTCCACAATCAGCCAGTTCTTTTATACTAGAGGCGAGCAACAGACCATCCCTCCTATACAAAATGGCCACATAACAAAACTAAACAAACAAAGAAAAACATATATAAACAGGTAAAAAGGAACATCAATCAAGTTGTTGTGATCGTGGATTGCGGGTAAGGCGCACGGATAGGCAGGCAGGCAAGGATCAGGCAAACAGGCAGGATACAGGGCAGAACTAGGGGTTTATTCGGGGAACGAAACACGAACATCGACTAACATCAATGACAGACGAGAAACTGAGGTAAGACACAAACTGAAATAGACAGGACAGAGCAAAATAACTAGACAGCTGCGACAGGGAAGCACACGTGGATAATCAGGGGGGCGTGGCACACGCGAGTAGCGTACGAGCTGGGCGTGACACAAGTCTAGTTGTAGAGGTTTTTAACAGTGATGCTAAAAGTTTCATGTATCTAAATTTTAGATGAGTTAATTTCCTTAAAAGCTGACTGTAAATAAGTCTGTTTACATCAAGATCTTCACAGCATATCAAAGTACATGAAGGCAGAGCAGAAGGCTAAACAGCAGTATGATGTCGTCCCCATTGTATGAATTATATTTATACCATGAGGGTTTGTTTCCTCTTGCTGTCCACAGTGTCCTGATGGAGAGAGCAGACTCCCCTGTACCCAGCTGTGTTTCCCTGAAGAGTGACGGGTCAATGGGCCCCCCACTCAACTTCAGAGCGGGACCTTTTCCTACAGATCAAAGGTAAATGTGCATTTAGACAAACACTGTTAATGACATTCAGACTCTCAGTCAAATGGCACAGAGACACATACAAGCTATGAGGAAATAACATATTTATAATGAATGCACCAATTTTTACCTTTAACAGATTCCATCACCTTGAGAATTTAAACAAAAGTTTTGGAATAGGAAGACTATTGGTTTCTTTGCCAAAGGTGACGTTTAAATTCTTGCTGATTCAGATCATAATTAATGTGACACTGTATTGGTTCTCATCTCCTGAGTATAAAATAAGATGATTTGTTGATCCCAGGGTTAAATTATCTCAGGCTGTCTGCCCTGCATGCGCAGCTGGGCCAGTTATGCGGCTGCAGATAAGAGGTCAGGCGTGTTCCTCTGCCAGACTCTGCCCCGCCAGGCCCTGTCAGCTCTCAGGCTGCCTGCCCTGCATGCACAGCTGGGCCAGTTTTGCAGCTGCAGATAAGAGGTCAGGTGTGTTCCACTGCCAGACTCTGCTCCGCCAGGTCAGGAGGAAGTCTAACTGCCCCCCCATCCTTTGTTCCTCCCCGATGTGCCTCTAGCTGCCCAGATCAGCCCCTGGCAGAGTTACAGCCTGTGTTATAGCTCGTCACAGTGTGTATGACTTCTCTGTGCTGTATGTGCTGATCTCTCTATAGCACCGGCAGATACTGTGTTTGTCTTGGGTTGCGCCTGTGGTAATGGACACCGGGGGGCGCTATAGCACCGGCAGATACTGTGTTTGTCTTGGGTTGCGCCTGTGGTAACGGACACCGGGGGGCGCTATAGCACCGGCAGACACTGTATTTGTCTTGGGTTGCGCCTGTGCGTATGGACACCGGGGGGCGCTATAGCACCGGCAGATACTGTTTTTGCCTTGGGTTGCGCCTGTGGTAATGGACACCGGGGGGCGCTATAGCACCGGCAGATACTGTGTTTGTCTTGGGTTGTGCCTGTGGTAACGGACACCGGAGGGCGCTATAGCACCGGCAGATACTGTTTTTGCCTTGGGTTGCGCCTGTGGTAACGGACACCGGGGGGCGCTATAGCACCGGCAGATACTGTGTTTGCCTTGGGTTGCGCCTGTGGTAATGGACACCGGGGGGCGCTGGGCCCCGACAGCTGGGTGGTGTAAGCTGAGAGGCCTGCCTCCGCTCATACTGCTCGCTCCCCTTCTCACCCACTCTCACGCTTCCCCCTGTCCCCGGTCAGCACATCCCCATCACATCCTAATGGGATAAGAACGTTCTGAAGGTCTGAGGCAGCATCACCTGCACTTGAGTTCATGGACAACTGTGTGTATGTTTTCCCTCATGTCTTAAAATGGAGGAGAGAGGGATATAGGGCTCTCGAAGGAACAAACAGGCACGCTTAGGTTCATTCAAAAACACTTTAATACAAGTGATACAAGATAACCTCGCATTAAAATCAATATCAATTAAAAACAATGCAAGACAACCTTATACCACCAGAGATATAGAATAGTATAAATCATACGAATATATATATATATAGGAAGCAACAATAAAAATAAGTAAGGCGAACTATTATCACAAGCGGTGATAATTAATCCCCCTTAATCAATCGGACGCACAAGCAGCTGCTAAACTATTTACACTCGGACGTGCCCTCATCACCCACCTTCACACACGGACTATGGAGCCCTTTTCAGTCCTGGCAGGAGACCAACACGTGAGTTCCGAGAAATGCCGGGCGATGCGCGCTCTATCCCACGGCTGAGCTCCGGTCAGTACTGAGTTTTCCCCGTCCTTTATACTAAATTAGGTGCTACCTGTGGGCAGGGGGCGAGCTGGCCAGACTCACCCCTTCCCCCCAGGGCAAGGTGTTATCCAATTCCCCCTTTTGTCCGAGTGTTGCTGCTTGTGATAATAAAATACAATAGGCGTCCTGGCGCCGGGTGTCTGCGCAACGCCTCCCCGTCCCCCCTACCGACAACATAGGGTGCTAGATAACGACCCCCCTCTGTCTCCGAAAACCAAGATAAGCATTCTGCATGCCGATCTAATGGCTCAGATAAGCATCCTGGTTTCTTTTATGAGCCAAAGTTCTTTATGGCAGGACAGGGTTTGCGGGAGATCGGCAAAGAATAACATGTTCAATGACATTCTGGGTGAATCATGGACGATTGATCTTCAGGACGATCAGTCTCCACACGATCAGAATTACTCCACAATTACGACCTCCCAGAATATTACAGTAAAAGGATTAATTCCATATACGTGGGTGACGTAATCGTCCGTGAATTCATTCTAATACACCTCACTGCTGCTGGCTGACAGACAAACGATGATCCCTGAAGCGGTTAGTATTCTGTAATACAGTAGGACATTCCAGAGGGAGTGGTGCACGCTGATGACATCATGCACATTATGTCCACTGGGATGGAGAACAGGTGCAGGACGATGACACGTTTAATGTTTCGTCATATTTAGGCAGCAGTATCGCCCCAGCTAGTGGGGGCCTGGGGACCAGCTGGTACAGAAATGGGGCAGGGATGAGGGCATAATGTGCATGATGTCTGACGCTCCCTGCTCACCCGCGAGTCCCAGGCCGACGCCGGCCGTGGGCCAGTCATTCACAGAGCAGGCAGCTTCATTGATATGCAAAGCAGAGCCTTATCGAGGGGTGGGGTAGCGGGGGGGGGATTCACTGTTTGCCGGTTGCATAGGAAGCTGTGTGATCACTCTGGGGGGGGGGAGGTAGCCCTGTAGGTGCTGAAGGACAAATTCAGCCCATTAGCCCTGCAGGTGCTGAATTTAACCAACAAGCTATTATGCCAGTTTCTTCACTGAGGATTGTGAATCAAATGCTGGTATTTAGCTAATCAAGTGAATCACTGTAAATGTCACTGGGTACAAAGGGCTGCATAGAAAACTGTCCTTCCTGCCTGCTGTGTCTCTGTGCTGGAGCCTGATGTCACTGGTTCTCTTCTGCTGTCATGAGAGAATCAGGAAGCCGCCCCAGTGAATAAAGCTTAACATGGCAGATACATCTTTCCAAACTACAACCCCAATTCCAAAAATGGTGGGACGTTCTGCAAATTGTAAATAAAAACAGAATGCAGTGATATGGAAATCTCATAAACCTATATTTTATTCATAACAGAACACAGAAAACAGAGAAAATGTCTAAACTGAGAAAATGCATCATTTTAAGGAGAAAATAAGGTCATTTTGAATGTCACAGCAACAACATGTATCAAAAAAGTCAGGACAAGGCCATGTTTACCACTGTGCGGCATCTTCTCTTCTTTTAACAACAGTCTGTAAATGTCTGGGCACTGAGGAGATCAGTTGTTTGAGTTTTGGGAGAGGAATGTTGTCCCATTCTTGTCTGATACAGGATTCTAGTTGCTCAACTGTCCTAGATCTTCTGTGTCATATTTTTCGTTTTATGATGCACCAAATGTTCTCAATGGCTGAAAGATCTGGACCGCTGGCAGGCCAGTTCAGTACCCGGACCCTTCTTCTACGAATCCATCATGTTGTAATTGATGCAGTGTGTGGTTTGGCATTGTCATGTTGGAAAATGCAAGGTCTTCACTGAAAGAGACGTCGTCTGGATGGGAGCATCTGTTGCTCTAGAACCTGGATATACCTTTCAGCATTGATGGTGCCTTTCCAGATATGCAGGCTGCCCCTGCCATATGTACTAATGCACCCCCACACCATCAGAGATGCTGGCTTTTGAACTGAGTGCTGATAACACGCTGGGTGGTCCTTCTCCTCTTTAGTCCGGATGACATGGTGTCCCTCGTTTACAAAAAGAATCTCAAATTTAGATTCGACTGACCACAGAACAGTTTTCCACTCAGCCACAGTCCATTTTAAATGAGCTTTGGCCCAGAGACGACGTCGGTGATTCTGGATGATCTTCATATACGGCTTCTTCTTTGGATGATAGAGTTTTAACTGGCATCTGTGCATGGCAGCGTGAATTGTGTTCACTGACAATGTTTGTGGGAAATATTCCTGAGCCTATTTAGTGATTCCATTACAGAATCATGCCTGTTTGTGATGCAGTGCTGCCTAAGGGCCAAAATATCACAGGCATCCAGTCTGGTTTTTCACAGAGATTTCTCCGGATTCTCAGAATCATTTGATTACATTATGTGCTGTAGACGATGAAATATTCAACCTCTTTGCAATTTTATACTGAAGAATTTCTATCTGAAATTGCTCCACTATTTGCCTGTACAGTATTAGGGGCATTGTGACCCTCTGCCCATCTTTACTTCAGAGAGACACTGCAATTCTAACATGCTCTTTTTATACCCAGTCATGTTACTCACCTGTTGCCAACTGACCTAATCATTTGCAAATTGTTCCTCTAGCTGTTGCGTTTTTGTACCACTAACTTTTCCAGCCTCCTATTGCCCTGATCCCAACTCTTTTGAGACATGTTGCTGTCATGAAATTCAAAATCAGCCAATATTTTTCATGAAATACTTCTATACTTTGTCATGAATAAAATACAGGTTTATGAGATTTCCATATCATTGCATTCTGTTCTTATTTACAATTTGCACAATGTCCCAACTTTTTGGAATTGGTGTTGTATTATATCACAATGTTATTCTTTATCTGCAGTAACAGCAATTTTAATGGGGAACTTTTCAGTCTTTCTGTTACATTTGTGTAGATGAATTGAGGTCTTTATGTTTCTGCCTAATTCACAGAGACCAAATTGAAGAATGCAGTTCAGATCTACATGATAAATCGGGTTTATCATCCATATTGAAGGTTTGTATTTATTGCTGATATATATTTTCTTGGCTGTTATATGAATTAGCTTAAATTTTATGCAACTGTATAATAAGAAATTCATCATATTAAGGGAAATATGTTTTAAACTATGATTCACAAGTGAAACTCGGAAAATATTTGATGTAAGTAGCAATAATTAACTCTGACTGTTTATTTTAGTCACTAGAGGAAAAAGCCATGAAGTTCCTAAAGGACGAGCTGAAGACGTTTGTGAGGCACCTAGATCAGAATTACCCAGAATGCTCTGAGCCTCAGCTGGAGGAGGACAATGACCTAGACTGTGATGGTCAGATGCAGAAGACCAGTGTTAGAGAGGTAGCTCTGAAGATCACACTGTACATCCTGAGGACCATGAAGCAAAATGATCTTGCTGACATGCTGGAGAAGAGTAAGAGCTTTATAACATTATGTACATGTACAATATTGTGCAAAAGTCTTAGGCAGTCAGAGAAAAGGATGTTTAAATGGTCTTGATGTTGGTGAAGAACTACTATAATATGTATGTTAAAGTGTGTTTGCCATTTCAGAACCTCTCCCAAAATCACCCTAATATTTGCAGAAATCGTGCAGTTTATCCACGTATTTTTTTACTTGAGCACTAACACACCTCATGTGGCTGATCAGTATCTCTTTGAGTTTTAAAACTAATTTAATTAATGAATTAAGTGAGCAGGGGTGGCATGATGGTGCAGTGGTTAGCACTGTTGCCTCACACCTCTGAGACCCGGGTTCGAGTCTCCTCCTGGGTCACATGTGTGTGGAGTTTGCATGTTCTCCCCATGTCATTGTGGGGTTTCCTCCGGGTACTCCGGTTTCCCCCCACAGTCCACAAACATGCTGAGGCTAATTGGACTTGCTAAATTGCCCATAGGAATGCATGTGAGAGTGAATGATGGGTGAGTGTGCCCTGCGATGGGCTGGCCCCCCATCCTGGGTTGTTCCCTGCCTCGTGCCCAATGCTTCCGGGATAGGCTCCGGAGCCCCCGCGACCCAGTAGGATAAGCAGTTTGGCAAATGGATGGATGGATGGATGGATAGATGGAATTAAGTGAGCTGGTGGTGAAATTTACCAAATTTAACTGGCTGTGGTGCCCCTGAGGAGAGGTTTGGGAAATGAAAAGGGGTTTTGTGTTTTTTTTGGTTCTGAGCAGATATACACTTACTACCCAGATAAATGGCTTTAAACATTTCTTTTGGCTGCCTAAGGCTGATTCACGGTCCTGTATGCAGTGTTCCAGTAAAATACGCATGATAAAACTTTCAGTTTCGCAGTCACAGGGAAATATCTGGATATGTATGTGTGAAAAAGTGTGTTTTTGGAAAATATTCTTCCTCTCATACTGGTCAGGTTCACGGTGAGAATTAGTGCATTTTCCTCTCATTTCTTTTCAGGACAGCTCATGCTGCAGGAATTCAAACGTAAACTTAAGAATCAATTTGAGTGTGTATTTGAAGGGAAAGCTAAGGAAGGACAGCCAACACTTCTCAGTGAGATTTACACAGAACTCTACATAACTGAAGGTGGGACTGGAGCAGTGAATGATGAACATGAAGTGAGACAGATTGAAACAGCATCCAAGAAAAGGCGAACAGAAGATACTACAGTCAAGTGCAATGATATATTTAAACCCTTATGTGGGCGTGAGACACCTATTAGAACTGTACTCACTAAAGGCATAGCAGGTATCGGGAAAACAGTCTCTGTGCAGAAATTTATTCTCGACTGGGCAGAAGGAAAAGCAAACCAGGATGTTCACTTCATATTTGCTCTTCCTTTCCGGGACCTGAATTTGATTAAGGGTGAATACAGTCTGATTGAACTGCTTCATCACTTTGTCCCAGAACTGAAATCATTTCAATCCACTGAGCTGTTTAGGTACAAAGTCTTGTTCATCTTTGATGGTCTGGATGAGTGTCGCCTTCTTCTCGATTTTCAGAACAGTGAGAGCTGGTTTGATGTAACAAAGAAAATGTCACTGGATGTGCTGTTGACTAACCTCATTAAAGGGAATCTACTCCCATCCGCTCTCCTCTGGATAACCTCCCGGCCAGCAGCAGCCAATCAGATACCTGCTAAGTCTGTCCACCAGGTGACAGAGATACGAGGGTTCAGTGATGCCCAGAAGGAGGAGTATTTCAAGAAGAGATTTAATGATCAGAGCCTGGCCAGCAGGATAATCACACATGTGAAATCATCAAGGAGCCTCTTCATCATGTGCCACATTCCTGTGTTCTGCTGGATTTCAGCCACTGTGCTTAAGAGGTTTTTTAGTGAGACTGACAGGGGAGAAATTCCAAAGACTCTGACTGAAATGTACACACACTTCCTGATCTTTCAGACAAGTTTAAAAAATGACAAGTATATGAAAAACCATGAAACTAAGGTCAAGGAATACAGCAAGCAATTCCTTTTAAAACTTGGTAAACTGGCTTTTGACAACCTTGAGAAAGGCAATCTCATATTTTATGAGCATGATCTGACAGAGAATGGCATTGATGTCGCTGAAGCTTCAGTTTACTCTGGAGTGTGCACAGAAGTCTTTAAAGAGGAGTGTGGGTTGTACCAGGAGAAGGTGTACTGCTTTGTGCATCTGAGCATCCAGGAGTATCTCGCTGCTTTATATGTGTTTCTGTCAAACTCATCAGCTGACCTGCTGAAGACTGCAGTGGATCAGGCATTAAAGAGCAAGAATGGATTCTTGGACCTCTACCTCCGCTTCCTCCTGGGCCTCTCAACAGACTCCAGTAAGACTCTGTTACAAAGGCTACTGGGGCCGACAAGAATCAGGTCACATACCATTAAGGAAACAGCCCAATACATCAAGGAGAAAATAAAGGAGAATTTATCTCCAGAAAGGACCATCAACCTGTTCCACTGTCTGACTGAACTGGGTGACAATTCTCTAGTAGAAGAAGTACAAAGATACCTGAATTCAGGAAACATTTCAGCAGATGACCTCTCACCTGCACAGTACTCAGCTCTGGCCTTTGTGATGCTGATGTCAGATGAGGAGCTGGATGTGTTTGACCTGAAGAAATACATCAGATCAGATGAAGAGCACTGCAGGCTGCTGCCTGTGGTCAAGAACTCCAGGACGGCTCTGTAAGTGACGTGGGGATGGGAAATCATGTCTGGTCTGGCTGTTATACATGAATATTGCTTTACATGTATAATACATATGTGACCCTCCAGCAGAAAACTGTACACTTGGGTCAAAAATTAGAAATTAGGATCATGGTATCAAACGAAAGAGCACAAAAATTCTTCAAAAAATATCTAAAAATACGGTCATGTGACTTCTGTGTGGTTTTGTGCCTTGAGGGTCACATAATTATATATTTCTCCTCATGGATTAATAAGTGGGTTTCATTTTGATAATCACAGCTATAGCTGTTTGTATAGCAGTAGCTAATCTTGACCACAGCCTTTATAATGACTGAAGGTAGTGATGTCACTTTTTGTTTGTTACTACGTTTCCATTCCCATCCAGTCTGCCTTCTGATCACAGCACAGCATCCTAACCTGCTATAGAAACAGTGAGGCTCTTTATCCACAGGGTGTATAAGTGGTATGTGAGTGTTATTGTCAGCAGGCGTGTTCATGTGATGGAGCCCAGAGCTGGGAGCTTCCGTATGACTGCTGTCTCTGGCTGCTCACTGGCGCCCTCTGCTGGCCTCAGCTGCACCTGGCTGAGGATGTAACGACACATCTAGTCCAGCAGAAATAGATAAACATCCATACATACATTTTCCAAATTCTTGGGGGGTCCGGAGCCTATCCCAGAAGCAATGGGCACGAGGCAGGGAACAACCCAGGATGGGGGGCCAGCCCATCGCAGGGCACACTCACACACCATTCACTCACACATGCATTCCTACGGGAAAATTAGGAACTTAGGAACTTTTAGGAAAAAATTTAAATTGCACATCTGGGAACAACATATTTTGGTTGGTGTGGCTTATCCCAATTATCTGCTCTCCAGAATTGATAATATGGACATTAATTCAGTCTTTTACTGCAGAACAGTAGAGGACAAAGAAGTGCTAACGGACCACAAAGATCAGATAAGGGCCACAGAGGAATGTGGAAAAGGGGGGGTTGTTAAACAAAGAAAGAAAGAACCTCTGATAGTTAGGAGCCACACTAAGATACCTGGTTACATTATTTAAGTTTCAAGATTCCTCTGGGATAATCATGAGAGCATGTATGCAGGGGTAGCTAAACACTAAGACTGTCTGAGGACTCACAAACATAACCTGTCTGGGTATCGAGACTAGTAGTCATGAGTAAATCAATATATAGGGAATACAAAGGCCAAACTTAAAAGAAACTTTCTTTAGGGTGTTGGGTGAATGTGTGGTATGTAAGGCAGGATGTATGGGTAGGGGATTGGGTGCCAAGTTGAGGGGCCCCTATCCTTGAGGACCACTCTGCTGTCCGTAGGT
Source organism: Brienomyrus brachyistius (assembly GCF_023856365.1). Lineage (NCBI taxonomy): Eukaryota > Metazoa > Chordata > Actinopteri > Osteoglossiformes > Mormyridae > Brienomyrus > Brienomyrus brachyistius. The sequence goes on along the minus strand of NW_026042311.1, from coordinate 1,451,589 downwards.
CCCTAAATCTTTGGGCCATAAAAGATGGAATGCTGGCCTCCCTTGTTATCTGTGTGCATCTGTGTGTGTGTGTGTGGGTGGGCGGGGTACCTCTCATACCAGACTAGGCCTTGTCTCAGGCAGCCTGGAATCTCAGCCCTGTCGTATGTGCGTCTGCACCATATTTGACTTTAGTGATCTTGGAAGATTCATTGTTCACGTGGACAAACTGATAATGATCAGTTAAATAGGAGCCAAACCAAGAGAGGGCTGTCTCCTTAATGCCAACCACAGATTCTAGCCGCTCCAAGAGGATATTATGGTCCACAGTATCGATGCTGCACTTAAGTCTAGTAATACCAACACAGACATACAGCCACTGTCAGAAGCCATAAGAAAATCATTCACTACTTTGCCTGAAGCTGTTTCTGTGCTGTGGTTTGGTCTAAAGCCAGACTGATATAATTCATCAGCATTATTTTTCTGTAGGAAAGCAGACAGCTGGTGAGCAACAGCTTTTCCAGGATCTTTGAAATGAGCGGAAGATTGGAGACTGATTTATACTTTCCTAAATCACTAGGTTCAAGATTTGGTTTCTTTAGAACAGGTCTAATAACAGCTACTTTAAAAGGTTTTGGATCATATCCAGGCCTAAGAGACTAATCTAACACATTTAACAGGGTGGTGCTAATCAGTGGTCGAATCTCCTTCGGGAATTTTGTAGGAATTGGGTCTATGAGGATAGTAGAGGTTTGCAGGAGGAAACTAAGCTCAGAAGTTCTGATTGTTTTATAAGAAGGAAAGATTCAAAGGTCACATTATCAGTACGCATAGGACTAGCAGGAGGCTGGCAGCTGTATGTAGCTACAGACGTGCACTGGATGGTCTGTCTAATCTTTATTTTACCATTACAAATGTAATAAAGTCATTACTCATAAAAGCTTGTGAGACTTGTGAGTTTAATGTTGAAGAATCCTGTGTTAACCTAGACAGAGATTCAAATAGGAATTTAGGATTTTTTTTTTCTCTTCCATGAGTCTGGAGAGGTACACAGACCTCGCAGTCTGTACTTAGAGAGGCTCCTTCCAGGTAGATCTGAAAACTTCTAGTTCAGTTGAGCCCCATTTGCGCTCTAGCTTGCATGAAGCCTGTTTAAGTTACGCGTATGATCAGAGCACCAGGGGGCAGGTTTCTTATCTCTATGCTTTATCTTCTTAAGTGGAGCTACAAGATCTAGGTGCTGCGAAGCGATTTCTTCATGTGCACAGGTACCCATTCAGGTTCATTTTCACACGGGGCTTCAGATGTAAGGCTGAAGGACTGTGAAAGTTGGTTGAGAAACACTGTTGTAGTTAATGAGGCAATGGAAGGTCTGATACTGTACTTTGGGCCTGGAGCCGAAGGGAGGCTATACTGTATATCAAACGTTAACAAGTAATGATGTGAAAGCAGAGGATTCTGAGGTATAATAGATATGTGTTCCACCAGGACACCATGGCTAAGAATCAAATCCAGGGTGTGGTTACAGGCATGAGTAGCCTGACTACATTCTGACAAACACCTACAGAGTCTAGGATAGCGGAAAACGTTGTTGTTAAAGGATCACTGTCATTCTTCATGTGGATATTAATTTCATGGCTTTGTCAACAGTGACCACCAGGATTGTTGAAAAATCTGCAAACTCCAGGGACCAGGCGGTATATACACAATAAGAATGGTGATTGGAGGTTAGGGACCAGATGGTCTATACACAATAAGAATGGTGATTGTAGGCTAGGGACCAGGCGGTCTATACACAATAACAATGGTGGTTTGAGGTTAGGGACCAGATGGTCTATACACAATAAAAATGGTGATTGTAGGTTAGGGACCAGCCGGTCTATACACAATAACAATGGTGATTGTAGGTTAGGGACTGGCTGGTCTATACACAATAAGAATGGTGATTGGAGGTTAGGGACCAGCCAGACTATAGACAATAACAATGGTGATTGGAGGTTAGGGACCAGGCAGTCTATACACAATAACAATGGTGATTGAAGGTTAGGGACCAGGTGGTCTATAAACAATAACAATGGTGATTGGAGGTTAGGGACCAGCCAGACTATAGACAATAACAATGGTGATTGGAGGTTAGGGACCAGGCAGTCTATACACAATAACAATGGTGATTGAAGGTTAGGGACCAGGTGGTCTATAAACAATAACAATGGTGATTGGAGGTGAAGAACTACAAAGAGATGATCCCGCAAGACTAAGAAGAAGAATTTCAAATGTGCTAAAGCTATAAGCACTTTAGTCAGACACTCCTAGGTCAGACTGAAATATTGCAGCAGCACATTTGCACCGGAAATGATAGATGAGAGAGAGAGAGAGAGAGAGAGAGAGAGAGAGAGAGTTGGGAAGCTCAAAATTCTTACCAGAAAGCTGCACTTGAATAGCAAAAGATAGAAGTTGGTGATCTGACAATACTGAACTTACAAGAATGGCAAACGTATGGTTACTGCAAGGGACAATGCTTGTGAAATTCTGTGCAATGTTTCTTTTTAACTGCTTCAGAATCTTAGGCTAGAAAGCTGAACTGAAAGCAAATCATGAATCCTTCTGTTATCTTGCTTTGTATGTAGCCTAAGACAAATGCTTATTGTAATGCTTTGTATTTTACTAATGTGTAGGATGTGTATATGTCTGTGTCTTAAAGTGTTTTCTGTTTCAGGCTGAACAGCTGTGATCTCATAGATAAACACTGTGAAGTGCTGTCTTCAGCTCTAAGATCAAACTCTTCCCCCCTGAGAGAGCTGGACCTGAGTGACAATAACCTGAAGGATTCAGGAATGAAGCTGCTCTCTGCTGCACTGGGGGATTTACACTGTAAACTGGAGATATTGAGGTCAGTATTACTGGGTATTTCACGCTGCAGACTGGGGATACTGAGGTCATTATTACAGGGAATTCCACAATGTAAACTGTGGATACTCAAGTCAGTATTGCAGGGTATTTCACACTATACGGAGGAGATACTGAGGTCTGTTTTACTGGGAATTCCACACTATGAGGAGGAGATACTGAGGTCAATATTACTGGGTATTCCACACTGTAAACTGGGGATACTGAGGTCAGTAGTACTGGGTATTCCACACTGTACGCTGGAGATACTGAGGTCAGTAGTACTGGGTACTCCACACTGTACGCTGGAGATACTGAGGTCAGTATTACTGGGTATTCCACACTGTACGCTGGAGATACTGAGGTCAGTATTACTCAGTATTCCACACTGTAAACTGGAGATACTGAGGTCAATATTATTGGGTATTCCACATTATAAAGAGGAGATAGTGAGCAATTAGCTAAGGGAAAGGGAGGAGGGGTCCTGCCTTGTCTTAGACACTAAACTGTAATTCTTGAATTATTTATTTGATCAGTCACATTTATTTAATAATTGTAATGGTGAGGTGATATTATTTATTGAGGAGTTTCTGTCTCTCTCTCTCTCTGCAGGCTGTCAGGCTGTAGAGTCACAGAAGAAGGCTGTTCTTCCCTGGCTTCAGCTCTGAAGTTAAACCCCTCACACCTGAGAGAGCTGGATCTGAGCTACAATCACTCAGGAGACTCAGGAGTGAAGCTGCTCTCTGCTCTACTGGAGGATCCCAGCTGTAAACTGGAGAAGCTGCAGTGAGTACAGAATATGCATTTTACACAAAAGTAACTGGACAGCAAGAAAACCCACAATGCCTTTCAGCAGTTACATAATACATAACAAACACAAACAGCTTCTGTTTTCTTCTCCTACTTCCTTATATCCCACAATCTTATCAGCCCTCGATCCATCCATCCATCCATTTTCCAAACTGCTTATCCTATTGGGTCGCGGGGGGTCTGGAGCCTATCCCGGAAGCAATGGGCATGAGGCAGGGAACAACCCAGGATGGGGGGCCAGCCCATCGCAGGGCACACTCACACACCAGTCACTCACACATGCACACCTATGGGCAATTCAGCGACTCCAATTAGCCTTAGCACGTTTTTGGACTGTGGGGGGAAACCGGAGTACCCGGAGGAAACCCCACGACGACATGGGGAGAACATGCAAACTCCACACACATGTGACCACGGAGACTCGAACCCGGGTCCCAGAGGTGTGAGGCAACAGTGCTAACCACTGCACCACCATGCCGCCCCTAGCCCTCGATCCATGATAGAAATAATTATGCAGTGAAGCAGGAAACATTCATTCAACCATATACTGTAATCCATGCAAACCATTTGTGTTGTTTAGCAAAGTTAACAGCACTGTTACAAACATGCTGACTTTAATGTGTTATGGACAAATAAATAATGGACACAAAACAGAATCAGGATGATTGTTAAAGTGATTTTTAGTAATTTAATTGTTTTCTGAAAATCCATTATGTCATGGCCCCTATTCTCCTCATTTGAATACAGTGCTGCAGTATAAAAAGTGGATTTAAAAGTGTTTAATTTTTTTAAGGATGGGCTGGTGTGAACTCACAGAGAAATGCTGTGAGGCACTGGCTTCAGCTCTCAGATCAAACTCCTCACCTCTGAGAGAGCTGGATCTGAGTGACAATGACCTGCAGGACTCAGGAGTGAAGCTGCTCTCTGCTGGACTGGGGGATTTGCACTGTAAACTGGAGATACTGAGGTCAGTCTTACTGGGTATTCCAACCTGTAAACTGGGGGTCCTGAGGTCAGTATTACTGGGTATTTCACACTGTACGCTGGAGATACTAAGGTAGAACATAACTAATGATTTCAAAATAAAGCAGGAGTCTGTGGGTTGACTTAAAAAATAACATTAGACTCGCTACAGTAAGTGGAATGTCGAAAGGAAGATTGCATTGGAGGCTAAGGATGACATTAAAAGTTTCTTCCAATACTTTAACTCCAAAAGAGCTCTAAAAGCTGAACTCACTCATCTGCAGGATAGTAAGGGCCATATAATTGAAAATGAAATTGATATAGTAAATGAGTTTAATGATTATTTTACACGGGTGTTCACAGTAGAGGACATGATTAACTTACCACCATTTAGTACAAATACAGTGTCGTATATAAACAATATACATTCCCTCCACAATTATCCGCACCCCTTGTAAATATTTGTAAAAAGGGTTACCCCTTGTACAATGGGGTGCCATTAATTGCGGAGGGCGCTGTGTTTATAACTGAGGCTGCTGTGGTACAAAGCCTGGTTAAGCTCAAAATAATATAACGCCCATATTCAAAAAAGGGGATAGATGTAATCCAGCAAACTATAGGCCAATTACTTTAACTTGCATAATTGTAAAAGTAATGGAAGCTATAATCCAAGTGAAAATGGTATATTACCTGGATACTATCAGAATCACGGGTTATCGGACGGGTAAGGCGAAAAGGCAGGTGGGCAGGAAGAATCAGGCAAGGATGAGGCAGGCAGAAGAAGGGGAAAACTGAGGATTTATTCGGGAAATGGAGGCCAGGAAACATCTGACATCGACTAACATCAATGACAGACAAAAACCAGGGCAAGACGTGGACTGAAATAGACAAGACTGGGCGAAAATAATCAGACACTGGGCAAGATGGAGGAAGCACACGTGGATAATCAGGGGGCGTGGCACACTCGAGGATCAGACAAGCCGGGCATGACAGTTACAAATAACATTCTGAGGGGTAGCCAACATGGATTTAGGAGAGGTAGATCCTGTTCAACTAATCTACTTGAGTTCTTTGAGGAAGCTACAAGAGAAATTGATCACATAAAGTACTTAGATTTGCAGAAGGCCTTTGATGTTGTCCCCCTCAAACGGTTCTCGCTTAAGCTCAAAGCTGCAGGGATTTTAGGAACTGTAGCAGCTTGGATTGAAAACTGGTTAACAGGCACAATGTTATTAGAGGCACAATGTCACAGTAGGCCTGCGTTCATAGTGGGGTACCACAGGGTTCAATTTTAGGACCACTATTGTTCCTAATTTACATTAATGAAATTAACACCAATACATACAGTAAACTAGTTATATTAGCAGATGACACCAAGGTGGGTGGTGTAGCAGATACTGACCTAGCAGCACAGAGGCTACAACGGGATCTTGATTTAATTAGCAACTGGGCTGATACCTGGCAAATGAAATTTAATATAAATAAATGTAAGGTAATCCATGCAGGGAGCAGAAATACAAAGTACAAATATTTAATGAGTTCCACTGAAATAAAGGTAGCTGATTATGAGAAAGACCTCGGTGTGTATGTTGATGCTTCCATGTCCCACTCTCGCCAGTGTGGGGAAGCAATTAAAAAGGCCAATAGGATGTTGGGTTACATCTCTAGGTGTGTGGAGTTTAAGTTAAAGGAGGTGATGCTAAGATTATACAATTCCTTGGTAAGACCCCACCTAGAATATTTTTTAATGTGAGAGGGGGATATAGGGGTTTCGAAGAAACAATCAGGTTCGCTTTGGTCCGTTCAGAAAAATTTATCAAAATATACACAGGCCCACAGAGCACGCAGATAATTATCTGTGACACCCTTTGTGCACTGTTATTAGTATGAATTCCATTTATTTCACTGTTCTGCCATATTTCTGCCCCAAGCGTTTCTATGAAGATGGCAAACAATGAAGGAGAGAGTGGGCATGTAGGCTGTCTTCCCCGTCAGAGTGTGAATGCAGGTGATGTGATCCCATCTGTGACACTGTAGCTTTGGCTGAGGTGTACAGTATTTTAACCCAGTTGGTGAACGACTCTCCGAAGCCAAATCTATGCAATGTATTAAAGAGGAATGTCCAACTGACTGTCAGATGCCGTTTCTGCATCTAATGATGTAATCATGGTTTTAGTGTGGGAATGCTGAGCAGTCTAAACTAAATTAAATAATCTATGGATGTTGTCCAAGGCATGTCTTGTCTTGATAAAGTTTGTCTGATCAAGATGGATTATAATGACGAGTGTCAAGAGCATTTGTAATGATTTTCAAGAATGTATTCATTAGTGAGAGTGGCAGGTAACTGGAGGGTTGTGTTTGGTCTTTATCAGGTTTCAATAACACTGGCCGGTAACTGGAGGGTTATGTTTGGTCTTTATATGGTCTCAATGACACTGTAATGGCTGGTAACTGGAGGGTTGTGTTTGGTCTTTATCAGGTTTCAATAACACTGTAATACCCGGTAAATGGAGGGTTGTGTTGGGTCTTTATCAGGTCTCAGAAACACTGTAATGGCCGGTAACTGGAGGGTTGTGTTGGGTCTTTATCAGGTTTCAGTAACACTGTAATGGCCGGTAACTGGAGGGTTGTGTTTGGTCTTTATCAGGTTTCAATAACACTGTAATGGCCGGTAACTGGAGGGTTGTGTTTGGTCTTTATCAGATTTCAGTAACACTGTAATGGCCGGTAACTGGAGGGTTGTGTTGGGTCTTTATCAGGATTCAATAACACTGTAATGGCCGGTAACTGGAGGGTTGTGTTTGGTCTTTATCAGGTTTCAATAACACTGTAAGGGCTGGTAACTGGAGGGTTGTGTTTGGTCTTTATCAGGTGTCATTTACACTGTAATACCCGGTAAATGGAGGGTTGTGTTTGGTCTTTATATGGTTTCAATGACACTGTACTGACATCACTTCTACTCCTCTACACATTTCTGATCACCACTTTGTATCCTTTACCATTGCCCTACCCGTCTTGCCCAATCCCGGTTTTCAACGTTTCCTCCCCACTCGACCAAACCTCCACTCTGTCTCCCCTTCTTCTGTTGCTTCCTGCACTCTGTCTTACCTTCCTGACCTTGACTCCTTTTCCTCCTTGGCACTGGAGTCTGTAACTGATACTCTCATCTCCTCACTTTACACATCCTTGGACAACCTCTGCCCGTTGTCTTCCAAACCCAGGAAAACTCGGCCTACTCCTTGGCTTTCAACTGCATTACGCACCAACCGAAGAGAATTGCGGGTAGCAGAGAGGACGTGGAAGAAATCTAAGCTTGATGCAGATCTGTCTTCCTACCGTACTCTGCTATCCAAATTCTCTTCAGACGTGACTGCAGCTAAAACTGCCTTTTACAAAGACAAACTAGAATTATCCTCACGAGAGCCTCGCAAACTCCATAACATCTTTTTCTCTCTACTCAACCCTCCGCCTCCTCCTGCTCCTTCCTTCCTGACTGCTGAAGATTTTGCCAACTTCTTTGCCGAGAAGATTGACAGAATCTGTCAGACATTCTCTCCCTCATCCACTACACTACACACTAAGGATTTCCCTCCCCCCTCACTGGCCCAGTTTTCCGGTCTTACGGCAGATGAGATCATGAAAGTCATCTCATCTTCCAACCCTACCACCTGCCCACTTGATCCAATCCCTTCTGCATTGCTTCAGACAATCTCTCTAGACCTTCTCCCCTTCATCACGACTATCATTAATGGCTCCATAACCTCCGGTCATGTACCAACAGCATTCAAAATAGCCAGGGTCATTCCCATCTTATAAAACACCCACTCTAAATCCCTCAGACACTTGCAGCTACTGACCAGTATCGCTTCTTTCCTTCCTTTCAAAAATCCTCGAACGTACAGTCTACAACCAGCTTTCTCTCTATCTCTCTCAGAACAACCTCCAGGATCCTAATCAGTCTGGCTTTAAAGCAGCTCACTCTACAGAGACTGCCCTCTTAGCAGTCACTGAGAAGCTACATGCTGCCAGATCAGCCAAACTGTCATCTGTCCTCATCCTTCTTGACCTATCAGCAGAATTTGACACGGTCAACCACAAAACTCTCCTATCCATCCTTAGGAGTCTTGGCATTGGTGGCTTGGCCTGGCGCTGGCTGGCTTCCTACCTAGAAGGCCGAACATACCAAGTGACATGGAATGGATCCACATCTACTCCACGTTGTCTTTCCACCGGTGTCCCTCAGGGCTCGGTTCTTGGTCCTCTCCTATTCTCCCTCTATACTAAATCTCTTGGCGAAGTTATATCCTCACATGGCTTCCCCTAACACTGCTATGCCGATGACACTCAATTCATCCTCTCCTTCCCTCCCTCAGACACTCATGTCTCCACTAAGATCTCTGCATGCTTGACAGACATGTCATCTTGGATGACCACTCACCAGCTAAAACTCAACACTAGTAAAACTGAGCTGCTTTACATCCCGGCTGACTCATCCCCCCTCCAGGACCTTGCGATCTCTTTTGACAACTCCCTGATCCGTCCTTCGGTTTCTGCTAGAAACCTTGGAGTTACCATAGATGATCGGTTGTCATTTTCCTCACATATCGCCAGTCTTTCTCACTCTTGTCGGTTTCTCCTCTTTAACATCAGGAGGATACGTCCATTTCTTTCCACTCAGGCTACCCAGATACTCGTCCAGTCCCTCGTCATCTCACGCCTTGACTACTGCAACTCGCTTCTAGCGGGTTTACCACTGAGCGCCATCCGTCCCCTCCAACTGATTCAGAATGCAGCTGCTCGTCTTATTTTCAACCTTCCCAAGTTCTCCCACACCACTCCCTTGCAGCGCTCCCTCCACTGGCTTCCTGTAGCTGCCCGCATCAGATTCAAAACACTGATGCTCGCATACAAAGCCAAAAATTCTCTGGCACCATCCTACCTAAAGGACCTCATCACACCCCGCACTGCACCACGATCTCTCCGATTCTCCAGCACTGCTCAACTGGTCCCACCTCCCCTCAAGGCACAAGGAAGACACACATCTCGGCTCTTCTCTGTCCTGGCACCTAATTGGTGGAATGAACTCCCCCTAGATGTCCGAACAGCTGAATCCTTGAATGTCTTCAAGCGACGACTCAAAACATTCCTTTTTCAGAAATACCTGACGTAGTACTTCTGTATTCTTACTCGGCTCTTTTTCTGGTATGTATGTATAATCTGCACTTCTCAACGGAGTTTTCAGACAGATGATATTCATAGCTTGGGTTCTTATTGAGCTAGCATCGGAAATTCATCGCAGTGTCTCAAAGCACTTATGTAAGTCACTCTGGCTAAGGACGTCTGCCAAATACTGTAAATGTAAATGTTAATGTAATGGCTGGTAACTGGAGGGTTGTGTTGGGTCTTTATCAGGTTTCAATAACGCTGTAATGGCCGGTAACTGGAGGGTTGTGTTGGGTCTTTATATGGTCTCAATGACACTGTAATGGCTGGTAACTGGAGGGTTGTGTTGGGTCTTTATCAGGTTTCAATAACACTGTAATACCCGGTAACTGGAGGGTTGTGTTGGGTCTTTATCAGGTTTTAATAACACTGTAATGGCCGGTAACTGGAGGGTTGTGTTTGGTCTTTATCAGGTTTCAATAACACTTTGATGGCCGGTTACTGGAGGGTTGTGTTTGGTCTTTATCAGGTTTCAATAACATTGTAATGGTCGCTGCGCTCAGATGTGATGGGATTTGTGATGTATGTTTAATTTCTCTTACCAGTCTATTGAAGATGGGAGATAATATGCCACAAAAATGTGTATACATTTCTGCATGGTAACCATCCAGTGTGACGATTGGTTGTTAGGCATTTGGTTGAGGACCTTATGGAGTTCTTCTGATGTTAATGGTGCATCAAGCAGAGGTGGAGAGTTCAGGTGTATGGAGTACAAATCCAGACCAAGATTTTGTTTCAACAAACCAGTTGAATACTCTGTGATTGTGACTCTTTATATCCAACTGGTTGGTTGAAACAAAATCTTGAAGTCTGGATTTGTACTCTCTAGACCTGAAATCTCCACCTCTGGCATAAAGGGCATCTGCTGTTTCATTGATTAATATAGGTAAGTCTAGATTATTCAAAAACGATTCTATATCAACTGGATCTTGTTCTTGTTCTGAGAAGTATAGGTTCTTATAAAATGTGCAAAAGATGTTAATTTTGCGTGATTATTGAAATATTTATTAGAGCAGTCATTTTTACTTAAAAGTAATGCTTGTAATGGTGAGGTGATCTTATTTACTGGGGAGTTTTGTCTGTCTCTCTGCAGGCTGTCAGGCTGTAGAGTCACAGAAGAAGGCTGTTCTTTCCTGGCTTCAGCTCTGAGGTCAAACCCCTCACACCTGAGAGAGCTGGATCTGAGCTACAATCACCCAGGAGACTCAGGAGTGAAGCTGCTCTCTGCCGTACTGGAGGATCCCAGCTCTAAACTGGAGAAGCTGAAGTGAGTACAGAGTGTGTATCTGACACACTATAGATACTTATGCATGTATGTGAAGAAGAGGCACCAATAAATAAATGGATGCAGCAGTACTATGTCATTCTGCTTCTCCTATAGTGTGGATCACGGTGGAGAGTGCAGGACCAGACCAGGCTTACAGAAATGTAAGTGTGTTTGAATGTTTTTATTAATAATCCCATTAATACTATGTTATGGTTGTATTCACACAGTTGTGATGAGTGTGGCTCTTTGCACTGTGTGTAGATGGATTTCCATGCTTGTGTTTAGGTGAGTTTCATGTCATTTTAGACAATTTCCTACCCATACTCTTGAATGGACATCTGTATAAATATTTATGCTATCAAGATAACTTTACTGTGCTTTAGTGGGGTAGCAGTTTTCATAAGGAAAATTAATGCCATGATAAGAATGTAATGTCATAAAATAATCATTGTTGATTAAGTAATTAGCTTCTTATGCCCCATGCATTTCTGCTGGTTTCAACCACATTGTGGGCATCTTATGTGATAAAAAAAACTTTCCTTAGTTTTATAACAATCTGTGAATGTTCTAAATAAAAAACAAGTAAGCAGGTTTAAGGAAAAACTGAACAAAGTTTATTTTTCTGAACATTTGTCACAAACATAAGTGGACGAGTATTTCTTGTATTTGGCACATTTGAAGTGTGCCCAGCTACTGCAGAGGTCACACTGCACCTAAAAGACAGTGAAATTAATACGTCATCTGAAACAATGAAACAAACCTTTATGACAGATCTTTGTAAAAACGCAATATACTCAATCTATATTAAAATATGTGAGGTTAGGACAAGCATTTTATGAGTTCATAATAAAGTGCATTAACCTTTGGCTCCATTAAAATATCTTCATTACAAGGATCATGTCACGACCGGTCGCGGAGGTAAGCGGCGATCGTGCGGTAGGGCGTGGAAGGAGCAGGCAGGCAAGCGGGATAACGGGAAAACGGGGGTTTAATGAGGTAACGGGGAGCAGGAGACATGTAACGCCACTAACATCAATGACAGACCAAGCAAACTGGGGAGACCAGGACTTAAATACACGGAACAAGGCAGCAGGAAACAAGACACGACTGGGCAGGATCAGGAAATCACACGTGGGTAATTAGGGGGCGTGGCACACACGAGGAGCGGACGAGCCGGGCATGACAGAACCCCCCCCCAAAGGCGCGCTACACCGGGCGTGCCAAGGAAGGGGGCGACGGACGGGACGAGGGACAAAGGCGGAAGGAGGAGAAAAGACAGGCGGGACAGAGATGGGAAAGAAGGGAGAGAAGGAGGGGGAAGGAAGGGGAGCCCGAGGGAGCCCCAGCGGGCGACGGGCGGCAGCCGGAGGGGCCGCAGGCGGCCGGGAGGCCGGAGCCGGAGGGGACCGAGAAGGGGCAGAGGAGACAGGGCGAGGGACCCGCGGAGGGGCCAGGGAGGGAGCAGGAGGGAGCACCAGGGAAGGGGACGAGGGAGCTGGAAGGGGCCAGGGCGAAGGCACGGAGGAGGGGGGAGCCGCAGCAGGCGGCGATGTCCGGGGGAGGGCCGGAGGTAGGGGCCCCGCAGGCGACCGAGGAGCCGCCGTCGGGGAACCCCCAGGCGACCGACCAGGACCCGGAGAGGGGAGCGAGGCAGGGCGACGAGGCACCGGAGAGGGACCCGCAGGCGACAGCCGACCCGGAGGGCCAGGACCCGCAGGCGCCAACCGAGCCCCAGCGCAGGCGAGGCAGGGCGAGCCAGGGGGCAGGGCGGGCGGGACCCCAGCCCTGCGTCTGTGTCCCCTCCCTTTACGGGACACAGACATGACCCCAGGTCGGGGTCGAGTTCGCCGGGGCGAGGGAGAAACTGTCACAGGGGGAGAAGGGACAGGAGCGCGGTCAGGAGCTGCAGGTGGCTGCAGTGGGGGCGCCGGCCCGGGAGCTGCAGGTGGCTGCAGTGGGGGCGCCTGGACAGGAACATGGTCAGGCTGTGGGGGCGCCGGCCCGGGAGCTGCAGGTTGCTGCAGTGGGGGCGCCTGGACAGGAACAGGAGCGCGGTCAGGAACAGGAGCTGGCTGCAGTGGGGGCGCCTGCCCGGGAGCTGCAGCAGGCGGCTGCAGAGGGGGCGCCTGCCCGGGAGCTGCAGCAGGCGGCTGCAGAGGGGGCGCCTGCCCGGGAGCTGCAGCAGGCGGCTGCAGAGGGGGCGCCTCTGCAGGAACTGGAGCGCGGTCAGGAACAGGAGGTGGCTGCAGTGGGGGCGCCGGCCCGGGAGCTGCAGGTTGCTGCAGTGGGGGCGCCTGCCCGGGAGCTGCAGCAGGCGGCGGCGGCTGCACGGGAGCGGGGTCCGCCGGCAATGGCGGCTGCACGGGAGCGGGGTCCGCCGGCAATGGCGGCTGCACGGGAGCGGGGTCCGCCGGCAATGGCGGCTGCACGGGAGCGGGGTCCGCCGGCAATGGCGGCTGCACGGGAGCGCAAGCCGCAGGTGGAGGAAGCTGCGCAGAGCTAACGGACAGCGGCGATGGCTGCTCCGGCTGCGCAGGTTGCAGAGGCTGGCGCTGCGCTGATAGCGCAGGCAGAACTGGCACGTCCTGGGAGGGGGAGACGGGCGCGGTCCTCTTCGGGACCCGGGGTATCGAGTCCCTTACGGCCCTAATACCTCCCCAATTAGCCAGGTGTTCGGGCCGGTGATTATACCGGTACAGGGGCGGTAGTTCATCCGGAGCGAACGGCTCCAGCTCGGGATACGAGAAAGGAACGTCCTCCTCGTCGCTGCTGGAAGCCCCGACTCTCACCAGGAAGTGGACTCCCCTATGGAGCGGGTCAGGGACAGAGCCCTGGACGAGCCCCTCTCTCTCGTCCTCAGCGAGAGACCAGGAGTCGGCGAGGGAGCATGTGCCCAGTCGGATGGGCTCAGGCAGGGGCTTCCCTCTCCTCTGCTTCCTCCTTCTTTTCAGGTCTGTCATTCTGTCACGACCGGTCGCGGAGGTAAGCGGCGATCGTGCGGTAGGGCGTGGAAGGAGCAGGCAGGCAAGCGGGATAACGGGAAAACGGGGGTTTAATGAGGTAACGGGGAGCAGGAGACATGTAACGCCACTAACATCAATGACAGACCAAGCAAACTGGGGAGACCAGGACTTAAATACACGGAACAAGGCAGCAGGAAACAAGACACGACTGGGCAGGATCAGGAAATCACACGTGGGTAATTAGGGGGCGTGGCACACACGAGGAGCGGACGAGCCGGGCATGACAGATCAGGTATATAGTTCTCCTTTTGTGAATTCAGTCAATGCTATACTGGTTGGAAATGTTTCTTTTAGGAGTTGAGATGTTAAAGTAGAAACAGAATAATTTGTATGGGAATATGACTTCTTACCATTTCAATCATGCGTTCATCAGCATTTCCTTCCAACATAGCGCAAACCAAACAGTATTCCTCTACATTTCCTAGGAGCATACAATTAATAATCTATTCAAAATGAACTGAAAAATCCAACTACAGTTCATCAAATTATAATCCACAACATTTAAAGTTGGGTTAAAAGAACATGATTTGGAATAACCCTGAATTACTACACTGTTACTGCACAGTATACTGTAGTTATTACTGTAATTCTAATGCCTTGTTGACAATGTAACACAGTATACAACTGACCACAGACTAGGCTACAAACGACACACTTTGCAACGTAAATGATTACTGATACAGATTATATTACCAAAAAAAAAAATCACAAAACATACATTTAAGATTATTTCACGACAGTTGATACTAGAACAAGATTTGTACGTCCAGTGTAGTTACCATGTGAATATTTTGTGCCTGTTGTGTACTGTCACCATCCCACAAGACCTCTCTCTGAGGGTGTTTCATTTGCTACACCCAGATTCTTAATCTTCTTTTCATTTGTAACTGCCAAAATATTACCAATAGTCCTAAACATACCTCGACATTCCAGCAGTGCACATGCAATTTCCATTCGAGATGCGCTCACAGCACTTCGGCTCGTCTTCACATCACTGACGTGACCCCCTGAAAGGTAATGTTCTGCAAACTGCAAAATTCAGTTGTATTAATATTAATTCAAAATAATTACTGCCCAGTATAGCTCAGCAAACAGGTACCTTCAGAATAAGAACTGCCGGAATCTTGCTGTAGCTCGGGTTTGCACTTGCCACACTGCATTGTGCTCGGCACAGTCTCTCATCTTCAGAAAATTTCTAGATATTGTAAAAGACATTAAAAACAGGGTATTCAAATCTGGGAACATAAAATATCATGCTAAGAATTAAAGCCTGTGTTTTCTCTCCAATGGTCATTACTGAAATGCATATAATACCTCTTATGTTTTCAATTAAATTACATCAGAGTGACTTGTTTCATAAGAAATATTCCCACATGACATATATGCAGTTACCTCCAATTTCTCAGAACTTTACGTTCATATGCATCTTCCTTTGCCAATGGGTCTACAATTGTAATGGTCTTCTTGGACATGCAGACAATCTTTAAAAAGGCAAATAATGACAATAATTTCATAAGGACACAAATTACATCTAAAACATAGCGTAAGCAAACTGGATGAGAAACATTCCAAAGCTCTGCTCATGATGATGTTGTTATAATTGTGATTCCTCAATTTTACAAATGTACAAGAACAGAAAACACAAAATCCTTGACCCCATAAAGGTTTTCCACCCTTACAAAAAGAATCCAGTGTGCTCCAAAATTCACAGGACACACCCAGGTGACTTCTGTGGGAAACTTCATCTGTGGGATGAGTTGTGTGGCAGTTAGTGATAGCTCTGTTATGCAACCACTTAACTTTTGGATTACTTGAATACCTTCAAGAGGCATCGGAACTTTCCAGAAAATAGTGAAGTTGACACAGCTGCACACAGGTGGTACTGTATACTGGTTTCTGTTAAAAGTTAACACAAAAGTAAGTATGCAAAGAAGCATGCTTGCACTTTGTAGAAGCATTAGTGCATCAACAATTATAACTTGCCTGTTGTTTTTTAATAAGATGGTGGATGAATGCATCAATGACCTATAAATGGAAAATGTTAAACAGGTTTAGTCATTTACATGGTTTGTAGTTTGTAAGGAATGGTATCGCATAACTTTTCCATCACTTCTCATGACCCTTAATAAATTTCCCAGAATTTCACTTAGTTTAATTAAAAAAATAATAATTTTAATATTAATAAATCATAACTACACATTACTGTTTCACTGACATTGAGAAATATTTTAAGCAATATAGCAAAAATGAAAATTTAGAAAATCTTTCAAAATGTACCACTTTTTTATAAACTTTGGTAAAGATACTCCTTATATATGTAGAGTGCTAAGTTTCACTAGCCTAAACTTTCTGATCTCATAACAGACCTTAAACGAGCATTTCTATTAGCAATGTCTAGTCAGTAATGCAATAACAGTCCTCAAGCACTTGCAGAAGTAACCGCTATGGCTAACTAAGATTGATACTTTACATCACGTATTCCGTTATTGTAAAACAAACATTTGCCCATGTATGCTTCTTTGACATATATTTCGGTATTGAAACAAATACAGGCTTGGAAAACCAAATTTTTACTTTTAAAACCTCTACAAAACCTGATGTTAAACACAACTGTCACGCGTCGCGGTTGAGCGAAGCGGCGATCGTGCGTGCAGGCGGGCAAGGACAGGCAGACAAGCAGAATACGGGGCAAAACGGGACTTTACTAGGGACAGGCACGGACAAACGCTGGGTAACATCAATGACAGACACGGGTTAGTACAAATCAGGAACTTAAATACATGAAACAAGGCAGCAGGAAACAAGACACGACTGGGCACGATCAGGAAATCACACGTGGGTAATTAGGGGGCGTGGCACACACGAGGAGCGGACGGAGCGGGCGTCACAACAACAACATAAGTAATTTTTTCTTTCTTACTTCGTCTGACAACCACTTAATCCCTTGCAGTGTGCGAAAAGAGTGGTCATATAGCTTATAAGGTCCCACAACTGCTTCGACCTGTCCATGGTCTTATATAAAACAACTCAAATAGGCCAACGTAAAGCTGAGCAGGACCAACGGGCCAACGTAAAACTGAGCAGGGCCAGCTGGCCAACGTAAAACTGAGCAGAGCCAACGGGCCAACGTAGAACTAAACAGGGCCAGCAGGCCAACGTAAAACTGAGCAGGGCAAGCGGGCCAACGTAAAACTGAGCAGGGCCAACGTAAAACTGAGCAGGAACAGCGGCCCAATGTAAAACTGAGCAGGGCCAACGTAAAACTGAGCAGGGCCAGCGTGCCAACGTAAAACTGAGCAGGGCCAGCAGGCCAACGTAAAACTGAGCAGGGCCAACGGGCCAACGTAAAACTGAGCAGGGCCAGCGGGCCAACGTAAAACTGAGCAGGGCCAGCGGGACAACGTAAAACTGAGCAGGGCAAACGGGCCAACATAAAACTGAGTAGGGCCAACGGGCCAACGAAACACTGAGCAGGGCCAGCGGGACTACGTAAAACTGAGCAGGGCCAACGTAAAACTGAGCAGGGCCAATGTAAAACTGAGTAGGGCCAACGTAAAACTGAGCAGGGCAAACGGGCCAACGTAAAACTGAGCAGGGCAAACAGGCCAACGTAACACTGAGCAGGGCCAGCGGGCCAACGTAAAACTGAGCAGGGCCAATGGGCCAACGTAAAACTGAGCAGGGCCAGCGGGCCAACGTAAAACTGAGCAGGGCCAGCGGGCCAACGTAAAACTGAGCAGGGCCAACGTAAAACTGAGCAGGGCAAACGGGCCAACATAAAACTGAGCAGGGCCAACGGGCCAACGAAACACTGAGCAGGGCCAGCGGGACAACGTAAAACTGAGCAGGGCCAACGTAAAACTGAGCAGGGCCAACGTAAAACTGAGCTGGGCCAGCAGGGCCAATGTAAAACTGAGCAGGGCCACCGTAAAACTGAGGAGGGCAAACGGGCCAACGTAACACTGAGCAGGGCCAGCGGGCCAACGTAAAACTGAGCAGGGCCAACGGGCCAACGTAAAACTGAGCAGGGCCAACGTAAAACTGAGCAGAGCCAGCAGGGCCAAAGTAAAACTGAGTAGGGCCAACAGGCCAACGTAAAACTGAGCAGGGCCAGCGGGCCAACGTAAAACTGAGCAGGGCCAGCGGGCCAACGTAAAACTGAGCAGGGCCAGCGGGACAACGTAAAACTGAGCAGGGCCAGCGGGCCAACGTAAAAATGAGCAGGGCCAACGGCCAAGGTAAAACTGAGCAGGGCCAACGTAAAACTGAGCAGGGCTAACGGGCCAACGTAAAACTGAGCAGGGCCAACGTAAAACTGAGCAGGGCCAGCGGGCCAACGTAAAACTGAGCAGGGCCAAAGGGCCAACGTAAAACTGAGCAGGGCCAGCGGGCCAACGTAAAACTGAGCAGGGCCAGCGGGCCAACGTAAAACTGAGCAGGGCCAGCGTGCCAACGTAAAACTGAGCAGGGCCAGCAGGCCAACGTAAAACTGAGCAGGGCCAACGGGCCAACGTAAAACTGAGCAGGGCCAGCGGGCCAACGTAAAACTGAGCAGGGCCAGCGGGACAACGTAAAACTGAGCAGGGCAAACGGGCCAACATAAAACTGAGTAGGGCCAACGGGCCAACGAAACACTGAGCAGGGCCAGCGGGACTACGTAAAACTGAGCAGGGCCAACGTAAAACTTAGCAGGGCCAATGTAAAATTGAGTAGGGCCAACGTAAAACTGAGCAGGGCAGACGGGCCAACGTAAAACTGAGCAGGGCAAACAGGCCAACGTAAAACTGAGCAGGGCCAAAGGGCCAACGTAAAACTGAGCAGGGCCAGCGGGCCAACGTAAAACTGAGCAGGGCCAGCGGGCCAACGTAAAAATGAGCAGGGCCAGCGGGCCAACGTAAAAATGAGCAGGGCCAACGGCCAAGGTAAAACTGAGCAGGGCCAACGTAAAACTGAGCAGGGCTAACGGGCCAACGTAAAACTGAGCAGGGCCAACGTAAAACTGAGCAGGGCCAGCGGCCCAATGTAAAACTGAGCAGGGCCAGCGGCCCAATGTAAAACTGAGCAGGGCCAACTGGCCAACGTAAAACTGAGCAGAGCCAACGGCCAAGGTAAAACTGAGCAGGGCCAACGTAAAACTGAGCAGGGCTAACGGGCCAACGTAAAACTGAGCAGGGCCAACGTAAAACTGAGCAGGGCCAGCGGGCCAACGTAAAACTGAGCAGGGCCAAAGGGCCAACGTAAAACTGAGCAGGGCCAGCGGGCCGACGTAAAACTGAGCAGGGCCAGCGGGCCAACGTAAAACTGAGCAGGGCCAGCGGGCCAACGTAAAAATGAGCAGGACCAACGGGCCAACGTAAAACTGAGCAGGGCCAGCTGGCCAACGTAAAACTGAGCAGAGCCAACGGGCCAACGTAGAACTAAACAGGGCCAGCAGGGCAACGTAAAACTGAGCAGGGCAAGCGGGCCAACGTAAAACTGAGCAGGGCCAACGTAAAACTGAGCAGGAACAGCGGCCCAATGTAAAACTGAGCAGGGCCAACGTAAAACTGAGCAGGGCCAGCGTGCCAACGTAAAACTGAGCAGGGCCAGCAGGCCAACGTAAAACTGAGCAGGGCCAACGGGCCAACGTAAAACTGAGCAGGGCCAGCGGGCCAACGTAAAACTGAGCAGGGCCAGCGGGACAACGTAAAACTGAGCAGGGCAAACGGGCCAACATAAAACTGAGTAGGGCCAACGGGCCAACGAAACACTGAGCAGGGCCAGCGGGACTACGTAAAACTGAGCAGGGCCAACGTAAAACTGAGCAGGGCCAATGTAAAACTGAGTAGGGCCAACGTAAAACTGAGCAGGGCAAACGGGCCAACGTAAAACTGAGCAGGGCAAACAGGCCAACGTAAAACTGAGCAGGGCCAATGGGCCAACGTAAAACTGAGCAGGGCCAGCGGGCCAACGTAAAACTGAGCAGGGCCAGCGGGCCAACGTAAAACTGAGCAGGGCCAACGTAAAACTGAGCAGGGCCAACGGGCCAACGAAACACTGAGCAGGGCCAGCGGGACAACGTAAAACTGAGCAGGGCCAACGTAAAACTGAGCTGGGCCAGCAGGGCCAATGTAAAACTGAGCAGGGCCACCGTAAAACTGAGGAGGGCAAATGGGCCAACGTAACACTGAGCAGGGCCAGCGGGCCAACGTAAAACTGAGCAGGGCCAACGGGCCAACGTAAAACTGAGCAGGGCCAACGTAAAACTGAGCAGAGCCAGCAGGGCCAAAGTAATACTGAGTAGGG
Organism: Brienomyrus brachyistius; assembly: GCF_023856365.1. Classification (NCBI taxonomy): domain Eukaryota; kingdom Metazoa; phylum Chordata; class Actinopteri; order Osteoglossiformes; family Mormyridae; genus Brienomyrus; species Brienomyrus brachyistius. Next base: position 1,431,153 of record NW_026042311.1, on the reverse strand, counting down.
CCAACAGGCCAACGTAAAACTGAGCAGGGCCAGCGGGCCAACGTAAAACTGAGCAGGGCCAGCGGGCCAACGTAAAACTGAGCAGGGCCAGCGGGACAACGTAAAACTGAGCAGGGCCAGCGGGCCAACGTAAAAGTGAGCAGGGCCAACGGCCAAGGTAAAACTGAGCAGGGCCAACGTAAAACTGAGCAGGGCTAACGGGCCAACGTAAAACTGAGCAGGGCCAACGTAAAACTGAGCAGGGCCAGCGGGCCAACGTAAAACTGAGTAGGGCCAAAGGGCCAACGTAAAACTGAGCAGGGCCAGCGGGCCAACGTAAAACTGAGCAGGGCCAGCGGGCCAACGTAAAAATGAGCAGGGCCAGCGGGCCAACGTAAAAATGAGCAGGGCCAACGGCCAAGGTAAAACTGAGCAGGGCCAACGTAAAACTGAGCAGGGCTAACGGGCCAACGTAAAACTGAGCAGGGCCAACGTAAAACTGAGCAGGGCCAGCGGCCCAATGTAAAACTGAGCAGGGCCAGCGGCCCAATGTAAAACTGAGCAGGGCCAACTGGCCAACGTAAAACTGAGCAGAGCCAACGGCCAAGGTAAAACTGAGCAGGGCCAACGTAAAACTGAGCAGGGCTAACGGGCCAACGTAAAACTGAGCAGGGCCAACGTAAAACTGAGCAGGGCCAACGTAAAACTGAGCAGGGCCAGCGGCCCAATGTAAAACTGAGCAGGGCCAGCGGCCCAATGTAAAACTGAGCAGGGCCAGCGGCCCAATGTAAAACTGAGCAGGGCCAGCGGCCCAATGTAAAACTGAGCAGGGCCAACTGGCCAACGTAAAACTGAGCAGAGCCAACGGCCAAGGTAAAACTGAGCAGGGCCAACGTAAAACTGAGCAGGGCTAACGGGCCAACGTAAAACTGAGCAGGGCCAACGTAAAACTGAGCAGGGCCAGCGGGCCAACGTAAAACTGAGCAGGGCCAAAGGGCCAACGTAATACTGAGCAGGGCCAGCGGGCCGACGTAAAACTGAGTAGGGCCAGCGGGCCAACGTAAAACTGAGCAGGGCCAGCGGGCCAACGTAAAAATGAGCAGGGCCAACGGGCCAACGTAAAACTGAGCAGAGCCAACGTAAAACTGAGCAGGGCTAACGGGCCAACGTAAAACTGAGCACGGCCAACGTAAAACTGAGCAGGGCCAGCAAGGCCAATGTAAAACTGAGCAGGGCCAACGTAAAACTGAGCAGGGCAAACGGGCCAACATAAAACTGAGCAGGGCCAATGGGCCAACATAAAACTGAGCAGGGCCAATGTAAAACTGAGCAGGGCCAGCAGGGCCAATGTAAAACTGAGCAGGGCCACCGTAAAACTGAGGAGGGCAAACGGGCCAACGTAACACTGAGCAGGGCCAGCGGGCCAACGTAAAACTGAGCAGGGCCAGCGGGCCAACGTAAAAATGAGCAGGGCCAACGGGCCAACGTAAAACTGAGCAGAGCCAACGTAAAACTGAGCAGGGCAAACGGGCCAATGTAAAACTGAGCAGGGCTAGCGGGTCAACGTAAAACTGAGCAGGGCCAGCGGGCCAATGTAAAACTGAGCAGGGCCAACGGGCCAACGAAACACTGAGCAGGGCCAGCGGGACAACGTAAAACTGAGCAGGGCCAACGTAAAACTGAGCTGGGCCAGCAGGGCCAATGTAAAACTGAGCAGGGCCACCGTAAAACTGAGGAGGGCAAACGGGCCAACGTAACACTGAGCAGGGCCAGCGGGCCAACGTAAAACTGAGCAGGGCCAACGGGCCAACGTAAAACTGAGCAGGGCCAACGTAAAACTGAGCAGAGCCAGCAGGGCCAAAGTAAAACTGAGTAGGGCCAACAGGCCAACGTAAAACTGAGCAGGGCCAGCGGGCCAACGTAAAACTGAGCAGGGCCAGCCGGCCAACGTAAAACTGAGCAGGGCCAGCGGGACAACGTAAAACTGAGCAGGGCCAGCGGGCCAACGTAAAAATGAGCAGGGCCAACGGCCAAGGTAAAACTGAGCAGGGCCAACGTAAAACTGAGCAGGGCTAACGGGCCAACGTAAAACTGAGCAGGGCCAACGTAAAACTGAGCAGGGCCAGCGGGCCAACATAAAACTGAGCAGGGCCAAAGGGCCAACGTAAAACTGAGCAGGGCCAGCGGGCCAACGTAAAACTGAGCAGGGCCAGCGGGCCAACATAAAAATGAGCAGGGCCAACGTAAAACTGAGCAGGGCCAGCGGCCCAATGTAAAACTGAGCATGGCCAGCGGCCCAATGTAAAACTGAGCAGGGCCAACTGGCCAACGTAAAACTGAGCAGGGCCAGCGGGCCGACGTGAAACTGAGCAGGGCCAGCGGGCCAACGTAAAACTGAACAGGGCCAACGGGCCAACGTAAAACTGAGCAGGGCCAACGGGCCAACGTAAAACTGAGCAGGGCCAACTGGCCAACGTAAAACTGAGCAGGGCCAGCGGGCCGACGTAAAACTGAGCAGGGCCAGCGGGCCAACGTAAAACTGAACAGGGCCAACGGGCCAACGTAAAACTGAGCAGGGCCAACTGGCCAACGTAAAACTGAGCAGGGCCAGCGGGCCGACGTAAAACTGAGCAGGGCCAGCGGGCCAACGTAAAAATGAGCAGGGCCAACGGGCCAACGTAAAACTGAGCAGAGCCAACGTAAAACTGAGCAGGGCTAACGGGCCAACGTAAAACTGAGCAGGGCCAACGTAAAACTGAGCAGAGCCAGCAAGGCCAATGTAAAACTGAGCAGGGCCAACGGGCCAACGTAAAACTGAGCAGAGCCAACGTAAAACTGAGCAGGGCAAACGGGCCAACATAAAACTGAGCAGGGCAAACGGGCCAACATAAAACTGAGCAGGGCCAATGGGCCAACATATAACTGAGCAGGGCCAACGGGCCAACGAAACACTGAGCAGGGTCAGCGGGACAACATAAAACTGAGCAGGGCCAACGTAAAACTGAGCAGGGCCAGCAGGGCCAATGTAAAACTGAGCAGGGCCACCGTAAAACTGAGGAGGGCAAACGGGCCAACGTAACACTGAGCAGGGCCAGCGGGCCAACGTAAAACTGAGCAGGGCCAGCGGGCCAACGTAAAAATGAGCAGGGCCAACGGGCCAACGTAAAACTGAGCAGAGCCAACGTAAAACTGAGCAGGGCAAACGGGCCAATGTAAAACTGAGCAGGGCTAGCGGGTCAACGTAAAACTGAGCAGGGCCAGCGGGCCAACGTAAAACTGAGCAGGGCCAACGAAACTGAGCAGGGCCAACGGGCCAACGTAAAATGAGCAGGGCCAACGGGCCAACGTAAAACTGAGCTGGGCCAGCGGGCCAACGTAAAACTGAGCAGGGCCAACGGGCCAACGTAAAACTGAGCAGGGCCAGCGGGCCAACGTAAAACTGAGCAGGGCCAGCGGGACAACGTAAAACTGAGCAGGGCCAGCGGGCCAACGTAAAAATGAGCAGGGCCAACGGCCAAGGTAAAACTGAGCAGGGCCAACGTAAAACTGAGCAGGGCTAACGGGCCAACGTAAAACTGAGCAGGGCCAACGTAAAACTGAGCAGGGCCAGCGGGCCAACATAAAACTGAGCAGGGCCAAAGGGCCAACGTAAAACTGAGCAGGGCCAGCGGGCCAACGTAAAACTGAGCAGGGCCAGCGGGCCAACGTAAAAATGAGCAGGGCCAGCGGGCCAACGTAAAAATGAGCAGGGCCAACGGCCAAGGTAAAACTGAGCAGGGCCAACGTAAAACTGAGCAGGGCTAACGGGCCAACGTAAAACTGAGCAGGGCCAACGTAAAACTGAGCAGGGCCAGCGGCCCAATGTAAAACTGAGCAGGGCCAGCGGCCCAATGTAAAACTGAGCAGGGCCAACTGGCCAACGTAAAACTGAGCAGGGCCAGCGGGCCGACGTAAAACTGAGCAGGGCCAGCGGGCCAACGTAAAACTGAACAGGGCCAACGGGCCAACGTAAAACTGAGCAGGGCCAACGGGCCAACGTAAAACTGAGCAGGGCCAACTGGCCAACGTAAAACTGAGCAGGGCCAGCGGGCCGACGTAAAACTGAGCAGGGCCAGCGGGCCAACGTAAAACTGAACAGGGCCAACGGGCCAACGTAAAACTGAGCAGGGCCAACTGGCCAACGTAAAACTGAGCAGGGCCAGCGGGCCGACGTAAAACTGAGCAGGGCCAGCGGGCCAACGTAAAAATGAGCAGGGCCAACGGGCCAACGTAAAACTGAGCAGAGCCAACGTAAAACTGAGCAGGGCTAACGGGCCAACGTAAAACTGAGCAGGGCCAACGTAAAACTGAGCAGAGCCAGCAAGGCCAATGTAAAACTGAGCAGGGCCAACGGGCCAACGTAAAACTGAGCAGAGCCAACGTAAAACTGAGCAGGGCAAACGGGCCAACATAAAACTGAGCAGGGCAAACGGGCCAACATAAAACTGAGCAGGGCCAATGGGCCAACATATAACTGAGCAGGGCCAACGGGCCAACGAAACACTGAGCAGGGCCAGCGGGACAACATAAAACTGAGCAGGGCCAACGTAAAACTGAGCAGGGCCAGCAGGGCCAATGTAAAACTGAGCAGGGCCACCGTAAAACTGAGGAGGGCAAACGGGCCAACGTAACACTGAGCAGGGCCAGCGGGCCAACGTAAAACTGAGCAGGGCCAGCGGGCCAACGTAAAAATGAGCAGGGCCAACGGGCCAACGTAAAACTGAGCAGAGCCAACGTAAAACTGAGCAGGGCAAACGGGCCAATGTAAAACTGAGCAGGGCTAGCGGGTCAACGTAAAACTGAGCAGGGCCAGCGGGCCAACGTAAAACTGAGCAGGGCCAACGAAACTGAGCAGGGCCAACGGGCCAACGTAAAATGAGCAGGGCCAACGGGCCAACGTAAAACTGAGCTGGGCCAGCGGGCCAACGTAAAACTGAGCAGGGCCAACGGGCCAACGTAAAACTGAGCAGGGCCAGCGGGCCAACGTAAAACTGAGTAGGGCCAGCGGGCCAACGTAAAACTGAGCAGGGCCAACGGGCCAACGTAAAACTGAGCAGGGCTAGCGGGCCAACGTAAAACTGAGCAGGGTCAGCGGGCCAACGTAAGACTGAGCAGGGCCAACTGGCCAATGTAAAACTGAGCAGGGTCAGCGGGCCAATGTAAAACTGAGCAGAGCCAATGTAAAACTGAGCAGGGTCAACGGGCCAGCTTAAAATAATCAGTGTACAAGTGTTCCTCAATTCTGATGCTTAAAAAGGCCTTAAAGGAATAGGGAAATACTGCTGAAAGAATAAATAAGGAAGTTGAGTTGAGTTGATACAAGTTAGACGGGGTGATCATAAATGTTCAATATTATATTTTTGACTAGGTTATTTAACGTGTGTGGATGTAGAACTTTAGATGAAGGAATACTATAAGATATCTCATGCGTGAACCATAGGGCACGCATGGTACCATTCAATAAAAATATTAAATATTATCCTACATATAACAAGCATACTGAATATCACAGCTGGCCGTGCATTGTGAGCAGAAGGCATCCTTTGTTGTGTCCAAGCTTTAGACACTGAAAAACAGGTTGTGATTTATTCTAATTTCTCCAGCCCCTGTTGCTAACTTGTGACCAATAGGTTAGTACAGCAGGTGGGTAACAAACTTGCCAATAAACCTTTATGTAAAGAACGAATTGGTGGAGCAGGACTAAGAAAGGGAGAGTGTTTTGTGGTTGTGTGTATCTTCGGTCTCAAGGAGAGCAGTGTGGCATCCAGATAGGTATCCCAGTTATTCTACTTTGAGAAGTAGTCAGTGGCTGTCAAAATGTACTGAAGGCCATCAGTGGTTTTTGGGAAAGGCACTGTTAGATCAATTCTGATAAGCTCCCAGACCTCACTGACCTATTAAGTGAAAGATCCTTTTTAATATGTGCAATACTAAATGCTACATACATAATATGCACAGCGGTCACTGTTACGATGGTCAAAGCGGCCCGAGGTGACATGTGGTTTGTGTTATACTGTAGAATGGCCAGAAAAAGCACAGGGCAGCTGTGGCACCTACACAAGGCACAAATAAGGACCCACTGCTCACCAGACTGATTTCAAGTTACTACCACTTAACAGCCATAATTAAATCACATTAATTTGCATAATGACTGAAGGACAGACTTGGGAGGATTCAGCTGCAGGAAGCTGTATTTTCTGGCAAATTTAGGCATGAAATAAAAAGACCTGACATTTACCTGAATACATTCTAGTGTCTGAACAGCAACCAAAGGCTTACTGTACCAACCTTTTGGTACTTGTCACAATCCAAGATCTGTAAGATATTTACAATTAATATCAGCACAGATTACACCATTATTTGAAGAACTACGTCATCTACAATTAAACATACCCAGTTTTCAATGTCAACTGACATGCCAAAGCAGTAAAACCTTGAAGATATAGCATGTCTTGTTTTTCTCCGTGAGCCCTCCAATTGGAGATGAATGAAATTCTATAAACTTGGTCTTTACTTCCTTTCTGGTTTTCACCACTCTTCTCTTCCCAAACCGGAGTTCTCCATCTATATTGCACTTAAAAAAAATGTTTAATACAAACATTCATAATATACCAGAATCTTTTTTTCCCTTAAGAATTACTAACCTTTCACTATGAACTTGGAGGCAAATCTCCTCATATTTTGCTTTTGTACCTTACTATACCCTGCAGGGTATGCTTGTGAAGAGACAAAATTATAAACTTCATCCCACTTCTTTTCCATAGCTCTACAAATAGACAGATTTTAAAAAGCAATATTAGTAGTAGTGTTTTCTCTGGTGAGAGTTTATTGTATCTATGTTCTAATGGTGTAACAGTCAATCGATTCTAAACTATGTGTTGATTGTTAAAACCGACATGCGATTTAATCGACTCAGTTAACAAATATCAATGCATATGACTATATGACGATACAACAAAATGCTGCAGAAAAAGTGTGAAAAAATCTCAGAAGGCAATCTAGACTCACCTTAGAACAGACCGATACGTTACAGTACACTTTATGTAGTTCAGTATACCTATGTTCCTACATTTTCAGAGTAAGCTATACATATCCAGAAATTGTTTTTGTTGTTTCTTGTGCAGACATGTGGTTCTGACACTTTTTAAAAGAAAATTGTAAAGGGCATTTCCATGTGACTCGCGTTACATTTTTTGGTCTGTTTTCAAGTTATTGTTTTGTGCACCTCCCACACATACATATTTATACACCACTTCTTGCATGCATGTGCCAATTGGCAATGGGTGTGAAATGACATAAACATAAATTAAGACAAGTCTTTAATTAGTCTTTTAATTACTTCTAATTACAGTGTGACTCGCGTTACACGAAAAGGAAAGGGCAAAAAACTAAGCCAACATTTTAAAAAAGTCTCCTTCAATGGTAAATGACTGGAACAAAGGAATATTTGTAATGCATTAGAAACACATTAGGCTCTTATATTAAGATGGAATAGAAAATACGTCTCTCTAAATATTCTTGGGGACTTGCATAATTGGTGTGACTCGTGTTACCGTGACTCGCGTTACATTTTTCCTGTAACTGGAAAAGTTCACTTGAGTCACCAGATGAAAAGCATTTTTTATTTTACACTAATCTCTGACCTAGCAGATTTCCAGGGGACTCTGTATTTGATCAAAATAAGCATTAACCCTTTGTTTCCTGAATCTAGTGTACATGATTTACCTACTAAATAGATCAAGTCATACATGTACTGCTGATTTCTAAATATAATACTTGTATAAGTATTTATGCAATGCTGAAGTCTACTCTTTTTCCTTTTTCTTCAAACATCTTGCAAGAGACGACTATGAATTAAAATCAGGAAAACCGAAGTAACCGCGGTTGTTAACAGTAAAAGGGGGCTTCAGTCTTCTCACCAGTTTGTCATGGGTGTAAAATATCTCGTCTGGTTTCACAGGCCATTTACAAAATTTGCCAGCTTGTGTCATTACAGAAACTTGGTATTCACCATTTTCAATACATTTTACCTCCCCTGGGTAAACCTTCCCATCATATTCTACACCAAACCAGACACCCACCGAAACACTAGAACATATACATGTATTTTCAGAACTGGCTTCTCTGACGTTTGTGTCAGCCTTCTCTCCAGAGTCGGTATTTAATCCTCTCTCACTTAGTATTGAATCTGATTCAGCACAAGGTTCAGCAGCATTAAATACTGCATCTGAAGAGAGGATGTAATAGGTGGCTTTCCCATTAACCAACTTCATGCAGTGAACATTTGTAATTCCAGGAACTGAGGGAGCATTTGTAAAAACCTCTTCTATCCCCAGTTCACTATTGATCCCATCAGTGTCGGAGGTCTCCATTTCAATGACTTGGACATTGCTTGCCCTGGCTGCCTCAGTGAAGGTAGAATTATGTTATTTGTGACAATAGCTTTTCTATTTCTCACTGCATTCCATACCACCCATTTCACTGCCCCACCAATGCCATCGACAGGGCCCTTCCCGTGTGATGTATATAATATTGCTTAAATATTCTGTTATTGATAGTGTCATGCCCTGCTCGTCGGCTCCTCCTGTGTGCCACGCCCCCTGCTTACCCACGTGTGTTTCCCGGATCGTACCCAGCTGTGTCCATTTGCTTTCAATTAGTCTTGTGCATTTAAGTCCTGGTCTCCCCAGTTTTCCTTGTCTGTCATTGATGTCAGTCTGCGTCCAATGTTCCCGGCTCCCCGAAGCCCGAATAAACCCCCGTACTTTGCCCCGAGTTCTGCTTGTCTGCCTGTCCTTGCCCGCCTGCAAGCACGATCGCTGCTTCGTCAGCCTGCGATCGTGACAGAATGACAGACCCACGGAAGAAGGCACCTGCCGTAACTGAGGAGGAGTACTGCAGTTACGGCGAGCAGGTGCTCTTTTGGATCTCCCGACCTGGCATCCAGGAGGACTCCCCCGCATGGAACCTCGTATGCCGGAACCGGGATATCCTGGAACGGTTATCCCTAGAGGAGGACGCGCACCTAGCGAGGGAGGTGCGCGAGAACTTCCGGAGGGTAGCCGAGCTCCGGAGAGAGCGATACGTCGCTCCCAGCGAACCGGGGACTATCCTTGCGCCGTCCGTTTTTGCGGGCGTAGCGCCACCTCCCGCCACCACCGGGTGCCGGAGGAGGAAGAAAAGACCGGCAATCGCCCCGACGATCGTCCTGGGGGCGTGTTCCGTCGTCCCCGCTTCTCTTCCTGGAGATGATCGGGAGTGTATCCCGATCACCCCGGAAGTCCCCAGCGCTGCGAAGCTGTCTCCCAGGGCAGCTTCCCCTTTCCGGAGAACACGCCTGGCCACTGAGCAGCTTGAGCAGCTACCTCCGCTGCTCGCTGCAATCGCCAGGTCATAGGGGCTCCCTCCGCTCTGGCCGCCTGCGCATCTCGCACAGCCGCCTCTGCCTGCGGACCCCGCTCCCGTGCGGCCGCCTCTGCCTGCGGACCCCGCTCCCGTGCGGCCGCCTCTGCCTGCGCAGCCGCCTTCTCTGCCTGCGCAGCCCCCTTCGCCTGCTGCAGCTCCCGAGCAGGCGCCCCCACTGCAGCCACCTGCAGCTCCCGGGCAGGCGCCCCCACAAACTTCCGCTCCAGTTCCCGACCGCGCTCCAGTTCCCGACCGTGCTCCAGCAGCTCCCGTCCCTCCGCCTGCAGCAGCTCCAGAGGCGCCCCCTCCGCCTGCAGCAGCTCCAGAGGCGCCCCCTCCGCCTGCAGCAGCTCCAGAGGCGCCCCCTCCGCCTGCAGCAGCTCCAGTCCCTCCGCCTGCAGCAGCTCCTGTCCCTTTAACCCTAGTCCCCGAGGTGGTCCCGGACGACTCCATCTTGGCTCCTCCCTCTTCGGAGGTGGAGGAGCTGGAATGGGACCCCTCGGGGACAGAACTTGTAACTCCTTGTCCCTCGCCCCGGCGACGTCGACCCCGACCTAGGGTCAGCCTGTCTGTGTCCCGTAGGGAAAGGGGACACTGACGCAGGCCTGGGGTCCCACCCGCCCTGCCCCCTGGCTCGCCCTGCCTCGCCTGCGCTGGGGCTCGGTTGGCACCCGCGGGTCCTGGCCCTCCGGGTCGGCTGTTACCTGCGGGTCCCCCTCCGGTGCCTCGTCGCCCTGCCTCGCTCCCCCCTCCGGTGCCTGGTCTGTCGCCTGGGGGCTCCCCGACAGCGGCTCCTCGGTCGCCTGCGGGGCCCCCACCTTCGGCTCGTTGGAGGACGTCGCCGCCTGCTGCGGCTCCCCCCTTCTCCTGCCTTCGCCCTGGCCCCTTCCAGCTCCCTCATCCCCTTCCCCGGTGCTCCCTCCTGCTCCCTCCCTGGCCCCTCCGCGGGTCCCTCGCCCTGTCTCCTCTGCCCCTTCTCGGTCCCCTCCGGCTCCGGCCGCCTGCGGCCCCTCCGGCTGCCGCCCGTCGCCCGCTGGGTCTCCCTCGGGCTCCCCCTAGTTCCCCCTCCTTGTCTCCCTACGCCCCTGCCTTTGTCCCGCCTGTCTCTGCCCCTCTGTTTTCTGCTCGCCCTTTCGTTCCGCCTGTCTCTGTTCCTTGTGCCCTGGTGTACCCGCCTTGCACTCCTGGCCCCTTTGTTCCGCCCGTTCCTTCTGTGTCCCCCTTCCTGGTTTGCCTGTCTGCCTTCCCGACCCTCTGTCAGGTTTTGTCTTTTGTCTTGTTCCTCGCTCTGTTTTGTGCTTCGGTCCTGTTCCCTGTCCTGCGTTGATTCTGTTCTTGTTTTTCAGGTCCTGTTTTGCCTCGTCCCGTCCGTCGCCCCCTTCCTTGGCGCGCCCGGAGTAGCGTGCCTTTGGGGGGGGGGGTTCTGTCATGCCCTGCTCGTCGGCTCCTCCTGTGTGCCACGCCCCCTGCTTACCCACATGTGTTTCCCGGATCGTACCCAGCTGTGTCCGTTTGCTTTCAATTAGTCTTGTGCATTTAAGTCCTGGTCTCCCCAGTTTTCCTTGTCTGTCATTGATGTCAGTCTGCGTCCAATGTTCCCGGCTCCCCGAAGCCCGAATAAACCCCCGTACTTTGCCCCGAGTTCTGCTTGTCTGCCTGTCCTTGCCCGCCTGCAAGCACGATCGCCGCTTCGTCAACCTGCGATCGTGACAGATGGCCATTTTCAAGCCGAACGCACCGGCTTTAGCGGTTAGAAGGAAAGACACTGACTTTAGTATTGATCTCTGGTGCCGTTTTGTGGTAAATATGCTTGTGATCAATATGTCTGATGAATGTCGCTGCTTTGTCATTTTATTTCCCCGCAATTAAGCTGTTAGTTTAGCTCACGCCCCATTTTGGCGGCTCTTCCCGCCGCCGTCGCACGCCCTCCTTATGTTTCATAAGCTTCAGTTCCCGCTTCGTTAGGGGAAGCTGTGCTGTTTTTATATCGTTCAGAAACATAAAGTACAGGCAGCCTGATGGGATTAATAATTCTTCCTCCTGCCTACAGACTCCTGCCACCTGACGCTGGACCCCAACACAGCACACAGATTCCTGTCTCTGTCAGGGGGGAACAGGAAGGTGACACATGAGTGTGGGGCAAAGCAGCAGCCATATCCTGATCATCCAGAGAGATTTGACTGGTGCCCCCAAGTTCTGTGCAGAGAGAGTCTGACTGGCCGCTGTTACTGGGAGGCTGAGTGGGATGGAGATGGATCCTGGATAGGAGTGACTTATAAAGGGATCAGGAGGAAAGGAAGGAGGGACTGTTGGCTTGGATTCAATGACAAGTCAGGGTGTCTGCGCTGTAATACTGACAGTTACTCTGTCCGGCACAATAATAAAAAGACTCTCATACCCATACAGCCCTCAGGCTCCCGCAGAATAGGAGTGTATCTGGACTGGGGGGCTGGTGCTCTGTCCTTCTACAGAGTCTCCCCTGATGGACTGACCCCCCTGCACAGATTTACCTCCTCATTCACTGAGTCTCTCTATCCAGGGTTTTTTGTTAATAGAAACTCCTCAGTGTCACTGTGACGTGTTGCTGGTTCTCCTGGCAAAAAGGTAAATCTCTGCTTTTTAACCTTTATAATCCTTTTTACTCTGAAATGTATGTTTGACAAATACCCCCACAAGAGGCTCCTACTTAAACTCAAAGCGACAGGTATTTTAGGTACCGTAGCGACCTGGATTGATAACTGGTTAACAGATAGGAAACAGCGAGTAGTCATAAGAGGCACAATGTCACAGTGGGCCTGCGTCCATAGTGGGGTACCGCAGGGTTCGATTTTAGGACCACTATTGTTCCTAATTTACATAAATTATATGGATACCAATATATACAGTAAACTGGTGAAATTTGCAGATGACACCAAGGTGGGTGGTGTAGCAGATACTGAATTAGCGGCTCAGCAGCTACAGTGGGATCTTGATTTAATTAGTGATTGGGCCGATACCTGGCAGATGAAATTTAACGTAGACAAATGTAAGGTACTCCATGTAGGAAGCAGAAATATAAAGTACAGGTATTTTATGGGTCCCACTGAAATAAAGGTAGCTGATCATGAAAAAGACCTTGGTGTGTATGTTGATGCTTCCATGTCCCATTCTCGCCAGTGTGGGGAAGCAATAAAAAAGGCCAATAGGATGTTGGGGTATATCTCAAGGTGTGTGGAGTATAAGTCAAGGGAGGTAATGCTAAGATTATACAATTCCTTGGTGAGACCATCTAGAATATTGTGTACAGGTTTGGTCACCATAGCTTAAAAAGGACATTGTGGCCTTAGAAAAGGTGCAGCGTAGGGCCACAAAAATGATTCCTGGTCTTAGAGGAATGTCATACGAGGAAAGGTTACTTGAGCTAAATCTGTTCAGTCTCAAGCAAAGGAGACTGAGGGGGGACATGATCCAGGTATATAAGATTCTAACAGGTTTGGATGCTGTTCAACCAAATAGTTACTTCAGCATTAGTTCAAATACACGAACTCGTGGCCATAGGTGGAAATTAGCGGGAGAACATTTCAAGCTGGATTTAAGGAAGCACTTCTTTACACAGCGTGTAGTCAGAGTATGGAATAGCCTTCCTGATAATGTAGTGCAAGCTGAATCCTTGGGTTCCTTTAAATCAGAGCTAGATAAGATTTTAACGACTCTGAGCTATTAGTTTAGTTCTCCCCAAGCGAGCTTGATGGGCCGAATGGCCTCCTCTCGTTTGTATAGTTCTTATGTTCTTATAAATGACTGTGTTCAGTGAGCTGGATAACCATGAAAAAAATATTTTACATTTCTCTCTGACTAAAATGTAATTAAATGTAATCCTGATTGGGGGGGGGGGGCTTTCCCTCTCTCCTGTATATGTACATTTTATATGTTTATGTCTATTTACTGTATTTCCTCCAAGTACAGTGACAATAAAGGCTTTCTGTTCTGTCCTATTAATGTCCTGCTTCAGCGTCACCCAAAGCATAACTGACTGACATAATGAAACCACAGTCTGCTGGATTAAGTTAAATTCACTGTATTACTGCAGCTGAACATAACTAACACAATGACACTCAATCAATGTATATAATAATCATTTAACTGGAGACATAACAGACCGAAAAAAAAACTGGAAAATATAATTATTTCCAGGTTCAGTGGATTAAAGTAAATAAAATTATTATTTATATATTTCAATATATAATGAAGTTTGTTTTGTTAAACGATTAAACCCGCCGGTGTAGTCTCCCCCGTCGAATAAAACGGGCAGGTGCCCAGGCAGCCTTGCCACCCCCACCCCACTGTAAAAGGTCCGGTTGCTCTCCCTCGGACTGAAAGGGCAGGTGCCCAGGCAGCCTTACCACCCCCACCCTACTGTAAAAGATCTGGTTATGCCCCCGTCGGACGGAACGGGCAGTTGCCCAGGCAGCCTTTCCACCCCCACCCCACTGTAAAATGTCCGGTTTCTCCCCCGTCAGACAGAACGGGCAGGTGCCCAGGCAGCCTTGCCACCCCCACCCCACTGTAAAATGTCCGGTTTCTCCCCCGTCAGACAGAACGGGCAGGTGCCCAGGCAGCCTTGCCACCCCCACCCCACTGTAAAATGTCCGGTTACTCCCCCGTCGGACAGAACAGGCAAGTGCCCAGGCAGCCTTGCCACCCCCACCCCACTGTAAAATGTCCGGTTGCTCCCCCATCGGACAGAACGGGCAGGTGCCCAGGCAGCCTTGCCACCCCCAGTCCACTGTAAAAGGTCCGGTTGCTCTCCCTCGGACTGAAAGGGTAGGTGCCCAGGCAGCCTTACCACCCCCACCCTACTGTAAAAGATCTGGTTATGCCCCCGTCGGACGGAACGGGCAGTTGCCCAGGCAGCCTTTCCACCCCCACCCCACTGTAAAATGTCCGGTTGCTCCCCCATCGGACAGAACGGGCAGGTGCCCAGGCAGCCTTGCCACCCCCACCCCACTGTAAAATGTCCGGTTGCTCCCCCGTCGGACAGAACGGGCAGGTGCCTAGGCAGCCTTGTAAACATTATTATGTAATCAGCACAATGTAATCAACTGAATATGTATTTGTACCTTTTGTTAGTCTAGAGTTTGTGTTATCTACTTTATGTTAGTCCTGAATCTATGAATATTCACTTTTATTTGCGTATATTTTATCACTATGTTAAACGACAAATATATTATCAACCTTCTAGTTAGACAATGTGTAAAAGGCTGAAACTGGCTGAAACCTAGGGTGGTAATTCTATTTCCCTATTCTAAGGCTGAAAGGCTGAAACTTACCTCCCGGTAAGGGTACTCGCCGATTAAAAGAACTAAAGATAAGAGAGCTGTTTGTTCAGTGTCCAGTGGGCCCAGTGTGTGTGTGATGTGAGAGAAATCCCTAAAGGAAGGGTTACATGTGGATATTCCCTCAGAGATAAGCCCCTTGAAGAAGGGGACAGTTTACCCTGAGGGCTTGATATACTGTTGTGAGGTGTAGAGGCCTTGAAGGTTTAATAAGTGATTTAAAGGTTGTAGGATCACACATGCACATATCACAAAGCTTAAATTCCAGGTGGCCTGAGACAAGGCCTACCCTGGTACGAGAAGGCACACATCGGCCTAGGCCCCAAAGGGGGGTTTGTTACCCCACACACATAGATAACCAGGGAGGCCAGCACTCCAACTTTTATTGCTCAAAGTTTTAATGACCTACAGATAGCAGAGTGGATCCCCAGGGACAGGGGCCCCTCGACTTGGCACACAACCCCATCCCCCGACATCCTGCCTTACATACCACTCACCCAGCACCCTACAGAAAGTTTCTGTTAAGTTTGGTTTTGTATACCCTGTGTAGTATGATGCTCATGTCTCAATATGCAAATCATGTTTGTGTGTGTGTCCTTAGACGGTCTCAGTTTTGTGTGCCACCCTTATAACCATGTTCACAGAGTATCAATTATTTTACCCCTCACACTTAAACACTTGTATAAATTTGAATAAATAAATAGGTATAGCTACCACTGCATATATGTTATACCAGAATAATCTTGGAAATTGAATAGTCTAACCAGGGATCTTAGTGTGCCCTAACTTTCGAAGATTCTTTTCCTTTGTCTGACAAACCTTCCCCCCCCCCTTTTTGCTTTGCCACATTCCTCGGCAACCCTTATCTGATCTTTGTATTTCACCATGCCTATCTAAGGGTAAGATGTGCTGATGACAAGAGAATGTCATATAATGTCTGTATAAAGGGTATACATCTGTTGAGGTGTAACCTATACTGTATACCATATATACCCCATACTGGTGTGAGTAATAGAACATTACTTATATTATGCTATTATGTTATCATTAATTAATCATCACAGATGGTATTTGGTGTGAACCGCTAGGCTGGTACGGCATGTTTGGTATCAAACCGAAGGAAAATCACTCCAGTTTCCAAATCTGGTCAATGGTTACCACAAAAGTGGACATATCAAAAGTTACACCAGCCTAATGAAAATCACCATTACCAGAGAAGTCAGTCAGGTCATAAATCCCAAAAGGACTGATACCGATCCCCTTCCAAAGCCCGCCAAATGGATGGTCAGCCATTGGTCCAGGACTCGAATTCCTGGTCACTCCTAATCACGAACCTTATGCTATAAAACCTGGCATCTCAGAACAAAGCAGGGGGGAAAAAGGAGAGAGAAAGGTGAAACAAGCAGCGTTCTTGAAGCCACAACTTCAGCCTCCGTCATTGAGTGCTCACAATAGTCCCTGCCTCTGTGCGATCTGGCTACTACGCTCTGAAACCTCTAAACTCGCCTGAAATATTGCGAGACTCTCTCTCATCGGCCGTGAGGGGAGCTTTGCTACCGATCGTTTACATTACCTGCTGACGCAGCTCGCTGGACGAGCCTACTAACCCAGGTTATTAAGCGATACTGGTTATTAATGAATCCCATTTAAGTCTCACATTAACAGATATCGGGGATTCGCAATTGAGTTTGGAGGAGCCGACCATTCGGCATAACAATTGGTTAATAATCAGCATTAAATAATAATTAATTAAAAGTTAATTAATTTCAAAACATATTGGTGGAGATATAAAAAAAATTACCTGAGCTAATAATTCCTACAAGGTACTGCCCTGAGAGAGGGCCATTGTTTGTGCTGCAGGTTCTTGGATTAGTGTGAGTCAGAGACATCGCCCTAAGAGAGGGGGGTCTCCTTGTTCTGATAAAGTAAAGGTTGGGTTGCCCTAAGGGAGGGGCCCGTGTGTTTTAAGTTGTGGGGGAAAAGTGCTGTTATGTCATGATGCAAAGATATTGTTAATTTGCAAAGGAATTGTTTTAAACAAAGGTTATGTTGTGTTGCAAATAAAAATATTGGTAAAGTAATAAGGCCAGAGAGAGCCTAAGCATTAGAAGTTGTGGGGATTTTAAAGGTTTGCTGGATCAGACTGGTTTTGTTATGAAGAAGTGGGGAAAGTGATCATAAATGCAATTTTGGGTTGAATCAGAGAAAAAGCACATATATTTTTGACAGATAAGTAGAGTGATAAGGTGTATGAAGCAGAAATAAGCACCCCAGAGGTAAAACCGCTTAGGAGACTAAAATTAAAAATGGATCAATCTAGCAGGAGGACTGGATAGAGCATTTGTGCATTTCTATAGAAATTCTGTTATAGTAGTGGAAGTGCAGTTAGGTGAGTTTAGAATTTTGACAAATGTCAAAATAATGTTTTTGAATAAAATGCGATTAGAAGATTTTATGGACTATAGAGACTAAGTTCAGAGATAAAGGGTATTAAAGCACATCTTTGTGAGAGAACAATGGGTCATAGACAAGAGGTTTCGTGACTTCCTATGGAATTAGGGAGTTTAGCAGAGAAAGTGTGAGGAGGCTCGTGTGCACGGTGGACAGACAAACGTAAATCAGGCTGATAAAAAAGAGAGAAGGGAAGTTTTTGAGGATCTAGCACAAGGGAAGCTTTGGTATATGTGTACCCATAGATAATTGGGTGCAACGTTAGGAGTAAGTAGAAAATAATTTAGAGTCAGTGACACTTTAAGATGAAGTAGGTTCAGTCAGGGAGAGAATTCTTATTAAGGAAAAGAAAGGAAAACAATAGAACACGGGTTGGCTGTGAGGAAATTTGTTAATTTTTATATCTGACAGGAAAACAGCCCAAGTGACAGTAGAGTGGAGGAAAACAGTAAAATGAAGGGCCCAGTAAAGGCAGCAGACACACCAGTACAGCAGCTGGGGAGGGAGCCCCCCCTGCTTAAAACAAAGATAGAAAAGATGTCTAAAACGTGGGAGAATAGAACAAAGGCTCTGGTAACTAAGTGGCCTAAAGGGGGCACATGGGGTGTAGCAGTGTGTGAGGAGATGGAGACTCTGATAAAGTATCATAAGGCTAATAAGAACACAGAAAGGTGTAAAAAGAAAAGGCGTAAGGAACTGGAAGTTTTGAGGTTGTTTAAAGTAAAGGGAGAGACCTGGAGAAGGGACCAGAAAGCAATGAGAAAGGCAGTAAGTGAGAAAGAAGAGATGAGGCAGGAAGAAATATGGCCACCGTCTTATCAAAGTCAATACCCGTTAGTGGAAGCCCCACCTCCTTCATACAAGGGTCAGTTTCCAGTAATAGAGGGGAAGGTAGAATTCAAAGGTGAGGTGACACAGACGGAGGAAGCAGGAAGGGAGCAGGAAGGAACGGCAAGTTGTTTAGATGGATACAGGGAAGTGAGTGCATTGCTGCGGCAGGCCGTGGAGGAAGGACTGCGAGAGAGTGAGCTAATAACAGAAGGCCAGGTATGTGGGTCTGAGAAAAAGGGAAGTGCTAAAAAGGTGGGGTATGGAGTAAGTGGTAGTGATGCAGAAGGGCTGATGCACCTGCTGGACACCCCTAACCCTCCATCTAAAGGATGGAGTCAGTTTCAGGAGAAGGAGACAGAAACAGAAAGTGAGGAAGGAGTAGAGGATAGAGTAGTGAGAAGCAGGAGGGCTGTAAGGCCCCCCACCAGGTACACTCCGATGCTTCCGTTAATGGTGAAAGGAGCACAGACACAGTATGTGCCGTGGGCAGGACAGGATCTGGAGGGCCTGCTTCTCAGACTCCCAGTCCCGGCAGAAGGGGCCAGAAAGTGGATAAAAGCATTAGAGGAGGAAACTATGGGTCGGCTCCTGGCGATAGGGGACATAAAGGCAGTTATGGCTCGCGCTTTGGGGGTGGATGCAATGGAGAGATTGCTGCGAAGCAGTGGCCTGGCAGCGGCGACAGGGACTCCTGTGAATGATGCATGTCCCTTTGACGGTTACCGCGCTAACCTCTGGCACCAGCTGCGATTAATGTTTCCTCCACGGCTGAGTGTGGTTGAAATGAAGGTGGAGCCCATAAAGGAGGGGGAGAGCCCAGCTGCCTATCTGCAAGCTCAAGAAAAGCAGCGGCGCACTGAGACAGAGCAGGACCTGCAGAATCCGGCATTCAGAGGTCTGTACCGGAGGGCACTGCAGGACGCGCTCCCTAAGCCAGTGAGAAGCAGGCTAAGGCAAGTTGTGGGACTTATTATTATGCCTGAGGAGCAGTACCGTGAGCAGCTGATTCACGCTATTGACTTGTACAGAGAGGAGGAGGACTCTGCTAAAGAGCGTGAGAGGGAGCTGACAAAGAAACTGAATCAGATGCAGCTGGAGGAGCTGACCGCTAAAAAGAAAAAAGTCCAGGCACCAGTGGTCTCTCCGGACCCCAGCCCCCGGGGGCAGCCTGTGGACAGCCGACAGTCTCCTGTCGCTGGGGCCCCTCAGAACACTAATTGGTCTTCGGTCCCTGATTGGAATAGAGAGAATAGATATGATATGTGGGGGGGGGGGTGACCAGAGAGCACCTGATTTCCCACAAATTAGACAATCCCAGTCTATGGGAAGACTAGGGAACAGGCCACTTCAGCTGGTGTGCTGGAACTGTAACCAGCCCGGACACACCTCTAGAGTCTGCCCAAGTCTACCCTTTCAGGGGGTGAGCCCGAGACGCCCTATGGGCCCGGTTAATCCAGGAGGCTCTGTAGGTCCAATGCCAAATAGAGGCAGGGGTGGCAATCCGCAGTTGCAGAATAACAGACCACGGGGCCGATCAACCCGTGGGCCCAGGGACGTTTATTCTAGGGGTGCCCAGAGAATCCTAAAGGGGAACCTCAGATGCCAATGTTGAGTAAGGGGTCTGAGGCTGAGCCGATGCTGCAGGTTCAAATAAATGGCAAAGTAATACCAATGATGATAGACACTGGAGCCACCTACACTTGTGTAGGACTAAAAGATGCCAGTCATATCCCCCGGTCCGCTGAGAAGGTCAGGACCATAGGATTCTCGGGACAAGTGCAGCATATTCCAAAATCTGCTCCAGTGGAGATTAAGATAGGGGACAAAAATGTAAATATGCCCATACTAATATCAGAGCACACCCCAGTGAATTTGTTAGGCAGAGAATTTTAGAACAGTTGGGCCCATTTATACAGGAACAATATAGCAATAGGTTAAATTGGACACAGGACAAACATATTTGTTTGTTGCGATGGGGAAAATTCAGTGACCCTGAAATAAAGGGTGAGTGGGATCAGCTCATAGAGTCTCTGCCTGGCCGGGAGAAAGAAAGGATGTACATGATAACAGACGGGATAATATTAGGCCCTGAGGGAGTAGTCATTCTGATACAGAAAACGGGAATAATGGGAGAATGGTACAACATACCAGACACGGAGCCCCACATAGCGGTGGCTTTTAATCAGTCCATGCTGGATCTGGGAGAAATGATGCAGCGAGCAAAGCAGGTGGTTTGGGTGCCGACGGTGCGTGAAGGGGTGCAGGCAGCGGCAGGAGAGAAGATGTTAAGGATTCAGTGGAGTGCAAAGGTTGTAGGTGATTTGAAGTTAGACAACAGAGATTCGTGGCTGTGGAGCATGATAGGAGTACAGTGTGATGCAAAAGAAAGTACAGAGGAATGTTGGCAGGAAATGGAAAGAGAAGTGCCTGAGGAGGTGTGGACTGCTCATGATACAGATGTAGGCCTAGTAAATTCAGCTAGCCCAGTGGAAATTTATCTTAAACACCTCCCTGGAAAAACCAGTATCCCTTGAAACCTGAGGCCGAGGAAGGTATAAGGGAAACGATAGAGGGATTACTGGATGCAGGGGTGTTGGTGCCTACCATTAGCTGCTGCAACACCCCCCTCTTGCCTGTGCCAAAGGCAGGAGGTGAAAAGTTGAGGCTGGTACATGATTTGCGTGCAGTAAATGAGGTAGTGGAGGATCAGACAGCAGACGTTCCCAATCCACACACACTGTTGACAAATGTGCCCCCCAATGCAAAATGGTTTACAGTTGTGGATTTGTGTTCAGCGTTTTTCAGTGTGCCCCTTGCAGAACAGTCACAGTTTCTGTTTGCTTTCACCTACAGGGGTCAGCAGTATACCTACACGAGGATGCCACAGGGATTTAAGCATTCGCCGCATGTTTTTAATCAGGTGCTTAAGGCAGACTTAGATGGACTGAATTTAAAAAGTACAGTGATACAGTATGTGGATGATCTATTGTTGTGTGCTGAAACGCTGGCAGACTGCCACCAGGACTCGCTGAAGGTCTTGGCGAAAGGGGGGCATAAGGTGTCCAAGGCCAAGCTGCAGTACTGCCAAGAGCAGGTTACGTACTTGGGGCGTGAGATCAGCCATGGGAGGAAAGCTATAGCAGCAGAACAGCTAAATGGGATCACTAAGGCTCCGAAGCCCATGACTGTGTTACAGATGCTGACTTTTTTAGGGATGACAGGATTCAGCATGGACTGGATTGAGGACTACGCTGTGAAGGTGGCACCGTTGCGGGCACTGATAAAGGAGGAGGGCCACACTAATTTGAAGGCCTCCTTAATTTGGACAAATGAGGCCTCAGTAGCATTTGAATCTATCAAGCAGGAGCTACAGAATGCACCTGCTCTGGGCCTCCCAGTCTACACCAAGCCGTTTTATCTGTATGTCAGGAACAGGAAGGACGGCTTTGGGACAGCCCTGCTCACTCAGGACTTGTGTCCAGGCAGATGGAAGCAGCCATTGACATACTATAGCATGAAGCTGGACAATGTGGCTCAGGGATACCCACCCTGTTTCCAGGCAGTGGTGGCTGCCTATTTAGGCTATGAAAAGGCCACAGCCATCACAATGGGCTATCCAGTGACAATTTATACTTCACATAAGGTGGTGGACCTTATTGACAAAGGCAAATTTGTGTTGACCCCAGCGAGGCAGTCAGCGTACTTTGCATTTCTCACTTACCCGGATGTGACAATAAAGCGCTGCACTACAGTAAACCCTGCAGACAGCATTCCCCTGGAGGATGAGGGGCAGCCACATGAGTGTGTGGCAGAGTCTTTGGTTTACACTAAACTGAGAGCAGACTTGGAGAGTTCTCCCATTGAAAATAGCGAGATGGTGTTGTTTGTGGATGGCTCATGTTGGAGAGATGGGGATGCCTTGAAGGCTGGGTTTGCTGTAGTTCAGCCTCAGGGTGATGATTTTCACACTCTCGTTTCAGAGCCAGCGGCACAACCGTGTTCCGCTCAATTAGCGGAGATAAAGGCTTTGACTACAGCGTGCCGGCGAGGATAACATAAGACGGTTACAATCTACACAGACTCTGCATACGCACACGATGTATGCCATCTCTTTGGAGCAGTCTGGAAGCAAAGGGGGCTTCGCAAAAGTGACGGCTCCCCCATTCAGCATTATAATCAGATTTTGGAGTTGCTACATGCAATGATGCATCCTAAGCGTTTGGCTATTATAAGTGTCAAGCCCACCGCAAAGGTCGTGATTTTGTTATTCGAGGCAATGCGGCCTCTGATGCAGCAGCCAGGGCGGCTGCGCAGGTCAGGACTGCTCATCTTTTGCCTATGGTGACTATAGAGCCGGACCTTACTGTTTCTGATCTGGTGGCCCTGCAGGAGCGTGTGGGCCCCTATGAGGCCTCTGTCTGGCTAAAAAGGGGGGCCTCTAAGGATGCTAATGGTCTGTATCGCAACCATGAGGGACTTTTGGCCGCACCTCTGTCTCTGGTGAACATTTTGATAATGGATGCGCATGGTCTTGACCATTGTGCAAGGGAGGAGGTGTTATGGAAAATGACACGACAAGGTTTCTGGGCACCTCAGATGCAAGCAATGGTAGATGCAAGGTTGTGAGAATGTGACGTGTGCATTAAGAACAATGTACGCAAAGCAATCACGGCCCCAATAGCGCACATTCCAGTGCCTGAAGAACCGTTCAGACACCTAGTGATGGACTATGTGGACATGGGAAAAACAGCATATGGAAAGCGATATATGCTTGTGATTGTGGACAGGTTCAGCAGATGGGTGGAGGCAATACCGTCCAAGGACATGAGAGCGATGACAGTGGTGAAATTCCTAATCAGAGAGGTGATTCCGAGGTTTGGGATACCAACTGAAATAAGCTCTGATAATGGAGCTGCCTTTGTGGGGAAAGTTACTAAGTTAGTGCTTCAACAGCTGAGAATAAAACAAAGGTTGGGATGTGTGTATCACCCTCAGTCGCAGGGCATGGTGGAGAGAGTGAATGGCACACTTAAGCAGGAGCTGAATAAGATTTGCGGCACCACGAAAATGAACTGGGTGGATGCACTGCCAACAACCTTGATGGCGTATCGAATGGAAATACACAGGGTGACGCATTTGTCTCCGCATGAAATGCTGACAGGGAGACCAATGCCTGGATCGACTTGGAGGGGGCCGTATAAGGGACCCAGCCTAGATCAGCTGGGGGATGAATTAAAGTTGTAAATGAGGACGTTAACCAAAATACACAAAGTTATTTCCAAACAGGAAAAGGAGAAAGCACAGAAAGAAGACACAGACCGGGAGGAGCCAGTCATCTTTCCAGGAGATAAAGTCTATCTGTGAGTGTTCCGGCGAAAGTGGCACGAGCCCCGACGAGAGGGACCCTTCAAGGTGACACGAGCCACAGCAACAGCAGTACAGGTAGAAGGGAGTAATACGTGGTACCATTTGAACCACTGCACTAGAGTACTGCACGAAAGGCAGATAGTCACTGAAAACGACACAGAGGATGCAGCTGCCCTTGACTCAGATGGCCCTGATGGAGCTCCCAGAGGAGCTCCACAACTTGGGGTGGAGCCAGTTTCAGGTTCAGAGCAGAGTGAGGGTCAAGAGGAAGCGTCTCAAGCAGGCCAGCCACCCCAGACAGGACACGAAGCTGTGGGTTCTGGTAGGGCTGACAGCGACGATGTTAGTGATGAGAATGATATATCAGGCCCTTCAGGTTTGGGGGCACAGCAGGACCACAGGTCAGGAGAGTTCAGGACAATTGACTTCACTGACTCAGCGTGGTCCTTTAATGTTGAATAACCTCTCAGATAACAATGAGCGAAAGCGGAGAGAAATAAGGAGGAGATATGGGAGTGAGGAGAGTGAGCAAATTGTAGAATATACCCAGGATGAAGTAGACCTGGATGGGTTAGCAAAACGTACGCTTGGAAATTGGTGGTATAAATGGGCTAAATAAACCGCCGCTTCATTAGGGCAGGAGGGTTGTGTGTTGTGTGCAGGTCCTGACCCTTCAGTTAGGGTAGTTCCGTTCCCATACACTAATAAACGGTGTGAAGAATGGGAAATGGAGAGGATTATGAGATTCTGGAAGAGTCTGTGTCAGGAGGGGCAGGCTCCTGAGAAAGACTGCAGACCCATATCTAATCAGTCAGAGCGCATACCATGCTGCCCCTATCAGTGTCTGATATATCAGGGAAAAACTAAATATGCTTACAGGGTGGAAAAGCATTGTGGGCAGTTTAAGCCCTGGGAAGGGTGACATCAAGATATTATGATGAAGAGTTTTTTCAAGGGACCTATTTATAACTGTTTTACAAATGATGGGCCAGAGGAGGTAGGCATCTTCTGGAGAATCTGTGGAACTGTGAAAGGTCCCCGATTACATAATGGAGAACTATCACATGTCTGCTGGATGCGCTAAAAACCAGAGTGTGCCCCTGGCAGATGTGTGGTGGCTGTGTGGTAAGGAGGGCGGATTGAGGCCTACTCTTCCCTATAATTGGGGAGGCCTCTGCGGTAGGGTAATGTTAGCCAGCCAGGTGGAAATATACTCTAGAAGACGACCATCTAGGTCCCGCAGATCTGTTGCAAATTACGAGACTGATCCCAATGTATATATAGATGAGATTGGCCAGCCGAGGAGCATTCCAGAGAAATATAAGGCGAGAAGTGAGATAGCTGCTGGTTTCGAATCAATTTTTATTTGGCCTACTCTTAACAAAAATGTGGAATGGATAAATTATTTGTACTATAATCAGCAGAGGTTTACCAACTATACTCAGGAGGCACTCGCATCTCTGGGGGAGCAGCTTCAGGCCACCAGTCTGATGACCTGGCAGAACAGGATGGCCCTGGATTGGCTCCTGGCAGAAAAAGGGGGAGTGTGTGTGCTGTTCGGGGATCAGTGCTGTACGTTTATTCCTAATAATACAGCCCCGGATGGTTCCTTTCCTGAGGCTATGAGAAAGTTTGCTCTGCTACTAATCTTGTGTTGTGTAGTTCCTCTTGTTCGCTCCCTAGTGGGGAGAGCACTGTCCCGGCAGGCAACTATAGCTGCAATGTCTAGAGTGGTGGGAGGACCGTTTGGAGCGGCATCCTTCTCCCCAGAAGAGTGGCAGCTGTTATAGCTGCAAATGGGGAACCAACTCCATATTGATGCCTATGGATTTAGGATGAGATGTCATAAAAGTTCCTGGAGGTGTAATGACCAGGTGTCCAAATATTTTTGCCCATATAGTGTATGCCAGTCTGTGTGTGTATAATAACTCGGCTCCTTTTTCAGGCTGAATGGTTGTAAACTCACAAAGAAATGCTGTGAGATGCTGTCTTCAGCTCTCAGATCAAACTCCTCACCCCTGAGAGAGCTGGACCTGAGTAACAATAACCTGAAGGATTCAGGAGTGAAACTGCTCTCTACTGGACTGGGGGATTCACACTGTAAACTGAAGATACTGAGGTCAGTATTACTGGGTATTCCACATTCTAAACTGGGGATACTGAGGTCAGTATTACTGGGTATTCCACACTGTAAACTGGAGATACTGAGGTCAGTATTACTGGGTATTCCACACTGTAAACTGGAGATACTGGGGTCAGCATTACTGGGTATTCCACATTGAAAACTGGACATATTGGGGTCAGTGTTATTGGGTATTAATTCCACACTGTAAACTGGAGATTACTGGGTACTCCACACCCTAAATACTTTACTAAGAACAGTGCTTTCTGACACTCCACATAATGGCCCAGCGATTAAGTCAGCTGATCCTGACTGCAAGCTGTCCAGTCATGGCCTGTTCCAATATTTTAATGCTATAAAGCACTTTACATCAAAGAAACACAAATCAAACTACCCTGTTTTAAAATAATTCACCAAATAATACATCCCTTTATTTTGGGTACCTACTGCATGGGCACCTTCCTGTGTCACATCAGCCGCCTGTCAGCTATGAGAGATGAATCTCTCCTGTAATCAGATCTCACTGTTCTGTACAGATCTGTGTGGACCACAGGCTTTAAAATATCTGTATGTTAAGGTCCCTCAAATATAATTCCTTGTGTTTGTGTTGCATCCATATATGTTCTTTCATTTTGCTTTTAACTTAGTAATTTGTTCAATTTAAATATAAACCAAGCCATATATCAGCCAGGCTGGAACGAGACCTAACACAGCCTTACAGGCCTGCATTAGCTGGTGGGGATCTTCACATCTCCTCCTTTTATTCATATTTACTAGTTAGTTTGGGGGCACCTGGCAGAAAGATGGCTGACAACATAGTATTTTGCATAAATTGTTAATAGTACAATGTATTGTGTCTTAAAATGTATTATTTTCCAGGATGAACAGCTGTAATCTCACAGAGAAATGTTGTGAGGCACTGGCTTCAGCTCTCAGATCAAACTCCTCACACCCGAGTGAGCTGGACCTGACTGACAATAACCTGCAGGATTCAGGAGTGAAGCTGCTCTCTGCTGGTCTGGGTGTTCCACACTGTAAACTGCAGATGCTGAGGTCAGTATTACTGGGTATTCCCCACTGTGGATTCTAGGACAGTGCTTTCTGACACTCCACAGAATGGCTCAGTGAGTAAATCAGCTGATCCTGACTGCAAGCTGTCCAGTCATGGCCTGTGCCAATATCTTAATACTATACAACACTTTATATCAAAGAATCACAGAATACCATTACCCTGTTTTAAAATAATTCACCCAATAATACGTCCTTTTATTTTGGGTACCTGCTGCATGGGCACCTTCCTGTGTCACATCAGCTGCCTGTCAGCTATGAGAGATGAATCTCTCCTGTAATCAGCTCTCACTGTACTGTACAGATCTGTGTGGATCACAGTATGAAAATGTTCGTGTGCTAAGGTTTGTCAAACAGACTTACTCTAAATTGTGTTGCATCCATATATTTTGTTCTATTTTACTTTTAACGTTCAGTTTTAACATAAAATACGCCATGCATCACCCAGTCTGTAAGGAGGCCTAACACAGCCTGACAGGCCTGCATTGGCTGCTGGGGATGTTCACATCTCCTCCTTTCATTCAGATTTACTAGTCACTTTGGGGACAGCTGGCAGAAGGATGGCTGTCAACTGTAATGGAAGCTATTTCATTGGTCTGACTGTGTTATGGGAGAATTGACATATAATTTTCACATATTATTTTAACATACATTGTTAATAGTACATATGACTATTAACAATCTGCAGGCTGTGTATGTGGTTGTGTCTTAAAATGTTTTCATTTCCAGGCTGAAAAGCTGTAATCTCACAGAGAAATGCTGTGAATCATTGGCTTCAGCTCTCAGATCAAACTCCTCACCCCTGAGAGAGCTGGACCTGAGTGACAATAACCTGAAGGATTCAGGAGTGAAGCTGCTCTCTGCTGCACTGGGGGATTCACACTGTAAACTGGAGATACTGAGGTCAGTCTTCCTGGGTATTCCACACTGTAAACTGGAGATACTGAGGTCAGTATTACTGGGTATTCCACACTGTAAACTGGAGATACTGAGGTCAGTATTACTGGGTATTCCACGCTGTAAATTGGAGATAATGAGGTCAGTATTACTGGATATTCCACACTGTAAACTGGAGATACCGAGGTCAGTATTACTGGGTATTCCACACCGTAACCTGGAGATACTGAGGTCAGTCCTATTTTACAGTTCAAATACTGATGTCAAATACCTTATGTGATGGCTGCAAGGCAAATCACATAAGCGAACCACTGCAGTCACATCATTTCATTCCCAATAAGCAAGTATTAATTTCAGCTTTTTTTTCTCTCCAGAAAATAGAATAATATGCTCTGGTGCCATATATGGACCACAGTTTCACAGTTTCATAGCAGAGGAAGCTATATCACATTTCCTCAGTTGGAATTACACCAAATAAAATACTCCTTTATTTTGGGTACCTGCTGCATGGGCACCTTCCTGTGTCACATCAGCGGCTGTCAGCTGTAATCAGCTCTCACTGTACTGGGCCACAGTGTTTAAAATGTCTGTATGTTAAGGTCCCTCAAACAGATTTCCTGTACGTTGTGTTGCATCCATATATTTTGTTATATTTTACTTTTAATTTGTTCAATTTAAATATTAACCAAGCCATACATCAGCCACGCTGGTGCAAGAACTAACACAGCCTGACAGGCCTGCATTAGCTGCTGGGGATGTTTACATCTCCTCCTTTCATTCAGAGTTACTAGTCAGTTGGGGGGGGGCATGCTGGTGCAGTGGTTAGCACTGTTGCCTCACACCTCTGGGACCCGGGTTCAAGTCTCCGCCTGGGTCACATGTGTGTGGAGTTTGCATGTTCTCCCCATGTCGTCGTGGGGTTTTTTCCAGGTACTCCGGTTTCCCCCCACAGAAGGGAAAGAAGGGAAACTATTTCAAGAAAATTACTTGATAAGCTGTAGGTCAGACTCCAGATATAATAGGGGTGTGTAAACTTTTGACATCCACTATAGACATATTCACTTGCTGCCAGTGTTTTCACAGCCAGAACATAGCAGACTCTGTACTCCCCTCTCCTTGAGGGGATCATCAGTGACTTTCCTAAGTAGTCAGATAGAGGTGTTCCCAGTTATGTTCTGATCATGGTTCTGGATGTGAAGGTTAATCTCTCCCTGTGTTGGGTAAGAAGGCAGGAGACACAGGGTTGCAGTGAAAACTCTCAAAGGGCCAGTGTTTATTTTAGGGGTAAATCAAAACCAGGGTGATTGTTAATATGCTTTTTATGTGCTGTACAACAAATTCACTGCTTTACAAAAATCTCTTGTCATCGCTGTGATGGCTCACTTTAATGTAATATACAGTGCACCAGTGGAAAAAGAAGTTTTATAAATGTTTCATTTTCATAAGGGTGGGCCGGAGTGAACTCACAGAGAAATGCTGTGAGGCACTGGCTTCAGCTCTCAGATCAAACCCCTCACCCCTGAGAGAGCTGGACCTGAGTGACAATGACCTGCAGGACTCAGGAGTGAAGCTGCTCTCTGCTGGACTGGAGGATTCACACTGTAAACTAAAGATACTGAGGTCAGTATTACTGGGTATTCAAGACTGTAAACTGTAATTATTGAAAGGAGTCACAGTTTATGAAAGTAGTCACATTTACTTAAAATTAATACTTGTATTGGTGAGGTGATCTTATTTATCAGAGTGTTTTTGTCTGTCTCTCTGCAGGCTGTCAGGCTGTAGAGTCACAGAAGAAGGCTGTTCTTCCCTGGCTTCAGCTCTGAGGTCAAACCCCTCACACCTGAGAGAGCTGGACCTGAGCTACAATCACCCAGGAGACTTAGGAGTGAAGCTGCTCTCTGCTGTACTGGAGGATCCCAGCTGTAAACTGGAGAAGCTGCAGTGAGTACAGAGTGTGTGTCTGACACGCTACAGATACTTATGCATGTATGTGAAGAAGAGGCACCAATAAATAAATGGATACAGCAGTAGTACTATGTCATTCTGCTTCTCCTGTAGTGTGGATCACGGTGGAGAGTGCAGGACCAGACCAGGCTTACAGAAATGTAAGTGTCTTTGCATGTTTTTATTAATAATACCATTAATACTATGTTATGGCTGTATTCATACAGTCATTGTGCTGAGTGTGTGTTTTGCACTGTATGCAGATACATTTCCATGTTTGTGTTTTGGTGAGTTTCTATATATATATTATTTTAGATAAGATTCAAAACAGACATCACCAAAATACCATTCTTATTACTTTATGACTGCATTCCCATAATTGTTGTAAATATGTTTGTGGTGAGTACATGTGGTGATGAGGTTATTTTGCAATTTGCATCTGTATAAGCCGTTAGTTTAGCACGTGCAGCGTTTTTGCGGCTCTTCCCGCTGGCAGCCGACATTTTCTGAGGTATTTCACATACAGGCAGGTCGCACATTACGGATGAGATCCGTTCCCGATGTCTGTCTTTAGATTGAGCTTGTAGGTAAATTGGAAAAATAAATGTGGCACATTAAATGATAATGAGTAATAATTATTATTATGCAATAAAAATAAAAGTAAATATGGTACTGTACTGTACCTCGAGCTGACGAACCGCGTCACAAAGTAGCACGTGTTTTCGTTATTATGTACCTGAAAACACAGGCATTTAACCCGAATTATTACCCGAATTTTTGTATTTAACCCGAATTTTTACAATAACAAGCTTTATGGCAGTCCGTTCATGAGTACAAGCTATTCGTAAGTCGGACATTCTTAACTCAGGGACTGTCTGTACCTGAATTCCTGATTTGTTAGGGGAAGCTGTGCTGTTTTTGTATTGTACAGAAGAATAAAATACAGGCTACCTGATGGGATTAATAATTCTTCCTCCTGCCTACAGACTCCTGCCAGCTGACGCTGGACCCCAACACAGCAAACAGACGCCTGTCTCTGTCGGGGGGGAACAGGAAGATGACATGGGGGGCAAAGGAGCCATATCCTGATCATCCAGAGAGATTTGACTGGTGGGACCAAGTTCTGTGCAGAGAGAGTCTGACTGGTCGCTGTTACTGGGAGGCTGAGTGGGATGGATATGGAGCCTGGATAGCAGTGACTTATAAAGGGATCGGGAGGAAAGGACTGTGTGATGACTGTTTGCTTGGATGCAATGACAAGTCATGGAGTCTGTACTGTGATACTGTCAGTTACTCTGTCTGGCACAATAATAAACACACTGTCATACCCATACAGCCCTCAGGCTCCCGCAGAGTAGGAGTGTATCTGGACTGGGAGGCTGGTGCTCTGTCCTTCTACAGAGTCTCCTCTGATGGACTGACCCCCCTGCACAGATTCACCTCCTCATTCACTGAGTCCCTCTATCCAGTGTTTGGGGCTTATTATACAGACTGCACAGTGTCGCTGACGCTGGGATAGCTCACTGCATAAAGAGTTTTTACTCTTTTTTTTACATAATTTTTACTGTTCCACTGTGTGCTATGTTACTGCTTCTCCACTGTAAATCCCTGATTTTTAACCTGTATAAACCTTTTTACTCTGAAATGTATGTTTGACAGAAATAAATGACGGGGTTCAGGGAGCTGAACAAACATGCAAAATAACAGTGTTTCACTCGGACTAAAATGTAATGTACCTTATATATATTTGTCTGTATATTATATTTACTAACTGTATAATGACAATAAAGTCTTT
Source organism: Brienomyrus brachyistius (assembly GCF_023856365.1). Taxonomy (NCBI): domain Eukaryota; kingdom Metazoa; phylum Chordata; class Actinopteri; order Osteoglossiformes; family Mormyridae; genus Brienomyrus; species Brienomyrus brachyistius. The sequence continues at coordinate 1,399,940 of NW_026042311.1, read as the reverse complement.
CTGTTCTATCCTATTAATGCCCTGCTTAACCAGTGCCTGAGTATCATAATTAAACGGCATTCTGGTGAATTACATTAAAATCACTTTACTTCTTTCAACTGAACACAGCTAATTACATTAACTCACCATACATAGCAGGAGACATTGCTGTGAAAGCAAAAAAAAAAAACTATAGAGTTGGAAATATACGAAAAAAATCACATTAGTAGTGAACATTACATTCAATGACTAAAATACAACAAGCAGGAATAAAACTATCCCAGCTAATCCAGTGAACTTTCATACCTGAAAACCGACAAGCTAACTAGCAAATGGCTATGATCTTTCTCACCCGTACTAAAACACGGGGAAAGGATAATTGAATGCAATCTACCATAAACAAATGTGTAAATGAATGCCAAAAATGAGTGATTAAATTTTAAAAGTGAACTAAGGTTTAACTTGAGAGAGTAAAACTCTGTGCATGCGACCTACAGTGACTGATGGTTTCCCACCGGATGCAAGATGTGAGGCACCACATTCCCTCAATTACCATCCCCACCGCAACATGGCAGTAAGGGGAAATACGTACCATCATGCCAGCATACGCCAGCTTGTCGGTCTGGTAATCCAGTGTCTGGTATTTTTCCATTTTCTTCTGCTGACTTTCCATCTTGTAGACCTGCAGGCTGGTCTCACACTTCTCCAACAGTTCCTCGAACTGGGCAGGGCAGAACTGAGAGAGACAGCATGGAGATGACACTACATACAAGTGCTTGTCCTCTGATCCAACCTTCAAATTTCTTGATGAGATAAAATCCAAGTTAAAAATAGCTTGTTGAGATGGCCGCATTGACCATAATGAGTATAACTATCTGTTCCAGAAACATCTGGTCATACCAGTTATTTATACTCTGCCTAAATTCACAAAAGTTTGGTTAATCCACCTGGCCGTCATATTATATCTGGCAATGAGTGCATGACTGAGTCACTGTCCCAGTTTCTTGATTATCATATCAAAGATTTATCACCTGCCCTTTTTTATTCAAAGTCACGTCTGATCTTTCACAAAAATTGGATGAATTCAGCGAGGTGAATTCTGTGGAGGTTTTATGTACAATAGATGTTACTAGTCTTCATACAAATATTCCTCATCAAGCTGGTTTAAATGGACTGCATTATAATTTACAAAAATCTAATGTGCCACATTCAGCCTTTTTACTTTCTTTTATTCCAGGTGTCCTTACCAAAAATATTTGATGTTCCAGGTCGACTTTCTGCAAATTCAGGGTACAGTGATGTGTTCACCTACACAGCAAATGTACCAGTGTTAAATTAACACTACATGGTGTTTATATGGGTCCACGCCATTGAATGTTACCTTTAACACTTTACAGTGTGCAGTGAGTGTTGTTTTTACAGTGTTAATCTTTATTAAGTCCAAACAATAATATGCAAGTATAAAAAACCATGGCAGTATGCAGCTGTCATACTGATCAAGAAGGAGATGGATTCCAAGTCCCAAAAATGAACGTGTTTTGGTGTGAAATGTACAAATAAACCTCAGGACAACAGCAAAAGACTTTGTGAAGGTGCTAGCTGACACTGGTAAGATAGCATCATTATCCACAGTAAAATGAGTCCTGCAATAACATGACCTGAAAGGCCACTCGGTAAGAAGGAAGCCATTGCTTCAAAACCACCATAAAAAGTCAGACTACAGTTTGCAACTGCACATCAGGACACAGATATTAATTTTTTGAGATATGTCCTGTGGTCTCATGAAACTGAAAATTGAACTGTTTGGCCATAATGGTATATTTGGAGGAAAAAATGGTGAAACTTGCAAGCCTCATAAAACCATCCCAACTATGAAGTATGGAGGTGGCAGCATCATGTTGCTATGCTGTAGGAGGGACTGGTGCACTTCACAAGATATATGGATCATGCCGGCCCCCTTGTTCATTACATCATCGTGGTGGATCTCATTACAGTCAAGGTCCCACCCAGGACCCAGCAGGGGCCAGCCAAGGACCAGCCAAGGACCAGCCAAGGCCCCATCATGGGAACAGGAGAAAATTCAAGTGGCTACATCTGTATATGTTTGTTTTTTCATATTGATAATACAGAGACTGAAGCTGATTTGAAGTGAGATTTAGTGGGTTTCAATATTATATCCTTCAAAGGTTGAACAACTGTAAACTGACAGTGAGATGCTGTGAAGCGCTGGCCTCATCTGTCACCTCAGGCTCCCCCCAGTTGAGAGAACTGCACCTGAGTGACAATAAAATTCATGATTCTGGAGTAGAACTGCCTTCTGATGGACTGAAAAATCCACACTGTAAAGTAATAACATTAAGCTCACTCTGTGTGACATTAAGATTTAACTGTTTTTTCAAGCCATGATTTGATTTACATAAAATCTTTGTTCAAGAAATTTGGACAAACTTATAACCCAGCAGTGCTAACCACTGTGCCACCATGCCACCCATTTTTTTTAACACACACACACACACACACACACACTCACACATGTAGGGTATACCTATCCTTATGGGGCCCGGTCATTCACTTCTATGGGAAAAATGCTAATGCTAACTATGACAACCTTAACCCCCACCCTGCCCTAACCATAACAATAAGTAACCAAGCAAAATACAAGAGTTTTTACATTTTAAGTTTCATAGCAGTCACTGATTTTTATAAAATAGAGTTTTCCCTTATGGGGACCGGTTTCCTGGTCCCCATAGGGGGAAAAAAACGGATATTTATCACGCTATGGGGACATTGTGTCCCCATAAGGATAGATATACCGCTCACACACACACACACACACACACACACACACACACACACACACACACACAGTCTGCTGTACTAAACATTACTTTGTAATATTGTTTCCCAATTCACTGGCAAATCAGTTGCAAATGCCACAGTGTCGGGGATGGGACCTGAGACCATAAAACTAGGCAATATTTAATATATAAGCACAGTACCGTATTTTTTAGAGACTAAAATCTTGGTGTAATTACACTTTAATTTCATTTCTCTTGCATAACAGGTTGCATCATTGCAAACTCACAGAGAAATGCTGTGAGGCACTGGCTTCAATTCTCAGATCAAACTCCTCACCCCTGAGAGAGCTGGACCTGAATGATAATGACCTGCAGGATTCAGGAGTGAAGCTGCTCTCTGCTGGACTGAAGAATCATCTTCCATGTAAACTGGTGACATTGAGGTCAGTATTACTGGGCAATTCAATCCAGCTTATTTTTTATAGCGCCTTCCATAACAGAGTCGCCTCAAGGTGCTTTACATAGGTGTGTTGTGACGTGTCACAACACCATTAAGACAGAATAATACAAAACAGGGAAAGGGGAAGACAAAGGAATGAAAAAGAAAGCCAGATGACAATGGAGGAGAGGAACCAAAAATTATCAAGTAGGGAGAAAAAAAATATCTGGGGGTCCAAGGTCAACTGACTGGCCACCCCCTGGGCATGCTAACATTATACTGTAAAAAAATATTACCTCCATCCAGTTCAAAATTCTTAAGTAATTGGTAGCACTTTTGAGTTTGCCCAACATTTTAATGACTAATTTTAGTATTACATCTAAATTAGAAGGAACTGCTGTACTTTTGGATTCACAAATAAATTCCAATTGACCTGAGTAAAATCAGTTAATACAGCCAACTCCAGCTGATGTACAGTATACAGCTTTAATTACATAGTTATGCTAACACCGTGTGTAATTGTCAGACATAAAACTATGTTGAAAAGACAACTAAACTGAGCAAACGATTAACTTCTTATTCATCCAATTAGCCTATTTATTTTGGATGAACTCAAAAGAAATAATATAGTTACATTAATATAGTTATAATATAGTTATACTTTTTGTACAAAAATCATACCATTCTGGTTTTCCTTGTAAAGTGGTTACTTGTTAAAACATTGTACTTTCATTAATAGTTCTAAAATATAGAATAACTCAAATATTTATAAATTGGCAAAGTGTCATATCACTGAAAAAAGAAAATTTGACTCACTTTTTGGCATTACATAAATATATCAATATGATGTAAATATATTTGTTCACAGCAAAGGCATTGATTAAATTAACACTGCATGGTGTTTGTATTGGTCCACACCTCAATTAAGGACATTAAGTTCAAGACCGTCATGTGAAAGACTGTGACCAATATGGGCTTTACAGCCTTTGAAGGTTTTGTAATAAGTTGTGGCATCTTTCGGCTTACCTTTCATTGTTTTTGAGGGTTTATGGGCTGTCTTTCTGTATACTGAACCACCTATGTGTTTCGAACTTGTATTTTGCTTTTGGTGTTATGTTGATTTCAAGTCAATGAAAGTCTTGCAAGCTTATAATGCAGGTCTTCAGAGTGGCATATGATGATAATAATATGTATCGTATGTGGCATATGTATACTCACCATAGATGCTCGGTGCTAGTTGCAAAAATAAAAGTTTGGGGATTCTCTCCTTTAGAATCTATGCTCTGGCTCAGCGCTGCTGTTTTCACTGCGGCAGCTAGGGCACGTCGCTCGCTACGGCCCAGCTTCTACGCCAGTGGACTACATACCCCAGCAGCAGTTAAACTGAGGTGGGGCAGCAAGGAGGGGAACCTGCCGCCCACCTCTGTGTTTTCTTTCCCATATGTTGGGCTAAGTGCGCGTTTTGGACAGAATGGGTTATACGTTTACTGTACACTGAATGGTGTGTCGTGCCGTGCATTGGTGGATACTGGGTCCACAATTTCGTTAATCTGTGAAGGATTACTGTCTGACGCGGACTCTGTGAGCGCCTCAGACCAAGGGACTTCCGAGTGGAGGATTACTACGGTCACGGGACAGAAGGTAGCCATGTCAGGCAGGAAAGCGGTGCGCATAATCATACACACTATTGCGCTTGAACACCCGTTTCTCATGGGAGAAGCGTTCCAGAGCACCATTGCAGGATTATCGGGTGGGGGCTCCGATGGAGTGGGTCGCTGTGGACATGTTAGGGCCGTTTGCCGTGATGGACAAGGGGAACTGTTATGTGTTGGTGGCCATGGATTATTTTACCGAGTGGCCAGAGGCATATGCGGTGCCTGATCAGAGCGCGGTGACTATGGCTACCCTTCTGTTGGACGAGATGTTTTCCTGTTTCGGAGTCCCGGAGGAATTGCACAGTGACCTGGGCCGAGACTGTGAAGCGGAAGTGTTTGGAGAGGTCTGTGCCCGTTTGAGGGTGCGGAAGAACCACACCACCCCTCTGCACCCGCAGAGTGACGGCCTGGTGGAGCACAACCGGACCCTTGCCACGCAGCTCACCATGTTGACCAGCCAACACCAGAGGGACTGGGATCGCCACCTGCCGCTGGTGCTGTGGTCGTACCGTACCGCGGTCCAGGAATCAACACGATCTACCCCGGCGGCACTGATGTTCGGGAGAGAGCTGAGGACGCCTGTGGACTTGGTGTTCAGTTCCCCGCCTGAGCCAGAGGTGCCTGGTAAGCCGGGTTTGGAGTACCTATATCACCTGCGTGAGAGGCTGCGGGTGGTGTATAGGCTCACCCGCCAGGCGCTGGCAGAGGCTGGTTCCAAACAGCGGTGGGCGTATGATGTGCGTGCCCAGGGCAGGGACTTTGGGGTTGGGGAGATGGTTTGGGTGTACAGTCCTGTGAGAAAGAGGGGGCTGTCTCCTAAGCTCATGTCCCACTGGGAAGGACCCTGCACTGTCTTGGAAAAACTTTCATAGGTGACTTATCTGGTGCGGCTGAGCAGAAGGGCGAGGTTGGTGGTTCTACACCGGGACCGTCTTGTGCCTTACCGGTCTATGGATGTGATTCAGGTGGGGGTGCGGGGTGTGGACGAGCCCCAGCCCCAGCCTCCTGTTTGTTCTCCTGCTGTTGCTGTTGCCACGGAGGTAGTAACGTCGGCCTCGGCACCTCACAGGCTTTGTGTTGGGTTAAGTGTCTGGGGACATCCACAGCTGAGGTGGGGGCAGTGTAACGGAGTTGAGACGGGGGGTGACTTCCAGTATGCACTGCCCCTGCCGAGTTTTGTTCGGGTTGTTTTGGGTCTGTTTTAGGGGTTAAATGAGTTATCGTTAAAGTTGTTGTGTTTCGTGCTATGGGGAATGTGTAGGAGATAATTTCAGTTAGTTTCATTTAAGGTGTGACGGTTACCGTCGGTGAAATGCTGTGTTGTTTGTATGCCTTGGGGCAAGTTTTAAGCCAATGGGGGAAGTGGGTGTTGGGCATAAAATTGTTCCAATTTACATGCTCGGTACTAGTTACAAAAATAAAAGCTTGGGGATTCTCTCCTTTAGATCCTTTGCTCCAGTGTTGTCATTATTCTTGCATTGACGTATAAAACAAGCAAAACCGTCGCAGTGTGGAGGATAGGGACAGGTTCGGCAACACAGAAAAGCAAAAATGAAACAGTAAACTCAAGTATGCAAATCACGTGCTAAATTTAAGAAATCCTCTCTGGTCTTGAATAACATTTACTTTGTTGCATGTATCAAATAAAATTTTAATTAATCAAATTAAACCTAAATTTTTAAAGTCTGGAATTTTACGTTACATAAACATATTGTTATTTGTAATTAAATGTATTTATTTATATTAATCTACCTACTTAAACAAACAAAAAAATATTGATGATGTAATTAATTTTATTAAGACAAGTGGCTACACAAAATTCATTTATCTAAGAATCGGTACAAATTCTAAGTTCATAGTTCAATTATATGTTATATGAACTAATTCATTTCAATAAAATTTGAATTAAACTCAACTTGTAGCATCACCTTTGTTGATGTAAGGCCAACTGATTCCCAGTCCTGGCCTTGTGGCCATGGGTGATGAGTAATATGTGCAGAAAGGTGTTAGGAGAGCTGTAATGCCCTTAGCTTGGCAGGTCCTCTTGGTGACATCTGCTCCTGTGTCCTGGTCAATGGTTGGTTGAGAGGCTTTGGCTTCCTGAGGGGTAACCTATGTGGGGATTGGTGGATCACTAAGGTTTACTTATTGGGTGGTGCCATGGGACAGATAGGGGCAACCCATTTTGTACCTGTGTGTCATCCATATCGGCTAGCAACCTGTAACAAGGTGTAGTCACAGTGATGTAACAGTTTATGGTGTAAATTGAACACTAAAAGAGTTAATAAATTTTAACACTGTACAAAAACAATCACTGTACTTTGTAGAGTGTTAAACTTAACACTGATTGGTGTGGACCATATAAACACTGCAGTGTTAATTTAAGTCTGCACATATGCTTTCTGTACATGGCAAATATGCCAGTGTTAAATTAACACTGCATGGTGTTTATATGGGTTCACACCATTCAGTGTTACCTGTAACACTTTACAGTGTGTAGTGAGTGTTGTTTTTACACCGTTAATATTAACTCAGGGGGTGGCATGGTGGTGCAGTGGTCAGCAGTGTTGCCTCACACCTCTGGGACCCAGGTTCGAGTCTCCGCCTGGGTCACGTGTGTGGAGTTTGCATGTTCTCTCCATGTCATCGTGGGGTTTCCTCCAGGTACTCTGGTTTCCCCCCACAGTCCAAAAACATGCTGAGGCTAATTGGACTAGCTAAATTGCCCATAGGAGTGCATGTGTGAGTGAATGGTGAGTGAGTGTGCCCTGCTATGGGCTGGTCCCCCATCCTGGGTTGTTCCCTGCCTCGTGCCCATTGATTCCAGGATAGGCTCCGGACCCCCTGCGACCCAATAGGATAAGTGGTTTGGAAAATGGATGGATGGATGGATATTAACTCATATAGTGTTCGATTTACACAAAAGGGTAAGTCAATGAGTCTCCACCTCCACACATCTGCCCCATTTTAATATGCGCACAAGAAGTCATGAGGATCAGAAGAGCCGTCCCACATTTACCCACCATCATGAGAAAGACTCCAAAGAGGACCTTAGAGCTTTTTCGTAGTTTGCATTGACGTTTCGATGGCTTAGTTCTGACTGATCTTGATGAGTAGGGAGCTGTGGTTTTTTTCTTGATATGCAGTTTTATAACATAAACTCTTTAATAACAATTCAACTCTTGGAGGTGTACAGGACACTTCTCTAAAGTGGTGTATATTTTAGTGGTTTGGGGGTGTTTTTGAGTACCAGCCCTGCTCTTGTATGATAACAAACTAGGCAGTACTGATAAATAATTATCCAAAAAATCCTAAACTTTCTGTAAGGTATGGCCACCAGCCATGCCCAGAGCGTACAGGTGCCACGCCCACTTCAATCAGACAGCTGTATCTCAGGCCTGCCTCAGCCAATCATCACCAAACTTCAATATGTCCTGTAGGACGGTAGTGGGAAAGGGCCCTCCAAATTTGGTGCCGACAGGTCAAACGGGGGCGCTACAGCAATGTAACATGTGTCTCAAACCTGCAAAACCAGTGAAACTGACATTTATCTCATTTCTGTGACATAATACTGGTCAAAATCCTTTGTACTGCAAGTTCTGTGAGTCATGCCAAATCAAGATATATGTATTGTTTAATGACAGCCATTTGCATTCCCTTGTGATATTTAAAAACTGAATAAATTGACATAATCCTATAACTCCAACAATCTGCACCCCAACTAGGTGATTCTGGTATCAAGTCAATCAGGATGCTGCCTTCATGGATGATTCATAAACAATACTTGATCTGTCTGTATAATATGGCCACCAGCCACACCCAACCTGCACCATTTCCATGCCCATTTCAATAAAACAGATAAATCTCAGGCATGCTTTATCCAATCCTCACAAAATTTGGTCCACTAATGTAGCACTAGACCACAGAATGACTCTCCAACTTAGTTGCCGATTGGTCAAACTGGGGTGCTATGGCCACTGTTCATATGTGTCTACGACCCAACTTAACTGAGAAGGCTTAAAAGTAATGAATAGCGTTTATCAAATTGAGCGCAGGCTCCACCTGCTGGCCAAACCATTTCCATTCTCATTTCAATTAAACAGCTAAATCTCAGGCATGCTTCATCCGATCCGCACAAAATTTGATCCACTAATTTAGCACTGGCCCCCAGACAGACCCTCCAACTTTGGTGCCGATTGGTCAAACGGGGGCGCTACGGCCACTATCCATATACGTCTAAGACACACCTTAGCAAATTCAGCTGAAATGTCATTATTTCCTATAAAACCTTCAAAAAATTGTTACCTTTCCCTTCATCTGACTCCAGATTTTTAATTGCCTGTCACTTTCCTGCCATTTCACTCATTATCATTATTATCATTATCATCAGACTTCTTTTATAACATAGGCAGTGTGTACTGCAGATTTCAGTACACTGTTTCATAAATGCTATTCCACCTTTTCAGGCCTTCTCATGTCTTATAGATCAGCTTACAAAAAAGAAAAGCATGATATTACTGCTGGTGTAAGCAGTATTCCCTCAAATAAGCAGTTGTTATAAATATTTAAGACAGCTTATATTCACACAGGTACTATAAACTAAGCTTAACCTGCAAGATCTACACCTACCACGTTAGGTAGGCAGGTGCCAATTTCTACATCGTACTACATCTGACAGAACCCACACATTCTTTTGGGCTCAGGCACTCCACCAGAGGGTTCTGCATTCTGTCCGACATCTACTGACCTGTTACGCCTACACTAAAACCATCTCCATCCTAATTTCTACCTACTACTCAGACTATCTCACCCAAACCAGTCCTGTTTTGTCCTACATCTACTGACCTGTCAGACCTACAATTAACAATCTCCATCCTGTTACGAGACTATGCAGTTCTGTCTGACTCTTTACTATCCTCGCTGCTCGTGTCAGTCAGTCCTCCTGCTCTCTGCCGTTCTTCCTCTATTGTCCTACCTGTCCGAACGTCTTACGCTTTGGACCCTTCAGTCACTGCCTGCAGTTACTAGTTTTAATTTGTATTTACAGTGATTTTTGTAACTGTAGATCAAACAGTTCAGCTGTGTACTGTTGATAAATTAACTGTAAATTTTTAGCTTTGTTAAATCTTTAATGACAGATTATTTTCTCTTCAATATCAGAAGCTCTACAACAGCGCTACAAGTGGCCTGGGTTATAAATGAAGTAAAGTTAAGTTAAAGTTAAAGATAGACGGTTGCCATGGGCTAATTAGCCTGTCCTTTTCAAGTACATTTCAGGTGACTTAGTTTGGAAATTTTTATTTCTGCTTCTTGTAATTTGCTTATAGAATCTAATGTGTGCTACCAAAGTGCTTTGGTTTGTTTACATCTCTGCATATTCATTTTTTGGTTTCACAGCTATGTGTCCTGTTAAATGATTATTATATATGTTTACATTAATTATATTCAATTGTAAGTAGTAAAGTGAATATATTATTTTAATTTACCAGAGAATGCAGTTTAATTATGTCACTCAGTTATGCTTTTGGCACTGCTAAACCGGGACATCAATCAGATACAATAAAAAGCCTTTATCCTGGTAGGATTTACAATATATAGACATAAATATATAAAATGGGCACATACTGGGGAAAGGAAAAGCCCCCCCACGCATCAGGGTTACACTTTACTGGTTCATTTTAGTCAGAGAGAAAACCTGTCATTTTGCATGTTTGTTCACCTTGCTGAACCCCGTTATTATTATTATTATTTGTCTAACATATATTTCAGAGTAAAAAAGGATTATACAAGTTAAAAAGCAGAGTTACCATGAAGAACCAGCAACATGCGTGATACAGTAAAAATGATTTCTCCAGCACACAGTAAGCTATCCCAGCATGCACAGTGATACTGAGCAGTTTATATAAAGCCCAAACCCTGGACAGAGGGGTTCAGTGAATGAGGAGGTGAATCTGTGCAGGAGGGTCAGTCCTTCAGGGGAAACTCTGTAGAAGGACAGAGCACCAGCCCCCCAGTCCAGATACACTCCTACTCTGTGGGAGCCTGAAGGCTCTATGGTTATGACAGTCTGTTTATTATTGTGCAGGACAGAGTAACTGTGAGGATCACAGATCAGAATCCATGACTTGTCATTGGCTCCAAGTGCACAGTCAGTACTCTGTCCTTTCCTCCTTATTCCTTTATAAGTCACTCCTATCCAGGCTCCAGCTCCACCCCACTCAGCCTCCCAATAGCACCGACCAGTCAGACTCTCTCTGCACAGAACTTGGTAACAGCGGTCAAATCTCTCTGGATGATCAGGATATGGCTCCTTTGTCCCCCATGTCGCCTTCCTGTTCCCCTCTGACAGAGACAGGCGTCTGTGTGCTGTCTTGAGGTTCAGTATCAGCTGGCAGGAGTCTGTAGGCAGGAGGAAGAGCCACTAATACCATCAGGCAGAGCAGTGTTTTAGTCTGTACTTTATTTTTCTGTACAACACAAAACAGCACAGCTTCCCCTGAGGAAACGGGAATTCAGGTCCAGACAGCCCCAGAGTTAAGAACCCCCGACTGATGGACAGCTCATACTTACCAACAGACTGCCGTACAGCGTCTTGTGTCAAAAATGCATACGCTACTTTGTGAAACTTGTGAAAACATTGAGTGGTAGTTTGTTTTTTTGTTTTTTTTAAGTGTTTTTGGTGATGTTTGTTTTGTTTTTATCTTTTGAATGTTGTTCTAAATGACACACATAAACTCACCTAAACACAAACATGGAAATCCATCTACACACAGTGCAAAAAGCCACACTCATCACAACAACTGTGTGAATACAACCATAACATAGTATTCATGGTATTATTAATAAAAACATGCAAACACACTTACATTTCTGTAGGCCTGGTCTGGTCCTGCACTCTCCACCGTGATCCACACTACAGGAGAAGCAGAATGACATAGTACTGCTGTATCCATGTATTTATTGGTGCCTCTAATTCACATACATGCATAAGTATCTGTAAGGTGTCAGACAAACACTCTGTACTCACTTCAGCTTCTCCAGTTTACAGCTGGGATCCTCCAGTACAGCAGAGAGCAGCTTCACTCCTGAGTCTCCTGGGTGATTGTAGCTCAGGTCCAGCTCTCTCAGGTGTGAGGGGTTTGACCTCAGAGCTGAAGCCAGGGAAGAACAGCCTTCTTCTGTGACTCTACAGCCTGACAGCCTGCAGAGAGACAGACAAAAACACTCTGATAAATAAGATCACCTCACCATTACAAGTATACGTTTTAATATAAATGCAACTTCTTCCAGTAATTACAGTTTACAGTGTGGAATACCCAATAATACTGACCTCAGAGTCTCCAGTTTACAGTGCAAATCCCCCAGTCCAGCAGAGAGCAGCTTCACTCCTGAATCCTGCAGGTCATTGTCACTCAGGTCCAGCTCTCTCAGGGGTGAGGAGTTTAATCTGAGAGCTGAAGCCAGTGACTCACAGCATTTCTCTGTGAGATTACAGCTGTTCAGCCTGAAACAGGAGCCGAGTTATTATTCACACACAGACCAGAATATATTACATGGACAAAAGTATTGGGACACCTGGTCATTACACCTACAGGAGCTTTTATGACATCCCATCCTAAATCCAGAGGCATCAATATGGAGTTGGTTCCCCCTGTGCAGCTGCCACTTTTCAGGAAAGTCTTTCTCACAAGATTCTGGAGTATCTGTGGGACTTTGCCCGTTCATTCAGAAGAGCATTTATGAGGTCTGGCACTGACGCTGGATGTGAAGGCCTGGCTCATAATCTCTGGCACAGTGCAGTCAGACAGGAAACATCCTTCTGGCATCTGCCAAACCCAGACTCATGCATCAGACTGCCATCACTCCACAGAACACATTCGCACTGCTTCAGAGTCTAGTGGCAGCGTGCTTTACAGCTGTCCATCCAGTGCTTGGCATTATGCTTAGTGATGTGAGGCTTGCATGCAGCTACTCGACCATGGAAGCCCATTGCATGAAGCTCACGGTGCACAGTCTTTGCTCCAGAGGAAGTCTGTAGCTCTGCAGTTATTGATTCAGCAGAGTATTGGTGACTTTCATGCACTATGTGCCTCGGCATTCAGCAACCCTGCTCTCTTACTTTACATGGTCTGCCACTTCATGGAATCAGTGATATTCAGCTAAGTAAGAAATCCAGCTGTGTGACACAGGCCCCATTCTTTGATTTCAGGATACCCCAAGTTTAAACACTAGCCGCAGAAACACCAATCCTTTCAGATTTCATATTTGTTTAAAAGAAATATTTATAAATAGTAATACTTCATTCATTCTCATGGAATTGTCTTTTTGCCTATCCCATCTCGTTCTTCATAAAAGACAAAGGCAGGTGAGAGGAAGTGAGAGGTTACGGCACAGGGTCAGCCAGCATCCAGCGCTCCTGCAGTGACTGGCATTAAGGGCCTAAGGATAATTTCAATTTCTGAGTAGTTTTCCCAGTATTAAGGCAAACTAGAACATTCTGGCTTTTGCTGGTTCATTCCACAAAGGATGGTCATGGAAAATCTGCATTTTTTTAATGACATCGATACCTTCAGTCTATATAAGATCTGGGATCCAAATAAATCCAGCCTGGTTATTAATCCAAGAGGTGGAAATTAATGTTATATTTATATAGTTTCATTATTTACTTAAAACAGTGTTAATCTATTACTGCCAGACTAGATCTGTTGTCACATCCAAAGCCAGGGGCACCTGAGGCCAGCAGAGGGCGCCAGTGAGCAGCCAGAGACAGCAGCCTTCTGCAAGCTCCCAGCTCTGAGCTCCATCACCTGGACACACCTGCTGACAGTAACACTCACACACCATGTTTGTGGGGCTGGTGTGTGGCTCAATAGGCTAAGCCTCTGTGCCTGTGGTCAGATGATCGGTGTTTTGAGGCTCAGCAGAACAGTCACATGTCTGTGGGCCCTTGAGCAAGGCCCATAACTCCCAGTTCCAAGGCTGCTGGATGTCAGGTGACCCTGTGCTGTGACCCCTAAGCTTGCTCTCACCTGTAACTGTGTCTCTCATGGAGAATGAGAAGAGAAGCATTCCAATGCACCTGTTCTTGTGCAAATAAAGGATCATTTCATTAAAAAACCCTACAGATAAACAGTCCTCTTTGTTTCTATAACAGGTTAGGATGCATAATGGAAGGTAATGCAAATTGAAACTTTTTGTTTTTTTAACTAAATTACTACCCTCAATCATTCTAAAATCTGGGTTCCAGATTATCAAGCCTAGTTTTTAACCCATGAGGAGGAATATACTGTATATTTTACTTATTTTAAACTGTTTAAAATGTTAATGCATAAGTGTCAAGCAAGATACATTTCCACATCCTCACTTACAGTGCTGTCCTAGATGTCTTGACCACAGGCAGCAGCCTCCAATGCTCCTTATCTGATCTGATGAATTTCTTCAGATCAAACACATCCAGCTTCTCAGCTGACATCAGTAAGACAAAGGCCAAAGCTGAATACTGAGCAGGTGAGAGATCTTCTGCTGAAAGACTTCCTGAATTCAGGTATTCTTGTACTTCCACTACTAGAGAATTGTCACCCAATTCAGTCAGACAGTGGAACAGGTTGATGGTCCTTTCTGGAGATAAATTCTCCTGTATTTTCTCCTTGATATATTGGGCTGTTTCCTTACTGGTATGTGAGCTGATTCTTGTCGGCCCCAGTAGCCTTTGTAACAGAGTCTTACTGGAGTCTGTTGAGAGGCCCAGGAGGAAGCGGAGGTAGAGGTCCAAGTGTCCATTCTTGCTCTTTAATGCCTGATCCACTGCAGTCTCCAGCAGGTCAGCTGATGAGTTTGACAGAAACACATATAAAGCAGCGAGATACTCCTGGATGCTCAGATGCACAAAGCAGTACACCTTCTCCTGGTACAACCCATACTCCTCTTTAAAGACTTCTGTGCACACTCCAGAGTAAACTGAAGTTTCAGCGACATCAATGCCATTCTCTGTCAGATCTTGCTCATAAAAAATTAGATTGCTTTTCTCAAGGCTATCAAAAGCCAGTTTACCAAGTTTTAAAAGGAATTCCTTTCCAGATTTATTAAACTCACTTTCATGGTTTTTCATCCATCTCACCACCAATTTCCTAAACCAACTTGTCCAACTCAGGTTTGCGGAGGTCGGTAGCCTATACTTGTCATTTTTTAAACTTGTCTGAAAGATCAGGAAGTGTGTGTACATTTCAGTCAGATTCCTTGGAATTTCTCCACTGTCAGTCTCACTAAAAAGCCTCTCAAGGACAGTGGCTGAAATCCAGCAGAACACAGGTATGTGGCACATGATGAAGAGGCTCCTTGATGATTTCACATGTGTGATAATCCTGCTGGCCAGGCTCTGATCACTAAATCTCTTCTGGAAATACTCCTCCTTCTGTGCATCACTGAACCCTCGTATCTCTGTCACCCGGTGGACACACTCAGGAGGTATCTGATTGGCTGCTGCTGGCCGGGAGGTTATCCAGAGGAGAGCGGATGGGAGCAGATTCCCCTTAATGAGGTTAGTCAACAGCACATCCAGTGACGTTTTCTTTGTTACATCAAACCAGCTGTCAATCTTCTGAAAATCCAGAGGAAGGCGACACTCATCCAGGCCATCAAAGATTAATAAGATTTTGTACCTAAACAGCTCAGCAGATTCAACTGATTTCAGATCTGGGACAAAGTGGTGAAGCAGTTCAATCAGACTGTATTCACCCTTAATCAAATTCAGGTCCCGGAAAGGAAGAGCAAATATGAAGTGAACATCCTGGTTTGCTTTTCCTTCTGCCCAGTCGAGAATAAATTTCTGCACAGAGACTGTTTTCCCGATACCTGCCACCCCTTTAGTGAGTACAGTTCTGATAGGTGTCACACGCCAACATAAGGGTTTAAATATATCATTGCACTTGACTGTAGTATCTTCTGTTCGCCTTTTCTTGGATGTTGTTTCAATCTGTCTCACTTCATGTTCATCATTGACTGCTCCAGTCCCACCTTCAGTTATGTAGAGTTCTGTGTAAATCTCACTGAGAAGTGTTGGCTGTCCTTCCTTAGCTTTCCCTTCAAATACACACTCAAATGTTTTCAGTCGGGTACGTTTGATTCTGCGCTGACATTGTGACAGAAGATGCCCTGAATTGAAATGAGAGGTAAATGCAAAAAACCTTTTTTTTTTTCCCACTCACACAAGCAAATCTAAATCAAATTAAATGATAAACCGAAATTTAAAACACTTTTTGTCATATAATATTTTTTTCTGTGGCACACAGAATGAGATACAGCTCTTACTCTTCTCCAGCATGTCAGCGAGATCATTTTGCTCCATGGTCTTCAAGATGCAGAGTGTGATCTTCAGAGCTCCCTCTCTACCACAGGTCTTCTGCATCTGACCATCACAGTCCAGGTCATTGTCCTCCTCCAGCTGAGGCTCAGAGCATTCTGGGTAATTCTGATCTAGGTACCTCGTGATCTTCTTCAGCTCATCTTTCAGGAACCTTACAGCATTTTCCTCTAGTGACTAAAATACATCATCACAGTTAATTATTGCTACTTGCAGCAAACCTTTCCATAGTTCTATTTATGAATTATAGGTTTGAATATCTTTCCTTTAATATGATTAGTTTCTTATTGCACAGTTGTATAAAATGTAAGCCAACTCACACAACACTTCAGAAAACATCTCAGGAATAAATGCAAACCTTCAATATGGATGATAAACCCGATTTATCATGTAGATCTGAACTGCAATCTTCCATTTGGTCTCTGTGAATTAGGCAGAAATATGAAGACCTCAAATCATCTAAATAGTCTCTATTAAAATGCTCTTGCTGCCGACAAAGAATTGGAAAAGATGTAAGTTATTTGCCCCATAGTTTGAATGTGCCTGTATGCCTTTAGACTGAGTGTTTTAAGCAGTGTCTCTTTAAATGTACATTTACCTTTGATCTCTAGGAAAAGGTCCCTCTCTGAAGTTGAGTGCCTTTACCATTGACGCGTCACTCTTCATGGAAACACAGCTGGGTACAGGGGAGTCTGCTCTCTTCACCAGGACACTGTGGGCAGCGAGAGGAAACAAACCCTCATGGTATAAATATAATTCATACAATGGGGACGACATCACACTACTGTTTAGCCTTCTGCTCTGCCTTCATGTACTTTGATATGGTATGAAGCTCTTCATGTAAACAGACTTATTTACAGTCAGCTTTTAAGGAAATTGTCTCACCTAAAATTTAGATATATGAAACTTTTAGTATGACCGTTAAAAACCTCCACAACTAGACTTGACTGATGTTCCTTTTTACCTGTTTATATATGTTTTTGTTTGTTTGTTTAGTTTTGTTATGTGGCCATTTTGTATAGGAGGGATGGTCTGTTACTCGCCTCTAGTATAAAAGAACTGGCTGATTGTGGAAGAAGACGGTGAAGACAGAAGATGGCGAGGTCTTTTTATTAAGCTACACATATTAAAGTGCTGCCCACTGACCAGCCCTAGCTAGGAGCCCAGTTTACTTTTATGTTATGGCCTGACTATAGACCCAGAGAGACATGCATGCTAGTGGGCTGTAACACTGTTACCTCTCAGTCCCCTTTGTTTTACACTCCATAGGGGGGGTCAGTTCCGAAGCAGCTCCCTCCATTTTTTGCTGCAGTTACAGAGCAGATGATTCCTGCTGAGGCCTCTGTGAACATGAAAGAAACACATACAGAAAAATTCTGTTAAATGACAGTATTATAATGAGGCTTTTCCTGTTGATCAATGCCAGTGGTGGCCTAATGGTTAGGGATGTGTGTTTGTGATTGGAAGGCTATTGGTTCAAATCACCACCAGCAAAGTACCACCAATGTAGCCTGAGTACGGTGCCATTCTCCAGGACTGCAGAGCTACTATCCAAAAGGTTTTCTGTACTACTTGGCTTCGGATGGGCCACACCGGTTCTCAGGTTAACGCCATCAAACCTGTTATACCTGAAATACCTGTTCCTGGTGTTTACCTGGGAATGTGTGGCTCATCAGAAGCCAGGCAGGACAGAGAACCTACTGAATAGCAGCTCTCCAGGACCGGAGCTGGAGACTTGTAGGCTAGAGGCTGGAACCCAGGTCCTTTGGTACGATAGCAGTTATCGGAAACTTTTATTATTATCATTAAAGAGATTAAAGAAACTTTCTTAAGCATTCACTATAAATTCGTATGTGTCTCTTAGGACTTCGGATATATACAGAGACCATATAATGGGTAGAATAAAGTGAAATTCTAGCTGCTCTTGTATGAGGCGCCAAGTATCAAGCGCTCATTTTCGTGCACAAAATACGTTCTGTGCCACAAAGACATTATTTAATGACGAAATCCAGTAATGTCTTGCTGTATTCTGTCACGCAGAAACACAAACTCCACTTACATTTCATGCACAGAATGGATATCAGCATCATCAGATACTTGTTAATTCTCGTAGTGTCCCACACTTCATGTTTAAGCAACACTGTATTTAAGGGGAACTCATAATTGTGCTTCAGTTATTAAATATAAGTCTATCTGAACGTGTTAATTCACTGAACATTCGACAAAATATGACATTTACTCCATGCACTTAGTTATAATGTATTGAACTACAATAAACGTCTAATTATGCTGAGCAGTATTAAATCCCAGTATGTGTGTAAAAGAATGCCGGATTAAAGGGGCAGCCACCCCACATGAAAATAATTTTAAAAAACGGAATATGGATTATTTTATTTTCGAAGATAAAGTATAAAATAGACACGGTGCGGTGTGGCCACCCCCCTTATATATAACTGGCCCCTGATGGCCAACAGAATCAAACTTTTTTGCCGTCATCACAGGTCAGACATTCTTATTTTATTATTAGTTGTATCTGTTGACTATAATCTTACCTTGCAATGCAAATATCTTTACATTATTCCAGAATCTTATTCGTGTTTCTTGCTGAACTGCCAGCTCTGGCTTTAAATCTTTCACTTTCATTTACAAACAGGTAATTATCAGCTTTGTACTGCAGTGGGGGTGTGGAGAGTACCTGCCCTCCGGTAAATGACGATGGAGCTGAATGTCTTCAGGAATGTCTTTTAAAGGATACTGAGACAGACGGGGGGAGGGGAATGTGGAATAGGAAGTGTGGGTGTTTAACACAGAGACCTTTTTCACTGGCAGCCGATTCGAGGTGGGGGATGCAGTGGCCCGTCACCGGTGAAGACAGTGAGGAGAGAGGGGGTAAATGTGTAGGACAGATGGGGCTCCGTGGTGTCGGTAAGACTGGCAGTGGGGCGGATCCTCTCCCTTCTCTGGAGGAGGACGGGGAGGCTGGTGTTGCCTCAGTCCTGGGAAGTAAGCGTCCTTTATGAAGTTGGAAGTTAGTGTGGATGTGTATGTGGCTGGGTGCTGATGAGGTTTTTAAATGAGAGCTGCGGCAACGTGTGCTCAGGGCGGGGAAGGAATTAGTATTTAGTGTTTAATGGTCATCATTGACACACCACCGTACAAAGTGGACAACAACAAAATGTGTTCTCTGCGTTTAACCCACATGTTACACAGGGGGCAGCTAATTCAGTACCCGGGAGCAGTGCTTGGGGGTGGTATGTTGCTCAGGGTACGTCAGTGGGGCCTTGCTGGTTGGGGTTTCGATCCTGGAATCTTTCAGTTACGAGTGTGTGGCCCTAATCATCAAGCCACCACAGAGTAACCGCAGAGTTACGGAAATCACTTACAAAGATTTCATATTGACCCTTTTCTTTATAATAAACACATGAAGATCCTGTTTTAATGGGGTGTGTGTTGTTTTTAATTCCTGTGTTTTTATTTTAGAATGTTTTTCAATATTCCAGATACATTTTTATATTGTAGCCGAGAATAAACGGATGCAGCAAGTGCTGTCGCCTGTATCACTGCCTGAAATAAACGGATGCAACATGTGCTGTCGCCTGTATCACTGCCTGAAATGAACGGATGCAGCACGTGCTGTCGCCTGTATCACTGCCTGAAATGAACGGATGCAGCACGTGCTGTCGCCTGTATCACTGCGTGAAATGAACGGATGCAGCACGTGCTGTCGCCTGTATCACTGCCTGAAATAAACGGATTCAGCATGTGCTGTCGCCTGTATCACTGCCTGAAATGAACGGATGCAGCACATGCTGTCGCCTGTATCACTGCCTGAAATGAACGGATGCAGCACGTGCTGTCGCCTGTATCACTGCCTGAAATGAACGGATGCAGCACGTGCTGTCGCCTGTATCACTGCCTGAAATGAACGGATTCAGCACGTGCTGTCGCCTGTATCACTGCCTGAAATAAACGGATTCAGCACGTGCTGTCGCCTGTATCACTGCCTGAAATAAACGGACGCAGCACGTGCTGTCGCCTGTATCACTGCATGAAATAAACAGATGCAGCACGTGCTGTCGCCTGTATCACTGCCTGAAATAAACGTATGCAGCACGTGCTGTCGCCTGTATCACTGCCTGAAATAAACGGATGCAGCACGTGTTGTCGCCTGTATCACTGCCTGAAATAAACGGATGCAGCACGTGCTGTCGCCTGTATCACTGCCTGAAATAAACGGATGCAGTACGTGCTGTCGCCTGTATCACTGCCTGAAATAAACGGATGCAGTACGTGCTGTCGCCTGTATCACTGCCTGAAATAAACGGATGCAGCAAGTGCTGTCGCCTGTATCACTGCCTGAAATAAACGGATGCAGCACGTGCTGTCGCCTGTATCACTGCCTGAAATAAACGGGAGCAGCACGTGCTGTCGCCTGTATCACTGCCTGAAATAAACGGATGCAGCACGTGCTGTCGCCTGTATCACTGCCTGAAATAAACGGATGCAGCACGTGCTGTCGCCTGTATCACTGCCTGAAATAATCGGATTCAGCACGTGCTGTCGACTGTATCACTGCCTGAAATAAACGGATGCAGCACGTGCTGTCGCCTGAATCATTGCCTGAAATAAACGGATGCAGCATGTGCTGTCGCCTGTATCACTGCCTGAAATAAACGGATGCAGCACGTGCTGTCGCCTGTATCACTGCCTGAAATAAATGGATGCAGCACGTGCTGTCGCCCGTATCATTGCCTGAAATAAACGGATGCAGCACGTGCTGTCACCTGTATCACTGCCTGAAATAATCGGATTCAGCACGTGCTGTCGACTGTATCACTGCCTGAAATAAATGGATGCAGCACGTGCTGTCGCCTGAATCACTGCCTGCTCTCTTCTCATTTTAAACCAGTGTTTTTCCAAAAGTACATTTTTGTTATTAATTGGCAAAATATTTAATTTTAAGTTAGGCAGTTGTATAACTATTGTATCTTATCATTATATTATTATTGCTGAGAGCTTCACAATGTGATTAAAGTAAAGACATGATATTACTATGGAATATTATTTAGCACTTCATAACGCATAGAGAATGTAATCACACTGATGTAAGCTGTGTAGAGAGTGACCTTGTTATCTTTAGAGAGTGCAGAGCAATCACTGCTGTGCACAATCTGACGAAAAGTATGAATTAGTACCTTGTGTCGGCTTAGAGGTTTCTGTATCTGTTAGCTATTTTGTTAGCGTTTGATGTATGAATATGTACTTTATTAGTGCTGCAGATTATCACTATGTTGAAGGACAAATATATTATTAACCCTCTAGCCAGACAATGTGCAACAAGCAGAAGCTGCCAAGATTTGCTACAGAGGGAAAGGATTCGCCTGAGTTCACCCAAAGTTCACGGCTGGGTATTTAAAAAAACCAAGCAGAGATGGTTACGCCTCCATCATGTTCAGCCGAGGCACCAACCAGTAAAAGAGATGATGGACAAACTTATCATCTAAGGGTGTGGATCAAGGGAGAAAATGACGATGGTGAATGGCTGAGGGAATGGTGATGAAGTGACGAGACATTGTTATGCAGTAAGAAAATGTACAGAAATTTGTGTTAAACAGTATTGGACAGACTCCTGCAGAGTGTCCAGCCTTGGCTGTAATCTCGCTGTTGCAATAAAGACTAAATCTGAAGATCTACACAAGCGGCTCCTGACTCCTGATTGGGCGCGAAGAAGAACCACAACATTACGAGGTTTAATACCACTATAGTGTAATACAAATAAAGACCAAATTGGCTGTGTGATAGATTTACTTAGGCAGACTAGATTTATTTTGTGATTCAAAAATGAAGATATTACATGGCATATCTTATCGTGGATGAAATGAATACATTTTGTTAATAACCAGGTAACATGCACAATTTATTCAGAATAATTTTATTATATTTTGAATGTTCATAGTCTCCATACAAACATTTAAATGCTGATATCATTGAAGAAAACAATTATTTAAAAATATTATACATAGGCTGTAGTTTGATGCCTCAGAATAATGGCACATGCAGTGACATTGTATTTATATGCACACTTACATGAACTGGCGGTAAATACATGCCTAAATCTACCCTTCAGAACAGTGACAACATGTTATTTCATCTTGCAGTCTCAGAATAATAGCATGACAGATACAAAAACAAGAATGACCAAGAAGTCAAAATGGCGTCATAGAATGACATATTGTGGCTTGATAGTAGTCTGGGTGCTGACAGACAGCACGTACTCTCAGGTCACTCCTGCAGCCAGGAACACAAGGATATCAAGGGTGCATCAGTAGCATCCTCACCGAATGAGAAAACTCCCATGAGTCATTTTGGCCCAAGTTCATTCTTTGAAGGCAAGTCAGCAAGACCGGTTTCACCAAGCGGGCAAGTACAGTCTTTGGGTTCTTGGAATTCCGATTCACCCGTAGATATGAAAGATGCCATCCTGCTGTTCCGCTTACTGTGACCACGCGTCAGCAGCGCCGTCTTGGAGCGGAATTCAAGTCGTAAACAAACAACATGCCAGGCACATTTTGGCCACAACGTCCTTAATAATAAACATATTTTCTTATGTCGTGGCTCAACTTAAAGCTCACAAAGGGCAGCACAAATGTTTGTTACTTTTTTACAGAATGAATTTTTATTTATCAGGGTTCAGAGAAGGTGAGAGCTCCCCTAGTGGCTACAGGAGTGCATTTTCCCTAAAGCAGATATAATGGGTGGTGGCCTTATTGCTTTTAGGCCACAACTTTTGGACAGAAGAACAAATCAAATTATTTTGCTCATTTAATATTCAGATTTTCATTAGGCTTAAATTTCACAACACAGCATGTTCTAGGATGGTATGTCATGGATATTAGTCTCTACCACATTTTTGCACTTTGAATCTGGGCCTTTTTCTATGTTTGAGTTGCTGTATGACAGGTGTTCTGAGTACAATGACTCGTATCATTGGTTTACAGGGAAGTGGGTGGTACCAGGAGCTGCATAGCAAAGGTGTCACAACTCTTGTAACATGTTTCCACATATAAAACCCATCAACCAAGGTCAGAATGGGTGACCAAAATCGGCTTAGATCAACAAATACTCCACACCCAACCATAAAATACACATAATTATAGATTTTTTTTCCTAACTTAAAAATCATATGCAATGAAAAGCAAGGTGCTGTTTAACTAATTAACACACAGGTCTTGGGTTTTCAAAAACAATCAGCACGGAGCCATAAATAAGAACACAATAAGAAAAGGCTGAGGGGGCCTTTTTGTCAGAGTCTTTCTCGTGATGGTTGGTAAATCAGGGCGGCTCTTATGATCCTCATGTGAGTTCTTGTCTGCACATTAAAATGGGGCAGATAGGGGCCACCCATTATGCACCTGTGTGCCACCTCAGGGCCTCAGGTGAAGGTTGAGCTCACTCAGGTGTTGTTCAAGTGGGACATAGAGTTCCACCATGAGGATTTTGCTTGCACAACCCAAAATCCCAATTGATCTTCTCCAGAATGGATAATGTACCTTAATTCAGTTATTTTAATATAGCATGTAGAACACAAAGAGCTTGCTAACAGGCCACAAAGATCAAGAGATCGAAAAAAGCACTTATGTAAGTCGCCCTGGCTAAGGGCGTCTGCTAAATACTGTAAATGTAAATGTGAATCATGTAAGGGCCACAAAGGAATGTGGAAGAGAAGGGGGGGTAGCTAAACAAAGAAGGAAGAATCTCTGAAAGTTAGAACACACTGAGATACCTGGTCACCAATGGTTGGTGTGCTATTTAATTTCCAAGATTTCCAAGATTCTTCTGGTATAACCATAAGGACATATATGCAGTGGTAGCTGTACCTATTTATTTATTCAAATTTATACAAGTGCTTAAGTGTGAGGGGTAAAATAGGTGATACTCCGTGAACATGGTTATAAGGATGGCACACAAAACACTAAGATTGTCTAAGGACACAAACAAACATAACCTGTATATTGAGACTAGTAGTCATGAGTAAATATACAGATATACAAAAGCTAAATTTAAAAGAAACTTTCTTTAGGGTGTTGGGTGAGTGGTATGTAAGGCAGGATGTATGGGGAGGGGGTTGAGTGCCAAGTCGAGGGACCCCTGTCCTTGGGGTCTACTCTGCTGTCTGTAGGTCCCTAAATGTTTGGGCAATGAAAGTTGGAGTGCTGGCTCTCTTGTTATCTGTGTATGTGTGTGTGCGTGTGTGTGTGTGTGTGTGGGGGGGGGGGGGTCACGAACCTCCCTTTGGTGCCTAGGCCATTGTGTGCCTCTCGTACCAGGCTAGGCCTTGTCTCTAAGGACACTGTGATACTGTATGTACATGTGTGATCCTACAGCAGTACCAGGAGCAGCACAGAAAAGGGCATCACAGCTGTCCTAAAGCCATTCCTCATATATTAATCATCCAAGAGTAGGACTAGCAATGAAATACACTCTCACACCATTAAAACATACAACACTTTGGAGGAGTTGCCTGTACACCTCCAAGAGTTTTTCTCTGATTCAATATCAACATACTATAAAACTGCATATCAGGAAAAACAACCACCCAGACCACTGCTATCTAATCACTAAGATCAATCAGCAAAGCTTCAATGCAAAACAAGAAAAAGCTGTAAGGTCCTTCTTGGTCAGAGTCTTTCTCGTGATGGTGGGTAAATCTGAGATGGCTCTGCTGATCCTCATTATTTCTTTTACACATATTTAAATGGGGCAGATACTGTATGTGGAGGTGGAAACTCATTGACTTAACATCCATGGTGCAAATTGAACACTATTAGAGTTAATAAAGATTTACACTGTAAAAACTGCACTCAAGGCACATTGTAAAGTGTTAAAGGTAACACTGAGTGGTGTGGACCCATATAAACACCATGCAGTGTCAATTTAACACTGGCACATTTGTTGTGTACTTGCACCAAAACTTTTCATAGTTTCATTTGCGAATTATAGCTTTGAATATCTTTCCTTTAACATAGTTTTTATTGTACAGCTGTATATAAGGTAAGCCAATTCACATAGCACTTCAGAAAATATATATCAGCAATAACTGCATACCTTCAATATGGAAGATAAACCCAGTTTACCCCGTAGATCTGAACTGCATTCTTCCGTTTAGTCTCAGAAATATAAATATTTCCGAAATATATATATTTCAGGCAGAAATATAAAGACCTCAAATCATCGACACAAGTGTAGCAGAAAGTCTGTAATGGTCCCCATTAAACGTGCTCTTGCTGCTGACAAAGAATAATCTAGAGGTATATTTTATTTAGCAAAGACATAAGATGCCTTTTTAAGGTGTTTTCTTTACAGCGGCTTCATAACGTCAACCTTCTCCTAACAGCAGAAGAGAACCAGTGACATCCTGCTCCATCACGGAGAGACACACAGCAGGCAGGAAGGACAGTTTGAAACTGAACATTGTGTGTCAAAAAATTTGGATTAAAAAACATTAGCTAAAATAACAAACCAATGCTGGATGAACTTATTTTATCAAGTCTGTTTTACAAATGTGAACCATGCTTGTTCAACATGAAAAACCTATTTCAGCTTAGTCCTAAAACTTTGGTTAACTTGGTTTGGTTAAGTTTAGAGAGCTTCATAGAGTATTCCAAAACCTACCAGGATATGCAAATAATACATACTAACCTACAAGAGAAGCAGCTGAGTCCAACAAATATTAGTATACAAAATAGTCCAAGACATATTTCAATCTAGAATTTATGAGTATTTATGATCCCAACTGCAGACAAATGTCAGCTAAGACACATGGTCAGCTCTCAGTCAGAACATCAGAAGTACACACGTTAAAAAAAAAAAATCCATCAAAAAACCAAAAATGTATTTGCAGAAAATTACTGGCCCATTTTCCATTAACAGACTCTTCCTATGTCTCCTTTCCTGCCCTAGTATTACTGCACTCTATGCAAAATCTATACTCATCCCAAAAGACCAGTGTGAGTTTATTTCTAATGGCTGGAGTGTTAATCCTGATTCCCATTTTCTCTGTACTGTATGTTAAACTTCCCTACCTGGCTGGAAAAGATTAACATCACACCCAAGATAGAGCAATTGTCCAAGGACCTAACAGAGCAGGATTACTGTATTCTGATTGCTGTGGCATTCCATTCTCAGTTATGTTGGGTTTCTAAATATGGGCTTCCAAAAATCAAGCCTAATAAAGAATTTGAATATTAAATGAGCAAATTGATTTGTTGTTCTATCCCTACTTGTGAACTAAAAGCAATGAGGCAGCCGCACGTAATATCTGCTCTGTGGAAATTCACTCTCATCGCCACTAGGGGAGCTCTCACCTTCTTTCAGTCCTGCTAAATTATGTTGTGCAGTCGAAACCAATGGCCCGTGAGGCATGAAAAATAATGAATGTAGTGAATTACTATATTCTCAAATTACTTTTTGTAGTTTAGTGAACAACACCATTTATTAAACAAACAAATCTGCATTGGCCGAATGAAGAATTAAAAATGAAAACAAACTATTTCAGAAACAACAACAGCAAACTGTGGACAACTGTGAATTTACAATATTTTCCTTGAGACTTGAAGGTAGAGTCTGTTAATGGAAAATGTGCCGGTAATTCTCTGCCAATACATTTTTTGTTTTTTGATGGATTTTTTTTACAGTGCATATTTAATGGAATTACTTTGTTATATAGTATGGGTCACTAACCTGTCTACATCTTCAAATTTATCACGATGGGAAATACCAGAGAGCTGCCTAATGGTATCAGAGACAAGATTGTTTACCTTCACAAAGGTGGAATGGGCTACACGACCACCAGCAAACAGCTTCGTGAGAAGGTGACAACTGTTGATGTAATTACTTGCAAATGTAAGAAAGACAATATAACTGTCAATCACCCTCAGTCAGGACCCCAAGGAAGATCTCATCTTGAGTAGTATCAGTGATCTTAAGAATGGTGAGGGCTAACCCCAGAGCTACACAGGAGGAGCTTGGTAATTATCTCAAAGCAGCAGGGACCACAGTCACCATGAAAATCATCAGTTGCACATTATGCCGTTAGTTTGAAATCCTGCAGTGCTCGCAAAGTACCCCTGTTCATGAGGGCCCATGTTCAGGCCCGTATGAAGTATGCCAGTGGGCACCTGGATAATTCCAGTGAGGCTTAGAAAAATGTGGTCAAATGAGACCAAAGTCAAGCTTTTTGGCTTTAACTCTACTCACCGTGTTTGGAGGGAAAATAATCCTGACTATTACCCCAGGAACTGCATCCCTGCTGCCAAACATGGAGGTGGAAGCATTATGCTTCGGGGGTGTTTTTCTGCCATGGATACAGGATGGCTGCACCACATCGAAGGAAAGATTGACAGGGCCATGTACCATAAAATCTTGGATGAGTACATCCTTCCTTCAGCCAGGGCCTTGAAAATGCAGGAGGGTCTTCCAGCAATACAATAACCCTAAACATACGGCAAAGGCAACAAAGGAGCGGTTCAAGAAGAAGCACATTAAGGTCACGGAGTAGCCAGTCTCTGGACCTTAATCCCATAGAAAACCAGAGAGCGGCAACCTAAAATCCTTAAAGATTTCAGAGATCTGCAAAGAGCAGTGGATGAATATTCCTGCTGAGCTGTGTGGAAACCTGCTGACCAACTACAAGAGACTCTGACAGCTGTGCTTGCCGACAATAGTTACTCTGCCAAGTACTAAAGCCTGTGTTACAAGGGATCAAATACTTATTTCCCTAGATAAATGACAAATTGCTTTGTAACTTATACATGATTTTTTTCTTGTTTAGTTTGTTAATAACCTTCTTTTGCTGTTTAAATAAACATACCAGTGAAATTACAGACTTCTTATTTCTTTATTCCCCAATATTTTGGGGAAGATGATGGCGGAGGAGGTAGTGCTCTCGTTCGGCAACTGGAGGGTTGCAGGTTCGTGCCCTGGTTCCTCCTGACCCCATCAAAGTGTCCTTGAGCAAGACACTGAACCCCAAATTGCTCCCGGTGAGCAGGTTGGCACCTTGCATGGCAGCCTCTGCCACCGGTGTGTGAATGAGTGTGTGGATGGGTGAATGTGAGGCATTAAATGTAAAGCACTTTGAGTACTTGTAGGAGTAGAAAAGCGCTATATAAATGCAGTCCGTTTACCATTAATGGGTCAACTTAAGAATTCAGCAGGGGGTCAAATAATTATTTCCCTCACTGTACATATTTTTTTTTATCCATCCATCCATCCATCATCTCCCGCTTAATCCGGAGTCGGGTCGCGGGGGCACCCAGACTTCCCTCTCCCCGGCCACTTCGTCTAGCTCCTCTGGGGGGACCCCGAGGCGTTCCCAGGCCAGCCGAGAGACATAGTCTCTCCAGCGTGTCCTGGGTCTTCCCCGGGGCCTCCTCCCAGTGGGACATGCCCGGAATACCTCCCCAGGGAGGCGTCCCGGAGGCATCCTGATCAGATGCCCGAGCCACCTCATCTGGCTCCTCTCGATGCGGAGGAGCAGCGGCTCTACTCTGAGTCCCTCCCGAATGACTGAGCTCCTCACCCTATCTCTAAGGGAGAGTCCAGCCACCCTGCGGAGGAAACTCATTTCGGCCGCTTGCACCCGCGATCTCGTTCTTTCGGTCACTACCCAAAGCTCATGACCATAGGTGAGGGTAGGAACGTAGATCGACTGGTAAATCGAGAGCTTCGCCTTTTGGCTCAGCTCTCTCTTCACCATGACAGACCGATGCAGCGCCCGCATGACTGCTGACGCCGCACCGATCCGCCTGTCGATCTCCCGCTCCATTGTTCCCCCACTCGTGAACAAGATCCCGAGATACTTAAACTCCTCCACTTGGGGGAGGACCCCATCCCCAACCCGGAGAGAGCACTCTACCCTTTTCCGGCTGAGAACCATGGTCTCGGATTTGGAGGTGCTGATTCTCATCCCAGCCGCTTCGCACTCGGCTGCAAACTGCTCCAGTGAGAGCTGAAGGTCACGGCTCGATGAGGCCAACAGAACCACATCATCCGCAAAAAGCAGAGACCTAATCCTGAGGTCACCGAACCGGACGCCCTCAACGCCCTGGCTGCGCCTAGAAATTCTGTCTATAAAAACTATGAACAGAATCGGTGACAAAGGGCAGCCCTGACGGAGTCCAACCCTCACCGGAAACGAGTCCGACTTATTGCCGCCCATGCGGACCAAACTCTGGCACCGGTCATACAGGGACCGAACCGCCCTTAAAAGGGAGCCCGGTACCCCATACTCCCGGAGCACTTCCCACAGGACCCCACGACCGACACGGTCGAATGCCTTTTCCAAGTCCACAAAACACATGTAGACTGGTCGGGCAAACTCCCATGAACCCTCCAGAACCCTGCTGAGAGTATAGAGCTGGTCCACTGTTCCACGGCCAGGGTGAAAACCACACTGCTCCTCCTGAATCCGAGGTTCGACAATCCGGCGGACCCTCCTTTCCAGGACCCCCGAATAGACCTTACCAGGGAGGCTGAGGAGTGTGATCCCCCTGTAGTTGGAGCACACCCTCCGGTCCCCCTTCTTAAAGAGGGGGACCACCACCCCGGTCTGCCAGTCCAGAGGTACTGCCCCCGATGTCCACGTGATGCTGCAGATGCGTGTCAACCTGGACAGCCCCGCAGCATCCAGAGCCTTGAGGAACTCTGGGCGAATCTCGTCCACCCCCGGGGCCCGGCCACCGAGGAGCTTTTTGACCACCTCAGCGACCTCCACCCCCGAGATAGGCGAGTCCACCCCCAAGTCCCCACACTCTGCTTCCATATCGGAAGGCGTGTCGGTGGGATTGAGGAGGTCTTCGAAGTACTCCCTCCACCGACCCAAAACGTCCCGAGCTGAGGTCAGCAGCGCACCATCCCCACCATAAATAGTGTTGATGCTGCACCGCTTTCCCGCCCGGAGCCGCCGGATGGTGGACCAGAATCTCCTCGAAGCCGTCCGGAAGTCGTTCTCCATGGCCTCACCAAACTCCTCCCACACCCGAGTTTTTGCCTCAGCGACCGCCAAAGCCGCATTCCGCTTGGCCTGCCGGTAGCCGTCAGCTGCGTCTGGAGTCCCACAGGCCAGAAAGGCCCGATAAGACTCCTTCTTCAGCTTGACGGCATCCCTTACCACCAGTGTCCACCAGCGGGTTCGGGGATTACCGCCGCGACAGGCACCGACCACCTTGCGGCCGCAGCTCCGGTCAGCCGCCTCCACAATGGAGGCACGGAACATGGCCCATTCGGACTCAATGTCCCCCGCCTCCCCCGGGATATGGGAGAAGTTCTGCCGGAGGTAGGAGTTGAAACTCTCCCTGACAGGGGATTCCGCCAGACATTCCCAGCAGACCCTCACTATACGCTTGGGCCTGCCAGGCCTGGCCGGCTTCCTCCCCCACCACCAGGTAGTGATCGGTTGACAGCTCCGCCCCTCTCTTCACCCGAGTGTCCAAAACATGTGGCCGCAAGTCCGACGACACGACTACAAAGTCGATCATCGAACTGCGGCCTAGGGTGTCCTGGTGCCAAGTGCACATATGGACACCCTTATGCTTGAACATGGTGTTCATTATGGACAGTCCGTGACGAGCACAGAAGTCCAATAACAAAACACCGCTCGGGTTCAGATCGGGGGGGCCGTTCCTCCCAATCACGCCCCTCCAGGTCTCACTGTCGCTGCCCACGTGAGCATTGAAGTCCCCCAGCAGAACAAGGGAGTCCCCAGGAGGAGCGCTCTCCAACACCCCTTCCAAGGACTCCAAAAAGGGTGGGTATTCCGAACTGCTGTTTGGCGCATAAGCGCAAACAACAGTCAGGACCCGTCCCCCCACCCGAAGGCGGAGGGAGGCTACCCTCTCGTCCACTGCGGTAAACCCCAATATACAGGCGCCCAGCCTGGGGGCAATAAGTATGCCCACGCCCGCTCGGCGCCTCTCCCCGCGGGCAACTCCAGAGTGGAAAAGGGTCCAACCCCCCTCAAGGAGACTGGTTCCAGAGCCCAAGCCGTGCGTCGAGGTGAGTCCGACTATATCTAGCCGGAACTTCACAACCTCGCGCACCAGCTCAGGCTCTTTCCCCATCAGAGAGGTGACATTCCATGTCCCTAGAGCTAGCTTCTGCAGCCGAGGATCGGACCGCCAAGGTCCCCGCCTTTGGCCGCCGCCCAGATCACCTCGCACCCGACCCCTATGGCCCCTCCCATGGGTGGTGAGCCCATTCGAGGGGGGACCCACGTGCCTTGTTCGGGCTGTGCCCGACCAAGCCCCATGGGTGTAGGCCTGGCCGCCAGGCGCTCGCCATCGAGCCCCACCCCCAGGCCTGGCTCCAGGGGGGGGCCCCGGTGACCCGCGTCCGGGCAAGGGAAACCGTGAATCCAAGATTTTTCTCATCATAAAGGGGTTTTTGAGCCGTACTTCGTCTGGTTCCTCACCCAGGACCTGTTTGCCTTGGGTGACCCTACCAGGGGCATAAAGCCCCAGACAACATAGCTCCTGGGATCATTGTAACACGCAAACCCCTCCACCACGATAAGGTGTCGGCTCCAGGAGGCCACCTCATGAACTTAAATTTGTCTCTACCTGAGATGGGCTGGTGCCCATTATTCTGTGGAAAATGTAAGAACAATGTGCAGCCCAGATGAAATGATGAATTAACACAACCCTGAATGGGACAAGCAAATACAGAAAATGGATGCTTTTTCGATAATGTTTTAACATCAGCCGGTAATATCAGCCAAGTCTAACATACCCGACCAATGCTGATATCGTGATTTGTAATGACTATCGGACTATGACTGTGGTATCAAAAGTGAATCCATTCAGTGTCCTATTCAGGATTGTAGGGGGTCTGGAGCCTATTCCAGAGGCTATGGGTGCTAGTCAGGGAACAACTCAGTATGGGATGCTGGCCCATCACAGGGCATCCTCATGCACTATTCACACACACACACACACACACACGCACACACACACACACACACATACACACACCTGTGGGCAGTTTGGTAACTCCAAGCCTCAGCATGTTTTTGGACTATGGGGGGAAACCGGAGTACTCAGAGGAAACCCCACAACGACATGGGGGGAACGTGCAACTCTGCACACATAGAGCCATGAAGAAGAAGCGTTTACATAAAAATTGTACCAAGCTGACAGATAGTTCAGGACTTTGCAAAAATTATGGTGGTTGTGATAAGGATCAGCAACTATTACACTGCAAAAAAGACCCATTTTACAGCAACTGTAAATGTAATGTTTTTAAGATGTTTTTATTTATGAATAAATCTTCAGTTGTTTTTGTATCTCCTACACACAGACACCTGCTGTACTTTGTCCCAACAAAAGTCAAGGGGGGAATAAAATTTATACTATTGCATAAACACGTTTTTAAGAGCAAATTTTTGATCTTCCATTTAATGTAATTGGTGTCATACCCGGCTCGTACGATCCTCGTGTGTGCCACGCCCCCTGATTATCCACGTGTGCTTCCCTGATCGTACCCAGCTGTGTCTGATTATGTTTGCCCAGTCTTGTGTATTTCAGTCCGTGTCCTACGTTGGTTCCCTGTCCGTCATTCATGTTAGTTGACGTCTGCGCCCCGTTTCCTAAATAAATCCCCGTTTTCCCCGATTCCGCCTGCCTTGCTTGCTTCTGCCTGTTGCCTGCCTGAGCGATCACCCGTTCACCGGCACCGATCGGGACAATTGGAGTGCAATAATGTGCAAACTTGTTTATATGTATATCAACATTTAGAAAAGCACAAATGCCTTAGTATTAATTATAACTATTTGTACTGAATTGTGCGGGAGTGTATTGGGTGGGACTGAGCTTTTTTTAAAGTGTATATTTTCAAGTTTTTGGTGAAGTATAAACAAGTTATGTGGAGCCATGTGCACACACAGTTTTATAAATATGGACTTGTTTTCTTAAGTGCAGTTTCATTAGACACCCAGAGTTTAAAGCAGAGTTCAGCCTTTAGAATCACTTATTTAAAGTCTTCATTTGTTTCAGATTGGAAGGTAAGCGAGCCATTAAGTTTTACACTGTGGTCCTTGTCTGACTGGTCTAAGCCCAGCTGTTGTCCACATTGTGAGTGGTGGAAGCCTGAAAAGGTCTCCACTGACACGGAAGGCTGCTGCGATACAGGAGTCAGGGAGGCAGTCGCTCTGCTACAGACTTGCTATTTACCAAGAATTGCACAGTTCAGTAGTTTTTCTCTCTTTGCTGAGTTGTAACTTTATGATTGACAGTTGAAAGGGTCCATAGAGTTGACAGAGGACCGGAAGAAGTTGACACAGAGCTTGGCCCTTCAAGATTGTGATTTCCATCAATGTGCTATAAGCTGTGTAGAACAGGGACTCTGTACTGTCTGCATGGAAAATTGCCTCACTAGGGTGCCCTCAGGATCCACTCTGAGCAGTTCTGTAGATGAGGTGCCCCTGAGGTGGATGTACGTGTGGTTTGGGTAAACATCGGCTTAATCTCCGAGGCACCCACAAGCTCAGTGATTGGCAGACACTGAGCCTTTGGGAAGTTATATAGGTCGAGGGACCCGAATAATCAGAGGCTGACATTGTTTTAAATGGTGGCGATTTCCGTACCTCTAAGACAAACCCTGTGGAGCAGGCTATAACAACATAAATGTCATGACTACAATATACTGAAATAAGGTCTTTAATAAAATGTCAGATATGTGCCTAAAAGAATACTTTATATATTAGGCCACTTAAAAAAAAAAAAATAATTGGTTCTCGTCCTTTTTTTTTGGAGGGGGTGGGTCGGGCGGGCGGGATTTTTATTTTTATTTTTTTTTACAAATTTTGATTGACTGTTTGAACTTTCAAATATGTAAGAAAATACATATTTGAAAATACATACCGAAGAGAGCAGACCTACTTAGTACGTCTCCTCAGTTCTTCGTTTGTTGCGTTTCAAATATATTAAATGTAAGAAAATACAAGAATGTAAATTCCTTGATTCATGTGTATCTCATAAATGCCTTCCCAACTATGGATTTGGATACTTTATGCTGATGTTGCATTCGTGAATATAAAAATGATACTATTTGAAACCAATATTCTGTTTGTCATTCCCATTCTAAATGAACAACCAAGATTTTAAAATATATATCTAGAAAGAAAGTGTATTAGAACATGTTAAAACACAAGGAATTTACAAAATACAGGAACCTGAATGGTTGAACAAGGAAATGCAACTCTACAAACAAGTACTTAAGAACATGTACCACATCACTTCCCCAGACTTAAATCTTTGCACCAGCCCATCTCAGGTAGAGACAAATTTAGGTTCATGAAACCATTCCAAGACTAGGATTACACAATGTGGATCAATCGTCGATGTGGAATGCGCGGGAAATTCAAATCTCGTCATTCTTGGGCATTTTCCATGCGATTTTTGCGAAATAAAATTTTTTAAAAAATTCAGGTCGGAGGCATTTCGGCGAGTCGGGCGGGGACGAGAACCAATTTTTTTTTTTAAGTGGCCTTAAAAAGGGTAAGTAATTCCCAGGAGCGCTCGGAAGGACCAACACGCATTCACAGCCTTCGGCTGCGGCATTGGGCCAGTGGGCGGCTCCCTACAACCATTTCACCCGTCTGCCATTATCCAACCATCTTCTTTAGGCGCCGCTCTGATGTCAACGTATCGTCTCCCAAACTAAGACCCGCCCACCAAGGCTACTCATTGGCTATACATGACAACAAAATCCACTGAGCCCAAAGATTAATAACAGATTTTAATAAAGGACTACAGGTGTTTATACCCATTACACATACTTAAAGAGTGTTAGCCTGTGAAATGTTCATTGTTGATTGGTTACTGATATTTCAGATGGTTGAGCTTTTACTCTTGCATTTCAATTCTTATTTTACTTGTGATACTGTTGAGTATTAAATGCTCTATTTGCTATTCCATGTACATTTCTAGTAACAAAGGATATGGTGCATACTACTGTTGATCTTTCGAGTGCATGCAAAAGTTATGCAGTATTTCTAATGATCGGTTCTATAGAACTGCTGTCCTGTTGTCCACCGCATTCTTATAATTCATACTCTGATTATGTGAAGGGAAAATGTTGTGTTCTATTCATTAACAAGTAGGTAGCAAGAAAGCATTAATGACAGGTATGCAGAAGAGTAGAAGAAGAGTACAAAGAGAGACATTTGAGACTGATATTGCTGTGCAGCAAAGAGCACAGCAGTGCTACAAAAAAAATCTAAAAATGCGGAAGCAGCAAAGTTTGTGTCATGACCTGCTGGTATGGTGCTCCTGTGTGCCACGCCCCTCAGCAACCTCGTGTGAATTCCTGATCCTTTTCAGTTGTTCTGCTTTTCCCTCCCTCAGCTTTGTGTATTTAGGCTGTGTGCTAGTCCGTTTCCCCAGATCAGTCATTAACGTTTGTCCTGTGCTGCTCCCCGCTTTGTCAACAAACCCCGCTTTTGTAATCCTCGTCTCCTGAATCTGCTTCCCCACTTCCTGCTCGTGCAACTGGACGCAACAGTTTGGGGAAAAAAAACATCATTTGTGTCACTGCCAAAACTTTTGGCCATAACCGTTGGTCTGTGTATATGACGGCCAATGGAATTTTATTTTAAAGTGGAAAAACCAGAATCGGGAACTAACCTGTTTTTTGTTTTGATGATACGATTGTGAAAATCTTACAGTAGTACGATAGTAAAGGGGCGGCTTAGTGGTGCAATAGTTATCACTTATCATCTCCTACCGCTAGGATCCGGGTTTGAGTTTCCACCAGTGTCCCATGTGTGTGGAGTTTGCATGATCTCCCAACTTTGTTGTGGGGTTTCCACCAGGTACTCCAGTTTTGCTTCACAGACCAATGGCGCAGAAGTTAGCAGTCTAATGGGGAGCCGAACAACACGTTTTTGCACAAGTTCAATTTTTTATTCTTGACAAAATCAGAAATGAAGGATCATGTGCTGAAATTGCATTGGTGTTATACACTCATTTTGGGACGAGACGTGGGTTTTCAGAGAGGAATGTACAGGGGTGGTGTGTTGATCAGAGTCTTGGAAGGGACTTGTGCCCTGATGGCCAATTGAAGGTGGAAGTGGCTAAAGGTACAGCTAGTGGCTGCGGGAAATTATACTATCCATCTGATACTACTAGTGATGCTGTTAAAATTCAATTAATTTCAAATAATTTTAAAATTAACATTAATCTGCTTATTTATGAACAAAGTAAGACATTAAATTAACACTTAGGAAATTGCAGTTTGTAGATACATTTACTTGAACAGTGTAAACCTAAAAACATGTTGGTTTGTCAACAGAGTATATTACAGCATTTCTTAATGCATGCCTTCATTACATAATTACTAAACAAAACACAAAGGAAGTTGTATTTTTTTCCACATTTGCAGTAATTTCTAAATTACACATTAAGTGCACTAATTCACAAACAGACACACACTGCCCTTTATATGTATAATTAAACATTATTACTGTTGTCCCAGACTGCATCGTCCTTTGGTCGATAAATGATGACGGGCTATCTGTCCACAAAGAGGATTAAGGCCCCTGAGAGTAAAGTGGCCAAAGTATTAAGAGGTAACCATCATCCCTAGCACAATGCAAGACAGCAGGTAAGAGGAAATAGCTTATTTTTTCTTCTTTAAAATGATACATGTGTGTTCAAATAGAAGATTAATGCATCTTTATCATTTCTATTTTATAGTGTAGCGCTCTTGACTTCTAAGCCCTATACCCTACAGAACAGAGTACATGGGTTGCATCAGGGCTTGATAAACTGAATTCCTAACATTCATAAAACAGCGACAGACCTATATACAGTCAAAAACAATGAGAAATACAGAAGCATAGAAAGCATAGAAAAATAATAAACTAGTTAGTCTGGAGGCACAAGCCAAATGTACAGATTCTCAAAAGCAGCCATATAGGTGTAATAGCGTATGTCAGCATCAAGGCCCGTCCTGCGCTGCCCTTTGTGTCTCCTCCCTACTTGGCTAGCAGGTGTTGCAGGTCATCCACCTGCTGGCCATCCTCTTCTCCACCATTGTTAGGGTTATCTTCTTCTGAAGATACGCTGGAAACCAACCAGTCTCTGAACACAGAACAACACAGACAGCTGTGATGACTTTTTACTTGCTGCAAGGGAAGTCCAGTCTCGACCTTGAGGTGTCAGCCTCTCAGCCTGACACAGCCAACTTCGAAAAAGGAACTCCCCTCGCAGTGTCTTTTATTGAGGTACACAAACAGGATATGCAAATAACATTCAACATTGTTTATCACCATGTATGGGGTGGAAATATTCAAGCGACAGTTCTTAAGACGTGTTATTGCTAAATTAAGATCAAGCTGCTGCAGGGTGTTATTTCTAAGAAATGACAATAAAAAAGTACATATTTCTCTAACAACCATTTCTCTGGAAGCAGCCTCACCTGTTTTGTTTAAATATTAGCTTTTGTTGTAAAAGTGTTTGTTGCCATTATTGTCCTTCCCTGTTTGGTTTGCTGTGCATGTGCCCTGTTTCAGTTTGGCTTTTGTCTAGTGCACTCAGCACTCTGTGTTATGCCTCCTAGTTCCTGGTTTTGGTTTATGTTAAGCTTTGTTAGTTTCATGCTTGTTTCACTGTAATCTGCCCCACCTCTTCCTTGTTGTCCCGAGTCCTTTTTGATTTGTTACTTTGATTATACTTTGCACCTCTTCCCTGTTTGCCCTGGTGTTTCTCCGTATTTAAGTGCCTGTCTTCATTTCCTCAGTGAGTCATTGAATTTTTATTACTGTATGTCATAGTTTGCCTTGTTTCCTAGTCCTGCTCCCTGTATTGTCTGGTTTCCCTAATGGTTTTACTTTGTCCTTTATTTTTTCTGTTTGTTCTCACCCCTTGTGTTCTCTTTATGTTGTAGTTTTCCCTGCTTGTATTCAGTTATGTTAATAAATCCCATTTGTCTGGGAACGTTCAGTGGATTGTCACCCTCATTTCCTTGCCAGCTTCATGTCCCGCATCTGTGGTACAGTACAGTACAATAGAAATTCTTCTCCACAGGGATCAGTAAAGTTTTCATTTTTATTACTCTATCTCTAGTTTGAATTGGAGCTGTGAAGTGAGGATAAATGGGTTAGAATGATGTGTCTCTGTGGAAAGTCACCGGTTCAAATCTATCCCTGTTGGGCTCCTGGGCCATACACTTACCCTCCTAATCATTCCAGGGAATGTCTGACCCTGTTTTATCAAACATGCAACTCAATTTAGATAAAAGTACCTACTAAATGAATTCAGATTGAATTGTTTGATTAATTTTAATGATTGTCAATAATCTGTATGTACCATAACTCTTGGGGGGGGGGTGCATTGTGCCACCTCACACCCTCTGGGTTGAGGGTTTGTACCAAACGACCGTGAGAAGGATGATCCTGTAAAATACTGAAGACAGATGTGATGGTTTTTGTGCCTTTTTGTGTCCATAGTAAACCAGCTTTGACTCTGTTCTCTCTTATGGTTATCTGTCTATCCATACATTTCCTGAAACTCTATTCAGGGTTGCAGGGGGGGGCAGAGCCTATTGTGAAGGCTGCAGGTGCAACGCAGGGAACAACCCAGGATGGGGGCCAACCAATGCAGGGCACACTCCCACCTATGGGCAATTTGGTTAGCCTCAACATGTTTTTGGACTGGGTTGAGGAAACTGGAGTACCTAGAGGAAACCCCAGAACAGCACAGGGAGGAGATACAAACTCCATCCACAAGGAATCCTGGTAAAGACTCAAAACCTGATCCCAGAGGTGTGAGGCAACAGTGATAATCACTGCACCCCTCTCATGTGGTTATATTTTTATCTTTTTCTTTTACAGTTTTTCTGTGACTCATGTTTTCTGTAACATGAAAAGCGAAACTCCATGCAAAACTTACTTTGCAGATTTTAATGATTTACATTATGTATGTATGCCTTACTTTTAGCAAGAGCGCACAAAATCAAATCCGAGTTTCTAGCTTGCTTCAGAATAATGAACACAAAAATGTATTATGACGGCAAACTGGTTTTATGTGTATTGGTTTGTGCTGAGGAGGAGGAAATTCTTTACTGTGACACAATATGGGCGTGACAAAACCAATGAAATGGAAGATTAAAGTACAGGAAACACTTAACTCATCGGTCTGAAGGAACTGACTTAAGTGGATTTTCAGTCCAAGAGGTAAGTGTGAAACTCCATGATCTAATTCTCTCTTATTTTGATTATAATTCACAAAAAAGTGAGGATCATTATAACAAAACATCATTTTAATAAAATAATAGCAAGATCATATACAGTGGTACCTCAGTACTCAAACTCATTTGAACTGGAATTTCTTAAAAGTCGAACCAACCAGTTCGAAAAAAATGACATAGAACTTCTGAATCTCAGTAGTTGAACCGTGAACGCCGACCTGAGATAATTTGTATGCGTGGGGAAATGAGTCGCGCGGCTCGTCTCTCAGCGGAAACAAAGGGTAACGCTTCAGTCTCAGCCTCGCATGCGCTGTGATAGCATCGTTTGTTGGTGATAGTGCTTTGTTATTGAAAATATCAGGTAATACACTGAACTTTATATCATTTTGGTAGCCATTGCTCACCAAAAAGTTACGCAATAGTTGTACAAATGTTGCAACCTAAAAGTTTGCGATTTACGAACAAAATAAGGACTACAGAGTAATAATAAAAATAAACAATGGACCGCATGGCATAGTCTAGTGTTGGCACAGTGTTGGGGCCTGGCTTGGGGTAGCGTTGGGGTACAGTCTTTATTGTTTTGGAAGCCATTAAGCAAAAAATGTTACGCACGGCATTTATTTTCTTACTTTACAAATTACTGCTTTGATAAATGTGCTTAGATGTGTTTAGTATATGCTCTTCTTGTTTTATCCTGTTCATTTTGTGTTTAAATGCTAAAAAAAAAAAAATCATATTTGGGTGTTATTTTTTGTGTCCAGGAACCAATTAATTGGTTTTCAATTATTTCTTATGGGGAAAATTCGATCAGAACTCTAACTTTTCAGGATTTGAACCCGAGTTCTGAACGGATTAAGTTTGAGTTCTAAGGTATCACTGTAATTATTTTTATTTTCATATCATATACATACACTGTTAATTGTAACTGTTTTGTTTGGTACAGAAAACATCTGTTTATTAATCCAGAAGTAAAGTGGCTAGTTTGCAGAAGAAAGTATGGCCAGCTTTTATGATGACTTTGATGCACCATTTGAATCCCGTTTGGAGCGTGACATAAAGAGAGGTAGGAGGACATACATCATGTACCATGGCACCACCCTGACAGCTGCATTTAATATTCAAAAACACGGATTTCGGCCATCCATCGATGGCATGCTTGGACCTGGAGTCTATGTCAGTCGGAGCTTTCGGAAGGCCAGAGTCTACCCAAAAAATCTACCCTACAATGAGCAGCGAGCTGTACTCAAGCTGAGGATTCGAGTAGGAAAAGTAAAGAAGATCGACCGGCAGGGACACCCCCTCCAAAAAACCTGGCATGAGAATGGGTATGACACAGCCTGGGTGCCCCCCAAGTGCGGAATGGTTCCCAGTGGTTTGGAGGAAGATTGTGTTTGGGATCCCAGCAGGATTGAAGTTTTATCCATAATCCCAGTATAGTTCTTTATAATCTTCTTGTCACGATTGCAGGCGTGCTGAGCGGCGATCGTGCAGGTAGGCAGGTAAGGAGCAGGCAAACTGGCAGGAATCGGGGCAAAACTCAGGGTTTATTGGGTGATCGGGACTTGGAACAGGTAACACGAAGACTACCATCACCAAACCACAATGAACTACAATCAACTACAATGACGGACAGGGGAGACAAGCAAGACCAGGACTTAAATAGGACAGGACCAATCAAAATAAGCGGACACAGATGGAGACAATCAGGGAAGTACACGTGGATAATCAAGGGGGCGTGGCACACACGAGGAGCGGACGAGCCGGGCATGACACTTCTCTTGTGGAACACAAATGTCATTTTGGAATTGTTAATATAATTGTATTACTCATCTTTATTCTCTGTCACTTCCTTCTTTTTAACAGTTTAGGGAATGCATTGTTCTTTAAAACTCAGTACATAAATGTTTATTTTGATCAAATACAATAATATTCTGTGGAGGTTGGCTTCTTTAGTAAGACGCTGTTGATCTTTGATTAATCATAGGAAAAATCCATACAAGTATTACAGCATCCAGTTTTATTCGATTATATGGATGGATGGATGAAAATGGAATATATGTATGAATGTAGGAAGACAATAATAAAAAACACAATATGAACGACTTCTTTTTGTGTACCGCAGTGAAACTCCAGATGTAAACCTGACACAACCTCTCCACCAATGCCATATATGGGAATGATGTGGGTACATTAGATGGTATATTATCTACTGCACCTACATCTCAGATAAAGGATCTTCATTATGGCACTAGTATCTAAATTTGTTTACTTGAAAATAGCTTTAGTCTTTAGTGCTGCAACTTATCATTGTCTTTGTTTTGCTTATTTTTTGTATTCAGTTTCTGTTTCAGTAAAACTTGAGTGACTGTCGGACTAGTTGCTCTGTTTCAGGATAACAATATAATCCAAGGTCTCCCATTCGTAGCCTGACAGTGTCACTCGATGCTGGACAGATATCAGGGTTTCTGTTTCACCACTGACAAGCTCCCACTCCCGTTTGCTGCCTTCAAAGATGCAGGCCACTTCCCCATTGTCACGTTGCTCTGTTTCAGCATAACAATATAATCCAAGGTCTCCCATTCATAGCCTGACAGTGTCACTCGATGCTGGACAGATATCAGGGTTTCTGTTTCACCACTGACAAGCTCCCACTCCCGTTTTCTGCCTTCAAAGATGCAGGCCACTTCCCCATTGTCACGTTGCTCTCAGATCTTCCAACAATGGAATCACAGCTGGAATCCACATGGTCTTGAGTAACATTTATTTTCTTGTATGTATTAAACAGAACTAACCAAACTGAATGTGCACTGAAAAAGGATCCAATGGCTTATACTCAAATAAAATGAGGCACCACCTACTTTCTATCCATTGTCTGTTCCTGCTTCTCCTGTACAAGGATAAGGGGGCACATTCATACACCATTTACAACAATGCACAGTTTGGTGACTCCAGTTCACCACTGCATGATTGTGCGGGGAGACTGGAATACCCAGAGGAAAGCCCATGACGACACAGGGAGGGCATGCACACTCCACACACAGGGAATCCTGGGGGAGACTTGAACCCGGGTCCCCACAGTATGAGGTGACAGTGTTACCCACCGTGCCACACCCCACAGAAACACTACAAAGCTGAATTTGGATATCAAAATACGTATATTTCATGTTAGCTTGTAATGGTTAATATCAAGCATTCCTTTCATTTTTATCCTTATATATGATTACAAATAATCTTAAATTACATGCTTCATACCCATAATATTTTACTGCTATGTAATGTTCTTATGATATAGACCTACATTCATTCAGTAAGGCACAATCATATAACAGCTCGACCTAACTTTCTGTAACCTAAACTATCAATTAACTGATTCACACACACGCAAGCACACCAACACACCACAATATGGTAACTCCAATTAACCTCATCGTGTTTTTGGACTGTGGGGGGAGACCGGAGTACTTGGAGGAAACCCTACGATGACATGGGGAGAACATGCAGACTCCACACTCATGCAACCATGGGGGAGACTTGAGGCAACAGAAATCACATCCAAAGTCAGTGGCATATTGTTACACGGTATTTAGGCGGCGCGTTTTATAAATGTGCGGGTGCATGATGCTTGTAATTGACACAGATACGTGCTGGAAGTGCACTAATGGTATTTTGTTCTTTTATTTCATTTATATGCAATTTATTATAGAATACAACTGATTCTTTCATACTGTTTAATGAAACATCAAAAGAAAAATATTCATATATTAAGTAAAGAACAAACCATATAATAAAAAAATCAATCATTACCACAATTAAGCACATACTGTAATTGAAAGGACATTTGGATTGCTGAATATGCTTTTCACATATTTAGTTAAGTGAGGTGGACCATTACAATACAGCCAGCAGAAGGTCGTGGCATTATTTGTGGCATGTTGTATGTTGCATAACATTGCCATGTGTGACGGATTCCTGTTGGACATTGATGAGGACACATTACAGGACTTTAGGAGGCATGATGCTGAACTGCATGC
This sequence comes from Brienomyrus brachyistius, assembly GCF_023856365.1. NCBI lineage: Eukaryota > Metazoa > Chordata > Actinopteri > Osteoglossiformes > Mormyridae > Brienomyrus > Brienomyrus brachyistius. Next base: position 1,356,435 of record NW_026042311.1, on the reverse strand, counting down.
ACTGATGGCAACAATGGAGTGGACACTGGTAGCAGCACGGGCAAGGAGGGTCAGCTGGCAGAAGAGCTGAATCATCTGTAGCTTCGTAAGGAATCTAAATTGTGAGATGTAGAAAAATAACAGCCCTATTGTCTTTTATTGGTAGAATTTAAAACACCTTAAACTGTAGGTTGTGCTTTGTTTGAACAAAGATTGCACTTTTATTTACATTTTACAAGCTGCAGACCCAAAATTAAAAACACTAAGCATAATTAAGTCCACATTGCCAGCTGCTGCTCTCATTCAGCAGTGAGTTTCTGTTTTCCTCGCCTCCTGACATCATTATACTGCTTTTGGTACTGTGTGGATGATCTGGTAAGGCTAGAAAATAAGGACACACTCACTGCTATCTCATGCCATGCCTGTTTCACATAGAGAGGGTTAGGTGGGCACCCTGTGCTGTCCCAATCAAGATGCTGCCCAGCGTGGCTGCTCATGTCACCCATACCATCTGCCAATGGATCACCAGGCACAGTACCCAGCTTTGGAGAGAGTGGGGTACAGCACTCTGCCAATGGACTCTGGAGCAGTGGAAGCATTCTGTGGAGTGACAATTCATGCTTCTCTGTATGGCAATTTGATGGATGCATCTGGATTAGGCAGATGGCAGGAGAACGTTACCTGCCTGACTGCATTATGCCAGCTGTACAGTTTGGTGGGTGAGAGATAATGGTATGGGGTGTTTATCAGGGGTTGGCATAGGCCCCTTAGTTCCAGTGAAGGGAACTCTTAATGCTTCACCATATGTTTTTGACAGGTCTATGTTGGGGAATGACCTTTTCTGTTCCAGCATGACATAAAAACATGATCGAGTGAGTTTGGTGTGTAACAAATAGACTGGCCCAGACGGAGCTCTGACGTCAACCCCATCACACTCCTTTGGGATGAACTAGAATGGGGATTACGAGTCAGGCCTTCATATCCAACATCAGGGCCGGACCTTGTAAATTCTTATGCAGATTAATGGGCTTATTTGCACAGACACCCTCCAAAATCTTTTGAAAAGCCGTCCTTGATGAGTGGCAGCAGTTATATCTCCAAAGGGGGAGGGGGGGCTCAATATTGATGCCTAATGATTTAGAATGGGATGTCAACCTGGCAAGCAAAACAGCCTGACATCAATAAACACACCACCCACAGGGAAGAACTTCTTGAACAACCACAACTGTTCCATGTTGGTTACAAACAGAGAACATCCTGTAAGGTCAGTTTTTGAGGATGAGGGATAATCTTTGTGTAGTTCTTTATAATCTTCTCTTACTAATAATAAAAGAGAGGGGGGACATTATACTTTAAGTAGGGATGTATTTTGGAGGGGGTGTCCCTGGTAGTGAATCTTCTTTACCTTCTTTACTTTACCCTCAGCCTGAGTACAGCTTTCCGCTCATTGGAGGGTAGATATATTGCGTAGGCTTTGGTCTTCTGAAAGTTCTGACTGACATAGACTCCAGGTCCAAGCAAGCCATCTCTGGACGGCCGAATTCTGTGCTTTGGAATATGTAATGCAGCTCTTAGGGTGGTACCATGGTACATGATGTATGTCCTCCTACCTCTCTCCTTATGTCATGCTCCAAACGGGATTCAAAAAATGCGCAAAAGTCATCTAAAAATATGGCCAAGCTTCCCTGTGCAAACCAGTAAATGTACTTGTGCCTTAATAAACTGAGAGATCTGAGCAGCCCAGAATGTCCAGAAAACAAAGATATACAGCATATGTGGGTAACTCATATACATGCCATGTAATATGCCTGAAATCAAAGGGATAAAAAACACCAAAAATGGACAGGCTTCAAAGGGTTAAAACCTTTTGGCTAAAATTGTGTAATATTGTGCCTCCCAAGCAGGTGTGACTCATCAAGGTATGGGCTCCACAAGACTTCTGCATTAGCCTTAAATAAATGATTGAATATTTACATGGACACACTTACTTTGTCATTTACATATTTTACTTGCACAGTTTCCATGAGGTAAAAATGTTAATACATACTTTCTTATGTTATTATGTGAGCTAACTGGTTTGTACCAATTGGCTATTTGTCTTTTGTACTGAAGTAGTACTCAGTGCGTAACAGCGGTGGAATCTTGAATGGCTGGTGACATCAGGGTTGGTACGAACTGGTCCTGACATGTTAGTGGGGGAGGAGGAATGTCTACTGCTACATACAGAGCATGTATAAAAAACTAGCTGAAAAGGTCAGGAGGACTGCTGATTCATTTTATTATTATTGTTTTCATAGGTATTAACATACATAAACATACTGTATCCCAGCAGGTTTGAGAGGCTTCCATGTCTGCAGTAAAGCAGACTGCTGCCTGCTTATTGATACAGTGCAGCAGGCTAAACAGCATTACTTTGTCAGAAGGGCAGGGAAAGGAAGTAAACTGGTACATTTACTTGTGCATTAATAAACAGATGTTTTCTGTACAAGCAACAAGTTTGTATCAATTTTATTACTGGACAGAAAACTAAATTTGATTACAGTCCATGTTAATTCAGATATTAACATTAAGTTTAGTTTTAATGATGTTTCATTATAAAAACACTGAGTTATATTCTAAACAGAATGAGTGAGAATGAGGTCATGAAGTTCAGACCAATAAATCAAGTTTTGCTGTAGTTTCAGTTTCACTTTCATTGAAAGATAGTTACATTGTTGTGTTTTGTCACACTTTTTTGCATCACAGAAAGAATGTCTGCCTCCTCATCTCTACAAGTCAAACTAAAATGACATACAGAGTTGGGGGGGCAGATGGACACCAACAGAATTCATGCTGTTCTTTTAATGACAACAGTCTTTTAATGACAACAGTCAATATAACAAGAGGTTGAACTAAACATCACAACATTTCTTTTTATGACAGTTACCCACAAAGTGTGCAGCTTTTGTCACTGCAGTGCATCTTTTTGGGCTTCTGGAAGAACATTTCTAGAGCCTCTTGATATGCAAAGTCAGAGACGTCTGGCCCATTTACTGAGATCCGCATGCAGGCTGCAAAATGGTCTCCTTGTGGCCTATTGCGGATGTTTGTCTTGAGGTGCAAATTAATAATAAAAAAAACATATATTTTTGTCTGCTTTTCAAGTGGTTGATGCGACATATTTTCCGACACGCGCTCTCTGTCCGCTGGTGGGAGTGTGCTCACCTGTGTGTGCCCACACGTGTCTGTGTGTGTGCATGGGGCGGAACTCCACCATGCGTGATACAGAGAGCAGAGGAGAATTGTAAACGTGACCGTGTAGAGACAAAAATGTTGTGCAAAATTTAAATAAAATTTACTTGACCTTCAAGGGGGGACAAACACACACACACTATCATGGTGGCGTTCGCAGATGCAGCGGCCCGGAGCTCCCCATGTAGATGCCACTTTTTCATTTATTTTGTGTATTTTAGTTCACTTTTAGTCACAGTGAGCCACGGTTTGCAGTTATGACAGGGTCATGCAACATACAGTCTGCAGGAAATTCGGAATACCGGTTTAAAAGGTTTTCTCCCGGCTCCACCTCCCAACATCCAGGAGGAGATACTCTGTACATGGGTGCCTGCCTGGATCACCACCTGGACAAAGAGACGGCACAGGTGGACATGGGAGAGAAAGCAGACACGGGGTAAGAGAGCCGGCATTCATGCTAGGCTAAAGAGCTCCCTGAACAAAGCTCCTCTACCCAGCCTGTTTATCGTGAATACCCAGTCTATAGCTAAAAAGATAGATGAGTTGAGGCTGAAGATTTCGTCACAAAAGCTGAACAGTTGCACTTCAGTTTTCACGGATACCTGCCTGAATGCTAACATCCCCGACTCGCCTATAAAGTTAGCTGACCAGACTGTGTACTGGGTGGATCGCACTGCTCAATCCAGAAAAGACAAAGGCGGCGGCGTGTGCATCTATGTGAGTAACTCTTGGTGTACGTCCACGAACATTAGAGAACAATACTGTTCACCAGACCTGGAATTTATTATGCTGAAGTGCAGAGCGTTTTATCTACCGAGGGAATTCATCAGTGTTTCTCACCGCCGTCTGCATCCCCCCCCAAGCTAATGCCAAGCTAGCACTCGCTAAGCTGCATGATGCTTCAAACGTACTGCAAAACAACCACCCAGACGCTGCATTGATCATCGCGGGGGATTTTAATCACACCAATCTCAAAACTGTGCTACCCAAATTCTGCCAGTTTGTTGGTTTTCCAACCAGAGGAAATAACACGTTGGATCATGTGCAACATAGCAAACGCTTACAAAGCGCCCCCCTCCCCCCACACCAGTCAGTCTGATCACACTTCTTTGTCCCTGACCCCTGCATACAAACCCCTCACTGCCAGAACAAAGCCCACTGTACAGACCATCAGAGTCTGGCCCTAAGGAGCCATGACCAGACTACAGGGGTGAATCCACAAAGGACAACCACACCGACTTGAATGTATATGCATCCTCTGTTGTTTTCTTCATAAACTTCTGCATGGACACTGTTACCACTTTCAGGGACATTTGCACTTTCCCCAACTGTAAACCGTAGATGAACAGGGAAGTTCAAAAGCTGCGTAAGTCACGCGATGAGGCTTTCCACACCGGCGACCGAGAAGCCTACTCAGCAGCCAGGCCCAACCTGAGGAGAGGCATCAAAGAGGCAAAGCGCTCCTACGAAGACAAAACCGAGGAGCACTTCGGCAACAATGACCCCCGGCACATGTGGCAGGGAATCAGGTCCATTACCGACTATAACAGCAACAACACCCATCAAACCAGCACAGCGACCTCATCCCTACCTGATGATCTGAACCAGTTCTTCGCTCGGTTTGACAAGGACACCAAACACCATCATACCAGGTTGACTGTGCAGGAGGCTCCCCTGAATACCCTGAATACACTAGTCAGCTGTCCACAGTCCTCACCAGTCTGTTCAACATCTCCTTGAAACAGGACACCGTCCCCTCCTGAGTCTGCCACCATCATCTCCGTCCCTAAACAGGCAGTGGTCAGGAACCTGAACGACTACCGTCCAGTGGCCCTGATTCCCATTGTTATGAAGTACTTTGAGCGGCTGGTCTTAGCACACATCAAGAAGAACATACCTCCCTCCCTGGACCAACGACAGTTTGCCTACCGGTCAAACAGGTCAGCAGAGGATGCCATTACATTGGCCCTCCACACTGCCCTATCACACCTGGAGCAGCAGGACAGCTACGAGCGGATGCTGTTTATTGACTACAGCTCCGCCTTTAACACCATCCCCCCACCAAGCTGGCCATCAAACTGCACAACCTTGGACTGCACACACACCTGTGCAACTGGGTCTTGGACTTTCTGACCAACAGTGTACAGACAGCGCGCATGAGTAACCACACCTCAACCTCCATCACTCTCAACACTGGAGCACCTCAGGGCCGTGTGCTCAGCCCCCTCCTCTACTCCCTCTTCACACACAACTGCAAACCCACCCATGATTCTAACATCATCATTAAGTTAGCAAACAATACAACTGTGATAGGCCTGATCTCAAACAACGAGTCAGCCTACAGGGAAGAGGTCGGGAACCTGCAGCGCTGGAGCAGAGACAACAGCCTCGCCCTGAACTCCAAAAAGATGAAAGAAATGATCCTGGACTTTAGGAGATGGAAGCACGGGGGCCACCACCCCATCAGCATCGGTGGTGAAAAGGTGGAGGTGGTTCAGAGCTTTCGATTCCTGGGGGTTCAGATCAGCTGTGATCTGTCATGGACCACAAACACTTCAGCCATTGCCAATAAAGGACTTCAGAGACTCCACTTCCTGTGGAGCCTGAAGACAGCATGTCTTCCACAGCAGCTCCTGGTGAACTTCTACAGGTGCACCATAGAGTCAGTGATCACATACTGCATCACTGGGTAGTACTCTGGATGCACCTTGGAGATCAGCAAGACCCTGCAGCGTATCAGTAAAACAGCCCAGCGAATCCCTGGCACCCAGCTTCCATCACTGGAAGAAATCCATCACACCCAGTGCAGCCGCAGAGCTGAGAAAATAATCAAGGACCCAACCCACTCGGGACATAAACTCTTTACAACTCTGCAATCTGATAGACGCTACAGAACCCTGAACACATGCACAGCCTGGCTGAGGAAGAGTTTTTACCCCACATCCATCACACTTCTGGATTCGCAGCACTGATGTCAAACATTCTAAAGCAATACCCCACATGTGCTTTTTCGATATATTTAATTATTTAATTGAGCTGTTGGTGAAATTTAACAAAATCGTGGAGTTGCCCCTGAAGAGAAGTTTGGGAACTGAAGTGGTGTTCATATAGCCATCCAACTAGATATCAGTAACTTTTTAGAAAACAGAAGAAATTATTACTAGTTTTTATTGTGTTACTCTTAATTTGCACACGTTCTAATGTTAAATTGTATTTTTTGTTCTAAGCCAAAGTACACTTGCTACCCAGACAAACAGCTTTAAACATTTCCTTGGACTGCCTAAGACTTTTGCACAGTACTGTACTGTATATGGTAATGCTAAATTGATAACTCCTATCAGTGTTGTGTTTATGGGAAATATGCAAAATTTGCTGATGCAGTCTTCTCAGTTGCCCCTTTATCCGCCTTACTTACTGTTGCTATGCCTGCTATGTGCTCACTCTGCGTGCCTTAATTATATTATGGGGTTTTATTATTAATTTATTCATAATCGTTTTTATTTTTTCAACCTCCATGTGGCCATAATATTTTGGGTTTTATAGTTACAGTCATGTGGATTAATCTATTTTCTCTGTTTTACCATGAAGTACAAGGTGTGACAGGGGTTGATTTTGTGGACATTGGAGAGCAAGATGTTTACCTTTTGTTCCCCAAAAACCTCAGACTGAGGAAATCCCTAATTTCCATTTTAAAACTAAAGGCAAGTAAACTGTCTGTTTGATAGCAAGCTCTGTGTTTTTTGTGGTTTCACAGACATACTGCTGTCAAGTCATGCTTACAGAATATATCATATTTAGTTTCATGGTCTTTCCCTCAATCAGTCTGGAGTGGAAGCAGAAGACTTCCTAAAAAATAAGTAGGGAAATCAGCGGCAACACCTGAACAAAAGAGATTCAGTGTAAGTATCACACAGTCCTGGAAATAGAAACTAAAGTGGACAGAGCTGTTAGAACACAGACAGTGCAGGTGGAAGTAGAATCAGCAGAATAAGTGGTTATCACATCAGAAATGCTGCTACCATTCATTCTGCTCATTCTATTTCCACCTGCACTCCTCTGTATTCTAACGTTTTTGGTGCAAAACTGATATCTTTCTTTTCTCTACACGTCTCCAGCAGGCTGTTGTAAGATCATCCTTGGGTGCATCAAAAATGTGGACCACTGCCTGCAAGGGAGCGGAAATTGACTGGAACACTGTCATAAGCAAAATCTGTACCTCATAAAAATGATTTAAAATCAATATTTATAATCAAATAGTTTAATTTCTCTATTTTACTTTTTTACCACATAAAGAACAATGAGTGCTTAAAATTTCAATTCACAAGGTAAAACACCAAATAAAGTGTTTTAACAGAATATTTAATGTAATTTCAAGGTCACAGCAGAGTTGCCCTGCAGCCTCACCGGCAAAGAGCAGGAAATTCGGGAAAAAGCCTTAAAAATGCTCCGAAACAGGAGGGAGGACCTCCGAAGGTCAGGAAAGGTAATACATACTGTACATAGGGAACCTGCAAGCAAGTTAAAATTATTCAGTCCCTTACAATCAAATTAAATCATGAATGTAATGTCCGGAATACAGACCTAATCAGCCAAGGCTGAATAATGTTCCTGTTCATGTTCTGCTTCACTTTCCTGGCTTCTCATGTCGTGGCAAATTATTTGGTTACAGCGGAATCTGGCTGTGGGGGGGTTATATTAGGCAGCAGGTGGACGCTTTGTCCTTGAAGCTGATGTGTTGGAAGCAGAAACAATGTGCAAGTGTAAGGATGGGAGTGACTTTGACATGGGCCATTTGGTGATGGCTAGAGAGCTGGATCATAACCCCCAGCTCTTGTGAGATGGTCCTGCAGTGGTCAGCAGGTTCATGGTGGGGCCCAGGCTCACCTTTACCGCCAAAATAGCCTTGACTCGTCAGGGCGTGGATTCCACTAGACCTCTGAAGGTTTGCTGTACTATCTGACATGTAATGAGCCTTCGTCACCTGTTCACATATTTTCCTTCAGTTTTGGAGATGATATGAGTCATCTAGCGATCACAACTTGGCCCTTGTCTCTCAAATCTTTAGGCTTGTCCACTTTTCTGCATCCCAGTGTATCCTACACATTGTTTATTTGCTGCCTAATAGGTCCCACCGACTACCAGGTGCCACTATAATCAGGTAATCAATGTTATTCACCTGTCAGTGGGCGCAGTGTTTGACAAATATAGTTTAAAATATCAGTCATTTAACCTAATTCCGAAACATTAAATGTAGAAGGGAAATAATGGAAGCTATTGCTTGTGTGGAGTGAATTGAACTTAATTTTGAACAATGTTTCAAATTGCTACATACCTGAAATGTTTGTGGTTTCTTGTAGAAAGAACAGAAGCACTTGAGGTTTGCCTCCAGGATATCACACCTCCTATTAAGCGCCTTTACAAAGTAAGTAATTTCCTTGAAATATCATCAAAATATTTTTTTTTCTGGACAGCTCTAAGACTGGATTTCCGTGGGACATTAGTCAAGTCAAGTCACGTTAAGTAGGTTTTATTGTCATTTCAACAATAAACATCCACAACGCTCCAACCGGAGGCCGTGGATAACTACGGAGGTGCGCATGCTCAATAGTTTTGTGTTCCCTCACAATACTTTTCCTAATAACTGTACTCTGTCCATTTAAAGTACAAAAGTTAGAATTAATGGATTAATAAGTATAAACCAAAACAATACAGACGTGTCCAGTTAAGTGTACTTTACTGTTTACAGTAACTGGCAGTCATTGGACATAGTGCAATTATTATTATCATTATTATTAATTCGGGCGGCATGGTGGTGCAGTGGTTAGCACTGTTGCCTCACACCTCTGGGACCCGGGTTCGAGTCTCCGCCTGGGTCACATGTGTGCAGAGTTTGCATGTTCTCCCCATGTCGTCATGGGGTTTACTCCGGTTTCCAGGGGCGCCGCTAGCAATTTTGGGCCCTATGACAAAATATGAGGTTGGGCCCCCCTACCACACCCATTCAGATCTCTGGGGGCCCCTAAAGGGCGTGGGCCCTTAGAATTGTCCCAACTTTCCCCCCCTTAGCGGCGCCCCTGCCGGTTTCCCCCCACAGTTCAAAGACATGCTGAGGTTAATTGGAGTTACTAAATTGCCCGTAGGTGGGCATGTGAGAGTGACTGGTGTGTGAGTGTGCCCTGCGATGGGCTGGCCCCCCATCCTGGGTTGTTCCCTGCCTCGAGCCCATTGCTTCCGGGATAGGCTCCGGACCCCCCGCAACCCAATAGGATAAGCGGTTTGGAAAATGGATGTATGGATATTATTAATTAGTATTATTATTATCATTATTTGTTATTATTATTATTATCCATCCATTTTCCAAACCGCTTTCCGCGGGTTGACTCTAAGCAGAGTTTTCCTCACATCAGCCACGGTCAGGCAGAGCACCTGGTCGTTGGGAGGTGGGATGGACTTCCTCACTGCCATGATGTTTTGGGCTTCAAATCGTGCATAGAAGCTATTCAGCACATCTGGAAGGGAGGCCTCACCGTCACAGGCAGGTGGAGATGCCCTGTAGTTGGTGATGGCCTGGATGCCCTGCCACATGCACTGAGCATCCCCAGTGTCTTTGAAGTGGCTGTATAGTTTCTGGGCGTGGGCACACTTCACCGCTCTGATGGCCCTGGACAGGTTGGCCCTCGCTGTTCTCAGGGCAGCCTGGTCACCTGATTTGAAGGCGATGTCACGGGTTCTCAGCAGCATGCGCACCTCCGTAGTCATTCAGGGCTTCCTGTTGGAGCGTGTGGTGATGTTCTTGGAGACAGTGACATCATCGATGCACTTGCTGATGTAGCCAGTGTCCGATATTGCGTACTCCTCCAGGTTAGTAGAGTCACCGTAGGTTGCAGCCTCCCTGAACATGTCCCAGTCAGTGCGCTCAAAACAGTCCTGAAGAGCAGAGATGGCTCCTGGGGGCCAGATCTTTGTCTGCTTCTGGACGGGTTTGACACGTCTCACAAGAGGTCTGTAGGCTGGAATGAGCATGATTGACACGTGATCAGAGAATCCGAGGTGGGGGCGGGGCTCAGCGCGGAACACGCCAGGGATTATATAGGGACATTATAAGGATTAGAAGTAATTAAACCAATTTGGTCTTTCATAGCATTAAAAATGGTTTAATTAACAAACAAGGCCTTAAATGGCTTTAAAAAGCATGACGTTTTATTGTCATGTACATTAAACATTTAATATACACACAGGACCAGTTGGCTAAATTCTCCAACCTGTGATTGGCTGGTTTGTGATGCTTGTGGATATCACTGTGCTCTCAGAATGGAGTCACAAATATACCAGTGTAAAATATACGGTGTTAAGGGGGAATTTGCTTCTGGGTTAATTAGTGACAATTGCAAATGTTTTGTGTTGATTCTTCAGCTTCATATACAGATTCGCAGATTCATCATTATCACAGAAGGTGAAGTAAAGTCTGTTCTATTTAAAAGCCAGACATGTTAAATTACTGCAGGGCACATTAACCTGTCCACAGTGCCTGTTGTATGAGAGCATCATGATTATTAATAATATACACTGTATTTCAAAAGGACCTGTGGGATTAAAACTGAGGGTTATTAAGACACACCTTGCTTATACCTCTATACCACTGTGAGTCCAAGTCCTCACCCAGCATTTACTGACACAGGTTAATGTAAAGAAACATCAGCACATTTTAACATGGCCACGATTCCATCTTTAGTAAATACCTTATATATATAACATAATATGGATTTGCACACACCCTCAAAAACCCTGTAATAACAAGAATGAGGCTATATAAACTCTTTCACTGGCTGGTTTGTTTTTTATCTCATACATCTTACTGACTGATCCGAATGTCAATACATTTTGATGTACAAGTTGTAGTAACTGCATGTTTGAAGAAGCTCCATCCTCCTAATATTTTTTTCTTCTTTACCATCATAGGCAGGAGAAAGAGTGAAATGGAGGAAAAAATACATAGATGGGTCAAGTAAGCAGCAGGAGCAAAGAGCAGAAGAGGAAACAGGAAAGAAGAAGGGAGAGGAAAAGAGAGAGAGAGGAGAGAAGACAGATGAGGAGGGAAAAGCAGTGGAAGAAGGAAGCAACAAACATAAACTTATAGCCCAGCGAAGGCTTTCCAAGCCCAAGGGGGCAAGCGGCCGGTAAAAGGAAGGAAGCAACAAACGTAAAGGAGGAAGAGGCTATGAAGACGGAGCTTATAGCCCAGCGAAGGCTTTCCAAGCCCAAGGGGACAAGCGGCCGGTAAAAGGAAGGAAACTTTTCTCATTGTAATTCATTCATGCATGATAATAAATAACGTTTGTCATACGTGGTTTACGGACCTTTATAATAATATTAAACTCCCTTTATTAGAATTGAGGGCAAATGTAAGTAATTTTAAATAGTAAAGAAACCTTACAATACTCTTAAACTGCCCCTTAATTAATCAGAATTAAAGGGCAATGTTATGTAATTACAGACCGTCAAACAATCTTAAATTGCCCCTTAATTCATAAAAAAATAAGGATTTTTTGAGTGTAAATTTAAGAGGTAATTTTGAAAAATTAAGGGGGGAAATTCAGTAGTTTTACCCCTTAATTGGCCTTAATCATTGCACCTTTTCCCTTAATTTCACATATAGCAATAATTAAGGTCAAAATTAGGGTAATTTTAAGAAATAAAAATTAAGGGGCTTGATTTCGTAGTGTAAGGTGCGTGATACAGTAAAACACTTACTAACTGGTAATGCACATTAGCATTACGTTAAATGACAACTTTACCAGTTACCACAATCGTCTCCTATACTTTCGCCGAATGACAGCAGGCAGAAGGCGGCGCGTTTTTCAGAAATACACCGGAGTTAAACTTACGCCGCGTTATTTACAGGCACTTCTAACACCAACATTTGCAGCCATTGCAGGTGGTAGTAACACTGAAATGTCTCTTTCTGCGTCAGAATAAGGTAACACTGTGATTTTGATTCTTTATTATTTTTTTTTTACTTTACCGTACATTCCTCCCAGTCCTCCGTCTCTGCTTATTGATATTTAGGAGAGTGTCAGATATAAATTAAAGATGCAAAATTATCAAACCAAGACAGACACAACACTGAAGAGATGACAAAGACACAGTTTGAATATTAAGTTTATGTTTTATTATAAAGCTCTTATCTTAACTTAGCCTATCTTATGATATTTTAACTTAGGCTAAGTTAAAATATAAGATAGGCTATCTTATATTTTAACTTAGCTTATCTTATTATGTTAACTTAACCTATCTTATTAAATTTTAACTTAGCTTATCATATGTTAACTTAACTTATCTCATCCTATCTTATATCTACATTAACACTTAAACAGTATCTCTATTATCCTTCCTACCCCGGCCATAACCCACAAGTCTGTCAGGAACAATGTCTCTGTCAGTCCTCCGTCTCCCACCATAACCCATAAGTCCGTGAATCCGCTGCAGGAGTTGCTGTTCCGCCGAATGCTGACGCTGCCCATGGCCTCTCTCTGCTCGCAGGGCGCAGGAGCCGTTGCTGTCTGTCCGATGGAGGAACTTCAGCTGGGGCCTCTTCCTGGTCGCTCCTGCTTCCTCCAGGGGGGGGTGGCCTGTCCCTCGCGCTCCATGGACGACTCCTCTGGCCACGGAAACTTTCTTCGGTTCCAGTCTGGGACAGCCGGTTGTTAAAACAAGGAAAGATGATTGATTTAAGACATTTTATGCTCTAATGAAAGTGCTCTAATAAGGTATCTTAAGCCAGTGCTTTACCTTCGGTATGTAAGACACCCTCCATGTCGATCCGGGCTCGTCAGTGTCATCCTTCTTCTTAATGATCTTCACCACATCCACCCTCTCGCCTGTGTTCTTCTTCACTGCCTCATTTTTTTCGGGAAAAGTTTCCCCTTCCTTATATGTTATTTTAATTTTGATTTTAATTTTAATCTTAACAACTTTAATTTCTTGGTTGTCCATTATTTAAATGCTGTGACTTTTCAAAATACAAACTGTCGCTCAGATGATCGGAAGAAGTTTGAGAAGATAAGTACATGTGATTCAAAAGTAACCAAGCTGTTGTCACGGATGCCTATTCGTACCATAACAGACAATGCGATGTTATGCAGCTAGTCGGTGACTTTCGGCTGCGTTCGGCTCCGACTGACCGGTCGTGGGTCCGATTCGGCCGTAAGCAGGTTGCCAACTCTGACGCATCTGGCGCGAGACTCGGGCTTTCAGACTCAAACGCTCACAGCAAGAAATCTTATGGCGAATCTCTATTAATCCGTTTTAAACCTAAAATTGGCTACATTAAAAGCGTTTGGGCAGTTTGCAAACCCTAAAGACTATTTACAAGGCAATAAAACTGTTATATACGTGTAAATACGTGTGTAGACTTGTCTCGAATTGAAAATCTCACGCTAACCAGCTGACCAAAGTTGGCAACCCTGCGTAAGTCGACCCTTTATTTTATATGCAAAAATGATCATATGCAGGGGGCACATAACTGTTGTGAAAGTACTCACTCGCTGTCTAAAGTGATACGAGCGGTAATGTCTCGTAGCTGCGCAAATACGTATTTATTTTATGTGCATTCGCGCTGTTATGACAAGAAATCATTGTGTATTTTAGCCTTCATTCCTGCAGAAGTAGTACAAATTAGCCACATAAATGTTAAGATGCACGGTAATTTCTTGTCATAACAGCGTGAATGCACATAAAATAAATACACATTTGCGCTGCTACAACAAGGAATTGACACGTGTAGGCGGGGAGTTTGATGGTGATAAGGGTTAATAGGAAACACCTGTGAGGCGGAAGTAGGAACAACATAAATTGTCAGTGAAGGAGTAAGAAGGGGGGCCCCATGCTTGGTGGTGTTTGGACTTAATGCTGCAGCTGCCAGATGCGGAAGCGCGTGCGCTGGGGAAAAATTATTGAATTGTGGGACATACGGCGAGTTATTGGGGTGCGCAGAGTTGGGAAGCTAATGACGCCGGTCAGCGATTGGTGGCAGCAGCGTGGATTCCAGGCGCCACAGGAAAGGTTTGTGGTTCCTTCTAGGAGTTGGATTATGGTTCCTGTTGTGGGTTTTGTTTTCGGGGGATTGGGCTGTCTTCCCCCAACTACTTAATTTAAATAATATTGTTTGATATAAATTGATTTTTTTTTTCCCCTTGTGTATTTAGGAGGAACCACACGTGATTTGGGTGTTACTGGCCCTTGTGTTGATATGAGCTGCCCAGGCATTTTTTATTGTCCACGTGTGAACTTTAGCCGGGTTCTTTTAGCTGAATGTGAAATGTTTTTTTTTTTTCCCCCAAGTGTTTTAGAGATTGCTGTGCTGAGATCATGGTGGTGGTGGTGGGGTTGCTGTGCTGAGATCATGGTGGTGGTGGTGGGGTTGCTGTGCTGAGATCATGGTGGTGGTGGTGGGGTTGCTGTGCTGAGATCATGGTGGTGGTGGTGGGGTTGCTGTGCTGAGATCATGGTGGTGGTGGTGGGGTTGCTGTGCTGCCTGGGTGCTCCATTTACTTATTGGGTCAGGGACGCTGAATTGTGGAATCCTGGTAATAAAGGCTTATTGCTATACTTCTGTTGTGAGCCGTTTCTTATACCTGGTGCCCAGTATAGTCGAGTCACAAACCTGCATCATTGGGGAAATCCGACTGTTCCATCTATGGATCCTGTTGAATCTGCTGTTGGTAAGGTGTGTTTTTCTATACATGCTTTTCAAGAAATGATAAAAAAAAATCAGGACATTCTTTACCCAAAACTACACCTCCGTTCCACATGTTTCATACTGGAATGGCATAGTGGATAATATACCTTGGAAAAAGGTGTGGACTTTACCTTCTAAGTTTTTATCAACAAATAGAGTAGAAGTCACCTTTAAATTGACACAGTTTATCCGTCCAAATATTTTCAATCTAGCTGTTCTTTCTGTGAATGTGACTGCAAAACTAATGTTCGTTTATTTTGGTCTTGCCCTTTTGTTGAAAAATTATGCTCTGATATGCTTAACATGATACAAACAAATGTGTTTTATAATTTTCAGTTTTCTTGTAAAAATGTTTTTTTTTTTTTTTTTTTTTTTTGCTTTGCGGGTTTTTTGTTACTGGAAGAATACATGTCACGATCTCCGTCGGGCGAGCAGGGAGCGGAGAATCAGGAACTCCGGCTTATTAGGTAGAACAAACAGACCAGGCGAAACACGGAGCACGACGTCAATGAAGGAACTGGGGATACGTACTCTGACTTAAATACACAGGACTAAATAACACAACAAGAAACAACCTCACGTGAACACCGACGTTAACGAGGGGGGCGTGGCACGAGCGTGACAATGCAGATAAATTTAATACTATTAATTTTATATTCGTAAATATAAATCCAACCTATTTTACCCTGTTCACAAATTAGACCTAATAAATTATATTAATCTAATCAAAAAGTCTAAAAATAAAAACAATCAGAACTGTATCCTGATTTGATCCCTTTTTTACCTGATGTATAGATATAGTGCTAAAATGTTCTGTCATATTTGGTAGTGAGATGGTAATCTTTTACTTTGTAAACTCTGTCTGAATATCTGTTTGTTCTTGTTTTGTTTAATATTCTGTCTGTAAAATGTTACCTGTACATGTTGAGCATTGGAAATAAAGTGTGATTCAATTGTTTAGTTTGACTTTTACTTTGCTGCACCAATTAATATATTTTGATGAAATTATAAAATTACAAAGTTTTGTCTGACGGTCCACCACCCCCAAATCGGTCTGATCCCTCCATTTCTAAATTTCTCAAATCGCCACTGTTAAGTGTTACTGCAGTACCGCTTTTTACATGCACGATCCTCCTGAATGTGCGTTATAATCGAATTACGGTTATTGTTACTAATTAAGTCACATAGATAATATCCCCCCAAAACCCTACGATGTGCCGCAGAGTCCGTGTCCATTTTTTGCATGAAACGGAGCTGATCATTTCCTGCCTGTAAACGAAAGTGAAATTAAGTGTCGAGATTTTAAAGGCAGAGTCGAAAGTTTGTCAAGAAATACTTCATCAAGATTCTGGAATAATTTAAAGATATTCTATGTTTCAAGGTAAGACTATAATAATAAAATGAATATGTTTTACACAGCCTACATATATAGCGGGATTTAAAATAAAACAGCAGATTTGGCAAAAAGAGACAATGTCACGGTTTTTCGGTCTGGTGAGAACAGAATACTTAATCCTTGGCTTATTTCAAATGTAATGAGAAATTTGAGTGTTCAATATAATTAAACATTAAATATACGTCCGTACAGCACAGTAGGTTACTGTACGTGTATCAGAAGAGTTTTCGAATTAACATCAATAATATTTAATTACTTACAGTACGCTCAGCCATGAGTTCGCCTAATATACTGTGCTGCGTAAACATTGTAATATTTTGAAGCTATATTAAGTTTTTCTTTTTTAAAGTGTTGGGGATTAATATGCTAGTGTGCCGAAACATCCAAGTTAAACATAAGGCTTAACATTTTATTAAATCAAAGGTTTTACCACGGATCTGTTCTGTGTTCTCCAATCTGAAATGTTCTGATTAATTGACTGGCTTTGCAGTCGTATTTAAACTGTTTAATGCAAATAGTACGCAAGTCTGATTTTAATAATCAGTAAAGATTAAGTCAAATGCAACCCACAGCGCAGCTGAATGACAGAAGGTGATGTATGCGTGTTTTACACACACACACACGGGGTTAATTGTGTTGTGTGTGTGTGTATAAGTGTGAGCTCTTTATTATCAGTCCCGAAAAGGGCGCAGCAGAGCCATCAAGCAGGAATGAATCACACATCGCGGACACCGAGCGGAGTAAATACGGAGGGGGAGGGGGTCACACATTTTACCGGAAAATAAACACACGGTGTGATTTTAGAGACACAAACTTCACTTTTACACAGACGGCGGGTTTGCTCTTGTGGTAACGAAGCATTTTGAGCAACGTTTCTCCTTTTCCCCTGGGAGAAGCAAGGTAAGCGTCCCTTTCCCCAGAGAAAGACAAGACAAGACAGGTTTTCCAACTCTTTCCGTGAGAAGTTATTCGTGAAAAACAAGTTATATACGTGAACAATGAAAAACATGTTTGTGCAGTTCAACCATAGCACAATAATATTATGGGTGAATCAAGGACGACGTATTTGAATCTCCGGATGATTCGTCCATATACGATCAGAATCAATCCATACCTCAATCACCTCATATTCTACTCGTATGTCTACTGGGGGCGGGGGGCACTCTGCCAAGAGTAGTGAAGCCGAACAATCACAACAAATCATTAACAGTAATAAGTTAGAAAGAGATCTCTCAATGGAGGAGATTGATGATTTTATATCGTCCAAGGCGTTTAGAGATTTTTCAATACCATCGATACGAGCCAAAATCCGGTCCAGCACGGAATCGGCACCGCCCGCGCTAAAATGGGAGTCATCGTCTTCCTGACTAGCGAATACTCGTCGAACCAATTTTCTTTTTTTTTCTTATCAGTGTGAGAACGAGTTGAGGAAAAAACTGGGAAATCTCTGTAACTTCGACAAGGTTAAAGTATATTGTAATATTGATTTGGGGGGTTAAATGGTGGAGAAATTAAATAGTTGGGAGCTGAGCAAGACTATAAGCGGTCGTCCTGTACGAGATCACGTGACTTCTTGGCTTCTGATGAGTCACACCTGTTCTCAGGTAAATAGCCGGGTAGGATAGAAAAACTTACTGGACAGTAGCTCTGCAGGACCGGAGATGGAGACTCCTGCTGTACAGTGTTTGATATGGTTTTCAAATTATGATAAAATTAATTTTTATAAAAACACTTTGTAATGTTACAAACATACACAACCTACTGGAAATAAAACATTGAATTCTATTCCCAAACTTGTCATACTTTTAGGTCCCTTGGAAATCAGCCTTTGTCAGAATCAGAATCAGGAGTGCAGTTGCAGTGCTGTAGGTGTTTAGCGGTGTGACAGATCAGCTGTTTAGGAGGGAGATGGCGAGGGGAGAGAAGCTGTTCCTGTGTCGGGTGCCCTGGGCTGCAGGCTTCTATATCGTCTGCCAGAGGGCAGCAGCTCAGAAAGTCTGTGTCCAGGGTGTGTGAGATCTGTGATGAGACAGGTCCTGGATGGAGGGCAGGGGGCACCAATGATCTTTTCTGCTGTCCGTACGGTCCGCTGCAGTCTCTTCCTGTCCTGTTGGGTGGCTGCTCCATACCAGACTGTGATGGAGGGCAGGGGGGCACCGATGATCTTTCTGCTGTCCGTACGGTCCGCTGCAGTCTCTTCCTGTCCTGTTTGGTGGCTGCTCCATACCAGACTGTGATGGAGGAGCAGAGGACAGACTCAGTGACTGCAGTGTAGAACTGGATCAGCAGCTCCTGTGGAAGACTGTACTTCCTCAGTTGTCTCAGGAAGTACATCCTCTGCTGGGCCTTTTTGAGGATGGAGGAGATGTTGGTCTCCCACTTCAGGTCCTGGGAAATGGTGGTACCCAGGAACTTGAAGAACTCCACAGTAGACACTGGGCTGTCTGATATGCTGAGGGGGAGCAGTGATGACGGACGTCTCCTGAAGTCCACTGTCATCTCTACAGTCTTGTGCGTGTTCAGCTCCAGGTTGTGCTGACTGCACCAGAGTACCAGCCGCTCCACTTCCTGCCGGAATGCAGACTCATCACCATCCTGAATGAGTCCAATGATGATGGTGTCGTCTGCAAACTTCAGGAGTTTTACAGCTGGTCATTGGTGTAGAGGGAGAAGAGCAGTGGGGAGAGGACACATCCTTCAGGGGCACCGATACTGAGGGACCGTGTTTCAGAAGTGACCCCCCCAGTCTTACTTGCTGCTTCCTCTCTGTCAGGAAGCTGGTGATCCACTGGCAGGTAGCTGGTGACACGCTGAGCTGGGAGAGTTTGGAGGAGAGGAGATTAGGCACAATGGTGTCGAAAGCCGAACTAAAGTCCACAAACAGGATCCTGGCATAAGTTCCTGGATGGTCGAGATGTTGCAGGATATAATGCAGCCCCATATTCACTGCATCATCCACCGACCTGTCCTGTAATGTCCTTCAGATGGGCTAAAACCAGTCGTTCAGAGGATCTCATGACCACAGACATCAAGGCGACAGGTCTGTAGTCATTCAGTCCTGTGATGGTGGGTTTCTTGGGGACGGGATAATGGTGGAGCGTTTGAAGCAGGAGGGAACTTCACACAGCTCCAGGGATCTATTGAAGATGCGGGTGAAGATGGGAGCCAGCTGATCAGCACAGGTTCTGAGGCAGGAGGGGGAGACACCGTCTGGTCTGGGGGCTTCTTGGATTTCTGTTTCTGGAACAGCCGGCTCACATCCGCTTCGTGTATTCTGAGTTCCGGGGGGAGGGTAGGGGGGTGATAGGTGTGATGGAGGTCCTTGTTTTTGTACTGTACTGTGTAGATGGACTTTGTTTAAGTACATCTGCCCTCCCCTGGTCTGCTGGAATATCACTGCTGTATACATGCACCCACTGCAGTCACCGATCCGCCTGTCGATCTCCCGCTCCATCCTTCCCCCACTCGTGAACAAGATCTTGAGATACTTAAACTCCTCCACTTGGGGAAAGACCCCCTCCCTTATCCAGAGAGAGCACTCCACCCTTTTCCGGCTGAGGAACATGGTCTCGGATTTGGAGGTGCTGATTCTCATCTCAGCAGCTTCACACTTGGCTGCGAACTGCTCCAGTGAGAGCTGAAGGTCACGTTCTGATGAGCCCAACAGAACCACATCATCTGCAAAAAGCAGAAACCCAATCCTGAGGTCACCAGACCCGACACCCTCAATGCCCTGGTTATGCCTAGAAATCCCATCCATAAAAGTCTAGTGACCTGCATCCAGGGGAAGGAGAACGTGAATCCATGTTTTTACTCATCATAAGAGGTCTAATGACCTGCAGTTCGTCTGGTTCCTCACCCAGGACCTGTTTGCCTTGGGTGACCCTACTAGGGGCATAAAGCCCCGGGCAGCTCAGCTCCTGGGATCACTGGAACACGCAAACCCCTCCACCACCATAAGGTGTCATCTCCAGGAGAGGATGTTGATACATATAATTATAAAAAAATGTGGCATTGAAATTTTGCACTAAACCTCATTACTATGTGTAATTATAGTTACATGAGTCCAGTTCATCAGTTTGATGTAAAAATGCTGAGTACTCGATATTGTGTACTTATCTATGTATCTACTTACCCTTCATGTTCACAGAGGCCCCAGCAGGAATCATCTGGTCTGGATCAGCATAAAAATGGATGGATCTGCTTCTGAAATGCGCCCCCCTGTGGGGTGTAAGAGAAAGAGCCCTGAGAGGTAACAGTGTTACAGCCCACTAGCATGCATGTCTCTCTGGGTCTATAGTCAGGCCATAACATAAAAGTAAACTGGGCTCCTAGCTAGGGCTGGTCAGTGGGCAGCACTTTAATATGTGTAGCTTAATAAAAAGACCTCGCCATCTTCTGTCTTCACCGTCTTCTTCCACAATCAGCCAGTTCTTTTATACTAGAGGCGAGCAACAGACCATCCCTCCTATACAAAATGGCCACATAACAAAACTAAACAAACAAACAAAAACATATATAAATAGGTAAAAAGGAACATCAGCCAAGTCTAGTTGTGGAGGTTTTTAACAGTGATGCTAAAAGTTTCATATGATATCTAAATTTTAGATGAGACAATTTCCTTTAAAACTGACTGTAAATAAGTCTGTTTACATCAAGAGCTTCACAGCATATCAAAGTACATGAAGGCAGAGCTGAAGGCTAAACAGCAGTGTGATGCCGTCCCCATTGTATGAATTATATTTATACCATGAGGGTTTGTTTCCTCCCGCTGCCCACAGTGTCCTGGTGGAGAGAGCAGACTCCCCTGTACCCAGCTGTGTTTCCCTGAAGAGTGACGCGTCAATGGACCCCCTAATCTACTTCAGAGGGGGACCTTTTCCTACAGATCAAAGGTAAATGTGCATTTAAACAAACACTGTTAATGACATTCAGACTCTCAGTCAAATGGCACCGAGACACATACAAGCTATGAGGAAATAACATATTTATAATGAATGCACCAATTTTTACCTTTAACAGATTCCATCACCTTGAGAATTTAAACAAAAGTTTTGTCTGTATTCTATATAAATAACATCTGAGGTAAATGGATGAGGATTACTGTAAAACCTGACTTTCTGCGAGCTGGAACAGGAAGTTATTTAATCGCAAAGTGGATTTAAAATTTCAGTCCACAGCACAGAGCTGTAAAAAACTGGTTTGCCTGTTTCCCCCTGCATGTCCATTAAAGAATGACTCAGCAATAGATTGTCAACATGCGAGTCGGATGCTTCTGTGTTAATAAATAATTTCACTCTCATGAATCCATTAGATTATGCTCAGACTAAGGCTTTAGTTTAACATCTTTAATGGAACAATGTGGCTTAATAATGAGGCAGGATCATCAAAAAAAAGAGAAAGACTGTTGGTTTGTTTGCCAAAGGTGACAATTAAATGTCGCTGATTCAGTGCAAAAATAAGTAAACATTTTTAGAAGTGAATGAAATTTCTGTAGGATAACAAGTTTAAAAAGTACACAGAACACAAAGAAAAAATCCTGAAAATACCATATAGTTCAGTAAATAAATATAGATAAAAAATTTTAAATGGTTAAAAATGGGACGTTAAGACTGGCTGTGGGGGCTGCACATCGACAGCAGGCATTGTGGTGTCTAACGGCAGCAGGCAGGAAAGATCCCCAGTAGCGCTTCTTAGCTGACGGTGGGGGAATGAGCCGGTGGCTGAAGGTGCTCCAAGATAGCGCCCCCTGGAGCCTCGGCTGGGTTATGGACCGGGCCAGTGGGGCCAGTGCCCTGGGGCCTCAGGACATTAGAAGCTGTGAGTCGCAACATTTATAGTGTAAGCCATGAAATGCGCCCCCCTGTGGGGTGTAACAGAAAGAGCCATGAGAGGTAACAGTGTTACAGCCCACTAGCATGCATGTCTCTCTGGGTCTATAGTCAGGCCATAACATAAAAGTAAACTGGGCTCCTAGCTAGGGCTGGTCAGTGGGCAGTACTTTAATATGTGTAGCTTCATAAAAAGACCTCGCCATCTTCTGTCTTCACCGTCTTCTTCCACAATCAGCGAGTTCTTTTATACTAGAGGCGAGCAACAGACCATCCCTCCTATACAAAATGGCCACATAACAAGACTAAACAAACAAACAAAAACATATATAAACAAGTAAAAAGGAACATCAGTCAAGTCTAGTTATGGAGGTTTTTAATGGACATACTAAAAGTTTCATATAATATTTAAATTTTAGATGAGATAATTTCCTTAAAAGCTGACTGTAAATAAGTCTGTTTACATGAAGAGCTTCACAGCATATCAAAGTACATGAAGGCAGAGCTGAAGGCTAAACAGCAGTGTGATGCCGTCCCCATTGTATGAATTATATTTATACCATGAGGGTTTGTTTCCTCCCGCTGCCCACAGTGTCCTGGTGGAGAGAGCAGACTCCCCTGTACCCAGCTGTGTTTCCCTGAAGAGTGACGCGTCAATGGACCCCCTAATCTACTTCAGAGGGGGACCTTTTCCTACAGATCAAAGGTAAATGTGCATTTAAACAAACACTGTTAATGACATTCAGACTCTCAGTCAAATGGCACCGAGACACATACAAGCTATGAGGAAATAACATATTTATAATGAATGCACCAATTTTTACCTTTAACAGATTCCATCACCTTGAGAATTTAAACAAAAGTTTTGTCTGTATTCTATATAAATAACATCTGAGGTAAATGGATGAGGATTACTGTAAAACCTGACTTTCTGCGAGCTGGAACAGGAAGTTATTTAATCGCAAAGTGGATTTAAAATTTCAGTCCACAGCACAGAGCTGTAAAAAACTGGTTTGCCTGTTTCCCCCTGCATGTCCATTAAAGAATGACTCAGCAATAGATTGTCAACATGCGAGTCGGATGCTTCTGTGTTAATAAATAATTTCTCTCTCATGAATCCATTAGATTATGCTCAGACTAAGGCTTCGGTTTAACATGTTTAATGGAACAATGTGGCTTAATAATGAGGCAGGATCATCAAAAAAAAGAGAAAGACTGTTGGTTTGTTTGCCAAAGGTGACAATTAAATGTCGCTGATTCAGTGCAAAAATAAGTAAACATTTTTAGAAGTGAATGAAATTTCTGTAGGATAACAAGTTTAAAAAGTACACAGAACACAAAGAAAAAATCCTGAAAATACCATATAGTTCAGTAAATAAATATAGATAAAAAATTTTAAATGGTTAAAAATGGGACGTTAAGACTGGCTGTGGGGGCTGCACATCGACAGCAGGCATTGTGGTGTCTAACGGCAGCAGGCAGGAAAGATCCCCAGTAGCGCTTCTTAGCTGACGGTGGGGGAATGAGCCGGTGGCTGAAGGTGCTCCAAGATAGCGCCCCCCTGGAGCCTCGGCTGGGTTATGGACCGGGCCAGTGGGGCCAGTGGGGCCAGTGCCCTGGGGCCTCAGGACATTAGAAGCTGTGAGTCGCAACATTTATAGTGGAAGCCATGAAATGCCCCCCCTATGGGGTGTAAGAGAAAGAGCCCTGAGAGGTAACAGTGTTACAGCCCACTAGCATGCATGTCTCTCTGGGTCTATAGTCAGGCCAAAGGGCACTTGGCACACGCCAGCCGCCTGGGGCACTTGGCAGCCGCTTGCCGCCTGGGGTAGTTGGTACACGCCAGCCGCCTGGGGTAGTTGGCACACGCCAGTCACCTGGGGTACTTGGCACGGTTTTTCGAACGTCTTGCTGAATGTGTTGTCATAGCAGCACATCCAAATCCTCAAACCTGCTCGGAGCAGGTTTGTTCTGCGTAAACTAGGATTAGCTCACAGACTTAATAGTGTCCGTGCATGGAAATGGGTTCAGTCATGGCCTCGCCATTCGTATACGTAAAATCAACAAACACATACATACACACACAAACACATACATACACACACAAACTCATACATACAAACATATATATATATATATATATGAATGAAATGTTTTGTTTGTACTTCAACTTGTTCCCATATCCTGCATGATTGTGCGTGTATTTTATCTGTAATTATGACAATAAAACAATGATGAATCACTGGAAATGTAATACTACATCCATCCATCCATCCATTTTCCAAACCGCTTATCCTATTGGGTCGCGGGGGGTCCGGAGCCTATCCCGGAATCAATGGGCACGAGGCAGGGAACAACCCAGGATGGGGGCCAGCCCATCGCAGGGCACACTCACACACCATTCACTCACACATGCACACCTACGGGCAATTCAGCAACTCCAATTAGCCTCAGCATGTTTTTGGACTGTGGGGGGAAACCGGAGTACCCGGAGGAAACCCCACGACGACATGGGGAGAACATGCAAACTCTGCACACATGTGACCCAGGCGGAGACTCGAACCCGGGTCCCAGAGGTGTGAGGCGACAGTGCTAACCACTGCACCACCATGCCGCCCCCTGTAATACTACATTTAAGTGATAAATACAATAACTAAAAACTACTTACACATTTAATTTGTTGGACACTTTTTGCCAGCCGTCTTTTCTGGTTTGGGTCACTTTTGATGTGTTTCCTTTAGTAGATACTAAACCTTTGAATTCATCATTCTCCTCTGTAGCATTCCCCTCGGATTGATGGCCGAAAGACTTGACTGATGGTTCACGATTTATTTAAAATAAATTAATTACCAAAAAAAACGTAGCCAACGTAAGAGCTTGTGCCTTTACCAGGGGGGGCTTAAACCATTTACAAAATATCATAAAGCAAAAGACAAACACGTTCTTCGCTTAGCTTAGCTTAACGATGTTCTGGTAACAGAAAAAATCGGAAGTCCCTCAAAAAAAGGGTCCCACTAAATAAAACTACATAAGCATAAATGAATGTATACAAATGAATACAGAATACAAACGTATATTAAAAAATATGCAATACGCAACTCAGTATGTTTTGTAACATTAATTAGTCTCATGTCAAACCTTGGGGTTATTTACACTTCCACCAAAATTACGTGTGTTCCAAGCAATACCCACAAACACAAATAATTTTCAAATCTGTATCATTTGGTAAATAAAGCATAAACATCAGTGAAATGTACGTAAGTAGCTTCTCATAACAAGACTAACCTCTGCACTGGACGTTCTAGCACTGACAGCTTACCAAGGCGTTCCCCTTTCTCGCTAAGTCTCTTATCTCCTATACATATTTTACCCTTTCTTACCAGTCCATCTTCATCAGTGACAGTCTCTAAAATCCGTCCCAGTTTCCATTCACATCTGGGTAACCAGTCATCCACAAGCATCACTGTATCTCCCGCTTGTAAATTTCTCTTCGGTGTGTGTCAACGCTGTCTTGCAATAATAATGTGGAGATGCTCCCTTTCCAGTGACTCTAGCAGATACTGTACTCTGCGCCATCTCCTTTGTCCATAAAGGTCCTCCCTAACAAACTTCCCTGGTGGATGTAGAGCCATGTTGGACTTCATTGTAAGTAGATGATTGGCTGTGAGTGGTTCCATACTATCAGGGTTGCACAGGTTGTCCACAGTAAGTGGGCGACTGTTGACTATAGCCATGACTTCATAAAACAACGTTCGCAGAGAAGTACCGTTGAGGCTGCAAGAGGCCAATGATAATGTGGAGTTCAACACACTCCTTATGGTCCTTATCTGGCTCTCCCACACACCTCCGGCGTGACAGGAGTGAGGTGCGTCGAAAACAAAATCACCATGGTTTTCGGTTAGAAAGGTGGTGAGTCTGGGAGTGTCAAGTTCTTTGTTCAATTTGTTCAATTCGTTCTTTGCCCCCACAAAGTTGGTGCCTTGATCACATTGGATTTGTCGAACAGCACCACGAACTGCAATGAAACATCTCAGACCATTTATAAAGGCACCAGTGGACACATCCTCTAACATTTCACTATGGATCGCTCGTGAGCAGAAACAAGTGAAAAGCAAACCATATCTTTTATGCTGCTTTCTTCCCTCTCTAGTGGTAAAGGGACCAAACAGTCCATGCCACACTATGAGAAAGGTGGGGAGGGCTCTACACCTTCCTTTGGAAGGTCACTCATCCTTTGACCTTCTGGAGGTCTTCTGAGTCTCTGGCAAGTGACACACTGTCGGATAAAAGATGCAACTGCTCTGCTTATTCCAGGAGTCCAATAGCCATTGGATCTGATTTCATTGATGGTAAAGCCCTCGCCTTGATGTTTTACTCTTTCATGATAATGACTAATTATCAGCTTAGTCACATGATGGTTTTTTGATAAGATCACTGGGTGTCTGAGTAAGTTGGAGAAGGATGATCGACTGAGCCTTCCTCCCCCCCTGATTCTGCCATCTGCATCTAAAAAGGCATCTACTGTAGGTGCTGCACCTTGGGATGATCTGGCAGCCGACCTCCCTTTTTCAGTAACTGTATTTCTTGCTTGTACATCTGCTTTTGGAGGTGTTTGACGATGACACGCCCTGCACTTTCCAATGCACTTACATTAGGTGGCCATTTATTTTTCCTTTAACTCGTCGCAAAAGGCATGAAATGGCCTTAGTAGCCTGCAACCATGATGAGAACTCGGACAAGCGGTCAGCGACACCACACCCCTGTATGCAGCGTTCCAGTTCTTCTCACCTCTGGATCACCTATTAGAGGTTCCAATACTACATCTGTTATTATCGATATTTCCTGTTTCCAGAGGAACACAGAAGCACTAAACCAATTTGAGGAAAACAACTCATTTATGGTTTTCCCTCTAGAGGCAGTGTCTGCTGGATTCTCTTCCGTTGAGACATAAAGCCATTGTTGAGGATTTGTACTGTGGCGAATTGTCTGAACCCTATTGGCTACAAACGTGTGAAAGAGTCATGCATCATTATTTATATTGCCCAGAACTACTTTTGAGTAGTTTGGAGTCTGCCACATTCGAATAGCTAAGCTCTTCTCTAAGCATATTGCTGACTATAACTGAGACTACTGCCGCTGATAATGCTAGCCTTGGTATGGTGGTCGCCTTTGTGGGAGCTACATATGAATTTGGCAAAGTCTTGGAAAGATGGGAATTCGCCACCTTCCATGAGGGCTATCGTAACCCGACGATTCCAGCGCAATGCTACCCAGTCAGGTAGCTTCTGAATTAATGTTTGATTTTCCCCACAGTCACTCAGTATGTCTAGGCCCTGTACATGAGGCATAGCTTGCAGACAGGCATTTAAAAAATCTGAAAATGTTCGTAGAACCTTCAGCATCTTTGGACCGTATTTGTGGCCATTTTGAGAGCCTCTCCAGAAATGCCCTTTGGATGATGAATGGCTGACCGTGTGGCTGACCGTATGGCTGACTGTATCACTGACCGTATGGCTGACTGTATCGCTGACCGTGTGGCTGACCGTATCACTGACCGTATGGCTGACTGTATCGCTGACCGTATCACTGACCGTATGGCTGACCGTATGGCTGACCGTATCACTGACCGTATGGCTGACTGTATCGCTGACCGTATCACTGACCGTATGGCTGACCGTATGGCTGACCGTATCACTGACCGTATGGCTGACTGTATCGCTGACCGTATCACTGACCGTATCGCTGACCGTATGGCTGACCGTATCGCTGACCATATCGCTGACCGTATGGCTGACCGTATGGCTGACCGTATGGCTGACCGTATCACTGACCGTATCGCTGACCCTATGGCTGACCGTATGGCTGACCGTATCACTGACCATATCACTGACCGTATGGCTGACTGTATCGCTGACCGTATGGCTGACCGTATCACTGACCGTATGGCTGACCGTATCACTGACCGTATGGCTGACCGTATCACTGACCAAGCTTATTCCAAGCATCTTTGCATGCCTCATCATCACTTCCGTAGAACGTGCCCTCAAGACATTTATGAACATTTATTACGACCACTGATATATTTCTTAAGGTAATACAGCTTATCTGCTGAAGAGATACCTGTTCTCTGAATGAGTACATAAAGGATGCCTTCCATTCAATAAAATGAATTGGATCCCCAATAAACATCGCAGGCTCTGGCATTGGGAGCCTGTTAACGGCTTTGCTGGCCTTCTAATTCTTTTCTGTGTTGCTCCTCTAGTATTCTTATCTTTTCTTGTTGCTTTCTTTCTGCTTGGGCTATTTGATACTCTACCTCCTTTGGTGCAAGCTCTGCAGCTGCTTCTGCCCTTATCGCAGATATACTAGAGTACTCTGAGTGGTGACTGGCGATTGACTGGGAGGCAGTGCCATATACTGAGTGAGCATAGTCAGACACTGACAGTTGATGCAGACGACGACCTTCAAGATTGGCATCAAAATCTCCATATACTGCAGTCAACCTTTCGTACACAATTTTAATTATGTCATTAGTTACAGCTTCACATGCGTGAATCTTGATAATTCATTAGTCGGTGTGATACATTCCCTTATTTCTCCATAAACTTTCATAAGATCATTCTTTTCCCTTTCAAGGATATCTGCTATATTGGCCAGATTAGTTTCTGATATGTTTTCTTTTAATTCTTCCCTTGATTTACGTAACAGAATTTTCCAATGTGTATATAAGCTAAGCAACTTTTTTTTCTTTTTTACACAATTCCTCCCTTTGGTAAGCATGCATTTTCTCCATTAAAACCTTTGGACGTTCAGAATGCCGAGGCAATTCCTCAGCTTCCCTTTTTTTACACGTAAATTCAGCCATTATTTTGTCTTTACTTTTAATTCTTTTTATTAATTCCAGTCTTGCAGTACCTTCTACTTCCTTTTCGAGTAATAAGCTTTTACATTCCTGGATTTCCTTCCCTATATTTTGTATTTGTTCGTGAATATTTTCCATATTAACATGATTTTATTCCTTACCGAATTCTCTGACCATCACGCCGTCCGCATCTCACTGCTCCTTAAGCAGTCACCCCGTGAAATCCGTCAGCAGCGCACTGTGGCGGGCGAAGGTAAAGCTCTTACTGCAGCATTCCCCTCCGGATTGATGGCCGAAAGACGTGACTGATGGTTCACGATTTATTTAAAATAAATTAATTAACAAAAAAATACCGTAACCAACGTAACAGCTTGTGCCTTTACCAAGGGGGGCTTAAACCATTTATAAAATATCATAAAGCAAAACACAAACACGTTCTCCGCTTAGCTTTAGCTTAACGATGTTCTGGTAACCAAAAAAAAATGGAAGTCCCTCAAAAAAGGGGTCCCACTAAATAAAACTACATAAGCATAAATGAATGTATACAAATGAATACAGAATACAAACGTATATTAAAAAATGCAATACGCACCTCAATATGTTTTGTAACATTAATTAGTCTTGTGTCAAACCTTGGGGTTATTTACATCCTCTAATAAAAGGTCCTGCTCGGATTGTATGAAAAATTGCGGCCTGTTTTTTGACGTTTTGCAGAATCCAACGAGAGACTTGCCGATCAAGGTGTCTATACTCGATGTATATGGGTTTTTCAAGCAGCGCAGGCGCGCAGAATCATCTCGGACGAATGGATCCGGCGAGACTAATCTACTACACAGCGTTTGAAAAACTGACTTATCCCAGATGAGTCTCACTGGCATTAACTCATCCAGGATGAGGCATCTGATCTCGGATGATTTAAGCGACGTACGGAAAATACCCCACGGGCCTCAAGGGGGTATTTCATGAAAGTAGCTAAATAAAGCCAGACTTTCCCGAAAAAGTCAGACTCAAACTAGCTCCATCTCTAAATGTAGCCTCATGTCGTTCCACTAACGCACTTCAGCTTTAATTAATCAAAGCTCATACAAGACAGACTTGCATAGTCTCACTTAGTGCATATACCCGAGATATTTAAGAAACTGAATGAATGGATGAACCAATTGAGTTGGAAAGCGTTTGAAACGAGAGCGGTGTTTCTTTCCGCTGCAGAACAAACGCTGCTGATGGAGCTGTATGAAAAATACAAGGATGTAATCGCTACAAAAGGCAATACTGTGGCCATAAATACAGCCAGGGAGTTGGCTTGGCAATGAATTGCAGACAGACTAAATGTGTAAGTTATGTAAATGTTACAAGTGCCCAGTACAGTGGCATGGTGGTACAGTGGTTTATGCTGTCACCTTACGCCGCGAAAGTTCCTGGCTCGATCCCCATAGTCAACGGGGAACCTTCTGGGTTGAGTTCATGTGTCATTCTTACTGTATAATGTTATTCTGCATTATTTAATCTCCATAAAATACTTTCAGTCGCATAAGTGTGAAATGTTGTGTACAAATAACCGTATATTGTCTTTGCTATTTTAACTATTTAAACTTTCAAATCAGACAGTGACTAAACAAAATATAAAAATATCTTCCTGTTCATATTATTTTAACATTTTTTTTCAGTTTGAGTTATTGCATTTCATGTTTGACCTTTCTAACACGGGTACGCTTTTACTTGAATTATTTTGGAATTAATTGGAATGTTGAGTTTTGGAATGTGATTTTTTTAATAGGCTTTATTATATTTGTTACACAACATTAGTAGTGAGATCGCGGAATTTCGCCCGACGGTACAATGTTTTGGGAATCTGGTCCTACACGTTGGACATTCTTTGAGACAACGCTTAACTAAGCAGTCAGTTAACCTGGTCTGGATCAACCTTGTTCACTCACCTACTATAAGTTGCCATGGTAGCTCAGCAGGGATTAATTTAAGACACGTTGATGGAAAGGAATTCCTACTTAAATGAGCCAGACTTGTCGAAATAAGTCAGATTTTCCCTTAATCCTGCTTCGTGTGACACCCCCAGAAGGCTTGGCCCACAGCGTTATGGCCAGGGAGAGTGACCCAGAGTGTTCCGACTTAGGCTGTGCTGACGTTCACTAGCATCCGGTCCGATTAAGCAGATGGAGGGGGCTGCATGAGTCGGAACTCCTAAAGCGCGTAGCCCCACCAGGCCCTGTCAGCTCTCAAGCTGCCTGCCCTGCATGCACAGCTGGGCCAGTTAAGGTTTGAGGGAGAATCACCAGCATTTGAGTTCATGGACAGCTGTGTGTATGTTTTCCCTCACTGCTGCTGGCTGACAGACAAACGATGATCCCTGAAGCGGTTAGTATTCTGTAATACAGTAGGGCATTGTAAAGGGAGTGGCGCACGCTGATGACATCATTCACATTATGTC
The DNA here is from genome assembly GCF_023856365.1 of Brienomyrus brachyistius. NCBI lineage: Eukaryota > Metazoa > Chordata > Actinopteri > Osteoglossiformes > Mormyridae > Brienomyrus > Brienomyrus brachyistius. Next base: position 1,324,953 of record NW_026042311.1, on the reverse strand, counting down.
CACTGGGATGGAGAACAGATGCAGGATGATGATGTTTAATTTTTCATCATAATTAGGCAACAATATCGCCGCGGCTAGTGGGGATTCACTGTTTGCTGGTTGCATAGGAAGAAGTGTGCTCACTCTGGGGGGGGGGGGTAACCCTGTAGGTGCTGAAGGACAGATTCGGCTCATTAGCCCTGTAGATGCTGAATTTAACCGACAAGCTATTTAACCAGTTTCTTGACTGAGGATTGTGAAATAAATGCTGATATTTAGCTCTGCTAATCAAGTGAATCACTCTAAATGTCACTGGGCACAAAGGGCTGCATAGAAAACTGTCCTTCCTGCCTGCTGTGTCTCTGTGTGCTGGAGCCTGATGTCACTGGTTCTCTTCTGCTGTCATGAGAAAATTAGGAAGCCGCCCTAGTGAATAAAGCTTAACATGGCAGATACATCTTTCCAAACTACAACCCCGATTCCGAAAATTTTGGGACGTTCTGCTAATTGTAAATAAAAACAGAATGCAGTGATATGGAAATCTCATAAACCAGTATTTTATTCATAACAGAACAGAAAACATATCACATGTTCAAACTGAGAAAATGCATCATCGTAAGGAAAAATTTTGAATGTCGCAGCAGCAACACATCTCAAAAAAGTTGGGACAAGGCCATGTTTACCACTGTGTGGCATCTCAACAGTCTGTAAATGTCTGGGGACTGAGGAGATCAGTTGTCTGAGTTTTGGGAGAGGAATGTTGTCTCATTCTTGTCTGATACAGGATTCTAGTTGCTCAACTGTCCTAGATCTTCTGTGTCATATTTTTAGTTTTATGATGCACCAAATGTTCTCAATGACTGAAAGATCTGGACCGCTGGCAGGCCAGTTCAGTACCCAGACCCTTCTTCTACGAATCCATCATGTTGTAATTGATGCAGTGTGTGGTTTGCATTGTCATGTGGGAAAATGCAAGGTCTTCACTGAAAGAGACGTCGTCTGGATGGGAGCATCTGTTGCTCTAGGACCTGGATATACCTTTCAGCATTGATGGTGCCTTTCCAGATATGCAGGCTGCCCCTGCCATATGTACTAATGCACCCCCACACCATCAGAGATGCTGGCTGCCCCTGCCATATGTACTAATGCACCCCCACACCATCAGAGATGCTGGCTTTTTAACTGAGTGCTGATAACACGCTGGGTGGTCCTTCTCCTCTTTAGTCCGGATGACATGGTGTCCCTGGTTTCCAAAAAGAATTTCAAATTTAGATTCGACTGACCACAGAACAGTTTTCCACTCAGCCGCAGTCCATTTTAAATGAGCTTTGGCCCAGAGACGACGTCGGTGATTCTGGATCATCTTCATATTCGGCTTCTTCTTTGGATGATAGAGTTTTAACTGGCATCTGTGCATGGCAGCGCGAATTGTGTTCACTGACAATGTTTGTGGGAAATATTCCTGAGCCTATTTAGTGATTCCATTACAGAATCATGCCTGTTTGTGATGCAGTGCTGCCTAAGGGCCAAAATATCACAGGCATCTAGTCTGGTTTTTCACAGAGATTTCTCCAGATTCTCAGAATCATTTGATTACATTATGTGCTGTAGATGGTGAAATATTCAACCTCTATGCAGTTTTATACTGAGGAACTTCTTTCTGAAATTGCTCCACTATTTGTCAGTGCAGTATTAGGGGTACTGTGACCCTCTGCCCATCTTTACTTCAGAGAGACACTGCAACTCTAAGATGCTCTTTTTATACCCAGTCATGTTACTCACCTGTTGCCAATTGACCTAATTATTTGCAAATTGTTCCTCCAGCTGTTGGGTTTTTGTACCACAAACTTTTCCAGCCTCCTATTGCCTCCATCCCAACTTTTTTGAGATGTGTTGCTGTCATGAAATTCAAAATGAGCCAATATTTTTCATGAAATAGCAAAATGTCTCAGTTTAAACATCTGATATGTTTTCTATGCTTTGTTGTGAATATAATACGGGTTTATGAGATTTCCATATCATTGCATTCTGTTTTTATTTACAATTTGCACAATGTCCAACTTTTTGGAATTGGTGTTGTAATATACCACAATGTTATTCTTTATCTGCAGTAACAGCAATTTTAATGGGGAACTTTTCAGTCTTTCTGTTACATTTGTGTAGATGAATTGAAGTCTTTATGTTTCTGCCTAATTCACAGAGACCAAATGGAAGATTGCAGTTCAGATCTACATGATAAATCGGGTTTATCATCCATATTGAAGGTTTGTATTTATTGCTGATATATATTTTCTTGGCTGTTATGTTAATTAGCTTATATTTTATACAGCTGTACAATAAGAAATTCATCATCTTAAAGAAAATATGTTTTAATCTATGATTCACAAGTGAAACTCTGAAAAGGTTTGGTGTAAGTAGCAATAATTAACTCTGACTGTTTATTTTAGTCACTAGAGGAAAAAGCCATGAAGTTCCTAAAGGAGGAACTGAAGACATTTGTGAGGTACCTAGATCAGAATTACCCAGAATGCTCTGAGCCTCAGCTGGAGGAGGACAATGACCTGGACAGTGATGGTCAGATGCAGAAGACCAGTGTTAGAGAGGTAGCTCTGAAGATAACACTGTACATCCTGAGGACCATGAAGCAAGATGATCTTGCTGATCTGCTGGACAAGAGTAAGAACTTTATAACATTATGTACATGTACAATATTGTCTAAAAGTCTTAGGCAGCCAAAGAAAAGGATGTTTAAATGGTCTTCATGTTGGTGTAGAACTACTATAATATGTATGTCAAAGTGTGTTTGCCATTTCAGAACCTCTCCCAACATCAGCCTAATATTTCATGCAGTATATCCATGTATTTTTTTACTTGACCACTAACACAGCTCATGTGGCTGATCAATATCTCCTTGAGTTTTAAATTAATTTAATTAATTCATGAAGTGAGCTGGTGGTGAAATTTAACAAATACATGGACTGGCTGTGGTGCCCCTGAGGAGAGGTTTGGGAAATGAAAAGGGGTTTTGTGTTTTTTTTTGGTTCTGAGCAGATATACACTTACTACCCAGATAAATGGCTTTAAACATTTCCTTTGGCTGCCTAAGGCTTATTCACGGTCCTGTATGCGGTGTTCCAGTAAAATACGCATGATAAAACTTTCAGTTTCACATTCACAGTCACAGGGAAATATCTGGATATGTATGTGTGAAGAAGTGTGTTTTTGGAAAATATTCTTCCTCATACTGGTCAGGATCATGGTGAGAATTAGTGCATTTTCCTCTCATTTCTTTTCAGGAAAGCTCATGCTACAGGAAATCAAAGCTAAACTTAAGAAGCAATTTGAGTGTGTATTTGAAGGGAAAGCTAAGGAAGGACAGCCAACACTTCTCAGTGAGCTTTACACAGAACTCTACATAACTGAAGGTGGGACTGGAGCAGTCAATGATGAACATGAAGTGAGACAGATTGAAACAGCATCCAAGAAAAGGCGAACAGAAGATACTACAGTCAAGTGCAATGATATATTTAAACCCTTATGTGGGCGTGAGACACCTGTCAGAACTGTACTCACTAAAGGGGTGGCAGGTATCGGGAAAACAGTCTCTGTGCAGAAATTTATTCTCGACTGGGCAGAAGGAAAAGCAAACCAGGATGTTCACTTCATATTTGCTCTTCCTTTCCGGGACCTGAATTTGATTAAGGGTGAATACAGTCTGATTGAACTGCTTCACCGCTTTGTCCCAGAACTGAAATCATTTCAATCCACTGAGCTGTTTAGGTACAAAGTCTTGTTCATCTTTGATGGTCTGGATGAGTGTCGCCTTCCTCTGGATTTTCAGAACAATGAGAGCTGGTTTGATGTAACAGAGAAAACGTCCCTGGATGTGCTATTGACTAACCTCATTAAGGGGAATCTGCTCCCATCCGCTCTCCTCTGGATAACCTCCCGGCCAGCAGCAGCCAATCAGATACCTGCTAAGTGTGTCCACCAGGTGACAGAGATACGAGGGTTCAGTGATGCCCAGAAGGAGGAGTATTTCAAGAAGAGATTTGATGATCAGAGCCTGGCCAGCAGGATTATCACACATGTGAAATCATCAAGGAGCCTCTTCATCATGTGCCACATACCTGTGTTCTGCTGGATTTCAGCCACTGTGCTTAAGAGGCTTTTTAGTGAGATTGACAGGGGAGAAATTCCAAGGACTCTGACTGAAATGTACACACACTTCCTGATCTTTCAGACAAGTGTAAAAAATGACAAGTATATGAAAAACCATGAAACTAAGCTTAAAGAATACAGCAAGGAATTCCTTTTGACACTTGGTGAACTTGCTTTTGACAACCTTGAGAAAGGCAATCTCATATTTTATGAGCAAGATCTGACAGAAAATGGCATTGATGTCAGTGAAGCTTCAGTTTACTCTGGAGTGTGCACAGAAGTCTTTAAAGAGGAGTATGGGTTGTACCAGGAGAAGGTGTACTGCTTTGTGCATCTGAGCATCCAGGAGTATCTCGCTGCTTTATATGTGTTTCTGTCAAACTCATCAGCTGACCTGCTGAAGACTGCAGTGGATCAGGCATTAGAGAGCAAGAATGGACACTTGGACCTCTACCTCCGCTTCCTCCTGGGCCTCTCAACAGACTCCAGTAAGACTCTGTTACAAAGGCTACTGGGGCCGACAAGAATCACCTCACATATCATTAAGGATACAGCCCAGTACATCAAGGGGAAAATAAAGGAGAATTTATCTCCAGAAAGGACCATCAATCTGTTCCACTGTCTGACTGAATTGGGTGACAATTCTCTAGTAGAGGAAGTACAAAGATACCTGAATTCAGGAAACATTTCAGCAGATGACCTCTCACCTGCACAGTACTCAGCTCTGGCCTTTGTGATGCTGATGTCAGATGAGGAGCTGGATGTGTTTGATCTGAAGAAATACATCAGATCAGATAAACAGCACTGCAGGCTGCTGCCTGTGGTCAAGAACTCCAGGACGGCTCTGTAAGTGACGTGGGGATGGGAAATCATGTCTGGTCTGGCAGTAATGCATGAATATTGTTTGAAATGTGTAATATATATAATATATTTCTCCTCATGGATTAACTGGGTTTTATTTTGATAATCACAGCTATAGCTGTTTGTATAGCAGTAGCTAATCTTGACCACAGACTTTATAATGACTGAAGGTAGTGATGTCACTTTTTGTTTGTTACTACGTTTCCATTCCCATCCAGTTTGCCTTCTGATCACAGCACAGCATCCTAACCTGCTATAGAAACAGTGAGGACTCTTTATCCACAGGGTGTTTAAGTGGTATGTGAGTGTTATTGTCAGCAGGCGTGTTCATGTGATGGAGCCCAGAGCTGGGAGATTCCGTATGACTGCTGTCTCTGGCTGCTCACTGGCGCCCTCTGCTGGCCTCAGCTGCACCTGGCTGAGGATGTGACGACACATCTAGTCCGGCAGAAATAGATAAACATTGTCTAAAATATAAAATGAATATGTATACATATAATTTATTTCCCCTCTTTTAACAACAAGGTTCCTTTTTAATCTAGTTTATATTAACTGAAGGTAGTGATGTAGTAAAAACAAAAAAGACAAGATTTCCACGACCATCCTTTGTGTAACAAATAACCAAAAATACAGCATCATACAGAATGGTCCAGTTTTCATTAATAGTGGGAAAACCACTCATATTCGTTTCAGTTCTGAATGCTGTAGGAAGCATTTCTCTAAATACTGGGTGTGGTGCGTGACTCTTTGGGTTTGGACTCTGTCCATGAGCGGAAGGTCGCTGGTTCAGATCTCTTGGCCGGCAGAGTGATGTCATCGCTGAGCCCTTAAGCTGCAGGGGTGCTGGATGCTGGCCGATCCTGCGCTGCGACCCCCAAACTTCCTCTCACCTGTATATGTGTCTGTGTGTCTCTTGGAGAGCAAGATGGGAGGGGCGAAAAGACAATTTCCCCATGGGGGTGAATGAAGTATCATTATTCATAAATCATTCAAACAAACATTTTTTCTAAAAGCCTATTTCACAGGACTGATAGCTCTCCGATTAGTGTATTGTTGATTAGGGCTGGGTGATAAGTTAAAAAATGTGTATGTCATTTAGTATAAAGATATCACAATAAGCAATCATTTTGAGTCCTCCCCCTAAACATTGAGTGCAATTTCAGTTCAGTTCAGTTTTATTTGTATAGTGTATTTTCACAACATTACATCATCTCAAAGCACTTTACAGCATCCCTGCCCAAAGCCCCCAGTGAGCAAGTCAGAGGGGACAGTGGCAAGGAAAAACTCCCTAGAAAGACGAAAGCTTGGGAGGAACCAGACTCAGAGGAGGAGCCCATCCTCCAGGGGGCAGCAGAGGAAGCCCTAACCCTAACCAGACTCAAAGGGGGAGCCCATCCTCCAGGGGGCAGCAGAGGAAGCCCTAACCCTAACCAGACTCAAAGGGGGAGCCCATCCTCCAGGGGGCAGCAGAGGAAGCCCTAACCCTAACCAGACTCAAAGGGGGAGCCCATCCTCCAGGGGGCAGCAGAGGAAGCCCTAACCCTAACCAGACCCTAAGGGGGAGCCCATCCTCCAGGGGGCAGCAGAGGAAGCCCTAACCCTAACCAGACTCAAAGGGGGAGCCCATCCTCCAGGGGGCAGCAGAGGAAGCCCTAACCCTAACCAGACTCAGAGGGGGAGCCCATCCTCCAGGGGGCAGCAGAGGAAGCCCTAACCCTAACCAGACTGAAAGGGGGAGCCCATCCTCCAGGGGGCAGCAGCAGGCTAGAAGGACGTCACAGGTAGTGGAGACGTCGCAGGCAGCAGGGTAGGCAGGATGTCTTGAAAATGTGGTGTCTCCAGGCAGCACAGCCCAGGGGGAGTAGGGGAAATAAAATGTGCAGTAGGGGAGACTAGAGGCAGTGCAAACAGTTAGGTGAGTGCAGTATGTAAGCTCCGGCAGATATGACTATGGCAGCATAAGTAGGAGGGAGAGGCAGGTGGGAACACAGGCATGGGGAGTCCCTGAATGTCAGCACTCCAATTCCACAAGGGGGTGTGAAGCTAAAGTGACAGACTGACAGTTCAGTTTATCCAAAGCCAATGGCACCGATCCCCACCCAGCTCTACAACTCACACTATAGGTCTGACTGGGAGTGAGCAGTTAGCTAGAGCTAGAACTAGAGTCCCTATAAGCTAAACTAAACAGGCGTGTTTTTAGTCTAGACTTGAATATTGAAAGTCAGCCTGAATCCCGCACATCCACTGGAAGACTATTCCACAGCTGAAGAGCTCTATAAGAGAAAGCTCTGCAGCCTGCCGTAGCTCTTTATACCCTGGGTACTAACAGATATCCTGCTCTTTATAATGTAAGAAAGCGAGGAGGGTTGTATAAGGCCACCAGGTTACTAAGGTATTCTGGTGCAGGGCCATTCAGTGTTTTATAAATCAATAGCAGTATTTTGTAGTTAATCAGAGACTTAACTAGAAGCCAATGAAGGGAGCATAGAACAGGGCTAATATAATCACATTTTTTAGTGTTTGTAAGAACTCTGGCTGCTGCATTTTGTACCAGCTGAAGTTTATGTGAGGATCCAGATGGGCACCCAGAAAGGAAGGCATTACAGTATCCAGCCTGGAAGTTATAAAGGTGTTAGTGTTTCCGCTTCATGAAAGGAGAGCATCTTCCGAAGCTTGGCGAGGTTCCGTACATGATAGAACACAGCTTTAGTGATGCTTTTTATATGAGCATCGAAACATAAATCTGAATCAACCAGAACACCAAGATCTCTGACCACTGTGTCAGGTTGGGTAGGAAGACCACCAAGGTTGTGGTTGTCAAACTTATTTTGAGCTGCCTTCGGACCAGTTTACAGTACTTCTGTTTTTCTGTCTTTAACATAAAGAAATTATTTGCCATCCAGCACCGGATATCTAGTCGACAGTCTTCTAACCGAGAGCTGTGATGCATCATTCGGCTTAACAGATATATATAACTGTGTATCATCAGCAAAACAATGAAACCCAACACCATGATTTCTGATAATGTGACCAATATATACAGTGTACAGTAGCGGGCAGGCACTGATCCCTGTGGGACACCATTGTAGGAATATTTAGCTCAGGTAAATTTTAATATCTCCACCAATATGTTTTGAAATTAATTACATTTGAATTAATCCCCGTGAGTCTGTTAATGTGAGACTTACATGGGATTCACTAGTTACCAGTATCGCTTAGTAACCTGGGTTAGTAGGCTCGTCCAGCGAGCTGCATCACCAGGTAATGTAAACGATCGGTAGCGAAGCTCCCCTCACGGCCAATGAGAGGGAGTCTCACGATATTTCAGTCGAGTTTGGGGTTTTAGAGCTTAGTAGCCAAATCGCACAGAGGCAGGGACTATTGTGAGCACTCAATGAACAGAGGCTGAAGTGTTGTAAAACTGGAGTGATTTTCCATCGGTTTGATACCAAACATGCCGTACCAGCCTAGCGGTTCACACCGAATACCATCTGTAATGATTAATTAATGATTACTTATATTATGTCATTATGTTATATTACTCACACCAGTCCCTGGTCTAAGTGGTCTAGGTTGCACCTCAATCAGAGGTTACCCTTTATACAGACATTATATGACATATTCTCATGTCAGCAGCACATCTTACCCTTAGATAGGCATGGTAGAATACAGGGATCAGATAAGGGCTGCTGAGGAATGTGGAAAAGAAAAGGGGGGAAGGTTAGTCAGTCAAAGAAAAAGAATCTTTGAAAGTTAGGACACATTACAAACATAACCTGTCTGTATATTGAGACTAGTAGTCATGGGTAAATAAATATACAGTGATTCAACAGCCAAACTTAAAAGAAACTTTCTTTGGGGTGTTGGGTGAGTGGTATGTAAGGCAGGATGTCTGGGGAGGGGGTTGTGTGCCAAGTCGAGGGACCCCTGTCCTTGAGGTCCACTCTGCTGTCTATAGGTCGTTAAAACTTTGAGCAATAAAAGTTGGAGTGCTGCCCCCCCTTGTTGTCTGTGTGTGTTTAAGTGTGTCTGTGTGTGTGGGGTCACGACCCCCCTTTGAGGCCTAGGCCAATGTGTGCCTCTCGTACCAGGGTAGGCCTTGTCTCAGGCCACCAGGAATTTAAGCTTTGTGATATGTGCATGTGTGATCCTACACCAGATTTAATATGGATAACCTTAAAAGGGAAATACTGTTCTGCAAAGCAAGCACAGTTTGTGGAAACACGACCCTAAAGTCATAAAGCAGGCTAACAGAACTGCTTAGGTTGTTAGAATGAAAGGAAGCTGGTTTACTTGTTAGCAGAGTGGAGGGGGTCTTGGCAGTAGGTTGCAGAGGTGATGAGCTGAGGGAATGGTAGCACCCAAGAAGGCGCGGCGTCTGGAGCGGTTGTTGGAGTGGAGCCCCTTGGATTCTCTCTCCTTGTGAAGCTTTAAGGTGAAAGGCTCTGTCTTGGTTGCAGTTCTCTGTTGGGTAGCAGGCCTTCACCGGCAGGCTTCAGGAGGGCTTCTCACGGGCTGCTCTTCTCCCGGGGCTTCTCTTCTCCTCCCTCTGCGGGGCTGATGTTCTCCTCTGCTCCTCTCTCTTCTTCCCCCTGCTCTGTGCTGAGGTGCCATGTTTTATGGTCTAAAGTTCATGAATAGGGGTGACCAGGAATTCGACACCTGAAGCAATGGCTGACCATCTAGTTGGCAGGTTTTCGGAGGGGTGTCTGTTTCAGTCATTTTGGTATTTATGACTAGACTGGTACCACTTTACCGATGATTTTCATTAAACTGGTTTAACTTTTGATACATACAGTTGCATGGTAACCACTGACCGGATTTGGAATCAGGAGTGATTTTCCATCAGATTAACACCAAACATGCCATACCAGCCTGGGGGGGTCACACCTCACACAATCTGTATTAATTAACAATTTATGATATTATGCATGTTAATAAATCCCATCCATATACATCAACAGAGGTTGCTACTTTGGATCATTCGTACAGACATTACATTACATATTCACATTTAAATAGCACATCTTACCCTTAGATAGATGTGGCCGTTAGTTTGTGGTCATACAAATTTAAATTGCACATCTGGGAACAACATATTTTGGTTGGTGTGGCTTATCCTAATTATATACTCTCCAGAACTGATAATATGCACATTAATTCAGTCTTTTAATGCAGAATAGTAGAGGACAAAGAAGTGCTAACGGACCACAAAGATCAGATAAGGGCCACAGAGGAATGTGGAAAAGGGGGGGTTGTTAAACAAAGAAAGAAAGAACCTCTGATAGTTAGGAGCCACACTAAGATACCTGGTTACATTATTTAATTTTCAAGATTCCTCTGGGATAATCATGAGAGCATGTATGCAGGGGTAGCTAAACACTAAGACTGTCTAAGGACTCACACAAACATAATCTATGTGGACATCGAGACTAGTAGTCATGAGTAAATCAATATATAGGGAATACAAAGGCTGAACTTAAAAGAAACTTTCTTTAGGGTGTTGGGTGAATCTGTGGTATGTAAGGCAGGATGTATGGGGAGGGGGTTACGTGCCAAGTTGAGGGGCCCCTATCCTTGAGGTTCACTCTGCTGTCTGTAGGTCCCTAAATCTTTGTGCCATAAAAGATGGAATTCCTCCCTTATTATCTGTATGAGTGTGTGTGGTGTGTGTGTGTGTGTGTGTGTGTGTGTGTGTGTGTGTATGAGCCGTGTGTGTGCATCTGTGTTTGTGTGTGTGTGGGGTCACTGACCCCCCCTTTTGTGTCTAGGCCAGCGAGTACCTCTCATACCAGACTAGGCCTTGTCTCAGGCAGCCTGGAATCTCAGCCCTGTCGTATGTGTGTGTGTGATACTACACCATATTTAACTTTAGTGATCTTGGAAGATTCATTGTTCACGTGGACAAACTGATAATGATCATTTAAACAGGAGCCAAACCAAGACAGGGCTGTCTCCTTAATGCCAACCACAGATTCTAGCCGCTCCAAGAGGATATTATGCTCCACAGTATCAAATGCTGCAGTTAAGTCTAGTAATACCAACACAGATATACAGCCACTGTCAGAAGCCATAAGCAAATCATTCACTACTTTGACTTTGGCTGTTTCTGTGCTGTGGTTTGGTCCAAAGCCAGACTGATATAATTCATTAGCATTATTTTTCTGTAGGAAAGAAGACAGCTGGCGAGCAACAGCTTTTCCAGGATCTTTGAAATGAATGGAGATTGGCCTATAATTTCCTAAATCACTAGGTTCAAGATTTACTTTCTTTAGAATAGGTCTAATAACAGCTATTTTAAAAGGTTTTGGATCATATCCAAGCCTAAGAGACGAGTCTAACACATTTAACAGGGTGGTGCTAATCAGTGGTCGAATCTCCTTCAAGAATTTTGTAGGAATTGGGTCTAAGAGGCTAGTAGAGGATTTGCAGGAGGAAACTAAGCTCAAAAGTTCTGATTGTTTTATAAGAAGGAAAGATTCAAAGGTGTCATTATCAGTACGCATAGGACTAGCAGGAGGCTGGCAGCTGTATGTAGCTACAGACGTGCACTGGATGGTCTGTCTAATCTTTATTTTACCATTACAAATGTAATAAAGTCATTACTCATAAAAGCTTGTGAGACTTGTGAGTTTAATGTTTAACCTAATGTTAACCTAGACAGAGATTCAAATAGGAATTTAGGATTATTTTTGTTCTCTTCCATGAGTCTGGAGAGGTACACAGACCTCGCAGTCTGTACTTAGAGAGGCTCTTTCCAGGTAGATCTGAAAACTTCTAGTTTAGTTGAGCCCCATTTGTGCTCTAGCTTGCGTGAAGCCTGTTTAAGTTACGCATATGATCAGAGCACCAGGGGGCAGGTTTCTTATCTCTATGCTTTATCTTCTTAAGTGGAGCTACCAGATCTAGGTGCTGCGAAGCGATTTCTCCATGTGCACAGTTACCCGTTCAAGTTCATTTTCACACGGGGCTTCAGATGTAAGGCTGAAGGACTGTGGAAGTTGGTTGAGAAACGCTGTTGTAGTTAATGAGGCAATTGAATATCTGATACTGTACTTTGGACCTGGAGCCGAAGGGAGGCTATACTGTATATCAAACGTTAACAAGTAATGATCTGAAAGCAGAGGATTCTGAGGTATAATAGATATGTGTTCCACCAGGACACCATGGCTAAGAATCAAATCCAGGGTGTGGTTACAGGCATGAGTAGCCCGACTACATTCTGACAAATATCTACAGAGGCTAGGATAGCAGAAAATGTTGTTGTTAAAGGATCACTGTCATTCTCCATGTGAATATTAATTTCACGGCTTTGTCAGTAGTGACCACCAGGATTGTTGAGAAATTTGCAGACTCCAGGGACCAGGCGGTCTATACACAATAACAGTAGTGATTGGAGGTTTGGGACCAGCTGGTCTATACACAATAACAATGGTGATTGGAGGTTAGGGACCAGGCAGTCTATACAAAATAACAATGATGATTCGAGGTTAGGGACCATGTGGTCTATACAAAATAACAATGGTGATTGGAGTTTAGGGACCTTGCAGTCTATACACAATAACAATGGTGATTAGAGGTTAAGGACCAAGTGGTCTATACACAATAACAATGGTGATTGGAGGTTAGGGACCAAGCCGTCTATATACAATAACAATGGTGACTGGAGGTTAGGGACCAGGCGGTCTATACACAATAACAATGGTGACTGGAAGTTAGGGACCAGGTGGTCTATACACAATAACAATGGTGATTGGAGGTTAGGGACCAGGCGGTCTATACACAATAACAATGGTGATTGGAGGTTAGGGACCAAGCCGTCTATATACAATAACAATGGTGACTGGAGGTTAGGGACCAGGCGGTCTATACACAATAACAATGGTGACTGGAAGTTAGGGACCAGGTGGTCTATACACAATAACAATGGTGATTGGAGGTTAGGGACCAGGCGGTCTATACACAATAACAATGGTGATTGGAGGTTAGGGACCAGGCAGTCTATACACAATAACAATGGTGATTGGAGGTTAGGGACCAGGTGGTCTATAAACAATAACAATGGTGATTGGAGGTGAAGAACTACAAAGAGATGATCCCGCAAGACTAAGAAGAAGAATTTCAAATGTGCTAAAGCTATAAGCACTTTGCTCAGACACTCCTAGGTCAGACTGAAATATTGCAGCAGCACCAGCACCTTTGCCATCTGGTCGAGGGTTATGCTGTAATCAGCTGGAGTAGATTCATTTAGTGCCATGAATTCATTCGGTTTAAGTCAGGTCTCTGTAAGGCATAAGGACTAAGACTAAAATCAGTAATCATTTCATTTATTAGTAGTGTCTTAGGAGCCAGTGATCTTCCATTCAAAAGTCCAAGTTTTAGCCTTGCATTACACCTATTATCTAATAATGCATTTGGTTTAATTATTATTAAGTTATTATGACATTCACTATGGTGGAATAGACCTCCATGATTAAAAGCGCAGGGAACAGACATAGTCCCAGTAACATGAACCCCAGGTGACGACTCTAAGCACCTAGCAGGTGGTCGGTTATGCCGGTTTGCCTGCCGCCTGGACTTGGCCCTGGCTAGTCAGCGATTTGCCTGGAGACTATGAGCTATGCTTTCGGACAGGAGATCGGCACCAGCCCACGAGGGGTGAACACCGTCCCTCTTCAAAAGCCCAGACCTACCCCCAAACATTTGCCAATTGTCTGTATAACCCTAAGGCATTTTTCTGGCACCATTCCGACAGCCAGCGATGCAGCGACGATAATCTGCTGTATATTTCATCACCACGCCTAGCAGGGATGGGGCCAGAGCGCGTTACTGACACACACATCTTCTTCACAAGGCTGCACACCTATATGAAATTTGTCTGTGTAACTATTGACTATGAATTGCAGAATCATGCACAGACAATAGTTATAGCTCTATATTAGTTTTATCGTTCTTTTTTTTTTTTAAGATGTGAACAGAATGTGCAGCCGTGTTGAGGGACCAGGCAGTCTATACACAATAACAATGGTGTTAATGGTTCCCTGACTATGAAACTTGAAAGGGGGGGTGACCTATAATATATTTTGCCGAGCTCAGGGGTAGGAATGGACAATGCACAAGCTTTTAAAACTAATTAATAGTCAGGCCGAGTTCCTTTAAAAACTATTAATTCTTCTTTATATTTTAAGAACTCAGGCTGGGGTTCATAGCTGTGACTGTCTGCAATTTTCTTACTTCGTACAGAAATTAACATTCATAAGTGCTTGTCTCGTTCGTCCCTCCACATAAGTTATGGGGTCATATGCTGCCTGGGGAAAAATAATACCTGCTTTTGTTTCTAGTAGAATAGATTACTGTAATGCCCTCTTGTCTATTTCACATCTACAACGGGCCCAGAATGCCGCTGGTGGAGTGTTAACACGCACCAGTCACAGGGATCACATCTACGACGGGCCCAGAATGCCGCTGGGGGAGTGTTAACACGCACCAGTCACAGGGATCACATCTACAACGGGCCCAGCATGCCGCTGGCGGAGTGTTAACACGCACCAGTCACAGGGATCACATCTACATCGGGCCCAGAATGCCGCTGGCAGAGTGTTAACACGCACCGGTCACAGGGATCACATCTACAACGGGCCCAGCATGCCGCTGGCGGAGTGTTAACACGCACCAGTCACAGGGATCACATCTACAACGGGCCCAGAATGCCGCTGGCGGAGTGTTAACACGCACCAGTCACAGGGATCACATCTACAACGGGCCCAGAATGCCGCTGGCGGAGTGTTAACACGCACCAGTCACAGGGATCACATCTACAACGGGCCCAGGACGCCGCTGGCGGAGTGTTAACACGCACCAGTTACAGGGGTCACATCTACAACGGGCTCAGAAGGCCGCTGGCGGAGTGTTAACACGCACCAGTCACAGGGATCACATCTACAACGGGCCCAGAATGCTGCTGGCGGAGTGTTAGCTTGCAACAGTCACAGGGATCACATGTACAACGAGCCCAGAATGCCGCTGGCGGAGTGTTAACACGCACCAGTCACAGGGATCACATCTACAACGGGCCCAGAATGCTGCTGGCGGAGTGTTAACACGCACCAGTCACAGGGATCACATCACACCTGCTCTCACATCCCTGCACTGGCTTCCTCTGTCTTCTAGGATTGATTTTAAAGTTCATTTGCTAATTTGTAAATATTTACGTGGTTTAGCTCTGTCCTGCCTCAGTAACATGACTGTAAGGTATGTCCCAGGCAGATCAGTCAGATCATCCGGTAGTAATTTACTGATTATTCCTAAAACCCGGCTGGGGAGGGAGGGGGCAGCTTTTAGTCACTATGGGCCCAAACTCTGGAACTCTCTCCCAGAAAACCTGAGAGCTACTGAATGTCTCAGTACTTTCAAAACTAGGCTGAAAATGCATCTTTTCCCCACCGCATATAATAATCTATGATAATCAGTTTTATTATTTTACACATTTATTATTATCAGTAATTGTGGGGCGGGGGGGGTCTCTCCCCCCAGAAGACACTGAGGCTAGAGGCCCCTATGAGGGAGGGGCCCCTAAAGAGAACATGAGTGGTTAAAGTCCTTTATGATAATATTTTTTGATAGTATTATTTCAATAATGATTGACTGATTGATTCAGATAGATAGATGAGAGAGAGACAGAGAGAGAGAGAGAGAGAGAGAGAGAGAGTTGGGAAGCTCAAAATTCCCACCAGAAAGCTGCACTTGAATGACTGACATTCTGGCTGCTGACTCAGAGATAGAAGTTGGTGATGTGACAATACTGAACTTACAAGAATGGCGAACGCATGGTTACTGCAAGGGACAATGCTTGTGAAATTCTGTGCAATGTTTCTTTTTAACTGCCACAGAATCTTAGGCTAGAAAGCTGAACTGAAAGCATGAATGAATCCTTCTGTTATCTTGCTTTGTATGTAGCCTAAGCGCGTTTCCCCAGCAAAGATGATAATCGCCGGTTAGTCACTGTCAGATATCGACACCAGGATACTTGTCTGATTACGCTCATTACCGATAATATCGTCATATCACCCAGACGTAATTGGTGATTTGACATGTTCCCAGGTATAACAATACAGGGAGAAAAAGGATTTTACTCATGGGATCAGGAATCCAAGTGCCAGTTGCTGCTGCATTAGCTGCTGGGAATGTTCACATCTCCTCCTTTCAGTGATACGTGTCGAGTGTAGGGACACCTGGCAGAAAGATGACTAAGTACTGCACTGGAAGCACTGGTCTGACTGTTATGGGAGGGTTCATGTCCATCTTGTTGTTGATGTGTTCCTATGTATTCCTATAGCTTGTACTTAATGTTTTTACCTCTAGTTTTGAGCAAAGATGCACTGACTCACAATTAGTGATCATATGACTGCAGCAGATTGTCAGGACGCACAGAACACTCTGCAGACTATAACTCATTTTGAAGTGTAAGCTCTGCTGCTAATTATACTGAAAACAAATGCTTATTGTAATGCTTTGTATTTTACTAATGTGTAGGATGTGTATATGTCTGTGTCTTAAAGTGTTTTCTGTTTCAGGCTGAACAGCTGTGATCTCATAGATAAACACTGTGAAGTGCTGACTTCAGCTCTAAGATCAAACTCTTCCCCCCTGAGAGAGCTGGACTTGAGTGACAATAACCTGAAGGATTCAGGAGTGAAGCTGCTCTCTGCTGCACTGGAGGATTTACACTGTAAACTGGAGATACTGAGGTCAGTATTACTGGGTATTCCACACTGTAAACTGGGGATACTGAGGTCAGTATTACTGGGTATTCCACATTGTAAACTGGAGATACTGAGGCCAGTATTACTGGGTATTCCACACTGTAAACTAGAGATACTGAGGTCAGTATTACTGGGTATTCCACACTGCAAACTGGAGATACTGAGGCCAGTATTACTGGATATTCCACACTGTAAGCTAGGGATACTGAGGCCAGTATTGTGGGGTATTCCACACTGTAAATTGGAGATACTGAGGTCAGTATTGCTAAGTATTCCACACTGCAAACTGGGGGTACTGAGGTCAGTATTACTGGGTATTTCAAACCACAAACTGGAGATACTGAGGTCAGTAATACTGGGTATTCCACACTGTACGCTTTAGATACTGAGGTCAGTATTACTGTGTATTCCACACTTTAAAGAGGAGATAGTGAGCAATTAGCTAAGGGAAAGAGAGGAGGGGTCCTGCCTTGTCTTAGACACTAAACTGTAATTCTTGAATTATTTATTAGAGCATCACATTTATTTAATAATTATAATGGTGAGGTGATATTATTTATTGGGGAGTTTCTGTCTTTCTCTGCAGGCTGTCAGGCTGTAGAGTCACAGAAGAAGGCTGTTCTTCCCTGGCTTCAGCTCTGAAGTTAAACCCCTCACACCTGAGAGAGCTGGATCTGAGCTACAATCACCCAGGAGACTCGGGAGTGAAGCTGCTCTCTGCTCTACTGGAGGATCCCAGCTGTAAACTGGAGAAGCTGAAGTGAGTACAGAGTGTGTGTCTGACACGCTACAGATACTTATGCATGTATGTGAAGAAGAGTCATGTCATTCTGCTTCTCCTATAGTGTGGATCACAGCTGTAAACTGGAGAAGCTGTAGTGAGTACAGAATATGCATTTTGCACAAAAGTAACGGGACACCAAGAAAACCCACAATGCCTTTCAGCAGTAACATAATAAACAAACACAAACAGCTTCTGTTTTCTTCTCCAACTTCCTTATATCCCACAATCTTATCAGCCCTCTATTCATGTTAGAAATAATTAAGCAGTGAAGCAGGAAACATCCATTCAACCATATACTGTAATCCATGCAAAACATTTGTGTTGGTTAGCAAAGTTAACAGCACTGTTACAGATAAACATGCTGACTTTAACGTGTTATGGACAAAAAAATAATGGACACCAAACAGAGTCGGAATGATTGTTAAAATGATTTTTAATAATTTAATTGTTTTCTGAAAATCCATTATGTCATGGCCCTTATTCTCCTCATTTGAATACAGTGCTGCAGTGTAAAAAGTGGATTTAAAAGTGTTTAATTTTTTTAAAGGGTGGGCCGGTGTGAACTCACAGAGAAATGCTGTGTGGCACTGGCTTCAGCTCTCAGATCAAACTCCTCACCCCTGAGAGGGCTGGACCTGAGTGACAATGACCTGCAGGACTCAGGAGTGATGCTGCTCTCTGCTGGACTGGGGGACTTACACTGTAAACTGGAAATACTAAGGTCAGTCTGACTGGGTATTCCACACTGTAAACTGGAGTTACTAAGGTCAGTCTGACTGGGTATTCCACACTGTTAACTGGAGATACTGAGGTCAGTCTGACAGGGTATTCCACACCGCAAACTGGAGATACTGAGGCCAGTATTACTGGATATTCCACACTGTAAACTGGGGATACTGGGGCCAGTATTGTGGGGTATTCCACACTGTAACCTGGGGATGCTGAGGCCAGTATTGTGGGGTATTCCACACCACAAACTGGAGATACTGAGGTCAGTATTACTGTGTATTCCACAGTATAAAGAGGAGACAGTGAGCAATTAGCTAAGGGAAAGAGAGGAGGGGACCTGCCTTGTCTTAGACACTAAACTGTAATTCTTGAATTATTTATTAGAGCATCACATTTATTTAATAATTATATTGGTGAGGGGATATTATTTATTGGGGAGTTTCTGTCTCTCTCTCTCTGCAGGCTGTCAGGCTGTAGAGTCACAGAAGAAGGCTGTTCTTCCCTGGCTTCAGCTCTGAGATCAAACCCCTCTCACCTGAGAGAGTTGGACCTGAGCTACAATCACCCAGGATTCTCAGGAGTGAAGCTGCTCTCTGCTGTACTGGAGGATCCCAGCTGTAAACTGGAGAAGCTGAAGTGAGTACAGAGTGTGTGTCTGACACGCTACAGATACTTATGCATGTATGTGAAGAAGAGGCACCAATAAATAAATGGATACAGCAGTACTATGTCATTCTGCTTCTCCTATAGTGTGGATCACGGTGGAAAGTGCAGGACCAGACCAGGCTTACAGAAATGTAAGTGTCTTTGCATGTTTTTTATTAATAATACCATGAATACTATGTTATGGTTGTATTCACACAATTGTTGTGATGAGTGTGGCTTTTTGCACTGTGTGTAGATGGATTTCCATGTTTGTGTTTAGGTGAGTTTCATGTCATTTTAGACAACATCCAAACAAGAAACAAAAAATCAAAATCATCACCAAAAACACTATCAATTCATTTAATCCTTTTTAAAAATATTTTTTACAAATGCTTTATAGCTGCTTGTATTATCTTGGTGTTTGTGTGGGAGTGTAGGATGGTTAAATATATTCTGAATTAATTATACATCTTTAATTTCACAAAAAAAGAATCCTTTGCATTTGTTCTTTTTGCGGATGCCTTGAGTGTATGTGTTTTCTGTGTGAGATTCGTTAGTATTGTCCTAAGGAGGCACCTGTAGGCAGTGAGACCGGACTCTCTCCTCAAGTGCAAAATGTGAATTTGCATTTTTACAGGGTGGTTCTGGATCAATCATTAATATTCATGAGAGAATATTACCGATTGGTCACTGAATCCCTTAAACCAGGGGAGCCCAAATCCAGTCCTGGAGGGCCAGAGTCCTGCGCATTTAACACACCTGATTCATCTCCTTGTGCTAATAACCACACAGCTCTTGAGCTGAATTATTTATGGTGGAAAAGGGAAAGAACTTTGCTACACAGGGCACCGGCCCCCCAGGACTGGATTTGGACACCCCTGCTTTAGCTAGAAGAAAAAGCCAGCACAAGTCGATGTTAACTGGCCAGTGAGGTAGTGCCCCGCTCATAAATACTAATCAGCTAGCCAATCGTGTAGGGCTTCACTCATGAATATTAAAAAGTTCTCCTGATCCACGGTGCTAAAAGAAATCAGCGCCCGGGACGCACTGGATGTGCGGCGGAAAATATCAAATTTAATTTCGGCGCCCATGTTAACAGATTAGAGCGGCCGCGTGCGCGAGATGCGGGGCTCACGCCTCGCGGTTACGGCGCAGCATCTACAGTCACGCGCGCGGTAAGCGGTTCTCTATGGAAGCGTATTGCATTCATCTGGGAAAAATTTATTCTGTTTTTCCGAATTAATGAGATAATAATCCCGTTTTTCAGAGCAATATTTTTCTGAATTAATGAAAACCTTCCTGTTTTTTATGATGCGCGCACGATCTGTGCCGGAATCATCGTTTATATCACAATCCAGGTCCAAATGTTTATTAAATATCACTTTAAACGTGTAATAATATTACTTAAATATTCTGTTATTGATGGCCATTTTAGAGCCGCACGCGCCGGAATTAGCGGTTTGAAGGAAAGACACTGACTTTAGTATTGATCTCTGGTGCCGTTTTGTGGTAAATATGCTTGTGATGAATATGTCTGATGAATGTCTCTGCTTTATCATTTTTTAATTAAATTAATTAAGCTGTTAGTTTAGCTCGCGCCCCATTTTGGCGGCTCTTCCCGCCGCCGTCGCGCGCCCACTTTGTTTCATAAACTTCAGTTCCCGCTTCGTTAGGGGAAGCTGTGCTGTTTTTATATCGTACAGAAACATAAAGTACAGGCTGCCTGATGGGATTAATAATTCTTCCTCCTGCCTACAGACTCCTGCCAGCTGACGCTGGACCCCAACACAGCAAACAGAGAAGTGTCTCTGTCAGGGGGGAACAGGAAGGTGACATGGGGGGCAGAGCAGCCATATCCTGATCATCCAGAGAGATTTGACAGCTGGGAACAAGTTCTGTGCAGAGAGAGTCTGACTGGCCGCTGTTACTGGGAGGTTGAGTGGGATGGAGATGCAGCCTGGATAGGAGTCACTTATAAAGGGATCAGGAGGAAAGGAGAGAGGGACTGTCTGCTTGGATACAATGACAAGTCATGGTGTCTGTACTGTTATACTGACAGTTACTCTGTCTGTCACAATAATAAACAGACTCTCATACCCATAGAGCCCTCAGGCTCCCACAGAGTAGGAGTGTATCTGGACTGGGGGGCTGGTGCTCTGTCCTTCTACAGAGTCTCCTCTGATGGACTGACCCCCCTGCACAGATTCACCTCCTCATTCACTGAGTCCCTCTATCCAGGGTTTTGGGTTTATAAAAACTCCTCAGTGTCACTGTGACGTGTTGCTGGTTCTCCTGCAAAAAGGTAAAATCTCTGCTTTTTAACCTTTATAATCCTTTTTACTCTGAAATGTACAGAACTGTGCAAAAGTCTGAGGCAGCAAAGAAAATTATGTTTAGATTATCCTCCTGTTGGTGTAAAACTATGATATGATGCCTGTCAAAGTGTGTCAGCTTCGCCATTTCAGAATCTCTGCTAAAATCATCAGTATTTGCAGTGACCGTCCAGTGCAGCCATGTATTTTTTGACTTGGCCACTAACAGACCTCATACAGCTAGTCAATCTCTCACTGACTTTTTAAACCAATATATTTAATTATTTAACTGAGCTGTTGGTGAAATTTAACAAAATCATGGAACGGCTGAGGTGCCCCTGAGGAGAAGTTTGGGAACTGAAGCGGTGTTCATCTAGCCATCCAACTAGATATCAGTAACTTTTTAGAAAACAGAAGAAATTATTACTAGTTTTTATTGTGTTACTCTTAATTTGCACACGTTCTAATGTTAAATTGTGTTTTTTGTTCTAAGCCAAAGTGCACTTGCTACCCAGATAAACAGCTTTAAACATTTCTTTGGACTGACTAAGACTTTTGCACAGTACTGTGTGTTTGACAAAAAATAAATGCCTGTGTTCAGTGAGCTGAATAACATGAAAAATATAGTTTTAATAGTTTATCTCTCTGACTAAAATGTAATTAAATGTAATCCTGATTGGGGGGGGGGGCTATCCCCTTCTCCTGTATATGTACATTTTATATATTATATATTTATGTCCATTTACTGTATTCCCTCCCTGTACAGTGACAATAAAGGCTTTCTGTTCTGTCCTATTAATGTCCTGCTTCAGCGTCACCCAAAGCATAACTGAGTAACATAATGAAACCACAGTCTGCTGGATTAAGTTAAATTCACTGTATTACTGCAGCTGAACATAACGAACACAATGACAATCAATCAATGTATAATAATCATTTAACTAGAGACATAACAGACCGAAAAAAAACTGGAAAATCTAATTATGTCCTGTAACTGTCCTGCTTCAGTGGATTAAAGTAAATAAAATTGTTATTAATATCCATCCATCCATTTTCCAAACCGCTTATCCTATCGGTTCGCGGGGGGTCCGGAGCCAATCCCGGAATCAATGGGCACGAGGCAGGGAACAACCCAGGATGGGGGGCCAGCCCATCGCAGGGCACACTCACACACCATTCACTCACACATGCACACCTACGGGCAATTCAGCAACTCCAATTAGCCTCAGCATGTTTTTGGACTGTGGGGGGAAACCCCACGACGACACGGGGAGAACATGCAAACTCCGCACACATGTGACCCAGGCGGAGACTCGAACCCGGGTCCCAGAGGTGTGAGGCAACAGTGCTGACCACTGCACCACCATGCCGCCCCTTGTTATTAATATATTTCAATAAATAAAGAAATTTGTTTTGTTAAATAATTAACACCTTTGCCACCCCCACCCTCCAGTAATAAGTCTGCTTGCTCCCCCGTTGGACAGAACAGGCGGGTGCCCAGGCAGCCTTGCCACCCCCACCCCACTGTAAAAGGTCTGGTTACTCCCCCGTCGGACAGAATAGGCAGGTACCCAAACACCGTTGCCACCCTCACCTCACTGTAAAAGGTCTGGTTTTGCCCCTGTCAGACAGAACGGGCATGTGCCCAGGGTCCCTTACCCCCCCCCCCCCCCACACACTGTAAAAGACCTGGTTGCCCCCCCGTCTGACAGAATGGGCAGGTGCCCAGGCAGCCTTGCCAACCCCACCCCACTGTAAAAGGTCTGGTTATACCCCCGTCAGACAGAACGGTCAGTTGCCCAGGCAGCCTTGCCACCCCACCCCACTGTAAAAGGTCTGGTTATGCCCCCGTCAGACAAAACGGGCAGTTGCCCAGGCAACATTTCCATCCCCACCCCATTGAAAAGGTCTGGTTATGCCCCCGTCGGACAGAACGGTCAGGTGCCCAGGCAGCCTTGCCACCCCCACCCCAATGAAAACGGTCTGGTTATGACCCCGTCTGTCAGAATGGGCAGTTGCCCAGGCAGCCTTGCCACCCCCACCCCACTGTAAAAGGTCTGGTTATGCCCCCGTCAGACAGAATGGGCAGTTGCCCAGGCAACATTTCCATCCCCACCCCATTGAAAAGGTCTGGTTATGCCCCCGTCGGACAGAACGGTCAGGTGCCCAGGCAGCCTTGCCACCCCCACCCCAATGAAAACGATCTGGTTATGCCCCCGTAAAACAGAACGGGCATGTGCCCAGGGTCCCTTGCCCCCCCCCCCCCCCCCACTACAGTTTAGAAGACCTGGTTGACCCCCCTTCTGACAGAATGGGCAGGTGCTCAGGCAACATTTCCACCCCCACCCCAATGAAAACGGTCGGGTTATGACCCCGTCTGTCAGAATGGGCAGTTGCCCAGGCAGCCTTGCCACCCCCACCCCACTGAAAAAGTCTGGTTTTGCCCCCGTCAGACATAACGGGCAGGTGCCCAAACACCCTTGCCACCCCCACCTCACTGTAAAAGGTCTGGTTTTGCCCCCGTCAGACAGAACGGTCAGGTGCCCAGGCAGCCTTGCCACCCCCACCCCACTGAAAAAGTCTGGTTTTGCCCCCGTCAGACATAACGGGCAGGTGCCCAAACACCCTTGCCACCCCCACCTCACTGTAAAAGGTCTGGTTTTGCCCCCGTCAGACAGAACGGTCAGGTGCCCAGGCAGCCTTGCCACCCCCACCCCACTGAAAAAGTCTGGTTTTGCCCCCGTCAGACATAACGGGCAGGTGCCCAAACACCCTTGCCACCCCCACCTCACTGTAAAAGGTCTGGTTTTGCCCCCGTCAGACAGAACAGGCAGGTGCCCAGGCAGCCTTGCCACCCCCACCTCACTGTAAAAAACCTGGTTACTCCGCCATTGGACAGAGAGGGCAGGTGCCTAGGCAGCCTTGCCACCCCCACCCCACTGAAAAGGTCTGGTTATGCCCCCGTCACACAAAACGGGCAGGTGCCCAAACACCCTTGCCACCCCCACCTCACTGTAAACGGTCTGGTTTTGCCCCCGTCAGACAGAACAGGCAGGTGCCCAGGCAGCCTTGCCACCCCCACCCCACTGAAAACGGTCTGGTTTTGCCCCCGTCAGACAGAACGGGCAGGTGCCCAGGCAGCCTTTCCACCCCCACCCCACTGAAAACGGTCTGGATTTGCCCCCGTCAGACAGAACGGGCAGGTGCCCAGGCAGCCTTGCCACCCCCACCCCACTGAAAACGGTCTGGATTTGCCCCCGTCAGACAGAACGGGCAGGTGCCCAGGCAGCCTTGCCACCCCCAACCCAATGAAAATGGTCTGGTTATGACCCCGTCTGTCAGAATGGGCAGTTGCCCAGGCAGCCATGCCACCCCCACCCCACTGTAAAAGGTTTGGTTATGTCTCCGTCAGACAGAACGGGCAGGTGCCCAGGCAACATTTCCACCCCCACCCCACTGAAAACGGTCTGGTTTTGCCCCCGTCAGACAGAACGGGCAGGTGCCCAAACACCCTTACCACCCCCACCCCACTGTAAAAGGTTTGGTTATGCCCCCGTCAGACAGAACGGGCAGTCGCCCAGGCAGCCTAGCCACCCCCACCCCACTTGTAAAAGGTCTGGTTCCTCCCCCGTTAGACAGAATGGGCAGGTGCCCACCAACCTTGCCACCCCCCACCCCACTGAAAACGGTCTGGTTTTGCCCCCGTCAGACAGAACGGGCAGGTGCCCAAACACCCTTACCACCCCCACCCCACTGTAAAAGGTTTGGTTATGCCCCCGTCAGACAGAACGGGCAGGTGCCCAGGCAGCCTTGCCACCCCCACCCCACTGAAAACGGTCTGCTTTTGCCCCCGTCAGACAGAACGGGCAGGTGCCCAGGCAGCCTTGCCACCCCCCACCCCACTGAAAACGGTCTGGTTTTGCCCCCGTCAGACAGAACGGGCAGGTGCCCAAACACCCTTGCCACCCCCACCTCACTGTAAAAGGTTTGGTTATGCCCCCGTCAGACAGAACGGGCAGGTGCCCAGGCAGCCTTGCCACCCCCCACCACACTGTAAAACACCTGGTTGCCCCCCCGTCTGACAGAACGGGCAGGTGCTCAGGCAGTATTTCCACCCCCACCCCACTGAAAAGGTGTGGTTATGCCCCCGTCAGACAGAACGGGAAAGTGCCCAATCACCCTTGCCACCCCCACCTCACTGTAAAAGGTCTGGTTTTTCCCCCGTCAGACATAACGGGCAGGTGCCCAAACACCCTTGCCACCCCCACCTCACTGTAAAAGGTCTGGTTTTGCCCCCGTCAGACAGAACGGTCAGGTGCCCAGGCAGCCTTGCCACCCCCACCCCACTGAAAAAGTCTGGTTTTGCCCCCGTCAGACATAACGGGCAGGTGCCCAAACACCCTTGCCACCCCCACCTCACTGTAAAAGGTCTGGTTTTGCCCCCGTC
Source organism: Brienomyrus brachyistius (assembly GCF_023856365.1). Classification (NCBI taxonomy): domain Eukaryota; kingdom Metazoa; phylum Chordata; class Actinopteri; order Osteoglossiformes; family Mormyridae; genus Brienomyrus; species Brienomyrus brachyistius. The sequence goes on along the minus strand of NW_026042311.1, from coordinate 1,299,273 downwards.
AGACAGAACGGTCAGGTGCCCAGGCAGCCTTGCCACCCCCACCCCACTGAAAAAGTCTGGTTTTGCCCCCGTCAGACATAACGGGCAGGTGCCCAAACACCCTTGCCACCCCCACCTCACTGTAAAAGGTCTGGTTTTGCCCCCGTCAGACAGAACAGGCAGGTGCCCAGGCAGCCTTGCCACCCCCACCTCACTGTAAAAAACCTGGTTACTCCGCCATTGGACAGAGAGGGCAGGTGCCTAGGCAGCCTTGCCACCCCCACCCCACTGAAAAGGTCTGGTTATGCCCCCGTCACACAAAACGGGCAGGTGCCCAAACACCCTTGCCACCCCCACCTCACTGTAAACGGTCTGGTTTTGCCCCCGTCAGACAGAACAGGCAGGTGCCCAGGCAGCCTTGCCACCCCCCACCCCACTGAAAACGGTCTGGTTTTGCCCCCGTCAGACAGAACGGGCAGGTGCCCAGGCAGCCTTTCCACCCCCACCCCACTGAAAACGGTCTGGATTTGCCCCCGTCAGACAGAACGGGCAGGTGCCCAGGCAGCCTTGCCACCCCCACCCCACTGAAAACGGTCTGGATTTGCCCCCGTCAGACAGAACGGGCAGGTGCCCAGGCAGCCTTGCCACCCCCAACCCAATGAAAATGGTCTGGTTATGACCCCGTCTGTCAGAATGGGCAGTTGCCCAGGCAGCCATGCCACCCCCACCCCACTGTAAAAGGTTTGGTTATGTCTCCGTCAGACAGAACGGGCAGGTGCCCAGGCAACATTTCCACCCCCACCCCACTGAAAACGGTCTGGTTTTGCCCCCGTCAGACAGAACGGGCAGGTGCCCAAACACCCTTACCACCCCCACCCCACTGTAAAAGGTTTGGTTATGCCCCCGTCAGACAGAACGGGCAGTCGCCCAGGCAGCCTAGCCACCCCCCACCCCACTTGTAAAAGGTCTGGTTCCTCCCCCGTTAGACAGAATGGGCAGGTGCCCACCAACCTTGCCACCCCCACCCCACTGAAAACGGTCTGGTTTTGCCCCCGTCAGACAGAACGGGCAGGTGCCCAAACACCCTTACCACCCCCACCCCACTGTAAAAGGTTTGGTTATGCCCCCGTCAGACAGAACGGGCAGGTGCCCAGGCAGCCTTGCCACCCCCCACCCCACTGAAAACGGTCTGCTTTTGCCCCCGTCAGACAGAACGGGCAGGTGCCCAGGCAGCCTTGCCACCCCCACCCCACTGAAAACGGTCTGGTTTTGCCCCCGTCAGACAGAACGGGCAGGTGCCCAAACACCCTTGCCACCCCCACCTCACTGTAAAAGGTTTGGTTATGCCCCCGTCAGACAGAACGGGCAGGTGCCCAGGCAGCCTTGCCACCCCCCACCACACTGTAAAACACCTGGTTGCCCCCCCGTCTGACAGAACGGGCAGGTGCTCAGGCAGCATTTCCACCCCCACCCCACTGAAAAGGTGTGGTTATGCCCCCGTCAGACAGAACGGGAAAGTGCCCAATCACCCTTGCCACCCCCACCTCACTGTAAAAGGTCTGGTTTTTCCCCCGTCAGACAGAACGGGCATGTGCCCAGGCAACATTTCCACCCCCACCCCACTGAAAAGGTCCGGTTTTGCCTCCGTCAGATAGAACGGGCAGGTGCCCAAACACCCTTACCACCCCCACCCCACTATAGAAGGTTTGGTTATGCCCCCGTCAGACAGAACAGGCAGGTGCCCAGGCAGCCTTGCCATCCCCACCCCACTGAAAAAAACCTGGTTACTCCGCCATTGGACAGATGGGGCAGGTGCCTAGGCAGCCTTGCCACACCCACCCCACTGAAAAGGTCTGGTTATGTCCCCGTCACACAGAACGGGCAGGTGCCCAAACACCCTTGCCACCCCCACCCCACTGTAAAAGTTTTGATTATGCCCCCTTCAGACAGAACGGGCATGTGCTCAGGCAACATTTCCACCCCCACCCCACTGAAAAGGTCTGGTTATGCCCCCGTCATACAGAACGGGCAGGTGCCCAAACACCCTTACCACCCCCACCCCACTATAGAAGGTTTGGTTATGCCCCCGTCAGACAGAACAGGCAGGTGCCCAGGCAGCCTTGCCACCCCCACCCCACTGAAAACGTTCTGGTTTTGCCCCCGTCAGACAGAACGGGCAGTCGCCCAGGCAGCTTTGCCACCCCCACCCCACTGAAAACGGTCTGGTTTTGCCCCCGTCAGACAGAACGGGCAGATGCCCAGGCAGCTTTGCCATCCCCACCACACTGTAAAAGGTCTGGTTACTCCCCCGTCGGACAGAATAGGCAGGTGCCCAGACACCTTTGCCACCCCCACCCCACTGAAAACGGTCTGGTTATGCCCCCGTCAGACAGTACGGGCAGTCGCCCAGGCAGCCTTGCCACCCCCACCCCACTTGTAAAAGGTCTGGTTCCTCCCCCGTTAGACAGAATGGGCAGGTGCCCAGGTAGCCTTGACACTCCCACCCCACTGTAAAAGGTCTGGATGCTCCCCCCATCGTACAGAAGGGGCAGGTGCCCAGGCAGCCTTGCCACCCCCAGCCCACTGTAAAAGGTCTGGATGCTCCTCCGTCAGACAGAACGGTCAGGTGCCCATGCACCCTTACTCCTCTGCCCCCACTTATCTGTCTGACTTAGATAAATTGATACATAGATAGATACTGAACCCCTCCCACGCCCGGCTGGCAAAAGCCACTAAATTTATCTGCATGCATTATCATTAATAAACGTGTAAAAATATACACAGACATCCATTGACAATCCACCATTGAATTCATTATCTATTGCACATTCTATAAAGTGACTGTAGTCAGTTATAATGTCTCTCTATCAAGCTGCTGCCATATTTCTTACATCCACTGGACACGTCAATTCACAGAAAAGCGATCATTCCGGAAACAATGTGTACTTTTTAGGGCCGCCACTAGGTGGAGACAAAACACAGATTACTAAATAAAATAGGATCAGAATTAAATTATAAGAAAGCGGATCTATGCGCGATATAAAATACCATGATTACTCAATTTTAACGGAAAACTTATTTTTATTCAAGTTTGTCATTAGCAGTTATTTGCGTTCTTTCACAATAAAAACAATTTTATTAGCCATAAATTATCTATGTATTTTGCAGGAAAAGACATCGCGCCGCTGAAATTCAGCACTTTTCCCGTTTTAGATGAACGTGATGTTGCCGTTTCCTGCCGGCGACCTTTTAAAATCCACGACAGCAGCGGTAAGATGCAGCGTGTGCAGCGACCATATTTACGGACAAAATCAAGCTGCTGACTAAGACTTAGTCTGTGGTTTATTAATTCATAAGTAACAGCATAATACTACATCATTTGTGCTTCCTCGGGTAAAGTGTTACCGATGAGAGAACACTTTGAAAATCAGTAAATAACATTTTCTCTTGCCTTGACTCTAAATCAGACCTAGACGTGTTTGAGTAGATTACCAGGTTTCCTCTGGTTATTGCACTTACCGCACACAATATGAAGAAAATGTTAGTGAACCGAAATCATCATGCAATGAATTAGCATCCTGTGAGTATCAAGTGCTGCACCCCATACATTAGCAATGGGCATCAGATCACTGTATTCAACAGGGTGAGGGGTTATTCAGGAAGGACAAGTGTATTATTATAAAACAGAGTGATAAATCAGCTTGTTTAAGCAGTTATTACTGTATGTCTTGTTCAATAATCCAACATACTTTCCCAGCTGGCAGCTTTCAAAGAGGATTGACTCTCATTGTTACTGCAAAACTCGACATTTATGAAGCCCTCTATACCTTAACAAGCTTACGGTTAAATGCAGCATGGTCCTTGATGTCCTGTCTGGATGTCTGGAGGTGATTTTCTGTCCTGAGTTAGATGAAATGCATGAATCCATTTCCAAAAGCTGTTTATCTGGGTCCCCGCGATGGGGCCCCTTGGATGTGGTGCCAGTATCTCACAGGCCTTGGACACCGAATCACTCAGGCATTTCTGAGTCGCATCTTTATTTAGCCTGATCTTTATTTTTTGTCTGGCAAATTTAACACAAACCAGTGTGTGGCCTGAATGACACACTAATGAAAGTGGCAGGAAAAGGTTTCCCGCTTATTTACATATATGTCAGAGGTTCACAGGGCTGCCAGCTTTGGTCTCCTGGCTGCTGTGACATTTTCAATTCGAGACAAATCTGCACACGCATTTACATGTATGTAACAGTTTTAGTACCTTGTAAATAGTCTATAGGATTTGCAAGCTACCCAAACGCCTTTGATGTAACTAAATATAAATTTATAATAGAATAATATAGAATTGCCTATCCCAGGAACAACAGGCGCAGGCGGGAACCAACCCTGGGGGGAACCAACCTTGGTCGGGAACCAACCTTGGGCGGGAACCAACCCTGGGCGGGAACCAACACACCACAGGGCGCACACACTCACACAGCCACACTCACACAAGTACAGGGCAAGTTTAGAGACGCCGATCAGCCAACCCTGCACACCTTTGGACTGTGGGAGGAGACCGGACCTCGTTCCAAACGGGCTTCAGTGCAGGTAATATATTAAGTCAGTGTTATGGCGGGGCATCTGTGATGGGGGGGTGAGAGGTGGTGTTCAGGCTTAATCCAAAGTAGAATAGTGGGTCTCATTAGGAACAGTGACTACCTGCCCTATACAGAGAAGGTGAAGAGACTGGTGGGATGGTGCAGTGACAACAGCCTGATCCTGAATGTGGAGAAGACCAAGGAGATGATCATGGACTTCAGGAGGAAACAGCCCAGTCATTCAGCACTCATCACTGACAACAGTGCTGTGGAGGTGGTCAGCAGCGTCAGATTCCTGAGGGTGCAGATAACTGACAGTCTGGACTGGTCACCAAACACAACATCACCGGTTAAACGGGCTCAGCAGCGTTTGCACTTCCTCCGCCGGATGAAGAGAGCTTTCCTCTCCCATCCTCAGCACCTTCTACCGAGGCACCATAGAGAGCGTACTGACCAGCTGTATCTCCATCTGGTTTGGCAGCTCGAAAGCCTCAGGCAGGAAATGGCTGCAGAGAGTGGTGAGGACTGCAGAGAGGGTCATCGGGACTTCTCTTCCATCCATCCAGGACATTGCGCACAAACACTGTCTCAGCAGAGCCTGTGACATCATCAGAGACTCCGCCCACCAATACCACAGACTGTTCGCCCTGCTGCCCTCTGGGAAGAGGCTTTGCAGCATCAGGACCAGGATAATCAGAATCTATAATAGTTTTATTCCTCAAGCCATTAGACTCCTGAACTCTCAATACCTCATGGCAGCCCCCCCCCCCCCCCCCCACACACACACTCCGCCTCTCTCCATCCATCCACACGTCACTTTCAAGAATTGCTTTTTTTTAAATTGTCTACTGCAATATGTCTGAAACGGTGATCTACACTGCTGTTTGCTGCTATAGTGCTGTTAATATATTTTTATGCGTATTCTATGTTAATTCCGCTTTATTTTATTTTTTTATACACTCTGCTGGGCCGATGATGAGTCAATGCAATGTAATTTTGCTCTGATGTGCACTAACCGTGTATGTTCTGAATGACAATGAAGTAGCTATTCTATTCTATTCTATTCTATTCTATGTCTGGATAAGTATGAGCTGGAATACAGAGAGAAGCTGGTGGCCAAAGCAGTGAAGGTCATGAGTGGCAGATGCTCTGGGGTCCAAACAGGAGTTCGAGAGGTTGCCAGATATGCATTTTATGTTCACTATTGCATGCACAGAAATGTTCAGTGGAGCCCAGGGGAACTGCGAAGGCTCAGTGAGACTAGATGGGCCTGCTGCCGTGCTGCGTGTAGAAACCTTACGGAGAGGCTGAGTGCTGTACTAAGGCTGCCCGATATTTGATTCACTTCCTAAGAACAGAAGGCAGTGCAGACAAGTGTCCATGTTTTATACAGTCGATGGGTCAGAGTATATTCACAGACAAAAGAGACTCACACTGAAACATAACAGAACAGAGTTATAACTTTCTGTTTAAATTTCTCAAAGCAAAAGAAAGCTTAATTTATCATTAAATTTTGGAAATATACAGTAATATTCTAAATGTCCCAGACTGTTTAATATATCGATCACTTTAAATTTGTATTTCTGATGCACGTCACACCCAGGGTGAACCCCTGCCTTGGGCTGGTTGGGATGGGCCCAGGCTCCCCTGCAACAATGACCCGCATGTGGATGGATGGATACTGTATGTACATTAGTCAGCCACATATGCTGTATGGCTTTGTTTTCCGGACAGTCTGGGCTACTCAGATATGTCATAATTTGATGTGTAAATGCTGACAGTCTTGATATCATCCTTCTTATCAGGAAAAACTACTTCTGCATATAGATATTTCTCAATTTTTAGTCTCATGTAATATAAAAATTGGGCAATAGAAAGGCTTATTTTAGTTTTTGGTCCACTGGATAAACACAGACATTACAGACGGTTTTAGAGTCTAATGCTGAATGTTGTTTGCTGTCATTTTTCTGCCTGCATATGCTGTGATTGGTGCTGTGAAATTTGAGAATGTGTTTGTGGTCAGTATCATAGCCTCAGACAACAAACCAATGCTGTAGCGCGTCACTGTGTTTACATGTGGGAGGGGTTCCAGCTACATAATTGGCTCGTTCTAATCCAACTGTTTTGACGGAGCTCGACAAACCTAAAAAATAAATGCTGGTGTTATCAAAAACTATGTCATATAGCTATATTCTAGATTTATTACAGCCAAACACATCTCGGAGCTCTGAGGAACCTCCTTCTCCTTACATTTGGGGAAGATGGTGGCGCAGGAGGTAGTGCTATCGTTTAGCAACCAGAGAGTTGCAGGTTCGAGTTCTGGTTTCTCCTGACCCCATCAAAGTGTCCTTCAGCAAGATGCTGAACCTCAAATTGCTCCCGGCGTGCAGGTTGGCGCCTTGCATGGCAGCCTCCGCCCCCGGTGTGTGGATGGGTGAATGTGAGGCATGAATTGTAAAGCGCTTTCAGCTCTCGTAGGAGTAGAAGAGCACATTTACCATGTGTGTTTTGGATTTGGATTGTATTAGTGTGTAGTCAATCGCTCATGTACATGCTCAATCGCAGTAACATTTTCACAGGAATTTGGGAGGTTGAAATGCTAATTCCATGGGGGTGTATTCAGTGGGAAAGGTGTGTATGTAGGGCATGTCCCCCCCCCCCCCCTTCGTGGTGTTAGATATTCTGTTTCCCCCCCCCCCCCCCGTGTGTTAAGTACTGGGTTTGCTCTTGCGTGTTTAATAAAAGATTGTACTACCCTGCTTGTCCTGGCATATTGCCTGTGGTTTGGGGGGAGGTTAATCTGTGTGTGTGACCATGAGTGACGCGACATGTGTGCTACAGTATACATCCAGTATGTAACAGTATAAAGTAAAACTCACTGTGTAATATAAAATGCAAATGGATACTGTAATATGAAGCATTGCAGTAACAGGACAATATTACAGTACAGGGCACATTGTTGGATTACATACCTGACGGCTCTATGAAATGTTTGAATGATTGAGGACATGGTTGTTCTCCCATCATTCGGCCGACCAGCCTCAGCCATTGTAAGGCCATGATTGAGGGCCTAATTATATATATACAGTACTGTGCAAAAGTTAGGCAGGCAAAGAAAATGATGTTTAGATTATCCTCCTGTTGGTGTAAAACTATGATATGATGCCTGTCAAAGTGTGTCAGCTTCGCCATTTCAGAACCTCTGCTAAAATCATAGGATTTGCAGCGACTGTCCAGTGCAGCCATGTATTTTTTGACTTGGCCACTAGCAGACCTCATACAGCTAGTCAATCTCTCACTGACTTTTTAAACTGATATATTTAATTATTTAATTGAGCTGTTGGTAAAATTTAACAAAATCATGGAACGGCTGAGGTGCCCCTGAGGAGAAGTTTGGGAACTGAAGCGGTGTTCATCTAGCCATCCAACTAGATATCAGTAACTTTTTAGAAAACAGAAGAAATTATTACTAGTTTTTATTGTGTTACTCTTAATTTGCAGACGTTCTAATGTTAAATTTTGTTTTGTGTTCTAAGCCAAAGTGCACTTGCTACCCAGATAAACAGCTTTAAACATTTCTTTGGACTGCCTAAGACTTTTGCACAGTACTGTATATATATACACGCACAGTTATACAGATGTATAGACAACATGCTTGAGCGAATATGACGACCATTTTGCATGTAATGACTTATACAAGGAACTAACAGTAGATGTTTTGGGTGGTCAGACTTTTCAACAGAGAACCAGTATAATATATTTTGACCAACATGTCATGAACAATTAAAAATGTAGGAATCAGCAGATGATTGTACATAATTATTCACAAGACTGAGCCAAAGCATTTGCATTTTGACCCAAAAGAATGTGACTTTGCATGTATGATGTGCAAAAGGTACTCGATGATGTGGAGGTTGTATAAGTAGTTATAAGAATTTCATTTCTGAGCTGAGAAATGTACCAAAGCGACCGAGAAAACCTGTAATATTGTTCTGCTGTACACTAGAGTAAATGCATGCGCTGGACTATTCACAGTCCCTTAGAAGAAGCTAAATCACATTTCCTTGGAATTACATCAAATAAAATACTCTGTTATTTTAGAAATCTGCTGCATGGCCACAATTCTGTGTCACATCAGCTGCCTGTCAGCTATGAGAGATGAATCAGCTCTCACTGTACTGTACAGATCTGGGTGGACCACAGGCTTTAAAATGTTCATGTGCTAAGGGCTCTCAAACAGAATTTCTGAAAATACTGTTCCATCCATAAAGTTTTTTGCAATTAACTTATCTTTATAATTTGCATAATTTAAAGCCTGACAGGCCTGCAGTAGTTGCTGGGGATGTTCACATCTCCTCCTTTCAGAGTTACTAGTCAGGGAGGGCTTTCCCTAAGGCGATCAGTCTTAGCGAATAATGAACAAAATAACAAACAATGTCAGTAAAGAATGAGTGTGGTCTATGTGCGTTTCCCAAAAGCCTTCATTATTCCAGAATTAACAGACAAACTTTAAGTAGCACTTTGTTGGCTCTTCCCAGCCTCCACGTGAGAAAAGCACAAACTGTCAATAAGAGGAAAATCGATTCCAAGTATGTCAATAGCAAAATGCGAGTCAAATCATTGCTACATGACGCATGTAAACATTAACAATATAACATATAATCCAAATCTAAACGTCTGAAAACACACAGACGGAATAACAAATTAAATTATCAGTTGCAAATATAGCCATAGGCTGAAAACGTGATGGGGCTCTTTTGTACAAAGAAACCATGGACAGCAGCCAGAGAAAGAGGAAACATCAGCTCTGCAAGGCGGCGATACAACTAATGGAGGAGGTGGGGGAACAATGGAGGGAAATCACTGCCGGGATGAAAGGCTACTGTGGCCAGCAGTGATCTGGGATTGAAGTCTGCAGGAAATGGCAGGACTTCTCCAGCCTCGCAAAGTGATAACTGGGGATAAATGGGGATTGGACCAGGGAATGCAGTTGATTGCAGTTCTGCCTTTGCAGTACAAGGTGAATTTCCATCCATCCATTTTCCATACCTCTTATGCTACAGGGTCGCGGGGGGTACGGAGCCGATCCCGGAAGCAATGGGCATGAGACAGGAAACAACCCAGGATGGGGGGCCAGCCCATCGCAGGGCACACTCACACACAATTCACTCACACATGGACATCTACTGGGCTCTTTTGACTGGGTTTGTGTTTTTTAAAAATACTCATCAAAACAGCAATAGAAAGTATGATGTTTATTGATTGACAAATTCATAAATAACTGGAATTTTAAAAAGCCCCTGTGAGATCTGACAAAAATATACACCTCTAGGGTCTTTGTAGCCCCCAGTCGGTGGGATGAGAGTTAACACCTCTGTAGATAGAGACAAGATGTTTCAGACAAGGCTGGAGAAAGTCAGGAAAAATCTTTCAGTTTTACCATTTTATTTAGATAATTCATATTAAAGCTCTTGATTTGATAGATTATTTAGATTATTTTCTACAGATTAGTATGAAGTCTCTCCTGTATTGAATTTTAATACCCATCCATCCATTTTCCAAACTGCTTATCCTACTGGGTCACGGGGGGTCTGGAGCCTATCCCAGAAACAATGGGCACGAGGCAGGGAACAACCCAGGATGGGGGGCCAGCCCATCGCAGGGCACACTCACACACCATTCACTCTCACATGCATTCCTACGGGCAATTTAGCAAGTCCAATTAGCCTCGGCATGTCTTTGGACTGTGGGGGGAAACCGGAGTATCCGGAGGAAACCCCACGACAACATGGGGAGAACATGCAAACTCCACACACATGTAACCCAGGTGGAGACTCAAACCCAGGTCCCAGAGGCGTGAGGCAACAGTGCTAACCATTGCACCACCATTCCGCCTCTCCTCTTTAATTTACTAATATTAAATATTAATATAATACTCATGTAAGTGATATAGTAGGGTTACTGGGTTACTGACACAGGGGCAGTTTCTGCCATGTATGTTAGGCTTTGCTAAATCTAGCATGACAAGTGGAACATTCTGTCTTTCTGTCACTGTTTTCTCTCTCAATCCAAGTCTTCTCTCTAAACCAGCAAACTTACAATCATTTAACTGTAATTTCCTAACTCGACTCCATCTTCTCGTAGTGTTTTGCTGTGTCAGTATGTCATTTACCTTCATCTTCACATAGTTTAAAGTAACACTATCTGACGCTACAATATGCTTTTTTAAATCACTTTCAGAAAGATTTGCTGATTGATTATTAGCAAACAGGTATATTTCTGTGCAGATACCAGATAACTGAGATACTAACTCATTCATCTTATAGCCAAAGTGTAACACAAGCTCCTGGAAGAACAATCTCACCCATGCAGAGAAAAGGAAGTGCAGTAGCAATGCTGGACTGATGATTGTAACTGCCGGTCTCTCTGGCTCCTTTAAGAAGTTTTCTCTTAATTACTGCTTGACTTGAAAGATGTTTTTCTCTGAAGAAGGACAGTCGCACAACAAGCAGGTGCAAATGCAAGTCACACGAGTGAGTCCATATTTACACTCTGAGCTGAAGTCTGACACATGGCACCCCGGACCTGCATTAGAAGGACAGGCCCTTACACATGCTGTACACCATCGCTATCACAAGGGGGCGACCACCTCTGTTTACAAAAATCCATCATGTGACATATCCACCAAGTAATAGAATACTAGGAACTGCAAAGATTTCCCTCTCAGCCCAAACCCAGAGGTGATCCATCTACTGTATTTCTCTATCATGCTCCCCTATGAGCAAAAGTCATCACAGAACTAGTCCAAATGCATTCATAATATATTCATAATACTTAAATCATCCCCCTATTAGACAGAAACACTGGGTTTTTATTTCTGGAATGTTGAAGTCACTTGTGTGGGAGGAGCTTTGTCGGGATTGGCTAAAACAGGAAGAAGCAGACTTTGATAGGCTCATTTCTTTCTGGCTATTTCAGAATCATCTAGAAGGCTTTTGGCTGCTGCTTCGCTCCTAAGATGAGTTGATGGACCTTGTCATCGGGACTTGAGACATGGGACCATCTGTAATGTGATTAAATAAAAAAAAAAAAAAGTGAATCATTTTCTAACCCCACAGGATTAAGAGGCATTGCTGAATGAGCCTACATGTGATTTCCTGTTTCCATTCAGCCAGGTCAGTACTGGGACTCACCACTGACAGGTGTCCATTCTTGGCTTTGGCCTCCACCAGCCAGTGGTACCTCAAGAAGTTTTTCATAGGGGTGGTCAGATGGGGCCACTGAAGATCATGGGGTGGCACCAAAACCAAAAGCCGAGCTGAATTTCAGGAATTCTGTGAAATCTAGTTGAAAGCTATGAGAAAGATTTAAGGGATTGGCTACTGATATACTTTGATTTCTTGCGTTAAATTTAATGTTCCAGTGATCACATGTGCATAGACTTACAATTACATTGTACAGTTAACATTTTAAGTTCCACAATAATCCTGTTTTAATGTGTTATATGTGTTATTCAGTTAATTGTTTTGTTACTGAGAATAAGCATAACCAAGTTTTAAAACACCACACTAGTCTCCAATTATATTAAATACAGCTTTGACTTATTTGACTGTTGCTGCATCTTTATGTACAATAAAATGTTGCATATAATATTCCCAAAAATATAAAATAAATAAAATAAAATAGGCCTTACACATGTACATTTGCATATTTTTTATTATGGCCCACTGGCAGACAAACTGTAATACAGTAATCAAGTACAGTAATCAGTACAGTTTTATTTGCCTGTTGCTGTGCTTTTTTGCAAACAAATCTACAAAATCATCAAGATTTATAGCCCTTCTTGACTCCACACTTAGCCCCCCCCCCCCCCCCCCCCCCAAATTACTCAGTCACTCATCAGTCATAGTACTTCTCACGGATGTTTTGATCAATTTTAGCTCAGAAAAACTGCGCTCACCTGATGCAGTGCTCACTGGTAATGCAAGTGCAATTTTGCACAGTTTAAACACCTGATGGAAGACCTCCCTATATGACTCCAGGAAGACAGTCAGCTCCATTAAACTGTTTGGTGTTTCCAGACCACTAGTTTGCTTCCTCTCAGGAATTCTGGGGTCTCAAGAAAGCTGGGGGATCTCGTGTTGTAGATCTTCAGTGCTGCAGTTGTACCGTGAGGCAAATGGAAACACTCCATCTTTCTCACAAAATGTGGGACTGCGGGGATTTAAGGCTTGTATCCCTTGCAATATGACACAGCTTTCTTTAGAAAATCTTCTCTTCACTTCAGAGTGAAGCATATCTATAACTGGAATGAATAACCCTGCCTGAAAAGACTCCTCCTCTGTGTTGACCTGTCTTTGACCTATCGGGGTGGATATGTAATGCCCTTCAAGCCTAGAGCTTGGTGAGACCTGATGGCCTGGAGGTGTAGCACTGATGTCGCATTGCTTGGCAAGGGTCACAGTATTGTCCCAAATGTCATTAAAGACAAGGCCTTCTCTGTAACTGTCCAATGTCTCAACAAGAGAGTCAACAAGTGTAAGAGCTGTGCCCAAATTGAGTTGTGGGGACTGTAGAATATCTGAGAGATATTCTATCTTGCCAAAAACACTGGTGAATGTAGCAAGGAGACCTGCAAACTTGAGTTCTATTTGGAATAATAAACCTCTTGCCTCTACAGCTCTGTCACCACTGGGCTCCTCTGATATTCCTTTTAGTCGACGTATGATGGCTGGCAGTCTGTCCCTCACGGTCATGCAAGCATTGTACCGACATGCCCACTTTGTCTCAATCATCCTTCATAACTCCCTTGGGGCTCCCTGAAACATCTCCCTCTGTCCCTCAAGCCGTCTTTGGTGCACATATGACCCTGACACAAAGACATACAGTTTCTGCAAAAGAGAGAAGAAGCAATAGGCTCCAAGGATGCATTTCACACTGGCAGCTAAAACTAAATTTAAACAATGTGCATTGCAGTGAACATAAAAAGCTAAGGGTGACTCTGCTTTAATACATGCCTGCACACCTCTGTTCTTTCTGCTCATGACTGAGGCACCATCATATGTTTGCCCTACAAGGTGCTTTTTGTAGTCAAGCCTGTGATACCCAGCTCGTACGCTCCTCGTGTGTGCCACGCCCCCTGATTACCTACGTGTGCTTCCCTGATCGTCTCCATCTGTGTCCGTTTATTTTGATTGGTCCTGTTCCATTTAAGTCCTGGTCTTACCTGTTTCCCTTGTCCATCATTGTGGTATGGTGTTGGTCATTCCCATCTGGTGTTCCCTGATCCCAGTTCCTATAATAAACCCTTCGTTTTGCCCTGATTTCGGCTTGTTTGCCTGGTCCTTGCCTGCCTACCCACACAATCACCGCTCTCCCTGCCCGTGATCGTGACAAAGCCCATATTTCTACAATATTTGCACAATTTTCTGTGAAAGTGCTGCAGCATCCAGGCGCTCTGCTGCTTCAAAGGCAAGGAAGCTTCCACATACTGACCCATTGTAATAGTACCTAATTACAAAGGACACCTGCTCCTTCTTACTAAGGTCTTTAGTCTCGTCAACCAAAATGCTGAAAGCTTCGCACATACTGACCCATTGTAATAGTACCTAATTACAAAGGACACCTGCTCTTTCTTACTAAGGTCTTTAGTCTCATCACCCAAAATGCTGAAAGCTTCACTTCGCACGACCTCTCTAATTACTGAGCTGTGGACCATTTCTGCGAGACAATCACTGATTTCTTTTTGTGCCGAATGCCCAAGGTATGTTGCATTTCTTTGGCTTGCCGTTCTTCTTTTGACAATGGGATCATGCTTAGCAAGGAGTTCCATAATACAAAGAAAATTTCCTTTGTTGTCACTTTCTGACTCTCTGTGTGCTCGCTGGGTAATGTTGTGTGTAGCTGTGAAAAGCAGGATGTCTACAGCAGTTTTAATGTCATGTCTATTTTCCCTGACTAATTTGTCATACTCGCATTTAAGGAGGCTGAGAGGGAGGATGTGGTTGCACTTGACTTCTCATTCTCTGCCCATGCTAACGCTGCATTTGTATGAGCTTCAGATTTTGCATGGCCTATAAGTCCCCCGTCTTTGTAGGTCGCCGCCTTCCAATTTTTCAACCCCTCCTCAGATGTAAATACTGAATCACCTGAGGAGGGGAGACTGAAAGTCGGCAGGCATAACAGATGGCAGAGTCTTTCCTCTGAGAGAGTTCCAGCCATTTATGTGTGTTATACCAGTCTGTAGTGAAGCACCGTCTTCTGTCCCCTTCATAGTGTAACGCTGACTTTGGGAACTTCAGCGTTAGACACGTTTCAGGCCGTGGGCACAGAGGCGACGCGGAGACACCAGACCGTGCTAAACGTGGAAGCCTGACTGCTCCTTTATTTTTCGTGCCCATATAGACAAATAGTCCCGGCTCCTAACAACAAGAACTATATCACTCCGCTCCCAAAGCATCATATAGTTCCCTTATCTTTAGGTAATATATAAAAGGATCAATACTAAAATAAACATGAAAGTATAAAGTAATTAATCTTAATGAAAATAAATATCCTCTTACAATAGCACACAGCTCTTACTTTTCTTTGATATGTCACCTAGCTCACTTCCTGCTTGGTTACCTGAGATAAGAAAGAATTTTATATTCATTTCTATCTTCGACATCGGTATGTAACAAACTCTTCATCATTTCCCATATAATGTTATTTAATATATTTATTTTTCAAGACCTAAAAAAGATGAGGTTTTATATGAAAAACTAGAAAGGTTAAAAATATGATTACACTTCTGCAGGTCTTCCTTCAGTCTCTGAGCAAGATCATTCAGGTTCATCTAATTCCGGATTTCAAGCATGACATTGAGAGCTTACCTTGTTAATTTGTGTCACGGGATGCTCACCCTGTTCAAGGACGCTTATCTTGTTAGTATGTTTTATGGGATGCTCACCCTGTTCAAGGATACTTACCTTTGTTTTCTGAGGGGTTTTCCTATGGACAAGAGAAAGTGTTGCGCAATTTGTTTTGTAAGCCACTGATCGGTTCACCGGACACTTATCTTGTCTTCAGGAAAGAGGGAAAGCGTTGCTCAAGGACACTTATCATTTCTGATTGAAACCGCAAGCAGCATCACCCAGACAAAATTGGAGAATTAAGAGCACATTGGCTGAGGGGAGGGGTGAGCCTGGCCAGCTTAACCCCGGCCCACATGCAGCGCCCAAATTAGTATAAAGGAAGGGGGAGAGCTCAGCACTGACCGGAGATCAGCCGTAGGATAGAGCGCGCATCGCCCGGCACTTCTCAGGAATCACGTGTTGGTCTCCTGCCAGGACTGAAAGGGGCTCCCCAGTCCGTGTGTGAAGGCGGGTGATTATAACACGTCTGAGTGTGAATATCTTTGCAACTGCTTATGCCTGTCATTGCTTCTTGGGAATAATTATCACTGTTCATAATAATTCATATATTTCATTGCTTCTTTTCTATATATAGATTTCCCTACTGTATCTTTACCTCTTTTTTTATTAGCTATATATAAAATAATTCGATATTCATGGTGTCACGGGTCGAGGGCAACGATCGCGAGCAGTGAACGGCGATCGTGCGGAAGGAGCAAGCTGACAAGCGGGATACGGGAAAACGGGGGTTTAATCGGGGAACGGGGAGCAGGAGACATGGAACGCCAACTAACATCAATGACAGACCAAGCAAACTGGGGAGACCAGGACTTAAATACACAGAACAAGGCAGCAGGAAACAAGACACGACTGGGCAGGATCAGGAAATCACACGTGGGTAATTAGGGGGCGTGGCACACACGAGGAGCGGACGAGCCGGGCATGACACATGGCAGTATGGATTATTTTGCATTTGCTTTTGATACGATATATTGGTATTGATGTTAAATGCGAGGTTATTTTGTGTTATTTATTAAAGTGTTTTTGAGTGAACCTAAGCGTGCCTGTTTGTTCCTTCGAGATGCTGGAGCAATTTAAAACGGTCTTACCCTGCTGCCAAGTTTGCATTTCAGCTGGCAAGAAGCACATTGTGGCTGGACCATATGGAAAGCACAAGTGAGCGATTTCAATGGCTGGAGAGTTAAAATTCAACGTTTTGAAATGTTCAATTTTATTTTTAAGGTTTTTTCTAAGAAAGGTTGTGAGAGTATTGAGGTTAATATTATTAAAGGTATCAGCTGAAATGTTGCCTGAGCTGTCTTCAGTATCAATGGTACACACATTTAAAATCAGCACATTGTAATAACATTGAAGCATTCATATTGACTAAATATTTTGTTCATATGAAAATGTGTGTGCGTGTGTGGGAGAGAGAGAGAGAGGGTATACCTATCCTTATCGGGACACAATGTCCCCATAACATGATAAATATCCATTTTTTTCCTTTATGGGGACCAGGAAACTCTATTTTATAAAGATCAGTGACTGCTATGAAAAAACTAAAAATGCAAAAACTCTTGTATTTTGCTTGGTTACTTGTGGTTATGGTTAGGGCTGGGTGGGGGTTAAGGTTGTCATTGTTAGCGTTAGCATTTTTCCCATAGAAGTGAATCAGCGGGCCCCATAAGGATAGGTATACCCTACATGTACATGTGTGTGTGCGTGTGCACGCACGTGTGTAACATGCTGGGACACACAAGCTGGTAGAGTACATGTAGTACAGATAAGCTATGTTGTGAAAAAATAGCATCGCTGCTGTAAAGAAAAGTAAAAACTAAAATAAATTTCCTATCCACAGCTTCCACTGGGAAAGAAAAAAAAATCCCTACCAACCCATGACTGACAACCTCTTTTTTTTATTGATACTTCTGCACTTCTAAATGAAGACAACAGTTTTGAATTCCAGCTGCCAAAACACCAGCGCTGTGCTTGCAATCTACTAAACCTAGTAGCTAGAGAAGATGGCATAAATGCAACATCCAGTGAGGCATACAGGAAATTGTACCATTCTACATTTAGCAAGTGTAATGGTCTGCAGAACAAATGTGGAAGGTCCACTGTTCCCTCCAGCTTCTCCGACCGAATAAGACAAGGTAGAATTCCTTGTTCCTGGCAGTGTAAAGACTACGCAGGATAATTGGAAACAAGGGTGAGGGGGCAGTAGGAGTAATGTGCACCGGCCTAAAGGTCCCAATGTAAGTAAGAAATATGCTATGTGTTTTATTAGTTAATTAAAATGAATGTGTTCAGTTTTCTTTTTTGTACAATATTCTGATTTAATTCAATGTAAAGGCTTAAAATTGCGGTGCTGTTTGTTTTGTTTTCATTACAGGTTCAACCCAGCCGACTTGCATTCCTTACTGAGTATGCTGCTGTAATGAACCCTGTCGCCCGGGCAACCAACATTCTGCAAGCGGAATCTAATGCCCAAATGGGGTGGCTACTTCCGACAATCAACCTCCTGACCATTAAACTTGACAGAGTCAAGCTGCAGCTGAAGTACTGCAAGCCTCTTGTTGATGCGCTACAGACTGGAATTAAGAAGCGTTCTGGGCACATGTTGAGGGATGCTGAGCTGATAGCAGCTTCGATTCCTCTTCCAAAATTCCGAACATCATGGACAAAGGATGATGTCACAATCAAAATGGGTAAGACAGCATGTGTGTACACTGTAAAACCTAACAGTACTTCTTAATGAAAGAAGTTAATATAACAATAATTAATTGTTGGTGGTGTATTTAATTGCCAGTGCTGCCCTTGGATGATTAGCATATGCTGTTAGGTGTTAGGACTGTTGTGATACCCTTTTCAGTGTAGTTCCTGGTACGGCCCACTCCCCTGTAGATCAATGGTGCTGGATGTATATTTGCATAACATGACACAGTAATGTGTTTGACTTAACAGATTTTTTTTAATTCACCACGATTGTGATGAATAGGGCAAGAGAACAAAAACCACAGAAATGGCTATTGTATGTTAGCCAGTGACTACGCAAGATAGTATAGTCTCTATGGTTTAACTAGAGAAGGCATTGGCCGGGAAGAAAATGCTGTGAAAATCAACTATTTTGTTTCTCTTGTAAGACTGGGCTGTCTAGGAAAAACATCAAGTCCATATGTACTTCTATAATTGAGGAGATATCTTTGGGGATACACATATATAAAGGATATATCGAATTTATATTATATAGATTATATTTAAGCATCATTCATACTCAAGTGAGAAGACAATTATAAATCCATGTTATGAAAAGGTTTCTGTGTCGGAAAGGTACAGAAAGAGCCTAACGCAGGTTTACAGGAAACAAAGGTGTGGTGTAGAACACAAGGACATGGACAGAGAAAGGCAATGGCACAACCCCTCAATATGATCAATTCATCTACTCTGTGTCTTCCTCCCAGCTGTCAAAGTAATTGTCAGCAAAGTCAAGCATCTGCTTCATGGCTTTGAGGAGCAGGATGTCACAGGTATTATTCAGCTCACTCTCATCATGGTAATTCTTCACTGGAATCACATTTGATGGTAGGATGCCCAGACACTCGCTAGCTCTGTAGATCTGCAGAGAGACACATACATTCATGTATATTTTCCAGCTGCTGTATCACAAGATTAGTGTCAAACAGGGTTGTAATAAGTTACAACTGAAATGGTATAAATCTGCCTTTAGCAGATGCTGCCGAACGTGAATGTACAGTAGAACCTCGGAACTCGAATAACTCTGATATCAAATGGGTATTTTTTTTCAATGCAATATCTTGGATCTCAGCCTTTCCTACTAGGCACGCGTGTATGCGCTTGTGAGCAGAAAACCCATCCTGTCTATGCGCTCGCTGGACCCTCTTGTGGAAACCCTTTAGGGCCAAAACGTCTTAAACTTTTTGCATTGAGACGGAATTATCTCACGGCTACAGACGTTATATTTTTACCTCTAAAGACAGATATATAACTTCACATACAGACGGCATTTTGCAACGTGTCTTCATGTCAACAAAGTGATCTTTCAAAATAAAAGCACCGTTAACTTCTAACCACAAACACCATAACAAAATCAAATTCTTCACCCTTTGGTTATTATTCTGTGTGGCTTCTCTTATGTGCAATGAAATAGACCAGGGTGACAAAATAAGTATTACTGTATATACAATGTTGTCATGGAAATAAATCAATTCTTATGTTTAATCAATTAGCCTATGATTACGGTTTAAAAGAAAATTGCGAAGAGCCATTTTCCTTTGCATCCCAATGATTTGGATTTCATACATGATAAATAAAACTACGTATTTGTTGATAGTGATGTATTAGTGATTTTTTTTTCTACATATCCGCTGCAGTATATGGAGTCCCTAAGATGTCAGGGTGAGAAAATATATTTTTTATTGTTTTGTGTTTCCTCTCACTAGTTTTGCGTTCCCTCACAATACTTTTCCGCTACTAATAATAACTGTAGTTTAATGCTTGAAGCACACAGGACATGTCTGTATTACATTACAGCAAATCACAAGCAGGCAAGTGCAGTGGGATCACAAATCTATTGTGTGGCAACACTAAAGTATTGTGAGAGAACAGAAAATTACTTAGGAAATGTTTTCCCACCCTGACCTCTTAGGGGCAATTTAGTGGTACGAACTGTACAAAAATCCACAAATAAAGAGGATAGAAGCCACAAACGATCTACAAATAGGCAGGACTTGATCCACAAATGTGCAAAACACATTTCATGTGTATAAATCACTCTGTATTTTTCTGGATAAGATTTTACACAACACAAGCTTAAAAAAATACAAATGTGTGGATATTTGTGGCTCACGGTACATATCTGTCAGTTGTCTTCTGTGGGTTACAAATGATAAAGTCCCATAAAAACTTCCATATAAGTGTCACATCCCATGCGGTGGCGTGTAACAACTTATTTAAAGCAAACTGTCATCCGAATAATGAATAAATCCCACCATAAACAGGGCATTTCGTGCCACCATGAAATAAACAATATGGCGTAACATGAAATGACAGACATTATTGTTTCGCCATCCGATATATATCGTCATATCACACAGCCATATAAATAATAATGAAATGCATTCTGTTTATGCATTTTCAACATATATAAGTATGTATGTGGAAGGAATATAACTGCAAAGTCTCTCGCCAATGTTGTTTCAACAAAATGATAAGGCCATAAATTGTCATTTATTTCCTGGTTATTGCTTTTGTATGTGTGGATTTTCACATCTCTATGAGTTTATCAGTTGTTGAATGATTGTATGATTAGTTCACTAGGTTGATAGGTTTTAATAGGTAAACATGGAGGCTCTGCAACGGATCAAACTCATTTACATAATTTCTTATGGGGAAATCTGACTGGGAACTCAACTAAATCCTAAGTCGACCAGGCTTCTGAAATGAAGTAAGTTTGTGCTCCAAGGTATCACTGTACGACTAATGTTCTAAAGCTCCTGAGGGCAATTAAATACATGTACATGGTGAGTCTATCCCAGGAAACAGGGGACCTGAGGAAGGAGACACCCAGGCCAGCATCCTGGTTTATGGAGGCGTGAGGCCACAGTGCTGCCCACAGGGTCATTTTGCTGCCTGAAAATATGTTTTAGAAAATAAAATTGAGATAAAGGTTTGTGAGCCATTGGAATATAATAAACCAAAGGTTCAGACCCCCCAGGGCTGTGAGCTCGATCCCTGCCGCTGGTTGCATGTGTGACGTTTGCTTGTTCACTCTGTCTCCTCCTACAGCCCACAAACATTCACCCAGATGAACTGCTATCTCTCACTTGTTCACTGTGTGTGTGTCTGCTGCAAGCTTTT
Organism: Brienomyrus brachyistius; assembly: GCF_023856365.1. NCBI lineage: Eukaryota > Metazoa > Chordata > Actinopteri > Osteoglossiformes > Mormyridae > Brienomyrus > Brienomyrus brachyistius. The sequence goes on along the minus strand of NW_026042311.1, from coordinate 1,277,949 downwards.
AGTACTGATTCCAGTGTTAGACCCTGAAACTCACCATATCCTTTATGTAGCAGCTGTGATACACCTTCTTCAAGTCCTTTTCCACATGCGGGCACGCTTTGTCCACCTTGGTCAGTAGCACCAATAGAGGGACCTCTAAACACAGCAACAGAAACGTCTCACTAGTGACATATTATTTGTTGTCTGCCAAAGGCACGGAAAACGTTCAGCTTGCCATATTCCAGTCCGGTAAACTGAACTTCTCTGTGTTCATACTGAATATACAAATACATTATTAAAGTCATTACTTCTCAGGGGTGAACTTACATTTCTACTTTCCCGTATGATTGTTAAGTATTATTCATGGTTCAGGAAAAGCAGGTGTTAAAGCATATTACAACATGTATATAAATAGTTGCTTGTGAATTGTGACCCCCAGATCCACCCCTCCCCCACTGACACACACTCCATCATAGATACCACCTCCCTCCCTGTTCTCCACACTCACTGACCTGCCGAGTTAGTTCTCTTTCTGATTTCATCAATTTTATTCTTCATTCCTTGGTCCACGATTCCAGTTGTGGAGGCGTCTATCACATACACCACACAGTGGATCCTGTCCTTAAGAGCCAATGTGCTCCATGCCTGAGAGTTATCAGCTTTCATTGGCTGCACAGGGTTGAACTAAACAAACAAAGAGGTGTGAATGACATACAGACATGCATTGTCTGTGAGATCATAGGAAACTCAAGCGAAACGCAATGCGAGTCCTTTCATATGACACTTATGTAACAACAGCGTATTATTTATGCCAAAAACAATCAGTGAATGAGATTTAATTTCCTGTATTCATATAGCAGTAGTTTTTGAGGTGTGTTTAGATACACAGTTCTTACCTGGTACTTGTCTGGTATGTAGCCCTTCAGGATGCTCTCAATATCTTCAGTTCTCACCCCTCCATCCTCCCTTGCTTCCAATCCCATGGTGTCACACAGTAGGAATCCCAGAGGCTGTCCGCCTCGGCCCGCTTTCACCTGGTAAGTGTGATACTGGAAGAAGACACATGATGTCATTCACCTTCTACCTGCTTTTCCAGTTCAGCAGGCATCTCAAAATGATGTAACTTGGTGGCCACTGGTGAGGAGGTCTTCAGCTCAGGCCACCCACTTTATTTAAACAATACAGGGATAATGGACTTAACAACCAGCATTAAAATGGGGGTGTGGGGAGATTCACTAAGCTTGGTGACACTGCTGATTAGTTTTTTATTTTTCAGGGAGACCAATCACTTGGTCTGCGGATTGGATTTAATAACCATTAAGAATCACATTATGTGCTCAGATGTGGTTTCATGTCACGGAAAATACATTTGAGCACCACATGTCCTGTAGGTAATGGCAATAAGAACATGATGAGAGCGGCACAGTGGTTCAGTGGATGGTGCTGCAGCTTCACACTTCTAGGGCTGGAAGCTCAAATCATGCCTCTGGCTCTGTGTATGTGGAGGTTGCATGTTCTTGCTGTGTTATGTGGGTTTTCCATAGGTTCAAACTAAATATCCTGCCATAGAGTCAATCCCTTCCTAAATCACAATGAGGATAACAAACAGCAATTGAAACAGAGTGAAGCTAAAAATAACAGAATATCGTCCTTCCTCTCAAGCAAGAACATCATATAAAGACATCTGGATACACGAATGTTATACCAGGAAATGAAGTTAGACAGTCACATTACCTTCAAGGTCAGGCTGGTTTTCATTTCTCCTACTGCAGCTTGGCTTGTAATGTTGCCACGGAAGATAGAGTTGATGGAGTTGAAGAAGCTTGATTTTCCAGCTGTAATCTGACCAATTAGAAGAATCTGAGCCTGAGGCACTGAATCAATAGTGGGCTTGTAATCTTGCAGGTATTGCTTGAGATCAGTTCGCGTGCTAAAAGAACAGACATTTGAATTGGAAATAGGGATTAGCCAGAATTCATAAGGAATATAAACGATCCCATAATAGCATATTACTATGGCTTCCTTTACATCTCATTAGTCATCTGCAACTGAAACCACTTAATGAAGTATCATACATGCTTATTGGAAAGTGTTTGTTTATTTTTTATTTACAGATGCTAACCAAAGCTATGCAAGGGTCTTGTTTAAGGACCCAATGGTGACATCACTCTGCGGAACATAAAATCAAAATCTTCAGAATCTTTATTGCAACATAAAATAAAACTTGCTTTGGCACAGCTTGTTACAATTGGAGACGCCCATTACAATAGACCATTAACAATTAGGGCATAAGCAGACAGATTAAATATGAGGCAAAAGATACCCAGCAGAGATACATAAATGCAGTGTAGGTGATAAATGCAGTTACCAGCTGGTGAGCTAACCTGCAGGGCTGCACACTGCCCAGTGTTTATATGTGTGTTTGTGTGGGAGGGGAAGGATATAGAACTCATGCACATTTTAAATATATATCCATAAAATTATGTGATGCTAGCAAAAAATAAACAAAACAAGTTGTTGATTATGTTGGATAAAAACGGGCTTCATACCTGTGGTCCCACACAACATCCCTCCAAGCTTTACCAAGGAGCTCTGGTTTGTTCTCCTCTGTCACTGGGGTACTGCTCCCACTTCCCATTTTCCCAACACCAACGTCCAGACCTGTTCAATGAAAGCATTGTGTTTTCATTATCGGTCCACCAGTCCCTGGAGAAACTGGGGTTAAGGGCCTTGTTCTCAGGATCTGAACTAGCAACCTGCTGACTACAGACACAGAGCCCTAACCGACTGAGCCACACACTGACCCATTACCCTTTTGCATGAACCTTTTTAACAATATACTTTATACATTTTCAATATGCCTTATGCCACAGCTGGCTTTGGAGTAAAATGTTTCTTAAATGGATTTTTACAGTGCTTGAAGTAGGGAAAATCGGGTGCCGGTCCTCCCCTTGTTATCTTTTACTGTTACTAGCAAATCAAACATAGTAGAAATGTTGCCGGTTCTCTGAAAAGAGAGACAAAGAGGTGCTGGTACAGCCTCTCTCTGAACAGCCCACTTCAAGCACCGAATTTGTACTTTTACCTATTATACCTAGTACATTCAGGGCTGGTCCTCACCCATGTGGCGACCTGGGCAGGAATTACTGGCAGTGCCCCCCCTCCCCAGTGCAAACTCCAAAATAAATGCAGAAACAATAAGAGTGAAGAAATAAAGACGCTGGTGACTAAACAGTGCCTAAACCAATCTAAACCAATAATGCCCCCCCCCCCCCCAATTGTCGGAATCCTTTCCCATGAAATACAGCCACACTTTACACTATTCAGCTTTAGGCTTTTTAACTGGGTTTGAGGTAGCTACCGACTAACGGTAGCATCTGAGTGAAACATGAACCAGAGATGGAACGTAAGGTGCAGTGATGCTTCTGCTGTCTGAGTAAAAGTGGGCAAATATTTCAATCAACACTTCAGGCATTTAAGTGACACCAACATAAGGCAACGAAATCTGCACTTCAATACAGTCCGGTACATACTGATCGGTACCCATCCCTATTGTTCATTGTTTAATGTTGATTAAATTTGTCTGCCTAATGCAATAAGTGATTTGCAACATTTGCATATTATATGAGTAGTGCTGCACGATGAATTGTTTTTGAATTGCAATGTCGATTCATATCATTATGCTATTTCATTATAGGGCTGAGGCGGCATGGTGGTGCAGTGGTTAGCACTGTCGCCTCACACCTCTGGGACCCGGGTTCGAGTCTCCGCCTGGGTCACATGTGTGCGGAGTTTGCATGTTCTCCCCGTGTCGTCGTGGGGTTTCCTCCGGGTACTCCGGTTTCCCCCCACAGTCCAAAAACATGCTGAGGCTAATTGGAGTTGCTGAATTGCCCGTAGGTGTGTATATGTGAGTGAATGGTGTGTGAGTGTGCCCTGCGATGGGCTGGCCCCCCATCCTGGGTTGTTTCCTGCCTCGTGCCCATTGATTCCGGGATAGGCTCCGGACCCCCCGCGACCCAATAGGATAAGCGGTTTGGAAACTGGATGGGTGGATTATAGGGCTGAATCGCAATGTTGATTCCTGAATCCCAATGCGATCTCATTCTTACAGGACAACAATTCTGCCACTCTCTTCTCAAAATCATGGACAATTCATACTCCTATAAAATCTGATATTAACATGACACAGATTCTGCTGCATTTGCATTAGCAGGGTATTCATCGCACCAAACCAAGTGCTCCCTTTTGCAGGGCCTGAAGAAATCATTTGTCCTCCACTACATATAATGTTGGGCCCTTCAATCCAATCATTTCATTTCATGTATTTCAAGTGTTGTGTCTTGAAACTTCAACGGACTGACATATTGGACTAATGCTGATTTCTTGATTTTTATCAAATATTAGTCAATATTTACAATATATTTTGTATAATGGTAATAAAATGCATCAAAGTTCAAATGATCCTGTGTGATCCCGTTCACAATCATCTCACCCATCTTTTTGTTGTCAATAAGTACCACTGCCTTAATTTTTGGGGCAGTTTGTCTCAAAATTTTATCAGGTTCAGATCTTCCCCCTTACAACATGTCTGCAAAGGTTTAAAAGAATCTGGGAATTACTTTTTCAGTTATCGTACTACCGGGATCAAATGTCATCAATTTTTTAATTTTTTTTTGCTTTCATTATGCTGTTTGAAAAAAATCCATAAAATACTTTTAGAGTTATTGTGTTAACAAGCCTGAGTATCTTCTATAGCTGTCATTTCCTTCCTTTGCTACCACACAGTGCTGCTGCTTCATTTTTGAGACAATTTACAGTATCTGAAAATAAAACCAGGCATAGATCTTCATTTAAATAATGTTTTTGTTACACATCCAACAGTTTTTTTTTTTACAAAATCAAATGTAGTCTGCTTTCACCCTTCATTTTACTGCCACTATGCTGCATTGCTTAAATTTTGGGGTGATCTGTGTCAAAATTTAATCAGTGCCAGTTGGCGCCCATACAAAGTTTGAACAACACCCAGCAAATTGTTTTTTAGTTATCATCTTAAGGGGATCAAATGTCAAAACTCCATTTTTTCTTAACAAATGAACCCTAATGAAGATAACATTTTGTCAGATGTTAGAGGTATCCCCTAGATGTAGTATATTAGATAAACTCCTTATCTGTGATAAATATAATTGAATTTGACCAGCATATATTTTAAGTCTGAGACAGACAGTGACCAATGCTGGATTCATCAGGTCATTTTATTAGCATAGCATCTAATCTAGTGCTGGGTTAAAATGTGTACTTGAATGTATAATTATACAGCTCTGGAAAAAATTAAGAAATCATTCTATATTTTTAAATCCTGATTTATTCCTGGGTTTACTGCTGGAGGCTAAACTACAAGGCAGGCTGCTTCCAGGCTCAAAGTTTCTAAGACAGCAACAAACAAGAATAAGGTGAAGCAGGAGGCAATAACCAAAAACTAGACAGTCAAAAGGTAGAAGCAACTTTCTAACGCCAGAGATGACTGACAACTTATCCGGCAGTGCCTCATAAATTGGAGGATGACCTCAAGTGACCTTAGAAAGGAATGGGAAAAACATCACGTGTAGGTGTGAAGTGCACTGCTAGGAAAATTCAAAACAGGCTCCTAAAAGCAGGACTGAAGGCCCATAAAGCAAGGAAGAAGCTTTTCATTAATGAGAAACAGGGAAAAACTAGGCTGCAGTTTGCAAAAAATATGTATATTTTACATTGGCACGTAAACATAAATTGAGAAATGAGTGCAATATAAAATTTTGCTGTGGTCTCAATTTTTCCAGGGCTGTGTTCATACTAAAGTGAAAAGACAATTATAAATCCAGGTTATGAAAAGGTTTGAGTGTCAGGAAAGGTACAGAAACAGCCTAATGTAGGTTTTAAGGTGTGGCATAAAACATGGACAGATTGAGGCAACGGCAAAACCTCTCAATATGATCAATTTATCTACTTTGTGTTTTCCTCACAGTTGTCAAAGTAATTGTCAGCAAAGTCCAGCATCTGCTTCATGGCCTTGAGGAGCAGGATGTCACAGGTGTCATTCAGCTCATTCTCATCAAAGTAATTCTTCACTGGAATCACATTTGATGGTCGGATGCCCAGACACCCGCTAGCTCTGTAGATCTGCAGAGAGACATATACATTCATGTATATTTTCCAGCTGCTGTTTGTAATTAGTCACAAATAAAATGGTATAAATCTGCCTGTCATGCCCTGCTCGTCGGCTCCTCCTGTGTACCACGCCCCCTGCTTACCCACGTGTGTTTCTCGGATTGTACCCAGCTGTGTCTGCTTATTTTCAATCAGTCCTGTGTATTTCAGTCCGTGTCTTACCCGAGTCCTTTGTCCGTCATTGATGTCTGTTGCCGTCCTGTATTCCCTGCCCCGGATTGCCTCAAATAAACCCCCGTTTTCCCGTATCCCGCTTGCCTGCCTGCTCCTTCCGCACGATCGCCGCTCTGCCCGCGATCTCCCGTGACACTGCCTTTAGCAGATGCTGCCAAATGTATATTACAATACTCGCTTGCTCACTCAGTATTAAATTACTAGTCTCAAAATATGAGGCACACGTGTATGCGCTCATGAGCAGAAAACCCATCCTGTCTACGCGCTCGCTGCACCCTCTTATGGAAGCCCTTTAGGGCCAAAACGTCTTAAACTTTTTGCATTGAGACGGAATTATCTCACGGTTACAGACGTTATATTTTTACCTCTAAAGACAGATATATAACTTCACATACAGATGGCATTTTGCAACGTGTCTTCATGTCAACAAAGTGATCTTTCAAAATAAAAGCACCATTAACTTCTAACCACAAACACCATAAAAAAATCAAATTCTTCACCCTTTTATTATTCTCTGTGACTTTCCTTATGTGCAATTAAATAGACCAGGGTGACAAAATAAGTATTACTGTATATACAATATTGTGGTTTTTTCTACAGATCATCTGTGGGTGAGAAAATATATTTTTTATTGTTTTGTGTTTACTCTCAATAGTTTTGCGTTCCCTCACAATACTTTTCCGCTACTAATAATAACTGTAGTTTAATGCTTAAAGCACACAGGACATGTCTGTATTACAGTACAGCAAATCACAAGCGGACAAGTGCAGTGGGATCACAAATCCATTGTGTGGCAACACTGAAGTATTGTGAGAGAACGCAAAATTACTTAGGAAATGTTTTCCCACCCTGACCTCTTAGGGGGAATTTAGTGGTACGAACTGTACAGAAATCCTCAAATAAACAGGATGGAAGCCACAAATGTAACGATCTACAAATAAACAGGATGGAAGCCACAAATGTAACGATCTACAAATAAACAGGATGGAAGCCACAAATGTAACGATCTACAAATAAACAGGATGGAAGCCACAAATGTAACGATCTACAAATAAACAGGATGGAAGCCACAAATGTAACGATCTACAAATAAACAGGATGGAAGCCACAAATGTAACGATCCACAAATAAACAGGATGGAAGCCACAAATGTAACGATCTACAAATAAACAGGATGGAAGCCACAAATGTAACGATCTACAAATAAACAGGATGGAATCCACAAATGTAACGATCTACAAATAGGCAAAACTTTTCCGCTACTAATAATAACTGTACTCTGTCCATTTAAAGTACAAAAGTTAGAATTAATGGATTAATAAGTATAAACCAAAATAATAGACATGTCCAGTTAAGTGTACTTTACTGTTTACAGTAACTGGCGGTGATTGGACACGGTGCAATTATTATTATCATTATTATTATTATTAATTATTTTTATTATTATTATTAATTATTGTTATTATTGTTATTATTTAATATTATTATCATTATTAGGAGCGGCATGGTGGTGCAGTGGTTAGCACTGTTGCCTCACACCTCTGGGACCCGGGTTCGAGTCTCCGCCTGGGTCACATGTGTGTGGAGTTTGCATGTTCTCCGCATGTCGTCGTGGGGTTTCCTCCGGGTACTCCGGTTTCCCCCCCACAGTCCAAAGACATGCTGAGGCTAATTGGAGTTGCTAAATTGCCCGTGCGTGTGAGAGTGAATAGTGTGTGAGTGTGCCCTGCTATGGGCTGGCCCCCCATCCTGGGTTGTTCCCTGCCTCGTGCCCATTGCTTCCGGGATAGGCTCCGGACCCCTCGCGACCCAGTAGGATAAGCGGTTTGGAAAATGGATGGATGGATGGATGTGTGGTTTTTCATGTCTGTATGACTTTATCAGTTGTTGAATGATTGTATGATTAGTTCACTAGGTTGATAGGTTTTAATAGGTAAACATGGAGGCACTGCAATGGATTAAACTCATTTACATAATTTCTTATGGGGAAATCTGACTTGGAACTCAACCAAATCCAAAACCAAGTCGACCAGCCTTCTGGAATGAAGTAAGTTTGTGCTCCAAGGTATCACTGTACGACTAAAGTTCTAAAGCTCCTGAGGGCAATTAAATACATGTACATGGTGAGTCTATCCCAGGAAACAGAGGACCTGAGGAAGGAGACACCCAGGCCAGCATCCTGGTTTATGGAGGCGTGAGGCCACAGTGCTGCCCACAGGGTCATTTTGCTGCCTGAAAATATGTTTTAGAAAATAAAATTGAGATAAAGTTTTGTGAGCCATTGGAATATAATAAACCAAAGGTTCAGACCCCCCAGGGCTGTGGGCTCGATCCCTGCCGCTGGTTGCATGTGTGACGTTTGCTTGTTCACCCTGTTTCCTCCTACAGCCCACAAACATTCACCCAGATGAACTGCTATCTCTCACTTGTTCACGGTGTGTGTGTCTGCTGCAAGCTTTTAGTACTGATTCCAGTGTTAGACCCTGAAACTCACCAGATCCTTTATGTAGCAGCTGTGATACACCTTCTTCAAGTCCTCTTCCACATGCGGGCACGCTTTGTCCACATGGGTCAGTAGCACCAATAGAGGCACATCTAAAAACATCAACAGAAACGTCTCACTAGTGACATAGTATATGTTCTATTCAATAAGCCATCATCAGGTAACAGTTTCTTAAGCAAACTGATCAGCACACTGATGTCTGTCTTACTCAGAAGCACCGGCCAGCATCACTCTGCCTTTCCTCAATCAACATGTGTTCAGCTCAGCTCATGTTCATACCCTAATCTTCACTCCCAACCCTTTAAAAGTGGGCCCTATGTGACAGAAAGCCCTCCAGCTTCTCACAGATGGAGCGGCTCTGTGTGGAGGAGCATCCAGGACCTCCTTCAGTTACAGCATGAATACTGTTCCTGCCAAAGCCCCGGAAAACATGGTTTGCCATTTTCCATTCCAGAAAGCTGCTCTTGTTTTTACTTTGTCACGTTCCTGTATGATTATTCTGTGTTATTCATGTTCCCCTGCCCAACAACACACACTCAATAACAGATGCCACATTCCTCCCCACTCACTAACCTTGAAAACTAGTTTTCTTTCGGATTTCATCAACTTTCATCTTCATTTCTGTAGCCATGATTCCTAATGATGAGCTGTCTATCACATACACCACACAGTGGATCCTGTCCTTAATTTGTAACTCTGTCTGACCAGCACCAGGTTGCCATGGTGATGCAGGGTTGAACTAAACAGACAAAACATTGTTAATGACACATACAGACATGCACTGACTATTAGATCATGAGAAACTGAAGTAAAATCTCATATGACATCTGTGTAATTCCTTATTTATGTGAGAACAAATCAATGGATAAGATTTAATTTTGTCAGAAGAGAATGTAGGGAGAAGACGACCAGTATCTGTAAACATGTGACTGTTATAAGCCATTAATGGGATCAGACATGCATGCATTCATATGGCAGCTGTTACTGAGGCCTGCTTAGATACACAGCTCTTACCCAGTACCTTTTTTTATGCAGCCCTTCAGGATGCTCTCAATATCTTCAATGTTAACCCCTTCGTTTGCTTTTCTGAGATTTAGTTTCCTGTATTCATATAGCAGTTGTTTTTTAGACATGCTTAGATACACAGCTCTTACCTGGTACTTGTCCGGTATGTAGCCCTTCAGGATGCTCTCAATATCGTCAGTTTTCACCCCTCCATTCGCAGTTGCCTCCAATCCCATGGTGTCACACAGTAGGAATCCCAGAGGCTGTCCGCCTCGACCTGCCATCACCTTGTAAGTGCGATACTGGAAGAGGACACATGATTTAATTCATCTTCTTGCTGCTAATATACTTCAGCAGGCATCTCAAACTCAAATAACATGGGAGCCCTGAGCTTCAGAGCTCAAAAGTCTTGGCTAGAAATGCTTATAATGTGATTTTTTTACAATTTGTCAGCCCCACTGAAAATAGGTTTTTGAAAAGTGTAATTGTAACAAAAAAATAGAATAATCACATTCTAAATGATCTAAGATTATTGGTGCTGAGTTTGCTGAATAAAAGCATTTGTAGCACTTTGGGATAAATGTTGTTTACATAAGTGAAATGTTTAATAGTTTTTCTGAATTGCTGAAATATTAAAAATCATTTTGTAAATAAAACTGCACGCCAATTGCCAAAAGTCATTCATTGAATCAGTCACTTGTTTGGCGAAACTTTAAACCATGCTCACCTAGTTAGACACAATTTTCAGATCTCAGTCACCCTTTTTGCAAAACTCGAAACACATTCTCATTCATCAAAACACATTTTGCGCTTTGGTGAACTTTGATGCAAAATAGAAAACAGACCGCAGAGATTAAGCGCAGCCAGCACACAGTAGTCATTTAAACACAATGACTCAAAACTGTTCACACACATTTCTAAACATTTGAAAAAGCCAAAGAGTGACTAGAATACAGAATACATGCCATAGGTGAATAGGAGTTGCATTTTGAAGTCAATGTACAAACTGGCCACACAGAGGATTCTTTCTGCATCGCCCAACAAGGGATAGCATCGCTAGTCCCAGCCCTGAGACATGGTGATGAGGCAGAATGAACATTCTTCCGTGACTCTGGCTTGGCAGTTGCACAACATTTTACTGTAATATGCCTCTCATTTGTTTACATTTTGGCTTTGTCCTTTACAGTAACTTTTCTGGAGTACTTTGTACGGCAAACGTTATATATTACAGTGTTTTACAATCGCCATGACAGCTTTCCAATACATTTAACAAGTTCCCAAAACTCTTAACACAGTTAGCACAACATCTGTCTTTGTAGGCTATAAAATTAACACATTTCTTGTTCCTATGATACAAAATGCATACAGTAAACACCAATTTAAAATGCTTGAACTTCTTTTACACACAAGCTCAACCAAGACCAAAACAATGTAATTTTACAGTCAAATCTACAAATGCTTTCACACTGTATGTCAGAACAGATAACATCATGTTCTAAACATAACTTATATAGGCTAAAGTCAATATAGAGCAACAGAAAGAAAGAAAGAAAGAAAGAAAGAAAGAAAGAAAGAAAGAAAGAAAGAAAAAGAATGCTTGCACGAGGGAAAGGAAGACGAGTAACAGGATTGAGAGGAGTGGGACAAGGACAAGGGAGAGGAGTGGGGCAAGGTAGAGGGAGAGGAGTGGGGCAAGGTAGAGGGAGAGGAGTTAGAATTTAGTTACAGTTGTGTGGTGGCGCTCAAAGAAGGACCAGAGGTAGGGTAACTGATCAAATAAGAGCTACTATCATTGACCATGTCATAAACCACGGACTATCATACAGAGAGGCTGGTGAACGAGTACAGCCAAATCTCAGCCGGGACACAGTGGCATCCATTGTCCGTATTCTCAGAGAAACCAACAGGTAGGATATTGCTTCTCCTACAGCAAAGTGTAAATAATTTTACCATTTACTGTATTAGAGTGACTGTATGCCTCCAGTCTCTAATATGTAATTGTATTTTGTCCCTCTAAGGACTCAACGTCTACCTCCCTCAGGGGGCAGAGGAAAGCTCTTGAATGAAGAACAGGAACTTGCTATTGTCAACATGGTGATTGCTGACAATGAAATAAAACTGAAGGACATTCAGTCCAGAGTTGTAGAGGACAACCTTGTCTTTGGGAACATTGCAGCAATCAGCATAACATCCATTTCTCGGACTCTAGCTAAGCACAGAGTCCGAATGAAAACACTATACAAAGTTCCTTTTGAAAGGAACAGTGAGCGCATCAAAGAACTCCGTCACCAATACGTCCAGGTAAGGTTATGCAATACAGTCATTACTGTACTATACACAGTGTGTTTTGCAGTAAACTACTCTATAACAGTACAGCGCAGCATTTACATACACTGTGTCTAATTACTTTCAGAAAGTCATGGAGTTGGAGGTGTTAGCAGAAATACATGCTACAGCGGTTATGGCGTGTAAAATATTATACTAAACCGAATGTATATATCTTTATGGAGGACTGGCACACACACGTTAAACTCCTGTCTCTTTACCGTCAAGAAGAAAAAACTTTATTAACACTTTTACAACATCGGCTTAGCTCACAGCTGCCACCCATCGGTCATCAATACAAACTCTTTCACATATATACACTTGACAATTTGAGAGCACATTATACATTTCTGTCAACATCCCCACTTGCTCTCACATTATCACCTTCAAAGAAAAATACAGTAGGTTCTATTTTCTCTTTACATCATATACACTCTCCTGTGTACATCTACTCTCCAAACATAAACTTTGCAAACTTAATCAACTTAAATGTTGTTGCAGGCTTTGTCATCACATCTGCTATCATTTGTTCAGTAGGGCAATAGATCAAACGTATTTTTCCATCATTCAACGATGACCTAACAAAATGGTATTTTATATCTACATGTTTGCATCTTTGTCTGCTTACCGGATTTTTCGCCAATGCAATCGCACCCTGATTATCTTCATATATCACAGGTGGTGCGTACTGATATCCATCAATACCTTCTAACAGCTGAACTAGGTACATGCATTCTTGTGTAGTTGCAGCTAAAGCCATATATTCTGCCTCACACGTAGACAGTGCCACAGTTGGTTGCTTTTTGGTTTTCCATGAAACCAAAGGACCGTTCACATTAAGGCTCACACAAAAACCTGTTGTGCTGCGTCTATCGGCTACATCGGCCGCCCAGTCCGCATCACTGTAAGCATAAATTCCCAGTTTGTCACTGTCACTTCTTCTGTAACACAACTCTTTCTCAGATGTGCCTTTTAGATATCTCAGTGTGTGTTTAACTGTACACCATTGCTCTTCTGTCGGTTCTGTAAAGTACTGAGACAGTTTACTAACAATAAAACTTAGATCTGGTCTTGTACATGTAGCTAGATAGATAAGGCTACCTACCACCTCTCTGTATTTCTTGACATGTTGCATCACTTCCGTATCACAATGGTAGCTCAAATTCTGTTCACAAGGAGTCATTCTTGGTTTACAATGTTGCATATTAAATCTTTCTAGAATTTTCTCCACATATCTCTTCTGCGACATTTTTACACATTCATGGTCTTGCTCAAAATCAATACCAAGAAAATGTTTCAGTCTACCCATGTCTTTCATTTTAAATTTTCCAGTGAGCATTTCCTTCACAATCTTTAGTGCATTTTCGTCCCTGGCAGCAATGATCAAGTCATCTACCCACACAACCATAATCACTTTCTCAGTTGTTGTTTCTTTAGTGTAAACACAATGATCCATCAGATTTTTTACAAATCCATTACCAATCAGAAATTCGTTTAACATTGTATTCCAGTTTCTTCCTGATTGTTTTAGACCATACAGTGATTTTTTCAGTTTACACACTAATTTCTTATTAGTTTTGCATTTGATCTCATAACCTTCTGGCTGTTCAATGTAGATCTCACAATCTATGGGTGCATGCAAGTAAGCAGTTTTCACATCCATCTGATGTAAGATCAGGTTATCCTGTACTGCTTTCTGCATTATTACCCTGATGCTAGTCATATTGGCAGTAGGAGAAAATGTTTCCTCATAGTCAATTCCCTTTTTCTGATTGTATCCTTTGGCTACAAATCATGCTTTGAATTTATCAGACCCATCAACATCTTTCTTAACTGCATATACCCATCTACCCCCCACTGCTTTCTTACCCTCAGGTAAGCTGGTTAAGGTAAATGTGTCGTTATCTTTCAATGACTGCATTTCTTCATCCATTGCTTTACACCACTCTTTTGAGTTTGGTGAATTAACAGCTTCCCTGAATGAGAGGGTACATTACATATAACTTTGTAACAGAAATCTATGTTAGTCAGAATTTGATCATCATTCTCTTTTCCCAATACATAATCACTTAAATAAGCAGGTTTCTGTCTCACTCGAGAGGGGTATCGCCTGGGTTTGTTATCGGTCTCATCTACCTGTGGTTGAGACGCCTGTGGCTGTGTTTTCTCAGGAGCATTTACTGGAACCTGGTCTTGTGTATGCCCTGTACTCACACTGGTATTTTGTTTAGTCTTACTAACTCCGTTCAACATTTCCAAATCGTCGTCAATGTCCGTCTGTGTTTCCCGCTCTACTTTAGTCTTGGTCACGAATTTCACCAATCTGTGTTTCTGTACCTTCCCATTTTCAGGATAGTAAACCATGTAAGCTGGGCTATTTTTGTCATACCCAACAAAGATTCCTTTCTCACATTTTGGATCAAGCTTTCTTTTGTCCTGTTTATAGGCATAACACACTGACCCAAACTTCTGCATCCTAGAGAGATCAGGTCGCCTCCCTGTTAGTATTAAGTAAGGTGTCTTTCCTGTGCGTCTGTTATATCATCTGTTTCTTATTACAGCTGCCGTCTGTACTGCAAAGGTCCACAAATCTTTTGGCAATTCACTCTCTATCAACATGCACCGTGCCATATCAAACAATGTCCGCCAATTTCTCTCAGCAGTTCCGTTCTGATGAGGCGAGTATGGAGCTGAGGTCTCATGTCTAATCCTATTTTTGCTGAGTAGGGTTTGGTAATTCCTTCCTGTGAACTCTGTACCGTTATCTGACCTAATACGTTTAATTGTCCCATATGGGGCAGTATCTGCAAGAAATTTTTCTGTTGCAGACGTTGTATCACTCTTATTTTTCAAAAAGTACACAAAAATCGTACTGGAGTAATCATCAGTGAATGACAATGCAAATCTGTACCCATCTCTAGACTCCGGCTCTATTGGACCAGCCAAATCGGTGTGCACTAACTCAAGACATCAAGACACTAACTTACATCTGGCTCCCTGTTACACGTCTGAGCAAATTTTCCCTGAATACACACCTCACAGGGTAGTACTGGTTTGTCTGGTGTACCTTTGATTGTCATACCATCAACAACTCCCTGTAATTTCTGAATGTCATCATAATTACAGTGCCCCAAAATCTCATGCCATGTCTGCATGTCATGACAACTCTTACAATGATCAACACACTCATCATTCAGTGTTTGTAAATAGTACAGTCTGTTCTGTTCATTAATTAGGAATGTTGTACCATCTCTATGTTGAAGGATGTCTTTCCCTTGTTTGAAGATAATAGTTGCTCCATTGGCTGTGGCTGCTTTTACAGAAAAGATGTCCTGTGGGTATGAGGGGATGTACAACGCCTGTCTCAACGTCGTGGTCTGGCGTTGTCCTTTGCTGTCAATCAAGCTGGGCTCTGCATCACCCCTGCGCTCTGCCACCCCATTGCATCTTGTGCCATCGGCCAGCTATATACTGTGTGTCTCAGCGTGGAAGCTATCGTCAAACTTCTTGAACTTCGTTATATCCGTGACGATATGTGAGGTTGCCCCCGTATCTACCATCAGACCAGTCAGCCTTATGTCGCGCCTTGGTTGGACGTCTGCGTTTCCCTCGCTCATACAGAATGCGTATTCCTTGCTACTCATCTCCTCTGAGACTTGTCTTGCATTGTGGCTTCGCTGTTTCCGTCTGCAGTTCGCGTCGCGGTGCGTGGAGTTTTTACACCGGCTGTACCACTGTTTGCGTCGACATGCTTTTGCCATGTGTCCTTTTATACCGCATCTGAAGCACACTATATCGGTACTCTCGGTTCCCCGATCACTCGTACTCACCGAAGCAGGTTTTGCACTCGGCTGTATCCGCGCTTTCATCACGTTGCCGTCAGACGTTGCAACGCGCATTTTCTCTGTGTCTTCGTAACTCCGTAATCTGGTTTTAAATTCAGCAAAAAGGAATCAGTACTTCGCTTTGCGTAATATGGATCGCGAATGGTTTAAATGATTCAGGCAGTCCCTTTAGAATCATTGCTACTAATAGTCCATCACTCAATGTTTCACCAGCATTTCTCAGTGCCGTGATGGCCGACTCTGCCCGTATGATGTAGTCGATCACACTTTCGCTGCTTAACTTTCGGAGTGAGGTTAGTTCAGTATACAGACTAATTACACGGGGCTTCCCTTTGCCTGCATAGTAGTCCCGCAGTATTTGTAATGCTTTTCGTCCATCGTCTGTTGCTTCTCGCATCACCAACGATAAACTCTTATCATCCAGGAATTGGATTAATTCAGCATATGCCTCCGCATTTTTCTGCTCGTCCTCTTCCTCATCCTCGTCGTGGATGGGCCCTCTTAAAATGGTATCCTTCAGCCCTTGCAACCGAAGATGGCCCAAAAATTTTGTCTCCCACAGTTCATAATTACGCTCATCTCCATTAAAGATTAGCCGGGACCAGCGACTACTTGACTCGGTTACCCGTCTACTCATGGTTCTAGTATATCACGCAACAAAAACGCACTCGGTATGTTGCCACGGTTTTCTTAGCGAGAAAAATAATCATTGAAAACCTTTTAATTTGCTCTGGGCCCATAACCTGTTAGCAGAAATACATGCTACAGCGGTTATGGCGTGTAAAATATTATACTAAACCGAATGTATATATCTTTATGGAGGACTGGCACACACACGTTAAACTCCTGTCTCTTTACCGTCAAGAAGAAAAAACTTTATTAACACTTTTACAACATCGGCTTAGCTCACAGCTGCCACCCATCGGTCATCAATACAAACTCTTTCACATATATACACTTGAAAATTTGAGAGCACATTATACATTTCTGTCAACAGGAGGCCAATCAAGTCCCACATGAAATTATCTATGTTGACGAGGCTGGCTTCAACTTGGCGAAAAGGCGTCGCTGTGGGAGAAACATAACAGGCCAAAGGGCCACGGTTACCGTGCCGGGCCAGAGAGGAGCCAACATCACCATGTGCGCCGCAATCTCCAACAACGGTGCACTCCTGCATAAATGTCAGATTGGCCCCTACAACACCGACCGCCTTCTCCTGTTTTTAGAAGACTTGCACGAAAGACTGGTGCCACAGGTAGAAAGGGGACAGGTGGGAGACCACTTGCCTATATATGTTATCACATGGGACAATGTGGCATTCCACCATTCCCGTGCAGTCACAGCCTGGTTTGACGCCCATCCAAGGATGATGTCCCATTTCATTGCCCCTTACTCCCCTTTCCTCAACCCCATTGAGGAGTTTTTCTCAGCCTGGAGATGGAAGGTTTTTGACCATCATCCACATGACCAAATGTCCCTCCTGGATGCAATGGATGCTGCATGCCAAGACATCACAGCTGAACTCTGCCAGGGGTGGATGAGGCATGCCAAAAGATTCTTCCCACGATGCTTTGCCAGAGAAGATATCAGGTGCGATGTAGATGAGAACATGTGGCCAAATGCAGAAGACCGGGCAGAATAGAAGATTACTTTGTTTTTTTTATTATAATTCTGGTGCTTTTTCTGTTTGTATATCTTGCAGTAATGTCCTTTTGCAAATAAAAGTCTGTACTGCTGCAGTTCTGTGTCTGTATTTTTTTTACATAAACTGTACATTTTATAAAGCTACTCTGAGATGGTTATTAATTTTTTTTGTATTGAATTTCTGCAGCAAATGAAACAAAATGCATGCATTTACTAACCCAACAAAACAAAAATGTGGGAAGGCTTCAAATATAAGGGCAGACCTGACACATAAAATAATGCAGTTTCTGTAATTTCAGCTGACGATAGTGTTTTTTTGTCAATGTGTTATGATTGACTAAATGTTCCTGGTGGAAGAGAACATGTCTTAGTGTTTTCAATAATTATTTGATTTTAAAACATGTTTTCAGTGTTTTGCTAGACATATTGTACTGTGGTAGTTTATTATTGTATTTTGAAAATTAGTTTTGGGGTTCAGTTTACAATGTGTGATTTTGAGCATGAAATTAACCGTTTTGCCAATTGTGTGTTTCAGGTGTGTTGGTCCGTTAAGAGTTTAGGGAACTTGTTAAATGTATTGCAAAAACTGTCATAGCGATTGTAAAAAACTGTAGTTATCAGTCATAACTGTACAGTATACAAATATTTTTGGTAACCGACCATACTTTTTTTTTTACTATAGTCTTGCGGTTTCTAATTTACATGCCAACAACAGTTTTGACTGGTAGCGTTTTCATTTTTTTGTGAGTTTAGCTTGAATTTTAAGGTGTATGCTTAGTGGCTTGATTAAAGGAGATGAGATTTTCGGAAATGTGTTTTAGCAATTCAGAAAAACTGTAAAATATCAAGGCATGTCAGACTACTGGGTGAAAGGCCTCAGACTCCAAAGGGTTACAGTAAATACTTATCATGCTGTGTTTCTTTTATGTTCCTCTTTTTGAGTCTGGTACTATGACAAAAAATTCCCAATCTATCTATCCAGTGCTACTTCATCATTCCATCCTCTTTGTGTAATGTACTGATGTACAGTACTGTCAGCAAAACAGCATGATACTACCACCACCCTGCTTGACCATTGGTTCAGTGTTCTTAGGTTAAGAAAACAACCTCACCTTGATCCCCTGCAAACATATCTCTTTTCATTGTGGCCAAGCAGAGAAGTTAATGACACATTCAATTAATGACACGTCATTGTGACTGCCCCCACCCCCATCCCCACCCCCACCCTGTGAATATGCAGCCATCAGCAGCCTTTCAGACTGCTAGCCAGACAGAACACACTAAGGAATGTGTCTGTTTTATTCAAGCACAGTACAGAATCATATGTTTTTTTTATTTTTCATTTTCCACTCTGTCCACCTTTATTCTCCAAAATCAACCTTATTACTTTGTTTAGGCCTGTAATTAGTCTGTTACACATATCTTGGGTCACTCTCCTCTTCCATAATAACTCTATTGCTTGGACATGCTGCTGCTTTGTACCTGGCTTGACCTCCTTGCGAATCAAGTCAAGTAGTCAAGTCAAGTAGGTTTTATTGTCATTTCAACAATACACACAGTATATAGAGAAATGAAATAATGTTCCTCCAGGACCATGGTGCAACACAGAGCAGGACAAAGACAGAGCAACATCTGAAGTCTTTCATCATGTGCCAAACAAGCTCGATGGGCTTCGAATTTGTTTAATTTTCATATACCACACTGTCCCTTGCTTAACGATATCAGTCTTATTACTTTGTTTAGGCCTGTAATTATTGTATTGAACACATCTTGGGTCTGCCTCATCTCCAAAAGGTGAAGTAAAATACAAAATTCTAATTTCATCAATAAACTGACTAAAAACACATTTTGCTAGTTTTAGGCCATCTTTGCCTCACAAGAGAAACAATTTCTTAAATTTCACAGGCCATTTATTGCAGTGTCGTCAGTTCATAAATAAAATTGGAATTTTGTATAAATATAAGAAAATCATACTTGCTTAGATTTTCATTTTTTTGTAGTGAAGTTAAGATGTTCAGGTGTTCTACCTGATTTCAGGTAAGTCGCTTCAGCTTTCATAATCACTGCTCTCCCTGGTGGATGGATAAATCATTGCAAGTACTTTACACACAGAGAGTTAAGGGGTGGATCATGGGGACCCCCTTGTTCATTATAGTCAAGGTCCCACCCAGAACCCAGTGGGGATCGGTCATGGACCACCCAAGGACCAGCCAAGGACCAGCCAAGGCCCCATCATGGAAACAGGGGAAAATTCAAGTGGCTGTAAGTGTATTGTTTTTAGACATATTTAAAATTACACATGGTATTGAAAACAATAAAAAATAAGGTAAAGGTGTCATGTCCTGCCCACCATGCTGCCTGATCCTCTTGTCTCTAAAAAGCCATGTCTGGTGCTTGTTTGTCTCACCTCTCGTTCTTGCTCTCCTATTAACCTTTCCCAGCTGCCTCTTGTCTGTGCCCTCGTTACTCCAGTATGTAAGTGCTTCCCAGGCTTGTGCTCATTAACGTTGTGCTTGCCTGTTGCTATATTCTAGTCTCCCTGTTTGATTTCCTGTGATCCTGTTGGCTTGCCAGTTTCATTTATATTAATAAATCACCTTTTGTGTGCAACTGTATACTTGCTCCCCAAGTCTTTGGCCTGGTGCATACAACAAAATGAAGGAACTCCTCCCAGCACCAGTAGATCACCTGAATCCTTACCACTGATTGCTGCTGCCTGTTTTCAGGCTTACTTCATGGTACTTGCACAGGCAGCAGTACATCTTTCCCCGGAGAGAATGGCCTGACTCTGAGGGGTTTACAAGGGTACGTGGCCATCCTCTCCTTGGACTCTCTGATGGGGGAAGTGATGGCTATAGTGGGGGTTCTTGGAGCCATCTGGGATGAGGTTAGTGCACTGAACTTAATGGAGGTGGAATCCACCGCAGACAAAGAGCCTGCTGACTCCACATCGCTCACCACTGGGCCACCTGCTTCTGCATCATCGCCCGAAGGCAGACAGCAGGACATTACTCCGGGACTAGCTACTGTCCCACTGCTTGCTGCAGATGCGAACGCTGGTTCCCCAAAGTTCTACATTAGCTTCTACTGGTGGAGGCAGAGGCTTAGGAAACGAGATGCAGGAGAGGCCTTTGTCGCTCCACTAGCCCCCAGCCCAGGAGAGGCCTTCATCACTCTGTTAGCGCCTGGCCCAAGGCTTCCAGCCCCGAGAGGGCTGCCCACCTTGCACCCGCAGTGGCCACCACAGATGAGGTTTCTGTTGCTCCCAGCTCCAAGGGCGCCACTTTGCCCATGCTCCCAACATGCCAGGTCATCTGCCTTGCCCATTTCTGGAAGGCCTGGTTCTACCCCGCTCACTGCATGATGTCCTGTTGAATATAGCTTCACTCTCAGCTGCCAGGCCAGTGAGAGCTGTTCTGTTCTGCCCATATCTGGACGTCCTGGTTCCGTTCTGCCTGTGTCTAGGCCTCCAGGTTCCCTCCAGCCTGTCCTGCCCATCTTCAGCTGTCCCAGTCGTCATGCCCTTCAAGCTCCTCAATGCCCTCCTATCCCTCCATCTCTCACCCTGCAGGTCCCTTATCCTCCTGTTCCTATCCTGTCTCCTAAGTGCCCCCCTGGTCTGGTTCCACTGTCTCTGCAGCACCATCTGACCCTGGCCCTGCTGTCTTCTTGGTGCCACCTAGCCACTCTGACCCCTCAGTGCCACCTGGTCCCACAAGTTCTCCAACCCCAGGAGGCTCTGCGTCCTTTAGTCTGCCCCCCACATCACAGGGTCTGGATGATCCCCTGCCAAGCCCTGTTCCCTCCTGCTCTGCCCTGGTTTTGCCCTGTTGCCCCTTCCCAACTTTGCTCTTCCCTAATCTGTGTCCCTAATGGTGTCTGGTCCTGTGTCCCTGGTCTTGTCCTTGTATCTGGGGACTTTGTATGTCTATCCTGGTGTTAGGCTCCACGGTCAAAGCCCTAGGGTGGTGTGTTCCTGTCCAGTTCTGTTTTGTCCATGGGTTCTGTCCCTCTGTAGTAAAATCTGTCCTGTCCAGGTGTGACCTGTTTTATTTGCCCCCATCTCTTTTCCTGGGTCTCCTTGGTCATTTTCAGTCCATTCCTGGCCTGGTCCCTGCCTGGTCTGTGACCCTGTCAGTGTTTGTCCTGTCCCATCCAGATTCTGGGGAGGGGTGGGGTACAGTCCTTCCCTGCCCATGATGTCTGCCTGATCCTCCAGTTTCCTCCCTGCCACTGCTCTAACAAACCACAACTGGTGCACGTTTTTCACCTCTTGTTCTTGCCCTCAGGTTAGCAATTCCCAACTGCCTCTTGTCTGGGCCCTCATTAACTCAGTATTTAAGTGCTTCCCAGTCTTGTGGTCCCCAGTTCCATCATTAACGTTGTTTGCCTGTTGTCCATATCCACACCTCCCTGTTTCTTCCCCTGTGATCCTGTTTGCCAGTTCCATTTCTATTAATCAACCACCTTTTCTTTGCCCCCCCTCCCTACCTGCTCCCCAAGTCTTTTGCCCTGGTGTACAACACAAGGAATTGAACTTAGCAAAGAAGAGTGCAAAGAGTAGACCATCCATATATAGCTTGTCCTAATGTATAAATTAAAACATTGCACCTCATTTTTAATTGAAGCTGTCTGTGATCATCCCTTGTGTATCACTCTGCTTCCCTTTTGCAAAAAGAAATAATTTCCCATCACTTCAGAACTATGTCTCCGGGTAAAATTTTTGTGACAATGGGCTCAAACTGTCATGCCCGGCTCGTCCGCTCCTCGTGTGTGCCACGCCCCCTGATTACCCACGTGTACTTCCCTGATCGTCTCCTGCTGTGTCCGCTTCCTTTAATTAGTCTTTGTGTATTTAAGTCCTGGTCTGACCTGTTCCCCTTGTCCGTCATTGTAGTTAGTTGTGGTTTGGTGATGGTTAATGTGGTGTTCCTGACGTTACCTGTTCCTAACCCTTGTGCCGGAATAAACCCGAGTTTTGCCTTGCTTTCGGCTTCCTGCCTGTTCCATCCACACCTACCCGCACGCTCGTGAAATGAAGACTCGCATAATCACATTACCTTCACGGTCAGGCTTGTGTGTATAAATCCTACGTCAGCTTGGCTTGTTATGTTGCCACGGAAGATAGAGTTGATGGAGTTGAAGAAGCTCGATTTTCCAGCTGTAATCTGACCAATAAGAAGAATCCGAGCCTGAGGCACTGAATCAATAAGGGGCTTGTAATCCTCTATGTATTTCACAAGGTCCTTTCTTGTGCTATAGGAATGGAAATGGGAATTAGTCAAAATTTATAAGAAACACAAATAGTTCTATATCTAATATACAACAGTTAGTTTCGACCAAGAAATCTGATTGGACAAAATGTTTTTTATGAGTGCTGTTAGAGTATAACCGCACTTGGACATTTCACATCAGATGTATCACTCCGCTTTACAGGTGTATCTAAAAACCATTAAGCAATAACATATGAGAAGGAATGTGGACCATGGAGTGTTTGTCCTGGATCAGTTGAAACAATATGACATGCTGCACGGAAATATAAAATGCATTCAGGCCGGCTTTGTTGTAACTCAAGACAATTGCTGCAAATAGGCCTACTGGATCCTCATGGAACGCAACTCTGGTGCTGGAATCGTCTTCAGAGATGTTTGTATTATAATATAGGTCCAAACTTTTTATGGCATGTGGAATCATAAACCTGAATGCTTTTTCGATGCATCAGCTTATATCCATGAAGTATGGCGTACTGTTTCAAGTGATCGGTTTCAAAACAGAAAATATTACTCAGAAAACAGGATGATTATCTCATTATTTCAGAAAAACTGAAAATGTTACTTATAAAAACAGGGTTCTTATGTCCTTATTTTGGAAAAACAGAACTTTTTTTTTCCCCAGAATAATGTAATATGCTTCCAGAACTAAAACTTTAAATCTCATTAAGAATTTTTTGCACATTTACAAATCTCATTACACACACAAATGTTCTGAATACACATTTACAGATTCTTATACACTTTTGTAAATCTCAGTATGCATTTACAGATTCTTTTACATTTACAAATATGATGATGCACACACTGATTGAGATACAGTCACACAACTCTCCACACACATTTGCAAATAATTTTGCTACAATAATAGTCATACTCATGGGCCCACTGGTGAAATCACTACCAGCCATGGGATTACAACTAGTGAACGTCTTATCATGGGTGCAGAGACCTAACCTGCAGTGCCACACAGCACCATATGCAGGCTGTATGTGTGTCTGGGTGTGTTTGATAGCAGAAGGTTTACAGTATATTATTCATGAATATTTAAAAAACACAGGTATATAATAATAATAATAATAATAATAATAATAATAATAATAATGACACATTTTATTTATAGGTGCCTTTCTGGACACTCAAGGACACTGTACAGTGAATGCAAAAGAACAATATAAATCATAAAACCATAAAATACAAAAAATACAAGAATATAAAATATAGGTTAAATTAGACAAAGCAACTGAATTCACAGAGAGAAAGCCAGCTTGAACAGGTGGGATTTAAGTTTCGATTTGAAGAGTGGAAGTGAGTCAGTGTTTCTGAGCTGTGATGGTAATGAGTTCCATAGCCGAGGAGCTGAGTGACTGAAAGCTCTGCTCCCCATGGTGGGAAGACGGGCGAGGGGGACAGTGAAATGGATGGAGGACGAGGATCTGAGGGTGCGAGGGGGAGTGGCAATTTGTAGGAGGTCGGACAGATATGGAGGAGCAAGGTTGTGGATGGCCTTAAATGTTAACAGCAAGATCTTAAAGTTAATACGGAACTCAACTGGCAGCCAGTGAAGCTGCTGCAGAACGGGAGTGATGTGGTGGATGGAGGAGGTTCGGGTGATAATACGGGCAGCTGAACTAATTGAAGCTTATGAAGGGATTTCTTAGAGAGACCAAAGAGGAGAGAGTTGCAGTAATGTAAGCGAGTGGTAACAAGACTGTTAACAAGAATAGCAGTGGTATGTGGAGTAAGGGAAAGACGTAGATGATTAATATTACGTAGGTGGAAATATGAAGGAAATATGAGTGATGTTATTGATGTGAGACCGGAAGGGTAAGGTACTGTCGAGGATGACACCCAATTTGTTTAATTTAAGAAAGTTTAAAGAGAACCAGGACTTAATTTCTGCTAAACAATCAATGAGGGAGGAAGGTAAAATGGAAGAGTTGAGTTTGCTACTGAAGTAGAGCTAGGTGTCATCTGCATAACAGTGGAAATTGATATTGTACTTGTGATTTTGCCTAGGGGAAGGAGGTAGATAATGAAGAGGAGGGGCCTCAGGACAGAGCCCTGGGGCACACCTGAAGTGACAGTGGAGGGCTGAGATGTGAAAGATTTTTCCTAGGGGAAGGAGGTAGATAATGAAGAGGAGGGGCCTCAGGACAGAGCCCTGGGGCACACCTGAAGTGACAGTGGAGGGCTGAGATGTGAAAGATTTGAGCTGAATGAACTGAGTGCGGCCAGAGAGGTAAGATTTGATCCAGTGTAATGGAGTGTTTCTGATACCAATGGAAGATAATCTATTTACAAGGGTGTTGTGACAAATAGTATCAAAGGCTGCACTCAGGTCAAGAAGAATGAGAATAGTTAGTAAACCAGAGTCAGCAGCCATAAGTAGGTCGTTAGTGATTTTTATAAGTGTGATTTCTGTGCTATGAAGACGGCGAAAACCAGACTGGAACTGTTCATACAAATTATTGTGAGGTAAGTGGGAATGAAGTTGAATAGCTACTGTTTTTTCAAGAATTTTAGAGATAAAAGGTAAATTAAAAATTGGACGGAAGTTATTGAAGTCAGTAGGCTCAGCACCAGGTCGTCAGTATTGGAGTTATGACAGAAGTTTTGAATGATGGAGGAATAGTTCCAGTGGTGAGAGAAGAGTAAATGAGAGACGAAATGAGGGGAACCAGAGAAGGGAGACAGGCCTCAACCAAATCTGAGGGCAGAGGGTCTAACTGACAGGTGGGTGACTTGAAATTTCTGAAAGGGTGGGAAGCTGAAAGGATGAAAATGTCAGAGTAGGGGAGTGGAGCTCAAATGAGTTCAAATGAGGTTGATCCAAGGTCCCAATGGATCCTCTGAAGAAGGACATAAGGGAATTACAGCGATTAGCTGAATAAAGATGGGATGGTAGAAAATCTGGGGGTTGGATAATATTGTTGAGTATCGAAAACAATGCCTTAGTATTACCCAAATCGGATGAAATTATATGGGAATAATAGTTGGATTTGGTTTAAGCATTTGAATCCCTGTAGTATGATATATGGTCTTTGAACATCTCTTTGTGAACAGTGAGTCCAGTCTTTCTGTAAAGCCTCTCTAGTTGGCGACCTTTGGCTTTCAAAAGCCGAAGTTCAGATGTAAACCAGGGAGCAGAAATACAAAAAGAGACAGATCTGGTTTTTAATGGGGCACCAGAGTTAAGAATGTCATGAAGCCCAGAGTTATAATAGGAAACTAACTCTTCTGGGGTGGATATATTGGGAATGTCCATAAGGGAGTTAATGCTAGAAAAAAAGTAAATCTAAGCTGATATTTTTAATATTGTGAAAGGAAATGAAACGAGGGAGCTTATGAATGGAAAATGTGAGTTCAACTTTAAATGAGAGGAGGAAATGATCAGTTATAGGGAGTTCAACTGCTGTACAATCAGAGGGGCTAACACCAGAGCAGCAAATTAATCCAATATATGCCCTTTAGAGTGAATCGGAATATCGGTGTACTGCTGAAGTCCAGAACTCTCGAGACAGGATGTAAAGTCTCTTGTCTTCCTGCTCCTCAGTAGCGTCTGTGCGCCACTTGCTACACTGGTTGGTGTTCCAAACTTTTTGTCTTTCGATACCTAAATTGCATTTATATGTATTTTTCAACTTGAACTTCTAACTTGGAGAGACTGACAACCGATTAGACTTTTAAACTTTCCACGCAAGATTATCAAGCTTATTATGCTCCTTTAACCCGGATGCGCGGACTTTACAGCAGCTCATCCTCATATCCCCCCATTATCGCAAGAACCAGCTCTTCAGCGAAACTGCGCAACAAGAAATAGCGTAAGTGAGATTTTATTCTAAGATGGCTAGTGGTGATGTGCTTTGTAGCGAATGTAGAATGTTTAGCCTTAGTTTGTCCATCAGCAATGATAGCTTAAACAGTGATAACTTTATCTGCAAGAAGTGCAAGGCAGTAGAAGCCCTGATGGAAAGAGTTATAGAGCTAGAGTCGCGCCTCCAGACGTTAGCACAGTCGCCAGGTAGCCAGCTAGCTGCAGGTTCGCAGTCAGGGAGTCTGGGGGCTTCAGTATTAGAGTTAGATAGCATGGCCCGCACTCCGGCATTAGAGCCCATACAGCAGGGCGGGTGGGTGACGACTCGGCGACATAGTCGGAGAGCCCGAGCTTCGGCGAAGGCTACCCCCGAGCACCACCTTCCATCTCTCAGCGTGTCGAACAGGGTTTCCCCGCTCAGTGAAACACCCACTGAGACGCCTGTTGGAAGTACGACATGTGAAAATAGCGGCCATAGACCGCTAGCGGCACCAGCAGTCGAGGTAAATTGTTTACCGGGAGCCAGAGCGCCGGACATTAGGGCCAATCTTAAGGTGCTGACCATAAATAGACGTAGATATTCCAAGATAGTTGTCCACGTCGGCGACAATGATGTCAGGCTCAGACAGTCTGAGGTTACGAAAAGTAATTTTAAAGAGGTGTGTAACCTAGCCAAGACAATGACCCAGGCAGTAATCGTCTCTGCCCCCCTCCCAGCTAGACGTGGCGCTGAGACCTACAGCAGGCTTTGGTCGCTGAACTGCTGGCTGTCAAGGTGGTGCTCTGAAAGTAGCATAGGTTTTGTAGATAACTGGTCCACTTTCGAGGGGAAGCCCGGTCTTTTGAGCCGGGACGGTATCCACCCCTCGTGGGAGGGTGCTGCCCGTATTTCAATGAACTTAGCAGCTGGCCTTTATGCAGGTACAGGTTTAGGCGGCCTTTGACAAACCGGAGCTAAGGCCAGGCTGCAGGCAGAAAACCTAAACCGGCCGCCTGCGAGTTGTCTTGAGTTGTCACCTAAGTACCACCGTATTGACATTGTGTCTGTGCCCTGAACTAAAAATAGTTCAGGTAGACTGCAAAAGCGTCCTTTTCAAATTAAATTTGTATTAAATTAGAATTAGAATTAGAAAATTAGAACAGCTAATGCATACCACTAAGCTAAAAATAGGATTACAAAATATTAGATCATTAAGTACTAAGGCACTTAGCATGAAATCATTTCTGACCACGTCCTTAACATTCTCTGTCTAATAGAGACATGGGTAAAACCTAATGCAATTGGGCCTACCCATAACTGCGTTCATACCCTGGATTTAATCCTATCATTTGGTCTTGATATAGATAATGTGACTCTACTGCCTCAGTCCAGTATTATCTCTGACCATCATCTTATTACGTTCAATATTTACCTTCCTCAAAATATTAGCCCACTGACTCGCTTCTATACCAAGCGTACAATCACGTCAAATACAGCGAGTTACTTTATCGATAATCTCCCTGAGCTATCGTTTTCAACCAAACTAATGTTGAGTCCTGCTGAACTTGATAGCATTATGGATTATTTAGCATCTACGCTTAATTCCACCCTAGAGAAAATTGCTCCGTTAAAAATAAAAAAGACCAGAGTAAATAAAACTGCTCCTTGGTATAATGACCACTTGGGCACTTTAAAATAGGAGATACGGAAATTAGAACGTAAGTGGCGTCATATTAAACTATTGGTGCTGGAACTAGCATGGAAGGAGACTTTGGGTAGCTACAAAAAGGCTCTTAGTGCCGCTAAATCAGAGTATCTATCACAGCTAATTGAAATAAACAAAAATAATCCTAGATTCCTATTTTCTATGGTGTCCAAGCTGACTAATAACCAGACTACTACTCAAAGTGTGCCCGCGTTATTTTCCAGTGACGACTTTATGAAATTTCTTGACCAAAGAATATGCTCAATTAGACAGAACATTTGGAATATTCCAATAACTTCATTCTCTGGCCTTGACACGGCATGTGCTAATGCTGCAATCACCCTATTTGAAGAATTTACCAGGATTAACCAGTCAGAACTGATGTCCTTAATTTTATCTTCATCTTCTTGTTTGCTAGACCCAGTTCCAACAAAATTATTCAAAGAGATGCTTCCCGTATTGATTGAACCGCTACTAGCAATAGTTAACTCCTCCATCAGCATCGGCCATCTAACAAAATCTCTTAAACTAGCAGTAATTAAACCTCTATTGAAGAAACCAAACTTGGATCCCTTGGAAATGATAAACTATACAACAATCTCTAATCTACCATTTATCTCTAAAATAATAGAGTGAGTTGTAGCTAGTCAACTAACATCATTTCTGCAGGAGAACCAGATTTATGAGAGATTTCATTCTGGGTTTAGTGCTCATCATAGCACAGAGTCTGCTCTACTGAAGGTAGTAAATGACCTTCTCCTATCTGCTGACCAAGGCTGTGCCTCATTCCTAGTGCTGCTTGACCTTAGTGCTGCTTTTGATACTATAGACCATGCCATTCTCCTACATAGGCTTGATCATACTGTAGGCATAAGGGGAGTGACACTCTCTTGGTTTAAATCTTACCTGTCAGATCACTATCAGTATGTGAATCTAAATAGTGATTCCTCAGAACATGTCAAGGTCAGATACGGAGTGCCACAAGGTTCAGTTCTAACTCCCCTACTATTTTCACTATACATGTTACCCTTAGGCTTAGTTATTCGTAAGCATGGAATTAGCTTTCATTGCTTTGCAGATGATATACAATTATATATATCGGCCAAACCAGAAGATAGACAGCAACTTCAGAGAATGGAAGAATGTTTAATGCATATTAAAAAGTGGATGTCAGACAACTTCCTCCAGCTGAACCTAGACAAGACTGAGGTTCTTCTTACTGGCACTAAAGCCACCAGAAGTAAACTATCGGACATCACAGTCAATCTGGAGGGACTACCTATTACACCAAGTACTGTTGTTAAAAACCTTGGTGTTATTATAGACTCTGATCTTTTGTTTGATGTACATGCTTCTAACATTAGCCGTACCGCCTACTTTCACCTGCGCAATATTGCCAAGTTTAGAAACACGCTCTCCTTTCAAGATGCAGAGAAATTGGTTCATGTGCTTATTACCTCTAGGCTTGATTACTATAATGTCTTATTCTCCAGAATAAGTCCAGAATGCAGCAACCAGAGTCCTCACCAAAACTAAAAAATGTGATCATATTACCCCAAATTTATCTTCACTGCACTGGCTGCCAGTTAGATTTCATGTTGATTACAAAATACTGCTCTTAACCTAGCTTTAAATGGTCTTGCAGTGCTGTATGTGAGTGACCTTGTTTGCAACTACATTCCGAATTGTAGGCTTAGATCACAAGATGCAGGTCGTCTATCCATACCCAGAATAAAGAACGTTACTTTTGGGGGAAGAGTATTTGCTCATAAAGCACCACAGCTATGGGATACACTTCCTATTAGTGTTCGGAACTCAGACACAATCTCTGCATTTAAGTCAAGGCTTAAGACGTACCTCTTTAGCCAGTCTTTTGGATAGTTAAATCCCCTTTTCTAAGGTGAAGGGAAATCTGGAGATTCATAGTCATTTGATATTAAAGGTGAAAGGGGGGATTGGTGCTGTCGTCCTGCCACTCTCGCTGATCACTTAAGCTGTGGACGGTCGGTTGGCTTGATGCCAAAACCCCTGGAAAGCCTCATGTCTGTGCTTCCTGCCAGGTCTCTCTTTTAGCCAGGCTGCCATAGTTACTCTAGTCCTGCCGGAGGTTAGGTTAGGTGTAGGGCAATAACTCTTCTCCATCTTCTCTTTTTCTGAGCTGATACCGAGCCGACTCTACACCATGTGATCCCGCACCTGGACTCCTGGAGAGAACAACATGAAACCAACTGGGACTTCATAACTATATGAACTCTAATGAATCTCAGTATAAATGCAGTTTCATGCTCCCTGGTTGCCCAGAATAGGATGGGGTCCCCTTCCGAGCCTAGGTTCCTCTCAAGGTTTCTTCCTGCTAGCGGGAGTTTTTCCTTGCCACTGTCGTCTCAGGTTTGCTTGGTGGGGTTCTGGCCGGTTAAATGTAGTACTAAGTTAAGTGCTTCGTGACAATGACTGTTGTTAAAAGCGCTATATAAATAAAATTGAATGGATTAATTGAATCTTGTAAAAGGGTTATTATTATTGTCCATATGTATATTAAAACCCCCCACAATTATTATATTTGATGTTAATGTAGATAAGTGAGTTAAAAAAATATCAAAGTCATTTAAAAAGTCAGTATTTGATTTAGGGGGACGGTAAACAGTTGCAGTGATGGTAGGAGTAGGTCCAGACACTTGGCATACAGTGGATTCAAAAGAGCCGAATGCCTGAACAGACACCGGCGAGACTCCATTTCTCATGGTAAATTATCGCGAGACCTCCTCCACGGCCGGAGCGACGGGGTTTAGAGATGTAAGCAAACCCCGCAGGAGTAGATTCATTAAGCTGAGAAAAGTCATCAGGCAGTTGCCATGTTTCAGTTAGACACAACTGACTGTCGATCACGAGCTACTGGATGAGATGTCCCTTGCTCTTAAGTGAGCGGATGTTTAACAGACCGAAGTTGACAGTTGAAGTTTCACGTAGAGTAGAAGTGTTAGTCGACTGAGCTAGGCTTGCTAGCACACTGTGGTCGACAGTCCTGCTGGAGTTATGTGGAGGATGATGGGAGCTGGATTAGATGGAGTTTATTGTTTTCGAGGTGTCAGTCTGGACCCACAGTGAATGTATTTCCGGCGAGGGCAGAAAGCGATGTCCGGATAAAGCTGCAGTATAGTCAGCAAATGCTCAGACAGGTGGAAACGCAGTTGGAGGAGCTCAGCTGCTGAATACTGGAGCAGACCCGTCGCAGCTTGGAAAACAAGCAACAGTGGAGTCCAGATAAACACAAACCAGGTAAAAATGCAACTGATCCACATTGTGGGCGAGAACTCGGACAACTTAAATGTCCAGTGGGCAGATCTGGATCCAGGGAAGACTCAATAGCCCAAACAGAACAGGTGGGCTAAAACATCGGTCTTGCAAAAAAGTAAGATCAGTAAAAGCAGAAAAATAACTCTTCCAGTCGAGACCAAATGCACATAAAACAAATTACCAGAGTTAGAATTAGAAATCAAAGGTTAGAATTTACCGGCGAGCAGTGGCAATCAGTTTGCACCAGCGTTCGCACAAGCAAGTCAGACTCATGCATAAAATTATGTGATACTAGTAAAAAAACAAATCAGTTGATTATATTGAACAAAAACGGGCTTCATACCTAGGGTTCCACTCAATATTCCTCCATGGGTCTTTAAGGAGCTCTGGTCTCCTCTCCTGTTCCACCACAAGTTCAGTACTGCTGCCGACTCCCATTTTCCAAACACCAACTTCCAGACCTGTTCAATGAATGCATTGTATTTTCCTCATCCATTTAAACGCAAATTACATTTAACAACAAATTATAAATGACATTTCTTTACCAGATGGTTTAATCCAAAGTGACACAGTTTAGAAAGCATGATCAGCCACTCCTTGGTGAAACTAGGGTTAAGACTATTGCTTAAGGCTCCAGTGCGGAAAAACACTTAAGCCATCACAGGATCGGCAACCAGCCAATTACAGGCACAGAGTCCTAACTGGCTGAGTCCCACACAGCCGCATTATCCATCGACATCGACGATTTCTACCAATGTACAAATTTTCAAGAAGTGCTAGAACCAGGGCTGCTGCTAGAGAGTTTGGGCCCCATGAAAGCATCATTTCAGCCTCTCAACACAGACCAATCCAATTATGTTTGAAGATTTTTAGGGCCCCTGTCAGTCAGGGGCACTTGGAAACTCCCCCCCCCCCCCCCCTTATGGCGCCCCTGGCCGGTATGGTGAGGACCAGTCTGCTTCTGCTACTTCTTCAGGTGAATTTTGCCAAGCTTGCTGGCACATATTAGTTGAATGATGTTTTTTTTAATTTTATTTACAGCAACATGTTCTTTCTTTGGGCTACTTATAATATATTACTACTAACCCCAATGGTTTGAGGAAATCGGAAACTTACATTTCTAAACTCACAGGCCTCATACACCATCATTCAGCTGAACTTTTCACAAAATGACTAAACGTGAACAAGTTATGTGGTTTACTAGACATTGCACACATTTGAAGTATAGATATATTCAGGCTGGAGTTGCCAGTCAGGAGGCTCCGGAGAATTCCGGGTGGGCCACTAAAGCTTTGCGGTTTCATTTCACAGGTTTTACAAATATTCACTCTCATTTCTTGTTTAGACTGTCTTGCTTCCACAAGAATAATAAGTTAACAACAGAAAAAAAATTTTAACCAGCTGAAACGACTCGACCACCCAGCATCCCTGCATTAAGAGTCCGTTAAGAGCTTGTTTGTTTCACCTCTTTCCAGCACTAGTTTTTGCCCATATATATAAATGTAAATAATAATAACAGCAATAATAATAATGCATTTATATCAGACCCAAGTAACATACAAATTTAGGAGGGGCCACAGGGGGGCCATGCATGTTGTCACAGTGACATTGTATTATATATTGATCATATTACTACTTCAAAAATTTAAATGTATTAAAAAAGACAGGTATCTGTCGCCTTATGTCTGATCGAGTAGCGACTGATTGCATTTACGTCCAAGGTTCATAGTAAATTATATACACCAATCGAAAGACGACTAAAAGAGGATGTAGCAGGATGTTAATGGATGTATCACTTTTTATTCTAAACTATTATGATTTTATATTTACATTATTATTTGCTGTAGAGTACTGAGTGTATATTATAGTACAGTAGCTACTGTCCTGGGTTTGATGTTAAACTGCATCCGGACCTGCGAGTGGATCTTCAACTTGCAGGGAAAAATTTTCGGAGGTTGGTGGTGGGACTGACACTCCAGTCATCATAAAACACTTCACAGCAGCTCAGTCTAAACAGACACGACACCCTTCTGTTCTCCACAGGAGTAGCTCCGCTGCAGCCGCCCACAGGTAGACTGCATGCATCATAAAGTGGATGGGGGGGCAAAGCCCTCGTGAGCCTCATCCCCAGACGAGTCGAAACCTTCGGAGAGCTAATAGTGTCAGGCCTGCTGGGGATTGGGGCTGGTGTGGTGCTGGGGCGTCACCTGCTGCATGGCAGTACTTGGGTCCCAATTTGAGGCGGCCCACCCGGGTAGGTATGTAGAACGTCTTCTCAGATAGCAAAATGATTCAGTACTAGATAATTAAAATTCATAGATAAATTGCAACCCCACATACAAATTAGATTTAAGTAGACTGAACATGAGTGCTATTGAATTCATTTAAAATAATTAATCCCAGTCTTCTAAAATTTGTTCAGTTTATATAACATAAAATTGAACTGTGAACTCAAAATGTACATCCGTTCTTAGATAATTTAACTTTGTGTACTTACATCCAACAATATATTTTTAGTGTAGGTAGGTAGATAGGTGGAGAGGATGAAATAAATATTAATTAGAAATCACAAATAATTATTAATTAATATATTTATATAATGTAAGATTCCACGACCTTAAAAAATAGGCTTGATTTGATTAATGTAAGTTTTATTTAATACATACAACAAACATTACGTAAGACCAGAAGGTAATTATTAAATTTCCTTATATTTAACATGTTATTTGTAAGGCTGGGTGAACTATGATACTGGCAAATATGGGTAGAGTCTGGCCTGGATCCAGTGATCTTTAACTGTTTTGGATCCGTCCTGCTGTGCAAGTGGACTCCGATCCAGACCAGTTATGCGGATCTGTTCCAGATCCTCCTGCCGGATCCGGCACCGAATCATTTCGCTATCTGGGTTGTCTCTTTGGCAAGATGTCCATCTTTCTCTACTGTCGGGGAAGCATCGTAAAGTCCACATTTCGGTGGTGGCACTCTGAAGCATGCAGACCAGGAAGTGGCCAGATCTCAGCACGTGCGGATACCTGCTGTTGGTCTGGTCATTCTGAATGCTGCCATACTCAGGGTGTTGCTATTGCTAACGGCTCTTCCCTATGGTGTCTGACGTCACTCCTTTCAAGGAGCGTATCATGAGACTCAGGCTAAGGCCCTCCTTGGGTGTCTTATCAGTGTTTGCTCTGACTGCATTGAGTGATGTCTTGTTGAGGGGGACATTTTACTCACAGCTTTGCTCGGTGGTTGATGGGTGAAATCTACAGGTTTGTCATATATTTTTGTTATATTTGTGTCCAAAAAAGCGGCTTGCATACACAGATGCTGCTCATTGGGTTAAAATTGACCTGATAGTCTGTATGTATTGTTTCATAATATAGCATTGCCTCAATAGCAATGTAACAAGTAAGCTAGATGCTATAGACGTTTGCAGGACGATTTGTGTCAGTCGATATGTCTTGTCAATGTCGTAGCAGCTGCGTTACATCCATCCATCCATTATCTCCCGCTTAATCCGATGTTGGGTCGCGGGACAGCAGTCTCAGTAGGGAGGCCCAGACTTCCCTCTTCCCAGCCATTTCATCCAGCTCCTCTGGGCGGATCCCAAGGCGTTCCCAGGCCAGCCGAGAGACATAGTCCCTCCAGCGTGTCCTGGGCCTTCCCCGGGACCTCCTCCCAGTGGGACATGCCCGGAACACCTTACCAGGGAGACGTCCAGGAAGCATCCTAATTATATGCCCGAGCCACCTCATCTGGCTCCTCTCAATGAGTCCCTCTACTCTGAGTCCCTCCCGAATGACCGAGCTCCTCACCCTATCTCTAAGGGAGAGCCCAGCCACCCTGCAGAGGAAACCCATTTCAGCCGCTTGCACTCGCGACCTCGTTCTTTCGGTCACTACCCACAGCTCGTGACCATAGGTGAGGAACGTAAATCGACTGTTAAATCAAGAGCTTTGCCTTTTGGCTCAGCTCCTTCTTCACCATGACAGACCGATGCAGTGCCCGCATCACTGCTGACGCCGCACCGATCCACCTGTCGACCTCCCGCTCCATCCTTCCCTCACTCGTGAACAAGACCTCGAGATACTTAAACTCCTCCACTTGGGGAAGGACCCCCTCCCCGACCCGGAGAGAGCACTCCACCCTTTTCTGGTTGAGGACCATGGTCTCGGATTTGGAGGTGCTGATTCTCATCCCAGCCGCCTCACACTCGGCTGCAAACTGCTCCAGTGAGACCCAAAGGTCACGGTCTGATGAAGCCAACAGAACCACATCATCTGCAAAAAGCAGAGACCTAATCCTGAGGTCATGCTCATCATTGAACTGCGGCCTAGGGTGTCCTGGTGCCAAGTGCATATATGGACACCCTTATGCCTGAACATGGTGTTCATTATGGACAATCCGTGACGAGTCCAATAACAAAGCACCGCTCGGGTTCAGATTGGGGGGGCCATTCCTCCCAATCACACCCCTCCAGTTCTCACTGTCATTGACCACGTGAGCATTGAAGTCCCTCAGCAGAACAAGAGAGTCCCCAGTAGGAGCGTTCTCCAACACCCCTTCCAAGGACTCCAAAAAGGGTTGGTATTCTGAGCTGCCATTTGGCGCATAAGCAAAAGCAACAGTCAGGACCCGTCCCCCCACCCGAAGGCGGAGGGAGGCTACCCTCTCGTCCACTGCTACATTTGTGGTGAATATACGCTTGCTCCTCAAAGATGCTCAATGACTGCTCTTGTGAATAAAGCATATAATCTGTGCTTCGGCTGTAAAATCGGTGATCAAGACAAGCAATGGCCGCCTCACATTTGTTGTGTGACATGTGTTGTCTGTCTGAGAGCCTGGCTCAGAGGCACTCGAAAGACAATGCCGTTTGCTGTCCCGATGATATGGCGAGAACAGAAAGACCGGGTAACAGACTGTTACTTCTGTTTGACTAATGTCTCTGGTTTCTCTGCCAAAAACATGAAGCCAATTGAATACCCTAATCTGCGTTCAGCAATGAGACCCGTGCCACATGACCACAGTCTTCCAATTCCGAAACCACCAGAGGAATGGACCTTAGATAAGCCCGATGAAGAAACTGCAATGCAGGAACTGGCAGGGACAATGATCCGGATTTTGAACCGTACTCATCAGGCGATCCACATCTCATAACACAGTCGGAATTAAATGACCTGGTCAGAGATTTGGATCTGTCAAAAGCAAAGCCGAATTGTTGGGTTCGGGACTGCAGGAATGCTGTCACCAGATACAAATATTTCTGCTGACTACTGTTTAACACTGCAATGTGATGCACCTGACATTGAATACAAATGAAAATCAAGAGCAATACATTTCTAACTATGGTAAACACAATAGCATATGTGAAACATAAATGCGATTAAATACGTTATTGCCAGAAAACAGTTAACTGTCTATTTCCTATGTGAAACAACAAAACCAAAACTATATTTGTGCATGCCCTCCAGGTACCTGTTACGATCAGCAAAAACTTTTCAGGAAGAAAAACTAAAAAAAAAAAATGTTGTGCAGTGTAATAAATCTTAAGTAATAGATAAACTATTTAGCATAACAAAACTTTTGGGAAAGCCACCCCAGTTCAGTATACAATTATTTATTTCCATATGCTATTTATTTATTTTTTTCTTCTTGAAATATTGAGTAATTTATCGGGATAATTTCGACTCAATAAGACTTTAAACTGTAGCATCATTTATGAAAGTTCCCCCAGAACAAAGACAAAATTGGATGGGCCCAGTTTCCTGAAACCTTCTTAACTGTCAGATTCAGCCCCTGTTGTCTCAGTCTTTTGTGTCCCTTCCCTGTTTGGCCAGCAGGCATCGCTGGCCATCCTGTCCCTCTTGTCAGTCTTTGTCGCCCTTGTTTTCTGTCAGCCGCATGGCTCAACATGTTGAGCATGTGACTACTTGTAAATCCCTTTGTCATGTGTTCAAATCCTGCTTCCTCTGTGTTTGTATTTCACTCCCTAGTGTTTCATTTGTGTGAGTTTTTCTAGTTCCTGTGTCTGGTGATTTTGTAGTTGGTTTTGCTTTCGTTCCTTGTGCCCCTGCTTGTGTTCCTACCTGCTTAATTCCCCAGTGTTAGATTCTGTTTCCCTGTTCCTTGCTTAGTTTTTAGTTTCCCTGTTTTAGTTCCTTTGAGTTAATTAGTTTTCATTTGTTTTCTCAGTCTGTTAATTAGCCTCATCTGTCCAGTGTTAGTCTCGTTACCCCTTAGTATTTTAGTCCCTTAATGCTACGTCATTCATAAGTTCTACCTTAATTCTCTTACAGCTCCACTGTGTTTCCCGAAACATTTTTAATTAAGTATATCTTCCGTGAAGATGGTCTGAGTCTCTCTTAGTCTCTTATCACTGTTATTGACTCATGTTGCTGATTTAAAATAAGACTGAAATCATTAAGGGTACAGTTTCATAACCAAACATCACTTAATTAAAAAATGACTGGTCTATATGGTAACATTACTTTGTTTGATACATGACTACAATCTTCATTAGATTTCATCCTTGCGCTCTTTAGAGTCTTTGTAAGATGCTAAGACTCACCGATATCAAGAAAGTGGGCCCTGGTCTTTGGCATAAAAATTCTGGGCTGAAAATTAGTCCCACTCCGTGTCTGTATATCTTTGTGAACAAACTCACTTTTTCCAAATGGCCCACAAAAGCTGCCTCTTTACAGACAATTGTGAAAGTGAATTTAGGAGTTGATAGGTTTTTAATCAGAATTTTTTAATCAAACAGATTACTGTGGCCACACCACAGCAAATATTGCAACAAATCTCATTTTAGAGTTGTCATACAGTCGTTGACTTAAAACGCTGTGCTATGAACATGAAGGCATATACACATTATCTTATAAACTGCCTTAAAGTAAAACACTTGACAAGTGGATTCTCCTGTTTTTGTATCTGGTATATTAAAATGAACTCTTTTTTCTTTCTTTTTACAAAGGAACAATATAAGTGTCACGCCCAGCTCGTCCGATCCTCGTGTGTGCCACGCCCCCTGATCATCCACGTGTGCTTCCCCGATCATGCCCAGCTGTTTCCTGTTATTTTCGGCTTGTCTTGTTTATTTAGTCCGTGTCTGAGTCCTTCTTCCCCAGACTTGTCATTAATGTTAGTTGATGTTAGTTGATGTCAGTTGATGTCAGTTGATGTCAGTTGATGTTAGTTGATGTCAGTTTGTCACCGTCTGCCCTGGCTCTCCCGTTCCCAAATAAACCCACGTTTTCCCGAAGATCCTGCCTGCCTGCCTGCCTGCCTGGTCTTTCCCCGCTTCCTGCTCGCCCGTCCAATCCCCAAACCTAACAATAGGTACAGTGGATATTTAATAGTTAAAGAATTTCTAGAATTGAGCCTAAATTATAATATTGATACAGCTGCTGAAATCTTTCTTCACATTTATGAGTTCCCTAGGAAGATCCCCTGAGAAGGTCGGTTACTGTTCATTCTAGCCAAAGGTGTTTCAATACACATTGTTGACTAGGACTTTTCACAAACCCAGTAAATTAACTATTTATGGAGTTTTTTTGCACGCTACTGAGATATATTCTATAGATATTTCAGTGTTTCCCCAACCATTATATTAGGGGGGGGCCCCGCCCCTCCCCAACGGCGCCTCCCCGCCCCCCCCAACGGCGCCTCCCCGCCCCCCCCAACGGCGCCTCCCCGCCCCCCCCCAACGGCGCCTCCCGCCCCCCTTGAAGGTCAAGTTAATTTTATTTTATTTTCTATACAGTGCCAGATCACAACAGAAGTCATTTAAGGTTACCTTTCCTATAGAACAGGCCTATGCATTGTCACACACAGATGAGCACACTCTCTGGACCTGAATTACCCAACTCTGGTAATAATCCACAGAGAATTAAGAAAGGATAGGAGGAAGGGAGGCTGCAGCATTCCGATGGCTAAAATGACCTGCTCATCTTCTATCTCAGACTTGTGAAATGCGAAATGCTATTTGGTAGACGCGGCGCTTTTGTTTCATTTTCGGGATACTTTGAGCTCCTTTTTGAATAGAGAGCTCCATCTAGTGTTGACAGAAAAAAATTGCTAAATGTTCCAGAAGTGTCATTTTGTCCATCACTACTGTTTGGCACGTACGTGTTTGTTAAGTTCTGAAGATAAAGTATAGCCAGACGTCTCTGACTTCTCATATCAAGAGGCTCTAGAAATGTTCTTCCAGAAGCCCAGGAAGATACACTGCAGTGACAAAAGCTGCACACTTTGTGGGTAACTGTCATAAAAAGAAATGTTCTGCTGTTTAGTTCAGTTGTTATATTGACTGCTGTCATTAAAAAAAACACATGAACCCCCCCCCCCCCAAGCTGTATACCTAGGGAAAGCACTGTATTTGTCAGACAAAATCACTTTTTTCAGTTCTTATACACGATTGTGAAAGTGAAAGAAGTTCAAAAGCATTTTAGTCACACAGACAACAGTGATAAATGGTATAATATGAATACATTTGTGATTTACCAGTTATATAATTACTAGAATAAGTTCTTATATATTAATACAGAAATTGACATCTTCTGTACATCTGCATGAGTCTCCTGGGAATAACATGATTCGAGAACAAGAGTAACTAACAGTTAAAAATATATTAAAATATTTCCCCAGACGGACAAAATGAACGAGTTATTAGGATTACTAGCCTACGGTTTGTACGGTATATTTGCCTTTTTCATTAAACAAACTCACCTTTTCCAAATGACCTTCGAAAGCTTCAGTTCTACAGACAATTGTAAAAATGAAAGTATGAGCTCACAGCGTTTTATATAGTCACACATATTGGTGGCCACACCACAGTTCATGAATATTGAATATTGCAGCAATTCTCATTTCCGGCTTGCCGTACAATTATTGACTTAAAATGCTGTACAACAGCCTAATGTAAACAGAAAAGCACTTACATGTCGTATAAATTGCTTAAAAGTGAAAAAAATGTCAAATGGAATCTTCTTTTTGTAGTTGACATTTTAAAATAAACCGGTTTACGTTATGTAACCATATTTAATGTACACATTATTCCACTGATTTTTGTTATATAGTACTGTTATACATTTTAATATAAAACTAATATATATATAAGTTTCATATTAAAACAGATCGTCCATCTGCTTCCCAGCCCCCCTCTTTTTATTCTCGTTGGCCCTCTGTCTAGCCTCCCCCACCTGTAACTATAGTAATTGGGTTTGGAGCTCTTTAAGGTCACTCTCCTCCTTCCCTGCCTCGTCCTTGGCCCTCTGTAGGTGGTGTATCACATCCCTATCCCACACGTGGGAGTCCGCACCCGGTAAGTCTGGGTTGTTGAGGATCGCAGCCCACACCCCCTCTGGAACCCCCTCCATTCTCGCTGCACCCCCTCCTGTCCGGGGTGACACCCGGTTCGCCGTCCAATCCTCCTTACACTTATCCAGGTATTCCCTGGAGTGCAGGGTTTTATCCCACGCCAGCTTTGGGACGCCTGCTCCAGTTGGAGGAGGAAACATTTCTCTCATGGCGTTCCCAATGCGCAGTACTACGGCTGTCAAGCTAACGTCATCAGGATGCGTCAGTGTCCCTGCCCTCTCTTCCACCTCCAGCAATGAGTGTTTAGTCAGACATCTGGCTCCCACTGCCTGGAAATCTCCCAGTGCCACCATTGTCTCCTGAGTGAGCTGGTTTAGCTTATCCATCCACTGTCCTCCTCCTTCTGCTGGGGGCGGCATTTTATCAGCCAGTGCCTGCACGTCTCCTATCGGGAAAGGTCTATATTTATCCTGCGTCTGGCCCGTCCCTCTTAGCAGAGGTAGTTGATGCTTTGGGGGCCTTGAGACCTTGCAATGACACTCCCCCTCGCTCTCTCCCTCTTCATCGAGGGCAAAGCCCTGAGCCCTCACCCTTTCCTCTAAGAGTGAGGTTTCCCGTTGTAGTGCCGCCTCTATTTCGGCCATCCGCTCCTCTACCTGGTCTGCGAGGGCCCTACGAGCCCTGTCCTCTGGGTCGTCCTTCCATACCCCCGAAACGTGACCCCACATTTCCACCTTTTTACCCTCCTCTAGTTTCCCTGTGTTGGTCCCTGCCCGCTGACCAGGCGAATCTACTCCCCCTTGTTCCTCTAACTGCTCCCTCCTTACTCGAGCTGCAAACGCCACCTGGTCCTGTCTGCCTTCCGCCCCCGCCGCTTTTTGCTTTTTCCTTTTCTCCTCCCTGCTTGCCTGTCTCTCCTTGGGTTCCCTACACTCTGTATCTACGTTCGAGTCCGCCTCCGATCTCCCACCTAATCCGGCGTCTGAGGGAGTCCAGGTCTCCCCCCCAGCCGGATGCCCCCCTTGTACATTTATCGCCCTGGACGTAACTGTGATCATAGGGCACATATGGGCAGGCGGGGCAGAAGGGGCGACCTTTTTACACGTATAGGCAGAGGGCCTGTCTCCCTCTCTCGGTTCCCCCTTCTCGGGTTCCGGCTGGCCCTCTCCTCTGCTCTGACCCTCACGATGTAAATGATCTGTTCCCTGCCTAAACAGGGCCAATTTCGCCCTCGGTCCCCGGGCCACTAACCCAAAATAATTACCTCAGAATCCAGGGTCCCTGACCCCTGGGCCTCTAACCCAAAATAATTACCTCAGAATCCGGGGTCCCTGACCCTGGGCCTCTAACCCAAAATAATTACCTCAGAATCCGGAGTCCCTGACCCCTGGGCCTCTGACCCAACCTTTATCTCAGAATCCGGGGTCCCTGACCCCTGGGCCTCTGACCCAAAATAGTAAACTTCAGAATCCGTGGTCCCTGACCCCTGGGCCTTTAACCCAAAATAATTACCTCAGAATCCGGGGTCCCTGACCCCTGGGTCTTTAACCCAAAATAATTACCTCAGAATCCGGGGTCCCTGAACCCTGGGTCTCTAA
The DNA here is from genome assembly GCF_023856365.1 of Brienomyrus brachyistius. Classification (NCBI taxonomy): domain Eukaryota; kingdom Metazoa; phylum Chordata; class Actinopteri; order Osteoglossiformes; family Mormyridae; genus Brienomyrus; species Brienomyrus brachyistius. Next base: position 1,235,288 of record NW_026042311.1, on the reverse strand, counting down.
CCGAAAATAATAAACTTCAGAATCCGGGGTCCCTGACCCCTGGTCCTCTAAGCCAAAATAATAACCTCAGAATCCGGGGTCCCTGACCCTGGGCCTCTAACCCAAAATAATTACCTCAGAATCCGGAGTCCCTGACCCCTGGGCCTCTGACCCAACCTTTATCTCAGAATCCGGGGTCCCTGACCCCTGGGCCTCTGACCCAAAATAGTAAACTTCAGAATCCGGGGTCCCTGACCCCTGGTCCTCTAAGCCAAAATAATAACCTCAGAATCCGGGGTCCCTGACCCTGGGCCTCTGACCCGACCTTTACCGGGACTCCCACCCGGTAACCTGTAGAATTCGGGGGTCCTGAATTCCCCGGGACTCTAACCCAGCTCACTGGGACTCTAACCCAGTGCTTCTATTTGCTCGTCAGCGAATAGTGGGGCTGCCACACCAAGGACACCACAGTGGGACTCCAACCCAGCCTTAATATTCTATTACCTACCCTCATTCGCCGCCTCAATGTACTGACGGCCCTGATGGACACTTCGGACTACTTTATTTAGTATAGCCATATATGCAGATTTTGATATAACAGGCTCTGCTTACCTTTTGTTAGTGGCGCCTGCAGCCTTCCGTGCCCATTCAGGTCTCGTCTGGTATTTGCCGAATGCCGACCTCTATCTCGATCCCGAGCCCCCAGATTGTTGGAGTTCGCCGTCTCCACCGGGTCCGTGGATGAGAAGAGATCACCCGGGGGCATTCTACAAGCAGCCCCCGCCCCTGGCCATACTTTTCCACTTTCAGGCAATTTCGTCTTATCTGGTGCAACATGTTGTTCTGCATGTTCCTAGTTATTGTGTCACCCCTATATCATTTGCCTAGCGACTGTCACCACAGCCTGCGTGAATAGATTAACTTTGGTGTGCAGAGAGCCTCCCTATATGTCCTTAGTCCCCTGCAGATATCGCTCTCCACAGAGGTGTGTCAAGAAATCATTTTAATAAATTAAGCAAGATCATATATATTTATTATCATGTCATATACATGCACTGTTAATTGTAGCCATTTTGTTTGTCTGGTACAGAAAACATCTGTGTATTACATGCTGTTGATCTTTGAATAAAAATACATACATGTCATGCCCCGATCGTCCGCTCCTCCCGTGTGCCGCGCCCCCTCATTAACCCCGTGTGGACTCCCCGTGCCCACCCGCTGTTTCCTGTTGCCGTCCTTAGTCCAATGTATTTAGTCCGCGTTCCAGTTAGTTTCCCCAGTCCGGTCATTAACATTGTCCTACTGTGTGGTGTTCATCTTGCAATACACCCCGTGTTTTTGATTTCCGTGAGCCCGATCCTGATTTCCTCGCTTCCCGCTCACTCATCCCGCACACGGTACATAACAATACAAGTATCACAGCATCCAGTTTTATTCTATTATATGAATGGATGGATGAAAATGGAATGTTGGATAAATGTAGGAAGACAATAATAAAAAACTATATGAACCTGAAGCAAGCAGTCCCCCAATGCCACATATGGGAATGATGTGGGCACATTAGATGGTATACTGCATTATGTGCAGTATGAGCCCTGCACCCCATTTTTGGGTTTTTCATCATTTAACTCACTTGATCTATGGTGTCAACTGAACACTAAAATAGCTAATAAATTTAAAACTATACAACAACACTCATTGTACTCTGTAAAGTGTTAAATGCTCCAGTCAGTGAAAGTGTGTCCCCTACCCTTAGACCCCAGAGGATTAAAATGGGGCAGATATGTGGAGGTGGAGACTCATTGACTTAACACCCTATGGTGTAAATTTAACACTATTAGAGTTAATAAAGATAACTGCTGTAAAAACAACACACTCAAGGCACACTGTAAAGTGTTAAAGGTAACACTGAATGCTGTGGACCCATATAAACACTCCAATATATAAACAGTGTTAATTTAACACTGGCACATTTTCTGTGTAGTCTTACTTCACTTAACTTTTTATGTCACTTTTTAACTCAGTCAAACTGTACTAACAACTTATGATTAACTGATTTCATTAAAAAGTATTTTATGAGTGGAAGGTTAAAAAATATTAGGTGGTACATTGGGAGGAGCTTAATTCTCTCCCCGTCTATGATGTCATAAGCGGGAGGGGGACATATCCCTTTTTCGCGGGCGATCCTTGTTAAAATAACTGTCGCTCTCTCGCCATGTCGCACTTGTGCGTAGAGCCACGATCCCCACACACCACTGTCTTTTATTGAAAACAGCTGAGGCAAGTCGTTTTCTGAACTTTAAAATGTGTATACAATAAGTAAACATGTAAAATAAGTATAAAATGTGTTATAAAGCATATAGCCAACGACAATTAATAAAGAATTTAAGCAAAATATCCCAGACGTACCATGGCCTATAGCTGGTAGAAATGGAGCTATCCTACGGCCTACAAGATAAAAGCATATGGCACTAAATTGGAATCAGTAGTCTTTAAAAGAATGAAATACATTACATGGATTTATTAATGAGATATTTTAAATATGTTTTAAGGCATAATACAATTTTTAACAATAATTTTAACGGGGTCACCGGATGCATCAAGCTTTTCTAGCTAGAGAGGAAAGAGGGTCTGGCAGTTTTGAATGGTAAAAGCAGTAGTTGTGTATTGCTAACGGGGTATTTTTTTAAACAAAATGCACTATTTTATATCGGTAAAAACACCGCCATCCTATTTTTAGGGGGATTTATGCATATTGCATGTCTAGACATGTCGGTCTGCTAATGTCCGTGGCCTTGGGGAAAAGGGCGTCGGCGCAAGAGCTTTTGGAGCCGCGAGCGATAAGCCCATGAGGAGGAAGCGTCAATGAAACAAAATGGCCGCCGGCTGACAAATTGTTGCGGGGTGTCTACAGAGTGACTGTAACATCTCGTTTAACCGATGGTCCTGGGTGTGAGAAGCACACAGCCAGCACCCCCAAACAGGCAGAAAGCACATTACCACTATCAATCTGTCTTATTTGTAAATATTATAACATAATATATTTCTAATTTAAATAAAAGTCGATCTCTAACACCACAGCTCTGGGGCTCTGGCATGGGCCCGGACGCCCCGCTGCAGGCCTGGGGCGTTGGATGAAGTATCTAACTACAATTGTTTAATCGGAGGGATAAAGTCCAATAACTTAAACGGTTGTATGACAATTTAGTATAAATTTTAAACCAATATGATCTAAGGAATAAAACAATTTAGTTGTAGTTTGTTAGTTTTATTTTAAATAAGATGCTCCCAGTTTATTATTGATTTAGTAGCTGTAGGAACTAGTGAGCGGTATTTAGCAACATTCATCAAAAATATCTTCAACATTCCAATATGGAAGGTAACCGACAAAGTTTTCAAGCAGATTTCATAAAACAAGACATCGCAAGGAGTCCGTTCGTTCCAGAGATGGCACCGTACGTGGTCCCGGCTAGGAACTACAGTGAGCGGTATTTAGCTACTGTCATGCCCTGTCATCCAATCCTCGTGTGTGCCACGCCCCCTGATTATCCACGTTTGCTTCCCCGATCTTACTCAGCTGTGTCTGATTATTTTCGCCCAGTCTTGTCTATTTTCGCCCAGTCTTGTCTATTTGAGTCCACGTCTTGCCCTGCCTGGTTGTCCGTCATTGATGTTAGTTAAGGTTAGCTGCTCTGTGTTTGTCGCTGTCTGCCCCATCTTCCCTGTCCCAATTCCGAATAAGCCCAGAATTCCCTGCTTGCCCACCTGGTCTTTTCCCGCTTCCTGCTCGCTCGCTCACCAGCCCAAACTCTGACAGCTACAAACTTCAAAAACATTTTTAAAACTTTGTTAGACTAATACCGTAGTTGTTTTAATAATTTAAGGGATAAAAAACATTTGTCGTGTTTGTCAATGTATTATTTTAAGTAAATGCATTATTTTCTAACGGCAAAAGCCCTGTCATGTTTTAGGTGCGAAAATTTATGGTCTAGCATTATATGGACTAGCAACTGTCTCTGGGGGAGCAGCCCCGGGTAGGAACTATTAAGCAGCATTTAGTGACAAGCATCAAAAACACATTTTTAAAAACTTTAGCAGAATAAAGCCTTAGTTATTTCAATAAACAAGTTTTTTCAGTAAATTTTTGTTCACGCTCATGCGCACAAACACACACACCCCAGAGGTCAGGGGGCTTTAGAGTTTAACTTTAGGTTGGTGATCGCGATGTGTGACCAAACCCAAAAGCACCCTAACTTAGTCATCCACTATGCAGTGAGACCAGACAGTGACTATATGCCCGATTTAACCGCTGGTCTTTATTTATTTATTTTTATTTTTTTAAAAAAAACTTTGACAGAATAAAGACTTAGATATTTTGATAAACACACTTTTTTTTCAGTAAATGTTTGTTTACGCTCATGTGCACAAACACACACATACCGGTGGCCTGGGGGGCTTTAGAATTTAACTTAGGTCTGTGAAAGTATAGGACTGCAATGTGTATTCAGACATTTAACATACACTACTGTCTATTGATGAAGAAATTATTTAATTCTGGCCTGATCATTCATGTTGGCTGACTTTTTAAATTTAGTGCACAGAGGTTGAAATAAGTGCATGGTATGCAAGTATTATGACATGCACATAGTAAACCTTTAAAATGTATGAACGTTTTCAGTCTTAATAGCCAAAACCATAACTATTCTACACGTCACGTAACAAAATTGGACATCTAACACGTACTACTTTAGAACACTACTGTTTTTGCTAGCATCATTATTATTATTATTGTTGTTGTTGTTTTTAGGGTTATTGTACAATAACAATATAGCCACCTCTTGTGCATTATGGGATGGGATTACTTTGTAACAAACCATTTGCAACCGTACCTGTAATGAGCTCTGAGGTTGAATAACGTTGAATGTTCTGTGATACTGCTGTCACAGAAGTCATTGGTGGCTCAGTTACTGCTGGCTGAGGAGACTCTGAACATGCAGCAGTAGGAGAAGAAGGAGGTTGTTCAGAAGAGGATGAAGCGTGTTCGGGCGTAGAGGTGAATGCTGGACGAGGAGGAGGTTTGGGTGGGGATGGACATGTTTACAGCTACGCTGCCGCAGCCAAGGCCGAGCTCCTCCAGTCTCTTGTTTGGTCTATTAAAAAAAATGTGTATAATAGGGTGATCATTTTTTCAACCCTGTCAATCAACTCAAAAAAAAAAAAAGATGTGCAAAAATTTATTGAGTTCAGTTGACATTTAGGGTGTGCTGAAGCATTCTGAAATATTCATTTTTTTCCCGAAAACCCGATTAATAGGCTATGATTGGCATTAAGTGGTAAATTCGAAAGTCACTAACAAACAACTCTTCCGTAACGTCATTGCTACATTGTGCAATTTATTATGTCAGGCTACATTTCTATTCAGAAATCTGAGGTGGCTAGTCTTAACTAAAGTAATCGATGTCATAATTGTCATTCATGCAAGGGTTGATGGTTTACTCGTAGACGCAGAAAATCCATGAAGTACAGACATCTTGTTACTGTCTGGGAAAAGCTTTCCATGCTCAGCAAACAAACTGTGTTTGTTCTTCACTATTTGTCAGTAAATCACTGTACTCCTGTATCATAGACATGCCTCTCTCTGCAGTGTCATTTGTCACCCACAGCACCCGTACAGTTTCCTCAGCCTTAAAATAGTCTTCGTTGGTTATCCAAGTCTCAGGAGCACTTTGAACAAAATGAGTCTGGAACTGACAACAGGTCAAAAAACTTCTTTGAATTCACAAAGTCATGTAACTGCATGGGGCAGCATGGTGGTGCAGTGGTTAGCACTGCTGCCTCACACCTCTGGGACCCGGGGTTGAGTCTCCGCCTGGGTCACATGTGTACGGAGTTTGCATGTTCTCCCCATGTCATAGTGGGGTTTCCTCCGGGTACTCCGGTTCCCCCCACAGTCCAAAAACATGCTGAGGCTAATTGGATTTGCTAAACTGCCCGTAGGTGTGCATGTGTGAGTGAATGGTGTGTGAGTGTGCCCTGCGATGGATTGGCCCCCCATCCTGGGTTGTTCCCTGCCTCGTGCCCATTGCTTCCGGGATAGGCTCCAGACCCCCCACGACCCAGTAGGATAAGCAGTTTGGAAAATGTATGGATGGATGTAACTGAATTTCATTGATCTGGGTGAAATTAACTGTTATTCATTTTGGTGGATCTTCAGATGCTGGTTTCTGAAGCGCTGAAACCATAAACTTTTTCCTCTATGACATAAATATCTCTGTTAAAGAATGACAGTGTAATCAACTCGTCACTAAAGTACCAGAGACAGACACAGAGCTTTGTTAGGGCACTTCTTGCTGCTTGTGAATGAAGTGAAAACAGTATTTTCAGCAGATGCAGCTCATTTGCTGGAGCAATGATTGGCAGCCAAAACAAGAACCGCAATTGCAGGTAGACCTGAAGGCCAAATATGCAGAGATCTGCCAAGCCTTTTTGTTCACGGTTGGTAAGCTTGAAGTTAGAATATCGAAACAAGAATATTTTGTATGCATATATCAGCTTGGCCATGAAGCGAGCTTGATGCAATGCACCAGGTTTGGTAATATGAACACAGGGAGGCACAGCACCCAGAAACACAATGGCTAGTTCAGGTCGTTCTCTGTAGTCATGACAGGGTTATGCAGTCTGCAGCTGAGAAACGTGTGACTTCTGCTCGGAAGTCGGGCACTGCTGCGGCTACTTGTGAGTCGCCAATTCCTGCCTTGTAGTCATTGTGAACTGAACTAGACCAAAATGACTTGAAACGTTTTAACAGTCCAATTTCTGGACCACTTGTTGGACCCATAACTCCTACAAATACTTCGTCTAGCATTAGTTAATGAATGTGATGACGGTAAGTCAAATACAGCAGGTCTGAATTAATCTTGCCTTCAAACGACACACAGGCACTATTTTTTCACCCAGTATTGCTCGCTGTGGTATCAAAACTGAGTGCTTTTATACGATCCTTAATTCCCCATGACTCAACCTCTTCCAGCATTGCATTAGCCATTGCTTCACCAGTGCTAGCGCTCAGTTTGGCAATGCGAAGAAGTCGATCAACTCCAGACCCAGACACAGTGATTGGAAGGTGGTCAACTGTTTGCCTTCAGTTCACTTGCTCTGAGAAAATGATGCTTTTGCATGCATGTTAAATGGAAGAGTGGTTGATATTGAAGTCGTCGACTTTCTGCCCAGAAGCATGAACAGCAGTGGAGAGTGTGTGCACTGCACTGCAAAACTTGTTTTGGTGCAGTTAAGTGATTCTACAACATCAGCAGTCAGTAAGTTCCTTCCTCTCTTTCAGCTTATTTTGTTTTCTACAGCCGCACGTCCAAACACTCTTTATGTTGAATCAGAAGATTCAGAGTGACTTGAGGAGAGCGCAATACTTTGGTTCAACAAATCTAGTTCTGCTTTCTGTTTTTCTTCCGACTTACAGTGTTTATCCGGTTAATGATCAGTTCTGCATTTTTATTTAATAAAACTAAAGCGACTGTTGGTGGTAAAGCATTCTGCTACAGGGCCCCTATACTGTGGAATGGCTTACCAGCCTATGTTCGGGATGCTGAATCGGTCTGTCTTTAAATCTCGACTGAAGACCTATTACTTTAGTTTAGCTTACCCACAAGTTAACACTTAACACCGTAATTATGGCTGCTGATGCTGCTGTATGTGCCATTTTTACCTACCATGCTTGTCCATTAATGTATCAGTGCACTCTTTGACACCTGCACTCTCTGCCTTCCTTCCCACATGTCTGGAGGGTGCCTGAGGGGGCACCTTCTGAGCTGCCATCAGGGTCTACAGAAGGGTGCCATCACAGGTGTGACCTGCGATCTATGACGATGTCGGTGCAGCTTCCATCCTGCCACCCGACAGGCCTATGTGGAGGACTGTCTCACTGATGGACTTTAACTAGGACCGGATCACAGTTTACACCTTGCTCTTAGCAAACAATCCGGCTACTTCTCTACCTTCGTCCAGTAATGTTAGCATCCCCAGGGGGGTGGGGCTGCCAGTTGACCTTGGACCCCCCAGAGGTTTTTTTTCTCCCCACTTGGGAGTTTTTGGTTCCTCTCCTCCGCTGTCATCTGACTTTCTCTTTCATTTTTCCATTTTCACTGTTTCTGTGTTCTGTCGTTATCTCTGTTAAGGATGTTCCGCAACACACTCCTGTAAAGCGCATTGGGGCAACTTTGTTGTAAAAACTGCTATATAAAAATAAATTAAATTGAATTGAATTGAATTGAATTTACCAATGAAATGTTACATGAGTTTGGACATATCACACAGCCATAATAGAAAATTACAATCTTTAGACAACATTCACACAAACCACAGATGCTAATGGACTAAACTGCAGAGAGTATACATTCTGATTCTATAATGCAGAAATTGGCCAAATAGATTGAGAGTGACTTGAGGAGAGCGCAATACTTTGGTTCAACAAATATAGTTCCACTTTCTGTTTTTCTTCCCACTTACAGCGTTTATCCGGTTAATGATCAGTTCTGCTTTTTTCTTTACCGACGATGCATCCACGCCTGCCATGACACCCTTTCGGCCTTGTTCACGTTGTGCAAGCAGAAAGGCTTTGTCTTCTTCAGCATTAATTAATGACAATGCATCTGGTGAGCAATGTCAAATAAATCACAGAATGTCTCTGTGAAGCCTTCTTCGTCTGCTGTCTGTGATTCAGTCCGACTATCCTTGTGATTATTTTACATAAACTATGCTTTGAACCTACAGAAAATGTGCTATATCCTGATATGTATCAACGAGATATGAAATGACCTAAAATGTCACATGAGTTTGGACATATCACACAGCCATAATAGAAAATTACAATCTTTAGACAACATACACAAAAACACAGATGCTAATTAGATAAACTGCAGAGAGTATAAATTTTGATTGTATAATGCAGAAATTCTAAGCCTGAAATCTGCGCTTAATTCATTGCAATGAAATGGTGCAGGAAAATGACTGTACCTTCTACAACGATCTCCCCTTTGCAGCTGTCATTCTGGATCACTGGAAAATGAAGAGTCCTCTTCTATCGCCTTGGCATTTTTCTAGGCTTTCTCATAACTTTCTACATAAAAAATATGCAGAGAAAAACAAATACAATCAGTGAATGAAATATAAAAACTTTTTTGGAGCTGAGTGGGTAATATGCCTCAATATAATGGTACTGTATACTAACAAATTAGTGTTAACAAATGGTCAAGGTTAATTCACTGACACACAAAAACTTACCTGTTGAATAGGCGATTTCACCTGCATAACACTGCCAGGAAATGTCAGGTTTTGCATGATTGGTTACAGCTTTTCTTATTTTGTCTGGCGAAACAAATGTTGGCCACGGACACTTCTTCTCCCCCTTCATCCAGTGTTTGCTCACCACTGCTACTTCTTCCTGCTCAGGAAATTCCACCACATAAAATTCTGCAATCTACATGATTAGAAAAAGTGAAATCTAACTGCAACAGCATATTAAACTATCCATCTATCCATCCATTTTCCAAACCGCTTATCCTACTGGGTCGCAGGGGGTCCAGAGCCTATCCCGGAAGCAATGGGCACGAGGCAGGGAACAACCCTGGACTGGGGGCCAGCCCATCGCAGGGCACACTCACACACACCATTCACTCACACATTCACACCTATGGGCAATTTAGCAACTCCACTTAGCCTAAGCATGTTTTTGGACTGTGGGGGGAAACCGGAGTACCCAGAGGAAACCCCACGACGACATGGGGAGAACATGCAAACTCCGCACACATGTGACCCAGGCAGAGACTCAAACCCGAGTCCCAGAGGGGTGAGGCAACAGTGCTAACCACTGCACTACCATGCTGCCCCATGCTGTGATTCATCTTCAGTAAATGGTAATGCTGACCCTACGCTATTTATTGTAAGAGCTTACACTTCCACACAGCTTTCTGGACAAAAATCCATTGCGACATACATTGTTTTTACAAAATGTAATGCATATTTATTCATTAACAAGCTGTGCCTGCATTTTTCTATTATATGTGTGGAATTAGTTTCAGCTGAGACTCATAATAGAGGGTGGTAGGCTACTCGTGATATGAATTAGTTTCAGCTGAGACTCATAATAGAGGGTGGTAGGCTACTCGTGATATGAATTAGTTTCAGCTGAGACTCATAATAGAGGGTGGTAGGTTACTCGTGATATGAATTAGTTCCAGCTGAGACTCATAATAGAGGGTGGTAGGCTACTCGTGATGTGAATTAGTTTCAGCTGAGACTCATAATAGAGGGTGGTAGGCTACTCGTGATATGAATTAGTTTCAGCTGAGACTCATAATAGAGGGTGGTAGGCTACTCGTGATATGAATTAGTTTCAGCTGAGACTCATAATAGAGGGTGGTAGGCTACTCGTGATATGAATTAGTTTCAGCTGAGACTCATAATATATGGTGGTAGGCTACTCATGATATGAATTAGTTTCAGCTGAGACTCATAATAGAGGGTGGTAGGCTACTCGTGATATGAATTAGTTTCAGCTGAGACTCATAATAGAGGGTGGTAGGCTACTCGTGATGTGAATTAGTTTCAGCTGAGACTCATAATAGAGGGTGGTAGGCTACTTGTGATATGAATTAGTTTCAGCTGAGACTCATAATAGAGGGTGGTAGGCTACTCGTGATATGAATTAGTTTCAGCTGAGACTCATAATATATGGTGGTAGGCTACTCGTGATATGAATTAGTTTCAGCCAAATCATCTAACAATGAACTGTGTTACTCTGTGAGGGGGTTGGGAGGTGTTGCATCTTGGATATTTGTGCCCTTGAGAGGTAAAGTGGGCTATCCCACATGTCTGACCCCTACCCCCTTTTCATTGAATATTTTCAATTGGATAAGTTGTTATTATCTAAGTCATACCTCTATGCTACCTATGATATATATCAATTGTAGGGTATAGGCATAATGATTTTTAGAAAAAATTTCAACTTTGGAGCTCATTTTCTCAAAGCCTTGTTTTTGTGGGATAGCCCACTTTACCTCTCAAGGGCACATTTAGCAGGCTAGGTGTTGAGCTTTGATTATACCTTCTGCATCCATGAGTATAACGCTACGCTGCAAGGGCACCAACTTCACAAGCACTGGGAAAGCTGTTATCCAACTGTTAGCTTCTGTCCTGTTTTAAAAATTCGAAAACCTTATGAAAGTGTAGCCAAGTGGGGAAAATTGATCCCTTTGCCCTATTGGTTCCCCTGTGTTTTGGGTGGGGCTTAGCGCTATATAAAGGGTGGATTCGGTTAGGTATGGGGCTGACGCAGTTCCTGTTGCTGGCGGTGGAAGCAGCAGCTGTGCTGTGAGTGGGCAGGGGGTTAATTGGTTTCCGTAACCATCCCTTAGCCATTGGTTGCGGTATACTGATCGCATGGTTGGGGAAATGCATGCCGCTGGGGAGTTGCGTCCTGTTGCTGTTGGGGAGGTGGTGAAGGCAGCCCCAGCAGTGGTTTAAGTCTTCCGGTTGGTGGTTTACTGGGGAACGTGGACCTCGCCGCTGTTTTGTCTGTCTGGTTACCAGCGATCGACATCTGTGCATCCTGTGGAGAACGTGGATTCATGGGGTGGCCAGAGTGGGACTTTGGTGCCAGGAGTTGCTCGGAGTGCTACTATTCCGCTGCCGATTGCGGCATCTAGTCCATGCATATACTGCCTCAAGATTTTGTATTTTGGTTGTTTTGGTATGCTTTATTTTATTGCATGTTTAATTATTTGTGTGCCTTGGTTTGTTAATTTATTTTGATTGTGATTTTGTATTTATCTTGGGGGCGGTTAAGCAGGCCTAGCGGGGTAATGGAAAGTGGCGGTACCCTACTAACCTGGTGTCTTGTTCCCTCATCTGTGTTTCAGGGCTAGTAGCCTTGCGCAGCACCCGCCTGGTGTATGGTGGACGTCACCCGTGTGCGTGTGCTGTAAAGTCACCGGTGTTGGTGTATTACGCCGGGTGCGGGGTCGATGGCAGGGATTGGGCGCCTATGGGGTTTTAGATTTATGGTGTGGACTACTGAACCTTTGCATTGAATGTAATAAAACAAATAACTTTTACTGGCTCGCGTCTCTGGCCCTTTCCGGTGATTCGAACCTGTGTGCTGTTTTGAGGGTTGGGGTGTTAGGGTCCCCAGGGCAGTGTCCCTGGGGTGGCGTAGTCGGCTACTCATAGGGGAAAAAAAGGGGTATTATAGATCGCTAGGCCACATTCTGGCGTAGTCGGCAGGATCACCGGATCAAGGGTGGAGACGTGTTTCAGCTTAGTGGTTGGTTGACAGACAAGACAGCGGCAGGTCCAATTAGGTGGTAGTTGATTGAGGGCTTTATCGGTTGGTTAGGGAGGTTCCCATCGGGTCCATTATGGATGAGGAACTGCGGCAATTGCGCGAGCAGGTTGCGCGGCTGGAAGCGGAGAATGAGTGGTTGCAGCAAGATAGGGTGGTTGATAGGCCATCGGGCAGTACCGTGGGACAGTCTAATCTTCGGGGTGTGTCCCTTGCGGCGGGGGCCATGGCTCCTGGGGTCGAGCGAGTGGTGTTGTTTTCTAGGGACAGGAAATGCCCCATGTTTAGGGGTAGGTTAGGGCTCAGTATATATGAGTGGGTGGAGGAGGTTCAAGCCTGCATTCGGGCCCGTCAAATAGCCCTCGCTGACCAGGCCCTCTTTATGATGGACCATCTGGAAGGGGAGGCTAGGGAAGAAATTAAATATCGGCCCCGGGAGGACAGGGAAAACCCAGAGAGAATTATTGCCATCTTGCAGGAATTGTATGGGTGCAAACAGTCTTATGTGGCCTTACAGGAGGCCTTCTTCTCCAGGCGCCAGCAGGAGGGGGAAGGGTTGCAGGAGTTTTCCTTAGCTTTGCTGAGTTTGATGGGGAAGGTTACCCAAGCTGCCCCTGGTGCCGTGCCCAATGCGGAGGTTCTGTTGCGTGACCAGTTTATTGAATACGTGAGGGATGGGGCATTGCGCCGGGAGCTGAAACGGTTTGTGCGACATCAGCCTACTGCTACCTTGTTGGATGCTCGCAGTGAAGCAATTAGGTGGGAACGGGAGGGTACGCCTAGTGTTACTCGGGGGCGTAGTTACTCATTCCCTGAGGTGAGTGGTATTCAGTATGGGGTGCATGGGGCCTCCGTTAATAGTCCCAGTCGGTCTTGGGTGGCTGACTTGGGGGAGCTTAAGGAGTTGGTAAAGCGACAACAGGACCAGCTCAGTCAACTGGCCCAAAACTTGCAAGCTTTGCAGAGCCAGCATGGTCATTCCTCCTCCAGGGCCCAGGTGATATGTCGTCGATGTCATCAACCGGGCCACTATGCTAGGGAGTGTGAGAGGGAGAGGGTTCCTCCTCGTCCAGTACTGCCTGGGGACGCTAGGACCCAAGGTCCTAAGCAGTCGGAAAACTAGCGCCCACCGCACTGTTGGGTCCCTGTGCGGTTGGGGCTGATGTGGGCCCAGAAGTTGTACCGAGTCGGGGAAGTCCCCGGTTTAGGTTGATGTCAAAGTGCCCCAATATAGAGGTGGTGATACAGGGTATTCCGGTTTCCTGTTTACTGGATACTGGGTCCATGGTATCGACCATTCGGGAGAGTTTTTTTAGGGAGCATTTCGAGCTAGGGGGTCCCGCTCGTCTTCAGTCCTGCCATTGGCTGCAACTGCGGGCAGCGAATGGGCTGGCTATTCCATATTTGGGGTATTTGGAGCTTGATGTAGAATTGGGGGGTACAGTGATCCCACGTTGTGGGGTGTTGGTTGTTAAGGACCCTCCAGGTCCTCTGCCTCCCCAGGTTCCAGGAGTGTTAGGGATGAACGTGATTAGTAGGTGTTATGAGGAATTATTTGGGCAGCATGGGGCTGAGTTGTTCAGTCAACCCTTAGTGTCCGGGGCTGATGGTGGCCTTGTGCAGGCCCTTCAGCAGTGTCATGCAGTATCAACTCAGCGGAGTCAACATCAGCTATCTAAGGTACGGGTGCGGGGGAAGGGTGCTTGTCGTGTTCCCGGGGGCACTATGAAGCTGGTTGCTGTTACCTGTGCTGAACATCTGGCAGGTCAGTCAGTGCTGTATGAACCCCCAGAGTCCGGGCTGCCCGCGGGGTTACTGGCGTCTGTTTCCTTAGTGCGGGTAGTGGGGGGTATGGCCTATATCCCAGTCGTTAATGTGGGGAAGTCAGATGTTCTGCTCTTTTCAAGGACGCCTATAGGTCACTTGGGTCAAGTCCATATGGTTGACTTACCCCCTGGTGTTACGGAGGAGCCGATTGAAGCAGCGTTGGTTGCTGCTCAGACTGCCTCTACGTCCGGATTGGATTCGATCAGTCAGCTAGAGTTGCCAGGGTTGACAGAGAGTGAACAGACCCAGGTGAGGTCTTTGTTGTGTCGGTATGGGTCTGTTTTTGCCAGTCATGACAGGGACCTGGGGTGTACAAGTCTATTGACGCATAGCATTCCGTTGGTGGATGAGGTTCCAGTAAGACAACGCTACCGTCGTATTCCACCTTCGGAGTATGAGGCAGTTAAGACGCATATCCATCAGCTGCTGGAAGCACAGATTATTCGGGAAAGTAGTAGTCCATACGCTTCCCCGATTGTGCTGGTGAAGAAGAAGGATGGTAGTTTGCGGTTATGTGTAGACTACCGCCTTCTTAACAGCAAGACTCGTAAAGATGCATTTCCTCTTCCTCGTATCGAGGAGTCGTTGGATGCATTGACAGGGGCCAGGTGGTTTTCCACCTTAGATCTGGCCAGTGGATACAATCAGGTACCGGTGGCGGAGGGTGATAAGGCTAAGACTGCTTTCTGCACACCCTTTGGATTGTTTGAATGGAATCGGATGCCTTTTGGCTTATGTAATGCTCCGAGTACCTTCCAGCGTCTCATGGAACGGTTGTTTGGGGACCAGCAGTGTCAGTCCCTGCTTCTGTACTTGGATGACATTGTAGTGTTTTCATCTAGTGTGTCCCAGCACTTGCAGCGGCTGGAACTGGTGTTGGAGCGGTTACAGCAGGAGGGACTCAAGGCTAAATTAGAGAAGTGTGTCTTCTTCCAGCAGGAGGTAAGGTATTTGGGCCATGTCATCTCGAATCAGGGGGTGGCTACGGATCCCAGTAAGATCGATGCCGTGGCTAATTGGCGCCGACCCACTGCAGTGTCAGAGCTACGGTCCTTTTTGGGGTTCGCTAGCTATTACCGGCGTTTTGTGGAAGGTTTCGCTAAGTTAGCTGCTCCACTCCATCGACTGGTGGCTGAAGTAGCGGGCACCAAACATCGGAGGGCTCCTGCTGGTAATTTCATGGCTGCTTGGACCGGGGAGTGTGAGCAGAGTTTTGAGGCCATTAAGGATAAGCTTACCCGGGCACCGGTGTTAGCCTATGCAGATTTCTCTCTTCCCTTCATTCTAGAGGTGGATGCCAGTCATTGTGGATTGGGGGCCATCCTCTCCCAGGAGCAGGATGGTAAGGTGAGACCAATAGCTTATGCGAGCCGTACTCTTCGCCCCCCGGAACGCAATATGTCTAACTATAGCTCCATGAAGCTGGAGTTTGTGGCACTCAGGTGGGCAATGGTGGAGAAGTTCCGGGAATATCTTTTGGGGAACAAGTGTGTTATTTATACAGACAATAATCCACTTAGTTACCTATTGAGTGCTAAACTTGGGGCTACGGAGCAGCGGTGGGCGTCACAGTTGGCGATCTTTGATTTTGAGATCAAGTACCGGTCAGGCCGAGTTAATCAAAATGCAGACGCACTGTCGCGACAGTATTGTCTGGAACCTGAGGAAGGGGTTTTGGCAGCCTCCGGTACGGCTTTTCCGCAGGCTTTGCAGGCTGCTTTGCGCTTGGAGTCTGTGGCTATACAAGCAATGGTTTCCGCACTTCCTTGCTCCAACTTGGTAGATCTGGCTGCTTTGCAGGGAGCAGATATAGAGCTGCGGACAGCGATGGCTTTCTGGACACAGCAGAAACGCCCCTCTTTAGAGGAGCGCCAGCAGCTCACTAAGCCTGTCCTTACACTGCTGCGTCAGTGGGAGCGGTTGGTGATGAAGGATGGGGTTTTACATCGTCGGGTTTTGTCGCCGGCTGGAAAAGAGCCCGTTTTTCAGCTCGTGGTGCCGACAGTGTTGCGTTGGCAGGTTTTCGTTCAGTTACATCAGGCACATGGCCACCAGGGTATCGAGCGCACCCTTGAGCTGATACGGCAGCGCTGTTATTGGCCAGGTATGTTCGCAGAGGTGACCCGTTGGTGTCAGGAGTGTGAACGGTGTCAGGTGGCCAAGGACTCGCAACCAGTGGTGCAGAGTTTTTGGGGCCACTTGGTGGCCTCGCACCCTAATGAAATCTTAGCCATGGATTTTACATCTTTGGAGCCCTCTAAGGGTGGGTACGAGAGTGTTCTCGTAATGACAGATGTGTTTAGTAAGTTTACACAGGCAGTGCCCACTCGGGACCAGTGTGCTTCAACGGTGGCTCAGGTACTGGTGAATGAATGGTTTTACAAGTTCGGGGTTCCCAGTCGGTTGCATTCCGACCAAGGCCGGAGCTTTGAAAGTGGAATCATTCGGCAATTGTGCCAGCTGTATCAGGTGGAGAAGTCACGGACAACTCCATACCACCCAGAAGGTAATGGTCAGTGTGAGCGGTTTAACCGCACTCTGCACAATTTGTTGCGTACTCTGCCACCTTCTCGGAAGAGGGATTGGGTGTCTTGTTTACCTCAGTTGCTCTTTTGTTATAACACCACACCTCATCAGGCAACCGGAGAGGCCCCTCATTTCCTGATGTTTGGGCAGGAACCCTGGTTACCCGTGGATTTTCTGCTTGGGCGGGTCCCCGAGCCCAAGCCCGGGACAGTTCAGGAATGGGTGGTGGAACATCAGACTAGACTCCTGGTGGCTTTTGAAGGGGCTAAGGACCGACTGAGAGCAGCAGCGGACCGACGTAAGACGGCGCGTGATTGTCGTGTGCGAGGTTCTCCCTTAGTGGATGGTCAAGTAGTGTATCTGCGGGATTGTGGGGTTAGGGGCAGGCATAAAATTCAAGATGTGTGGAGTTCAAAGTTGTATCAGGTGGTGCGAGCCCCACGAGAGGGTGGCTCAGTATATACAATTGCACCAGTTGAAGATTTGACTAAGACTAGACAGGTACATCGTAGTCTTTTGAAGGCCCAAGTCCAAGCAGAACCCGGGGTAGGTGCCCCTGTGGAGATTCCTGAGGAGGAAGTGGTTTCTTCCCCTTTAGAGAGGGAAGTTGAGACGGGGGACTGGTGTCTGCGGATGGTTGAGGCCCCAGGAGCGCCTGTGGAGTTAGTAGGGTTAGGTGCTACTGGGTCCTCGGTGATTGGTAGGCAAGTAGGAGGGGAGGGAGTTCCCCCGCTGACTTCGGGTAGTGTCTCTGGGGGGGTGCCAGGTAGGGGAGCTGTACGAAGGACCACTCGGCCTACTGCTGGACAGCACTCTAACATTCATCATTTGCCACGGGCAGCAGGGGCCCCAGTGAATGATCCGGGTGGGCCACCGGATGTTAGTTTGCAGTCAGTGACGGGGTTGTTTCGACCTTGGAGTTGACCAGTCTTTCCAGGGTTAGTATTGTTCATTGCCGGGGCGACAATGCAAAGGGCGGGGGTGGAATGTAGCCAAGTGGGGAAAATTGATCCCTTTGCCCTATTGGTTCCCCTGTGTTTTGGGTGGGGCTTAGCGCTATATAAAGGGTGGATTCGGTTAGGTATGGGGCTGACGCAGTTCCTGTTGCTGGCGGTGGAAGCAGCAGCTGTGCTGTGAGTGGGCAGGGGGTTAATTGGTTTCCGTAACCATCCCTTAGCCATTGGTTGCGGTATACTGATCGCATGGTTGGGGAAATGCATGCCGCTGGGGAGTTGCGTCCTGTTGCTGTTGGGGAGGTGGTGAAGGCAGCCCCAGCAGTGGTTTAAGTCTTCCGGTTGGTGGTTTACTGGGGAACGTGGACCTCGCCGCTGTTTTGTCTGTCTGGTTACCAGCGATCGACATCTGTGCATCCTGTGGAGAACGTGGATTCATGGGGTGGCCAGAGTGGGACTTTGGTGCCAGGAGTTGCTCGGAGTGCTACTATTCCGCTGCCGATTGCGGCATCTAGTCCATGCATATACTGCCTCAAGATTTTGTATTTTGGTTGTTTTGGTATGCTTTATTTTATTGCATGTTTAATTATTTGTGTGCCTTGGTTTGTTAATTTATTTTGATTGTGATTTTGTATTTATCTTGGGGGCGGTTAAGCAGGCCTAGCGGGGTAATGGAAAGTGGCGGTACCCTACTAACCTGGTGTCTTGTTCCCTCATCTGTGTTTCAGGTCTAGTAGCCTTGCGCAGCACCCGCCTGGTGTATGGTGGACGTCACCCGTGTGCGTGTGCTGTAAAGTCACCGGTGTTGGTGTATTACGCCGGGTGCGGGGTCGATGGCAGGGATTGGGCGCCTATGGGGTTTTAGATTTATGGTGTGGACTACTGAACCTTTGCATTGAATGTAATAAAACAAATAACTTTTACTGGCTCGCGTCTCTGGCCCTTTCCGGTGATTCGAACCTGTGTGCTGTTTTGAGGGTTGGGGTGTTAGGGTCCCCAGGGCAGTGTCCCTGGGGTGGCGTAGTCGGCTACTCATAGGGGAAAAAAAGGGGTATTATAGATCGCTAGGCCACACCTGCACACTTTCTGTGGGCTGTGTTTATATAATTTTCACCAATCAGTGTTAAATTTAACACTTTACAGAGTGCAATGAGTGTTGTTGTAAAGTGTTAAATTGTATTGAGCTATCATCGGAAATTCATTGCAGAGTCTCAAAGCACTTTTGTAAGTCGCTCTGGCTAAGGGCGTCTGCCAAATCCTGTAAATGTAAATGTATTAGCTCTTATAGTGTTCAGCTGACACCATAGACTGTTAGATCACTGCAACTCCACCTCTTCCCAGATTCTAAGCCCATATAAGTGGCACACAGGTGCATAATAGGTGGCCCCTATCTGCCCCATTTTAATGTGCACACAAGAACTCATATGAGAATCATAAAAACCGCCCTTATTTACCAACCATCATGAGAAAGACTCTGACCAAGAAGCACCTTTCAGCCTTTTCTTATTCTATACCAAAATTTTCTTGGTTTAGTGCTGATTGTTTTTGAAGGTTAAAGAACTGTGTGCCAATAACTTAAGCCAAGTCTTGTTTTTCATGCCTTTTTCTTACATGTGATTCTGAAGTTTGAGGAAAGCTGTAATTGTATGTATTGCAATGGTGGGTGTGACGTATTTGTTGAGGTAAGCCCATGTTGGTCACCCCTTCTGACCTTGGTTGGTGGGTTTTATATGTGCTAGAAGAGTTGACACCCTTTGCTATGCAGCTCCTGGTACCGCCCACTATGGTGCTGGATGTATATTTGCATAGCATGACATGGTGCTGCCTTGATTTAACTGATTTTTTTTTTCTAATCCTCCACGATGGTGTTGAATAAGGCAAGTGTAAGAATCCTTAATAAAATAAGCTTGTAACAGAATTGGGGAGTTCCGCTTGGTTAATTGATTTGGTTTGATTCTTTCAAACTGTCCATTAATGAATTGATTTTGTGATAATAATTTTTTTTTTACGCCTAGCCATATGACTCAATGAATCATGGGGTCAGATAATAAATCTGTCTCAAGGTTGCATTATTTGACTGAAAGATAGCGCTGGTGTTCAACAAAAATGTTCAGCTTGACTCTTCACAATAATAAAAAAAAACAATATATAAAAATCAGAAAGGGTGTCGATGCTGAATAAACATCCGTGTATATATAGTTATTTTCTTTTCTTAAGCCAAATTCATGTGCATGAGTATCTAGGACTACATCACAATTAACAACTGCAATATTACCAATACAATCACACATACACATACAAAGAGCATGAATAAACTTGCATACGTTGTTGTGTAAACGTCAAAGTAATAAATATCTTAATTTGTTCTTGGATGAAAGACATATAGTTTTATTATACAGAAATGCAATAACCGTGCCCTTGAGAGGTAAAGTGGGCTATCCCACAAAAACAAAAGTTTTGAGAAAATGAGCTCCAAAGTTTTTCAAAAAATCAGTGTTCCTATACCCTACACTTGATATATATCATAGGCAGCACAGAGGTATGACTTAGATAACAACTTATCCAATTGAAAACATTCAATAAAAAGGGGACAGGGGTCAAAAATGTGGGATAGCCCACTTTACCTCTCAAGGGCACAATTTACTGTTGTGATAAAGGAAGAGCTGCGTTTGTTTGATTCCTTTTAACAGCGTAACTGCATTTCCGCAGTAAAAGTGGAAGGCATTTGAATTTGAAAGTGTTTTATTTGTTGTTAGTATTATTCTTTAGTATTACTTTATGTTAATATAACAATATAGGCCGATACTTGTGATCATTTGTTTTTAAAATATTTGCAAGCATATTGTGCACGAGTATAAGTGACTGAACAACAGGTATAATAATAATAATAATAACATTAGCACGAATAAAATAGTTATATTACAGAACATATGAATTGTTTATGTATGGTCTGTTTTTATATTGGTCATTGTATTCAGTCTAGTCTTTTCAACAAATTCGCTGGAGAAATATCACACATTTGCAGTTTTATTTTAATACAGGAAAAGACAGGTGTGAGTAATTGGACCCTTGAATTGACATGAAAAGACAAAGTACAGTAATAAAACTGTAAGCAGTCACATACATTAATAAACGTGTACAAACAGTTGTATAAACGCCAAATGCAATAAGTGCATTATTTTAATGATTATATATATATAAATTTTATAACTTACTGCTGTCATAAATCGGCAATAGATGTATGTATTTTACCCTATTCATCAGCAGAGCTGCATTTCAGCAGTAAATGCCACAATGGCTCCTATGATCTCTTCAGGCTGTAATGTCACCAGACCTCATTTGTAGCTACTGTATCTTTCTGAAGATTCTCGTCACGGCGTCCCCAGTGCTGCAGCCTCCCATCAAACTCAAAAAACAGATCTATACAACATATGAAGATAAATACTTGTAAACAATCGTTGCAATTAGACAAACCTTTTTAAACAGCAATATGTCATATCGACATATCGTCTTTTGTATTTGTTCTGGACTCTCCAACTGTAATTTGAATCCCTCAAGCTCTTGCACTGTCCTGCAGGGCTTCTCAGAAGACATGGTCTCCGTGTCTGACAGGCCTGGGGGATTTTTTTGAACGGTCTGGACCAGGCGTTCAACGCTGTTTGCAGTGTCTGCCTGCATCCTTTCAATTGCCATCATGATTCTTTTTTTCAGATTGGCTTATTAATTGATGGAGGTCTGAAAAAATTGAGATTAAAAAAAAAGTTATTTAAATATTCAATTATTTTCTCAGTGACATTCAAGCATAGGCATAGTACTCCAGAAGAAAATGTAGACGTTGAGTCTTTGTTGCAAGATGCATTGCGGTAGCGTAAGGCAATCGCAATTCCTCTTTGGCATGGACTGTCAATAATAATGAAAAAAAATGCAACTGTACATTTACCTGCATCTACTGCACCTTCTGTGAGGCTGCTTTCAAATCTGTGGTCTGTTTGTGATACAAATTTGTAAGATAAATTGTATTACATTGCTATAATTATTGCGTGTTACACAATTGACTGTGACTATTCTTCACATTTTCACAGACTTACGCATTGGTCAAATTTTGGTTTAAAATTGTACAACACTGAACATTTCACAGCCAGTTTTAGTTAAGGTGCTCACATTACTCAACATGAGAAATATTTTTTTAATGTTAATAGACAGGTAGAAGCTGAACACACATACCATTTGAAGGATAAACATCTGAAAAGTCTGACTCGGGGATAGTTGTGCCCTGAGTGGATGGTTTGTCTGTTCTCAGATAAAGATGAAAGAATTATATAAATTTCAGTCACAGTTACATAATGAATTTAAATGTACAGCTCACTGGCCAGGTAGTTGTCTTGTGTGAAGGTAATGTGTACTTAGTTTTAAATCAAGCAAAGGAGCAGGTTCTTACTTAGTGATGTAGCTGTTGTTGGTAGTTTTAGTTGTTACACAACTTTTGCCTTTCAGAAATATACTAGAGCATTAATGTTCATAGTGAAAATACAAATTGGGAAAATGTATATATAGGCTTATAAACCAGAAAGTGATGACTTTCGGGGGGAGGGGCGGTGGGGTGGGGGGGGGGGGGTTGAATACTCCGTGTCAGGCACTGTAGCTTATGTGAAAAGTGATTTCTTTTACTTACAACTCGGAGGCTTAGGGAGGCTTGGTGGGTTTTAAGAGGGATTTCGAAGGGATGATTTTTTCCTCTGTTTCCGTGGCAACTCATTGTCACCTGTTAATTCAGGAAGATCCAGTAAATATATGAGTATTTAACATAATTTCTTTACATTAACAGTGAAGCAATATAAGAAATAGCAGTCACACGTGTTTACTTTCACTGTCTGTCCTGTGTCTGTTTGGGACGGTCCTTTTACGCCTCTTTACCTCTGCCTCTGCACTGTCCACATTTGAGGTCTATGGGGCTCGTTGAGCACGTTCTCTGGCTGTCTTGTATTTGTCTAAGGTCAGAGTAACGTAATGGTGAATATATACTTTACGTACATAAATGTGGTGAACCTCTATATGACAATCTTCGATCAGATTCTCACCAGTCGCTGAGATGATTATCATTTTATGTTTACTCCAGAGATGCTTATCTGGCCTTTGGGAGACCATTTTTACCGGGCCAATAGCAAATCAGAACCGAAAACATTTCACAAAAAAGTTAATCACATGTCTTACTTTTTGCATTACTATGGACTTTACCATGTGTATACGTGTATCCTTACCCCATTCATCTCTTCAATCCATGAGGCAGGAGCCACAGCAATTGAGTTTTCTTTTAAAGAAAGAATTACGTAGAAATGAACCTGCACTACAAAAAGGAAAACACACACTCCTTAAAAATTATGGTCAAGAGCACGAGCATTTAAGAAATGTGAGAAAATATATGACAATGACAGAAAAAATTATACTATGTACATGTTTAATTCAATTTGTTAAGCAAGATTATGGAGGATAGAGAGAACGACTCTGGCTCCATAGATCCTTGATTCACATGGCTTGGAAAGGTATGATTTCAACTGTGAGAAGACCCTACATAAGAGCTTTCCCGAGTTGGTCCTGTCTAGAACTTCACAGCAGGATGTTGGGCTAACAATGTAAACATTATTGGGATGTTTCATAGGTATTGGTCCATCTTCAGTTGTTGGCGTTTGTATCTGTGAAGGTTCCTGGAGCCGCTTTGCTACTTGAATTAGGGCATGGTTTCCCGATCTAACCATCTTTCTCAGGTGGTGCAGGTAGCTCTCAAAAGGAAAAACACTGCATTTGTCCAAAGCTCCACATGTGGTGGCATCAGCTGTGAGGTGAAGCAGTGAATGCACATCGTAAACCAGGAATTCTTTACTGTATTTGTGACATCTTTGTTCAACGACATACAGTATGTATGGAGAGCATGGGCATACGTACCATAAGTTTGTGTTAAATGCGGAGACGCTAGCATACACATTGCCACACTAAACGCCATGAAATGATTATACAAGATATCTGGCAGAATTCCTCGGAGAACAATTTTGCCCGTGTAGAGCATAAACTGTCTAAATTCAGTGGTCTTCCACCTCTCCAATTCCTCCAGACTGCGTGGCTTCCTGGCAAAAATGTTAGGTATGTCACTTCTTAAATCCCTTTGCCGCCGATCGACCTCCATCTACTGAGCAGGAGAGAGCCTATGCCCTGACTTGCCCCATCACAATAGCAGGAGCATTTTTCTCATCACTCCCAGGCAACTCTGGTGCATGTAGTCTGCAGGGAAAGACCTGATCATGTCTATTTTGAGGTAGCTGAAAAGGAACACAGCATTTTCCAGGTTTCCTGGCTGGCGTTGCTCTCTAAATGAGACATCATCCCTCAAAGTGAGGTCAGTTGCCTTTTTGGGTGCATTTGTCACAGCCATAGTAACCTGAAAATTATTTGATGCGCTTCAACATGGCTTTTTGCTGGAGCATCACATGTAATGCATCTCAATCTCACACTTAGTATTGTCTCTCCCCACTCCAAGCCATTATTTATCTAAATATCTATCTTTATCTAAAGATAACGATGCTTTATTGATATTGTACAAGTACAATGAGATTTAGTTTGGAGCGCGCTAGCAGATACACAAAATTTACAATAAAATCCAAAGAATAAAATATGTACGCACTCACACATACACACATTCACAGTGAATAAGTTAGTAAATATAATTAGTGCAAAATAATCATACTCATGAATGGTTATGATACTGTATAAAGTGCAGTGCATGAGCAATTTCACAGAGGTAGAATTAGAGTTATACTGCAGGTTTAAGTACACAAACATTCAGAATGTTAGAGATGAGTGCTTTGAATTCAGAAGTGTGATAGCTGTAGGGTAAAAGCTGTTCCTCTGCCGTGTTGTGCATGTGTTCAGGGTTCTGTACCGTCTACCGGGTGGCAGGGGTGAAAAGAGTGTGTCCAGGGTGGGTTGGGTCCATGATTATTTTCTCAGCTCTGCGGCTGCACCAGGTGTGATGGATTTCTTCCAGTGATGGAAGCTGGGTGCCAGTGATCCGCTGGGCTGACTTGATGATGCACTGCAGGGTCTTCCTGTTCTCCAAGGTGCAGCCAGAGTACCACGCAGTGATGCAGTATGTGACTAACCCCTAGAAATCAGAAGCTCTGGACCACCTCCACCCTCTCGCCACTGATGCTGGTGGGGTGGTGGCCCATGTGTTTCTGTCTCCTGAAGTCCAGGATCAGCTCTTTTCTCTTTTTGGAGTTCATGACGAGGTTGTTGTCTCGACTCCAGCGCTCCAGGTTCTCGACCTCTTCCCTGTAGGCTGACTCGTTGTTGTTTGAGATCAGGCCTATCACAGTTGTATTGTCTGCAAACTTAGAAGTGGTTCAAATTCTCGGGGAAGGATGTCGTCACTGCGCTGGTTGGACAGGTGTTGCTGTTTTTGTAGTCGATAATGGACTTGATTCCCTCCCACATGTGCCGGGGGTCGTTGTTGTCGAAGTGCTTCTCGGTTTTGTCTTTGTAGGAGCGCTTCGCCTCTGATGCCTCTCCTCAGGTTGGACCTGGCTGCTGTGTAGGCATCTCGGTTACCGGTGCAGAAAGCCTCATCATCTTGCAGTATGCATGATCCAACGTGTTATTTCCTCATGTTGGGTTGTCTGGGTGGTTGTCTTGCAGTCCGTTTGTAGCATCATGCAGCTTAGCGAATGCTAGCTTAGCATTAGCTTGAGGGGGGATGTAATCGGTCGTGAGAAACAATGTGATGAATTTCAAACAAAAGCGAAAATACTGTAGAGTGTGTCCATTGTAAATCCGAATTAGCTTACCACACTAGCACAACGTCAATGATTCAACAATAACAGAAAGCACCCAGTCTATGCATCCAGTCCACAGAGCAGAACCAGTACAAGGTAAGCGTGAGCATTTCACTCACATTCGTGGCTAAAATAGACCTGCGATAGAAACGTATTTATGGACGTATGTGTGAATAAAAAAAGTATAACGAGATTCAGCCCCTATTTTCCTCAAAAAACACTGATAACACAACAGCAGTGAAAATGATGCTGTCATAGTATAATTAACAAGGAGCTGGAGCCTGTCTATACACTAAGAGCAAAGAGACGGTTCTGTTACAGAGATGGTGAACTCAGGTGGAGTGACGGAAAAGAACAGCAGTGCTTGTAATCTCTGCTAAACCTTTACTGGTAAAGACTTCAACAAGCTGAAAGGTGAAGTTGTCAGCTGCTCCCATCCACTGCCATTTGTCTTCCATAGCAGCAAGGCTACAGTAAAGCTAAAGTTAAACACACACATGATCATGCACACACCATTCCTAGCTCATCCTCACTGTAAAAAACCCCATATTTAGAACCCCACCACAACAGAAAATGGAATGCCACAGTCTCTCCTGTCATGCCCGGCTCGTCCGCTCCTCCTGTGTACCACGCCCCCTGCTTACCCACGTGTGTTTCCCGGATCGTACCCAGCTGTGTCCGTTTGCTTTCAATCAGTCTTGTGCATTTAAGTCCTGGTCTCCCCAGTTTTCCTTGTCTGTCATTGATGTAAGTCGGCGTTTCATGTCTCCTGCTCCCAGTTTGTTGATTAAATCCCTGGTTTACCCCGACTTCCGCCTGTCCGCCTGCTTCCTGCCCGTTCGCCTCGCACGATCGCCGTTACCTCCGCGACCGATCGTGACACTCTCCCATGTATTATTAGATTTTTAATGGCCCAGAGTGATAGCTCTTAGGCTAGGAATCTGTATCAGAGGTCAAAATATTGCTGGTTTAAATCCAGTTAATGCCAAAAATAATCCTACTCTGTTAGGTCCTTGAGCAATTGCTCTATCTTGGGTGTCATCCATCCATCCATTTTCCAAACCGCGCATCCTATTGGGTCGCGGGGAGTCCGGAGCCTATCCCGGAAGCAATGGGCATGAGGCAGGGAACAACCCAGGATGGGGGCCAGCCCATCGCAGGGCACACTCACACACCATTCACTCACACATGCACACCTATGGGCAATTTAGCGACTCTTGGGTGTCATGTTAATCTTTATCCAGTTTGATAGAGAAGTTTCATATACAGGGTAAAATGGGGACCAGTGGCAGAGTTAGCACTGCAGCCACTAGAAATAAACTCACACTGGTCCACACCTGTGATGGTTTGTTACGGGGAGGGGGCAGCAATATTAGGACAGAAAAATAAGCATTGAGAAGGTGTTTCTTTTATTTTTACCATTAAATTCCTTGCAGATTTATCTTGAGAAGTTCACTGCATAAAAAACAAACCAAAAGATCCTACTAGGAACCACTGCATTCAGGAGAGTGGGCAGGTCCAGGAGCTGCAGAGTGTAACAAACTTTATAATCTGTGCAAATGAGCACTGCCTTGCCTGAAATGCTTTGCTGGAAATTAATTTACAGGTATTACATATTACAGGAGAAAAACTTAGAAATTAATTTGATTTATTAACTGGCTTCTGAAAGTAGGAACTGTAAATGAATTGACCTTAATGAGTATTATTGTCAGTTACATTGCAATTCATTCCACTTGAAAAGTTACAACTTAAGCTGAGTCAGTGTAAGTGTGTGACTCCGTAGCTTCAGTATTTGGGCTTGTAATCCAAAGTTTGCTGCTTCAGATGAATAACTGCATGTTTATGGGCCTTTGAGTCATGAAAAACAATGACTGTACTGAATCATTTTGTTCTCAAATTACTTTTTGCAGTTTTGTGAACAAAACCATTTATTAAACAAACAAACCTTCATTGGCAGGATGAAGAATTAAACATGAAAATAAACTATTATTTAAGAAATATTTCTTGGAACAACAAACTGTGGAAAATTTACAACATTTTCCTTAAGAGTCCATTAACATGGGAATTTTCTGCCAGTGCATTTTCCATTTTTTGACAGATTCTTTTTTTTTTACAGTGCCTAAGATACAATCCTGTCAGAGCTTTTTTTATGCTTCCTATAAATGTAAAAGAATACAGAGAGTAAGTTTTAATATATGCCTTAGTTCTTTCTTCAGTAATTTTATTTGACATTATTTTATTTATTTTTGCATTTAAGAAAGCGTTTTCTTCAAATAAATAAATAAATAAATAAATATATATATACTCAGCAAAAAAAGAAACGTCCTCTGACTTTCAACTGTTTTTACTTTCAGTAAACTTAATAAATAAATTAAATAACTTGTAAATAAATGTATTTGTATGAACACTAAGAGTCAACACCATAAGACATAAACTAAAAATGTTTCACAATGTGTCCCTGAATGAAGGGAAGCTCAAAATCAAAAGTACCAGTCAGTATCTGGTGTGGCCACCAGCTGCTTGAAGTACTGCAGTGCATCTCCTCCTCATGGACTGGACCAGATTTGTCAGTTCTTGCTGTGAGATGTTACCCCACTCTTCCACCAAGGCACCTGCAAGTTGCTGGACATTTCTGGGGGGAACGGCCCTAGCCCTCACCCTGCGATCCAACAGGTCCCAGACATGCTCAATGGGATTGAGATCCGGGCTTTTCTCTGGCCATGGCAGAACACTGACATTGCTGTCATGCAGAAACTCACGCACAGACCGAGCAGTATGGCTGGTGGCATTGTCCTGTTGGAGGATCATGTCCGGATGAGCATGCATAAAGGGTACCACATGAGGGAGGAGGATGTCTTCCCTGTACCGCAAGGCATTGAGATTGCCTGCAATGACAACAAGCTCAGTCCGATGGTGATGTGAGCACTGATGGAGGGATTG